>NC_072786.1:25051838-25729338 GCF_022539595.1 Amphiprion ocellaris | reverse complement strand
CAACATCAGACACTGAGCAGAGAAAGCTTTGAAAAAGGCCCGCAGAGAAGCAGCATTAACCTTTAACCACACACAGTCTGCCCACACAACACAGCAACACAATGGAAGCTGCATTAATGGGAACGTGTGCTGCTAAATTACACTGAGCTTCTGTACCGACGGTGGTCATTAAAAAAATCTGCTCTGTTGTAAAAAAGCAAACAAACAACAGAGCGTCAAAGTGAAACCTCAAGATACTGTCCGTCTCTGTGGTCGTTCTGTGGTTCTTTGTGGTTCTATTGATCCTGTTTGTTGTCTCCAGTTATTGTGAGTCTCTTATTGTGATTGTTTCACATCTCTTTTTTATTGTTTGGCATCAGTTTGTGGCAATTTAGTGTCTCTTTGTTGTCATTGTTGCATATTTCTGTGTTAATTTCGAGTCTCTGCATTGTTTTTGCATCTCTTTGTAGGTTTTTTTTGTGTTAATTCTGGGCATTTTGCATCAATTTGCAGACAAATTGTCTTATTGAGATTTTTTTTGGTTGTTATTTGTGTACTTAGGGTTATTTTGTGTGTCTTTGTGGTAGTTTTTGCCTATTTCTGTGTTAATTTCGAGTCTCTTTGTATTGTTTTTGCACTTCTTTGTTGTTGTTCAGTGGGGATTTCTCATCGTGTTGCATCAATTTGCAGCCAGTTTGTCTAATTGTGAGTCTCTTTGCAGTGACTGAGCATCTTTTTGTTTAGTCTTAGTGAGGTTGTTTGACATCCATTTGTGGTTGTTTTTATTGTCTCTTTGTGGTTGTTTTTTGACTACTTGTGGTCATTTAGTGTCTTGTGTAGATTTTGCATCTCTTTAGTTGCTTGGGTCTCACTGTGGTAGTCTTTGCATAGTTTTGTGTCAATCTTGAGTCTTTTTACATTGTTTTTGCACCTCTTTGTAGTTGTTTTCTGTCTGTTTCTGCTCATTTCGCATCAATTTGCAGTCAGTTTGTCTTATTGAGATTGCTTTTGGTAGTTATTTGTGTTATTTTGTGTGTCCTTGTGGCAATTTTGAGTGTCTTTGTAGTGATTTTGCATCTTTTGGGTTTGTTTAGTCTCATTGCGGTTGTTTCACATCCATTTGTAGTTGTTTTTGTATCTCTTTGCATTGTTTTGGCATCTCTTTATAGTTCCATTGAGTCCATTTGTGATCATTTTGGTCTCTGTGATGTTATTATCTGTTTGTGGTAGTTTTTGCATTTCTTTGTTTTAATTCAAGCATCTTTGCCATTGTTTTAGTGTCCTTTGTGGCAATTTTGTGTCAGTTTTTAGTCTTTTTGCATATATTAGTGGTTTTTTTTGTCTCACTGTGGCTGTTTTTTGTCTGTTTGTGGTTGTTTTTTGATCTTTCTGTGGTCATTCAGGCTCTTTGTGCAAATTCTGAGACTGCTTGTGGTCATTTTGAGTATTTTTTAAATTTTTTATTGCGTTTCATTGCCATCATTTTAGCATTCCTTTTGTTCATTTCGAGTCTATTTGACATTCTATTGTAGTTCTCTTTTGTCTTTTTTGTGATGTTTAGTGTCAGTTTGTGTTTCTTTGTGGTTGTTTTCTGCAGATTTGTGGTTATTTTTGCAGTTGCTATTTTCACTGTGGTTGTCTCACATGGATCATATGTTTGTTTTTATTGTCTACATGTGGTCATTTTGAGTCTATTTGAGGAGATTTTACATAAATTTGTTCTCATTTGTGTCTCATTATTGCTGTTTTGTGCCCGTTGTTTGACCATTTTGAGTCTTTTTGTGATTGTTTTACATCCCTTCATGGTCACTTTGCATTTACTTGTGGTATATTTCCATCTATTGGTGGACGTTTGTGTCTCTTTATGGTTCTTGTGTGTCCATTTGTAGTCATTTTGAGTCTCTGTCCATGTTTTAGTCAATCTCTGTGGGTGTTTTGTGTCCACTTGTGGAGATTTTGCAACTATTTGTGATCGCTTTGTTGAATTGGGGTTGTTTCACGTAATTTTTTTGTCAACCTGTGATCGATTCATGTTCCCTTGTGATGAATTTGTGTTTCATTGTGGTTGTTTTACACATCTTTGTGGTCTCTTTGCCATTGTTTTTGTGTCTCTTTGTGGTTCTTTTGAGTCTGTGTTGGTCATTTGTGTCCCTTTGTGGCTGTTTTGTGTAGATTTGTGGGGTTTTTTGTAGGAGTTTTTGCATTTTTTCACTGTGGTAGTCTCACATGGATCATGTGTTTGTGGTTGGTTTTGTTGTCTACATGTGGTCATTTTGCATCTATTTGTGGTGATTTTGCATAAATTTGTGCCCATATGTGTCTCATTGTTGTTTTTTGTGTCCATTTTGAGTCTTTCTGTGATTGTTTTACATCATTCATAGTCACTTGGCATCTACTTGTGGTATATTTCCATTTATTGGCAGATGTCTGCGTCTCTTTGTGGTTCTTTTGTGGCCATTTGGAGTCTATTTGTCATTGTTTTAGTGAATTTCTGTGCTAGTTCTGTGTGATCATTTCATGTTTTCTTGTGATGAATTTGTTTTTTGAGGTAGTTCTACATATCTTTGTGGACATTTTAGTCTCCTTGTCATTGGTTTTGTGTGGCCCATATTTTTGCAGTTACTATTTTCACTGTGGTTGTCTCACATGGATCATGTGTTTGTGGTTGTTTTTGTTGTCTACATGCGGTAATTTTGCATCTATTTGCAGTGAGTTTGCATAAATTTGTGCCCATATTTGTCTCATTGTAGCTGATTTGTGTCCATTTTTTGACCATTTTCAGTTCTTTGAGTAACCTTTATGGTCACTTTGCATCTACTTATGGTACACCTCCACTTATTTGTGGACGTTTGTGTCTCTTTATATCCATTTGTGAACAACTCTGGCCTCTGTGGATAAAACTACCACTTGGGAGAGTTTAGAAATGCAACAAATCTCCTTGCCGTCGTCACCATACCAGAGAAGCTCAATAACAACCTTAAAATGATCAGTCAGTGATGCTGCTGTTATCGAATCTTCTTCTTTAGCAGCTTCTGGACACTGTCTGGCGTTCGTATTGAGTCATCTGCCGATAGATTCTCAGACCGTGACCTCCTTCAAATGATCACAGAATTCTTGTTTACATGCATTCCTGCGACTCTGAATTACATCTTAATGTCGGGCTCATATCTGAACAGCTCAGGCAGGATTTGGGTTCAGTCATTCTACTTTTCATTTCATCTCTGTCTGACTCTGGGCTTTTATCTCCCCTCTGACGGTACAGTGTGTATGCAGGCTTTGATCTTCCTTCCTCGCTGTATGTTTAATGTATACTGTCTGTAAACTCTGGTCCTCTTTAAGTCCTAAACTGAACTGCAGCAGCAGCAGGATGATGGTGGCATGAAAGCCGACACCCGGAGTGACAAAGAGCAGAACAAACAGAGGAGGGAAGCCGCCGACTGCGACGGCGAGAGATAAAATAAAACCCGCCGTGACTAAAAAAAAAAAAAAAAAAAACAAATTTAAAAATGCAGAGAAATTAAGAGGAGGAGAAAGCTGGAGGAAGAGTTGAGGAGGGTTAAGAGAAGCCGATGATAGAGAACGAGGAGAAGTGAGGAAGAAGCAGCGGTGAAAAGACAAATCACAATGTGTGGTGACCTCCATTACCCTCGCTCTCCTCTCGCTTTGATGGACGGAGGCGGCGGTGGAGGTGTAAAAACATCACTTATAGAAACCGGAGAGGCCGGTTTCATGTGGTCTTCATTAAGGCTGCCTTCTGCTGCAAATGAAACCAGGAAAAAAAGACTTTTAATGAGAAAATGTTCCAAAAGGAAACAAAGACAGAGAAAGAAAAGGACTCAGACCGGTCACCAGATCTGGCCGATTGAGTGGGAGGCCACGGATCAAAGGTTCTCAGAAGATAAATCAGATTTTATACCATAATAGTAACAGACTGTGGCATTGTGAGTCAGTGAGAATGTGTTTGGATAAAATAACTGCCTTTTATCAAGTGATTTAACACCCAATTTGGACGTTATCCGCCCGTTAAATGGCTTTTATCATCATCATTTCTATGGATATGGGACAATAGGGGGTTCATCCAGCTTCTAGTAGCCTCATTATCATCATTCTGATCACTGATTAATCCGATAACATCAGTGAATCTTAAAGTTGTGTGAATAAATGGAGGAGTCAAGCCTGAAACCCTCCAATATGGAGCACAACAGTAACTGTAGCCACAGGGTGCATTTTAACCCAAAACCACGATCATTTTCGATACCGAACCAGCTAGTTTTGGTATCTAAAGTTAAACAAATTCCTACAAACAAATCCTATAATAACGGTTCACTATGTTTACATCTGTGTTCAATATAAAGGGCAGTTGGACCACCTGTATAGCTTGCAAAATCGTGGAAATGCTGCTATAATTTTTTTGTTTGTGATCTTGGATGAGCCAAAAAAAAAAAACCAACCACAAAACTGCTGCAAATAGATACAAAAAGACCATAAAGAAGAATCACAAAGAGACACAAAACAACCATAGAGACTCAAAATGACCCCAACGGGAGACAAAAAACTCAACGAAATAGAAAATGACCCCAAACAGATGTAAAAATAACCTTAAAAAACTACAAAGTGACCACAAAGATGTGAAACAATGAAAGAACATGCTGTCGAAATACTGTCGTGACTCTTATTATATTTGTAATCTCAGACAAACCCTTGAGGAATGTAACCCTACCATGACTCTTATTGTCTTTGTAACCCCGGAAGAGCCCAAAAACAGACAAAACTGCTGCAGATAGATGCAAAGTGACCAGACAAAGACGAAGAGGAATCACAAAGACACACAAAAAAACCATTAGACACTCAAAATGACCCCAAATGAACAAAAAAGACATAAAGAGATATAAAGTAGCCACAAAAGACGTAAAAGTCCCTTAAAGAAATGTAAAATGTCCACAAAAGGGTCGTTTTGATCAAGTTCTGACTGATTTTGAACATTTTCTTTGATTCATTTTGAAAATTATTCAAAGCATTTGCATAAATTTTAGTCATTTTGGAGAAGCTGAGCCATTTTGAATGCTTTTAAAGGAATTCTGGAGTTCTTTTTAAAAAATTGTTAGTTTAAAGTAATTCTGATAAAGCTTTGAGGAATTTTGGGGTTCTGAACAGATTTTAAAAGTATTTTATTTTATTTTTATATATATATATATATATATATATATATATATATATATATATATATATATATATATATATATATATATATAAAACCTCCGTTAAGACAGGTTTTCTACCATTATGAACAAGTTTTTGTAATTTTAGTAATTTTGGACACACAGAGTCATGTCGGATGCCTTTTGACTCATTCTGGACATTTGTTTTAAACAGTTTTTAGTCATTTTGAAAAGGTTTTATGAAAATTTGGATAACTTTTAGGTATTGTGGGATTATAGACAGTTTTTAAAATCCTTTTGGCAAAACTTTTTAACTCCATTAAGGCAAGTTTTGGACCATTATGGACAATTTTTTGTCATTTTGGTTAATGCTTTGAGGCAGTGTGGACAACTGTAAGTGTTTTGAACATTTATTTAGTCATTTTGGACAGATTCTTATCATTTTGGAAGTGTTTTAAGAAAACGTGGATAAGTTTTGAATGTTTATTTGAGTAATTTGGGAGAAACTATGAGTCATTTGGGACAAACTGAAACAGAAACAACGGCAAGGATATTAACGTTTGCAATCCCAGACGAGCTCTGAAAAAATGTTGTGGAAATATTGCAGTAATTCTTATTAAGTTTGTGTTCGCAGAAGAGCCCAAAAAAAGGCAAAACCGCTGCAAATAGATGCAAAGAGACCAGAAGAGGATGAAAAATAATTGCAAAGAGACACAAAGCAACCACAAAATGACCCCAAATGGTTACAAAACCAATAATTAATAGGAAATGACCACAAAGAGATGTAAAAACCCTGAAAGAAATGCAAAATGATGACAAAGAGATGTGAAAGAACCATAGAAGACGTTGACGAAATACCGTCATGATTGTGTTTGCGATTCTGGACAAGACCTCAGAAAATATGGCGCTAATGCTGCTGTGACTTTATTATTAAGGCTTCACAGATGCATCAATGAGTGAAGAATTTTCTCTCGGTTGAAGAACTTCATCCAAACAGCTTATTTTTGAAGCATTTTAAAATGAGACTAATAGAATAAAGGGTTTGTGAATTTTTTTTCCCTCCCACGCAATAGCGCATCACACATGAGTGCTTCAAGGACATTGAAAGTTCACTCATGGTTTTACAGTTTCTGGCTCTAAAAAATGGCACAAATTTGAGAAAAAACAAGTCTGTTAGTCCCGCCACTGGGTTTGGGGATAAGAAGGTCACTGGTGTTCCAAATTCTAGTAACTCTACAGTTCAGGTGAAGTTTCTTTCTGATCTCTTCTTGTTTTCTACCCAAACTCTGTTATATCAACACTAAAGAAGGAAATAAACAGCCTGGACAAACATCTATCTGCTGACTGACAGATGTAACTGACCTTCAGCTTCCGTCTCCAGCTCCTGAAGTCACCCCATCTCAGATATTTGTAGCTTGTCTTTAAAGAATATACAGTGGTGATTCTTCAGACCAGCAGCTATACTGTGTTTGTGGAGTTGCACTAACAAGATCCTCACAGTGTCAGGACCCAACTAGTCCAATGGTTCAGCCACATAATGACCCAAACCTGGCAGAAATACCTCTCTACAGTATGAATAATGCCACGGTACTATGGCACAAGTCTGGGTGCTGAAACTATTTTCTCCAAATTCAGGTCAAAATGCATGATCCATTTAGTTTGTCCAAACGTGGCTAAACTCACCAACTATCTGCCCACACTGGCCCAAATCCAAACAAACAAAGCCGAGATAAATACTGGGCTGAGTGTTGCCAGACTTTAGGATGTTTTCCACTGCAGGAACTCAGCTAAAAGAGTCGACCCTGTAGAATGTCTTTCAGAACCTTTTCAATAGAGAATAAAGTCCCTATTTTAGGGTAGTTACTTCTGGCCAGCTCTAAAACACCACGTCTCAACACTGATTGAGAAGACAAATGCTCATTGGTTAAAATCAGAAATGGAAACAAGTGTCATTTTTCTGCCGTCTAAATTATCCTTAAAATTCTTTCTCGTAAACGTTCCAATTAACAACATAATATTCACCATAACGACTGACATAACAAACCACAACAAAATAGTCTTGCATAGTCATTTACAGAATGGCCTCACTGCACCTCATCATCACTACGGTAACGGCAAAGAAATGCTCAAGCAAGTTTGTATTTCTTTAAACCAATCGCTGTAGATTGTTAAAAAATAATTAGAGTGGGAAATGTTTTGGTGGAACATTTGCATGCAGAGTGGGAGGTGATGTCATTTAAATGCATAAATGCCTCCTGTGCAGTCAGACCATTCTGCAGTCGTGTAGGATGGTATGACTGTACCTCATTATCATTATGCTAACAGGGAAAAAAATGCCCTGCTGTCAGTAGATGACTTTATTTCAATGTAATATGTCAATAGTGTAATCAGACCATTCTTCAGCAGTGCGTAGAATAGTCTGATTGCACCTTATCATTGTAACACTAATGGGGGAAAATGCCCTGGCATATGCAGATGATTTTATTTGAATGTATTAAGTCAATATTAGTCTTTCATAGTCAGATCATTCTCCTTCGCTAAGTAGAATGGCCTAACTGCATCTCATTGTCCTTATGCTAATGAAGAAAAAAAATGCTGGGACATCCAGAGAAACAAGAACTGTCATTAAAATGCAGAATTCACAAACAAAACCAGCAGGTCTGCCTCACTGCATCATTCAAACCTCCTGCAAAACTTGTGGAGTGGATTTTGAAAATGGCAACACGTAGATAGCGGGACGTCAATGGCAGGATTACACCTGATATCTACATCTAGTGAGTTGGACTGCATCAATACTGGTCCTCACAGGTATGAACTACCAATGTGTGTGTGTGTGTGTGTGTGTGTGTGTGTGTGTGTGAGTTATCAGTATCAGGGTGTCACTGCAGCTGACATTAAAAAACAGAGAAAGTAAAGGACCTCACACACACTGCTGTTATCAAGTGTGCCATCTTGTTCTATTAAAGAGCTTCTTCTGGGCTTATCAGCTGCAAATCCACACAAACACACACACTCGAACACACACACACTCATGAACACACACACTCCTATCAGCAGTGAGCAGATGAAAGCTCGTTCACTCTTCTAGCTGAATTCAATTTAAAAACACAGTTAGCGAGAACGATATCGATCTGTTTTGAGCCCTTTGACCCGCTGTCTGTTTGTTGGTTTCACAGTAAAACGCATCCAGATGTGTTGGACATGCCGCTCTGGAGATAACCGCTGCATGTTGGTTTTTTTTTTTTATCGTTGTTTGTGACTTTGCTGGCAGAAGATGCTCTGGCTTTGACACCGAGATGTTGGCAGTCTTCACCCCGCCTCAAGTTTTTTTTTGTTTCTGTTTTCGCATTTATAATTTCTTCTTAGCAATGCGCTGTTTGATTCACACTAAAGCCTCCACTGCCAGAGCCGTGATAGCGCGGTTCAGTTTAATCCCAGTAAAGTCTAGTTTAATCCCAATCGAGTGTCGCTTAATACCATTACTGTTGTGTTGCTAACGACTGTATTTGTATTCTGAGGTAGACTCGTGTGCAGCAGAAGGATGCTGAGCTTTTCACCAGCGACGCTGCTCGTTTCCAGGCTAATTTCTGGAAATAAAAGGTTGGTTTCGACCTGTTTAGGGGTTTGAAACTAAAAAATATAGGCAATCAGCCACACGTTGCTTATTAACGCAGTGGAAATGTGGCTAATGGCTTCACTGGGACAAGTGGACGATATGAAGCATGAAGAAAAAACTAAAACAGTATGGGGTTTAGATTTAGCTTCCATCCATGTTGTAGTTTTCTTGTGCAGCGCTACTCTGCTCCCAGCGTTCCTGCAACATTTCTAACGCTTCCTGGAAGTCCTGTTCTCAAAGTGGACCATCTGTGATGAGCTCGGGATCTCCTAAATGAAGTCAAAACTGAAACTCCAACTTGAATTTCATTGTTAGGAAAGAAGACGACGGCAAAAGAACCCAAATCTGGAGGTGGTGATAAAAAAAATAAAAAAATAAAGAGATTTGAGCCTATAAAGTTATAAATATAAAGGTACTTCTTGCATTTTGCCTCCATTTACATTTTTTTGGTATCTTTTGGTTAATTTTGTGTTTGTTTTTCGTAGTTTCAGCCTGTTTTTTCATTTTTTTGCAGTCTACATTTACATCTACTTGTGGTCTTTTCATTTGTCTTTGCTACTGTTTTTTCCTCAGTTTGTTGGGTTTTTGCATATTGTTCATGTCTGTTTACTGGAGTCCGTCTTTTTGGAGTTATTCTATGTCTATGACTGATTCTTTTTTTCTGTCTGTGCAGCTTATTTGTCTCCATTTACAGAGGTGTTGCATCAGTGCAGGTTAAATGTGCTTGTGACCTTGGTTGATTCTGCCTGTTTCTTGTGTCTTTGCATTTGGTTTTTTCTCCGTTGGTTTGTTTTTTTCATATTTTACACGTCTTTTTAGTTGAGTCTGCCTGTTTTATGTCTTTTTGTAGTTGTTCCAATTGTTGCGTTGGTCTTTCTGTGTGTGTTTGCTTCTTTTTTGTCACCATTTGCAAGAGTTTTAGATCTGTTTGTTGATTTTGTGTGTCTTTTGGGTAGTTTCAGCCTGTCGCTTGTGTTTTTGCAGTTGTTCTACATCTACTGGAGTCTACTACAACTTTTTGTTTGTCCTTGTGTGTGTTTTTTCTCTGTTTGTATGGGAATTTTAGTTGAATCTGTCCATTTAATGTCTTCTTGCAGTTGTTCTGTAGGTTTCAGTGGCCTTTAGTGTGTCTTTGCAGTTGTGTCTTTCTAGTTTGGTCTTTTTTCTAGTCTTTTTACAGTGTAACATCATAAGAAAACAGGCCTAAATGGCTGTTTTGCACCTTGTTTTGGTGGTAATTTGCTAAGAATGTTTATTTGCATGTATTTCATCAGTCTGCTGTAAGCAAAGTTTGACTAGAAGTGTCTTTGCAGCTGTTACATCTCCATTTGCAGTGGTTTTGCTTCTATTTGTGATAACTGTGCATGTCTTTTCTGGTTGATTATCCATGTCTTATGTCTTTTTGTGGTTTGTCTGCATCTTGTTTTAGTCCTTTTTGCTTGTTTGCATTTATTCTGCATCTGCTAGCTGTCGATTTGTGCCAATCTTGCTTGTCTTCTGAGTTAATTCTGTCTGTTTCCTGTCAATTTGCAGGTTTTTTTTTTAGCATCTAACAACCCTTTTGTGCGTCTTTGCAACTGTTTTGCATCTATTTGCAGTCTTTTAGCAGTTGTTCTACGTTCCCTATGTCCCATTTTACTTTTTGTGTGTCTTTGCAGTATTTTTTTCCATCTTGCATGTCTTTGTTGGTTAAATCTACATGTCTTATATCTTTTTGCAGTTCTTCTGCATCTCGTTTTAGTCCTTTTTCGTTGTTTTCAGTTATTTTTTGCAGCGGATTAAACCCACAGTTGAAGTAGCAGGTGGTAGAAGTGTCACACTAAATGAATGGGATGTGGTAGAGCTGGTTTGGAACCTTGTTAAGACATAATTAAAGCAGTGACTGGTGGAAAAACCTGGAGCCAGTTTTCCCCCCATTTCTATGAAAACTGTCAATTCCTGCAAGAGCCATTTCTATTCAGTCATGCTGCATGTATTTACGGCAGGGACAAGGTGACAGAGTCAATCTATTCCGGCAGCACACCAATGCCACTTTATTGTAAGAGAATGTTAAATCCGGGCTTAATTTCACTTTTCCCACCTGCTTTTCAAACTGAGCACAAATAACACGACTGACTGCCTCATAGTCACCCTTTTTATTCTTATTTTCATTTTGTTTGTCTCATTTTAACAGCCAACGTGTTAAAAAGAAATCAGAGTGTTCATTGACTCCATAAAGTGAGAAATAACAGCAGGTTGGTGGATGTTGATTAAGTGTAAGGCTTCTGAACTGGAAATTTCAATATTTTGATCAAATAATTTCTGAAAAATATGGTGTTGGATCCAAATTGAACCAATCAGTTCCTCCACCGGACCTCCTCAGAATCAGCTGGTTCTTCATCTCCAGTAAGTTTTTTAATGGTCAAAGTTCAAAGAGTCATTTTGAACAAACTGAAACAAACAAAATCCAGAATGTCCATGTTTGTTTGTTACATGACATTATAGTGACATATAGATGCATTTCTTTTCAAAAAATCTAGTTTCTGCTTCAGGGCAATTCACCAGGTTTGAGTTTGACCTTCTACATTTTTTCAGCAGCATTTTCTTTGTTGAATGGTGAAAACGTTGTGCAGCCAACAGTAACTCAACAAATCTGTGTCCCTGAAGGTGACATAGAAGGTAAATAAATGTATGTTTTGGCAGTTTAAATTAAAAGCTGGGAACTATCACTGTGGCTGTTGTTGGGTTGTTGAGGTTAATGTGGGAATGCATTCAATGCTTTTGTAGGATAAATTCTATTAAATCTGATGGACTGACTCCAAACAACATCCCACCACATCGAGAACATCCATTTAACCTTCAGTAGGAAGTTTATATGGCATAATTTGACGTTTACTTCTGAAAAAGTGATTGAAAACGACAAAATTCCCCAATTTAAGTAGCTTGAATCAAGGATTTCATGCTTGGACGCGACTGAACTCTAATTTACTGATGTAGATAAACCTTTTAAACATTTTAATGATGATGTACTTTTTCTTTTTAAGGTTGTTCTGTTTCTTGGTTTGGTTCTTTGGTTTTTGTTTTGACTTTTACTAGTCATTGTTTAGTCTCTGTTTTCAGGTTTTTAGCATCCATGTTCATCTTTTGTCTACTTTATGGTAGATTCTGCCATTTTTTTTTGTCATTTTGCAGTCGTTCTGTATCATTTGTGTATCTTTGGTCTCCATTTTTCAAGGGTTTGTTTTTGCATCTATCTGTTTATTTTGTAGGATCTGTATTTTTCTTTCAATTTTTGCACTTCTTTTTGGTGTTGTTGCAGCTGTTTTATTGCATGTATGTGTTCACTTTGTGCACCATTTCTGGTTCTTTCTACATGTTTCTTGTTTTTGTGCAATTCTATATTTACTAATAGTCTTTTTGTGTGTCTTTGCAGTTGTTTTTTCACCGTTTCTTGGGGTTTTCCATAGTTTTTATGTCTTTTTAGACGAATACAACTGTTTGTGGTTGTTCTGTCTACTGTTTTTAAGGGTTTTGCATGTTTTTTTTGTCTTTCTAGTTAAATCTGTCTCTTTCTTGTCTTTTTGAAACGTAAAACCAGGAGGAAATAGGCCTAAAACATCTACTGGTCATAGTTTTTTGCAACTTTACATTTGTTTTGTCTCTGTTTTTAGGAGTTTTGCATCTATTTATGGTGGTCTTAAGTGTCTTTTTGTGTCGATTCTGCCTGTTTCTTACCTTTTTGCAGTTATTTTACGTCTACTGGAGGTATTTTTATGTCTTTGCATTAGTTTTTTTCTCTTTTTGTGGAGATTTGCATAGTTTGTGCGTCATTTTAGCTGAGTCTGTCTGTTTCATGGCTTTTTGTTGTAGTTTTACACTTATTTGTGCCCATTTTAGTCAATCCCTTCCATTTGCCGTCATGTTGTCATCTAATCTGCTGTTTGTTTGCCTCTCTAAAGTCTCTTTGACATTTGCCTGATTATCTTTCCCACCAGAGATGCTACTCTTTGCTTCAAACATCGTCTCTGAACCAGAAACCCTCTGACATCCTGGACGTCCTGCAGTTCCATCAATAAAAGGCTGTTTAGAGCAGCGTGGATGGACTGAACATGGAGCGTCTCATGTTGCACAGACTGTAAAAACCCCTTGAGGCCAAAGTGTGATTTTAAATGAAACAGTTTAAAAGTGTTTATTGATAAATCCTTGGCAGCGACCACTAGTTCAGATCTAAAAGCCCCACAGGCTGCTGCTCATGACTGAGTTTTATAAAATTACAGCAGCGGGAGGCGACGAACGTCTGCTTCTGAAAATTCATTTTCCAAATTCATCCAGAAGAGGAGAAACCACGAGTTTGTTTTATCATCCTGCAGCTTTTCTTCCCTCTGATGTGTCTTTCCAGTGAAATGACGGGATTTTGTTTTGTTTGCCGTCGATAACAGAAGCCGTCTGATAATCAGCCACAATTACGTCCTGGCAGAAAGCGACAGAAGAAGAAGGAGTAGTGGGTGGAAGGAGGAGAGACTATTGATATGCTAATACGAGTCCCACACTGAGGCCTGTTGCGGTGTGACAGCAGGAGAATGGAGGGTTTCATTTTCCGTCTCGCGAACCTTTTATTACGACGATAGACTGAAACTGCTCATTAGAGACGGAGAGCAGAGAGGCATCGCCTTCGAGGGAATCGGTGCGAAATGAAGGCGACTGTTTGTAATTATGATCCTTTGACACATTTAGGCCTTTTCACTCAGTTTGAGTCACTGGGACAGATGTCAGGCATGTTTAACGAGGCCGAATCCAACATCACAGACAAAAAAACATGCTAGGTTATAAAACTCGAAAAATTTACACTTATTCTACGAAATTTCATGAAATTACATGTTATCTAGTCAAAATCACAGGGAAAAAAAGCAATATTTTACATACGAACTTTTAAAAATGCTAAAAATGCAAATGTCCACATCAAAAATATGTAATTTTTGTTGTTTTGTGCTGTTCTACATCTACTAGTGCTTCTTTTTTGTGTCTCTGTAGTCGGTTTGTCTGTGTTTACAGGATCTATTTGAGTTCACTTTGGATCAGGTTTTAGTTGAATCCATCTGTTTTTGCTGTATCCGTGTTTCTTCTTTGGTTTTCCTCACTTTGTGTTTGGTTTCATCTCTTTGTGTTTGCTTTTGATGGTTGTTTTGAAGTTTTTTTTAGGTCAGTTTGTGTCTTTGTAGCTGGTTTACATCCAATAATTTTCTTTCTGTGTGAATTTGCAGTTATTTTTGCATTTATTTGGAATCCATTTCTACCTCTTTATAGTGGATTCATTCTCTTGTGGTTTGTTTCCACCTCCACCTGATCTTTTGGGGTCTCTCTACAGTCATTTTATGGTAATTTGTCATATTTGTCTGTCTTTCTGACTATTTTGCAGCTGTTTTGTCTTAATTACTCCACGAAGGAACAGTGGAGTTATGTAACGATCGGCGTATGTGTGTCTGTGAATCTGTCTGTCTGTCTGTGTGAAACATTACTGAAAAACAGCCACAGATTTGGATGAAATTTTCAGGGAAGGTCAGAAATGACACAAGGACCAAGTGATTAGATTTTGGCAATGATGCAGCTTATAGTCTGGATCCACGGATTTGTGAAGGATTTCCTATTGCCAGATATAGCAGCCGGCACGGCGTTGCTGTAACCACAATGTGAACATTGTGTCAGTTACCCGCTGACGATCACATGATTGTGATCCTACTACAAACTGACTGTGATTTATCAGTTGGAAATCATACAAGGAACAAATGATTAAACTGTGGTCTGTTTCTGAGTCCCATCAATTCCTGCTACATATTTAGGTCACGCCATGTAGCAAACCCCAGCCAGACACGTTAAGTTCAGCTGTCAGCCTTATTTTGAACACAAATTCACCTTTCTGTCCTCCACTCATTCCTTCACAGTAAGAGCTTGTCCCCACTAGGTGCTTCTAAGTTTAGACACATCCTTTGTTTGACAGCAACAGCTGGAACCGTCGTCTTTCATCTTTATGTGAATTTTCGGACTTTTTCGCAGCGTCTTCGTCATGTAAAGAAACCGCTTCTTAGATAAACACTTCCTGTGCCGATGGAACGGTAACAAAATAAAAGCCAATAACATTAAAAATATGCCTTCAAAATAAAAGCATGGAGGGAACGGTTATTTTACCACAAGCAAAACAAAGGCTTGTCAAAAGTGATGAACTGATCAACAGACTTTTATAAGAGAAATTTAAATGCAATTCTGTATAAATACATAACATGCACATGCACAACACATGCCTGTGCTCAGCGCAAGGTCATTTTTTATTAAAGATTTCATCTGTCGGAAATGATACGTCAACTGAACAGCCTTGGCGGAGTGCTGCGCTCTCCAAGTCCTTTTCTGGTTTTGCCATGATTTCGCTTCTATTTGTGTGTCATTTCTGGTTTTCTCTGCCTGTTTTTGTTGTTTTGTGCAATTCTACATCTACTACACCTTCATTTTTGTGTCTTTGCAGCTGTGTTGGGTCTATTTGTCGGGTTTTTCATCTATTTGTGTTCATTTTTCTGGTCTTTTTTGCTGATTCTGGCTGTTTCTTGCAGTTCTGCAGTCACTATAATGGTCCTTTTGTGTTTCTTTGTAGTTGTTTTTTTTTCGCTGTTTCTCTTATTTTGGATGCATTTGGAGTTGAGCACATCTGTTCCATGTGTTCCTGCAGTTGCCTTTTGTGCGACTTTGAAGTTGTTTTGCAGTGGTTTGACATCTATTTGCGCTGATTTTGTTCTTGTTTTTAGGCGACTCCTTCTATTTTTGGGTGATTTTGTACCTAGCTGTGGTCATTTTTGATTCATTTGTCTCCTTAAAGTCTGTTTGCTGTTGGCTTGATTGATTTTCCACCATCGAATGTTACTCGGTTCTGCCTGCTTTTAGTCATTTTGTTTCTTGTATTCATTCATTTGTTTTTCTTTACAGTAGTTTTGTCTCCATTTTCCATAGATTTTGCATCTATTTGCTTTGATTCTGCTTGTCTTTTTTCATGGAATCTATGTGTTGCTTTCATTTTGCAGCTGGTCTGCATCTGCTACTGGCCCCTTTTTTGAGTTTTTGCAGCTATTTTGTTGTAATTTTGCGAGGGTTTGGCAGCTATTTGTGTTTCTTCTCTGGTTTTCTGTGCCTGTTTTGTTGTTTCGTGCAGTTCTACATCTACCAGTGCTTCTTTTTTGTGTCTCAGTAATTGCTTTGTCTTTGTTTACAGGATCTAGTTGAGTTCATTTTGGATCAGTTTTTAGTTGAATCAATCTGTTTCTATCAGTGTTTGTCCTTTTGCTGCATCTCTGGATTTCTTCTTTGGTTTTCCTCACTTTGTGTTTGGTTTGCATCTCTTTGTGTTTTTTTTGGATGGATGTTTTGAAGTTTTTTTGGGTCAGTTTGTGTCTTTGTAGCTGTTTTAGATTCAATAATTGTCTTTGTGAATTTGCAGTTGTTTTGTATTTATTTGGACTCTGTGTCCCTTTATAGTTGATTCCTTCTCTTTGTAGTGTGTTTACACCTCTACCTGATCTTTTTTGGGTCTCTCTACAGTCATTTTATGTTAATTTGTCATATTTGTTTCTCTTTCTGTTTTTTTGTCTTAATTTTGCTACGGTTTGGCATCTATTTGTGTGTCTTTTCTGGTGTTCTCTGCCTGTTTTTGTTGTTTTGTGTGTTTCTACATCTACTAGCATTCCTGTTTGTGTCTTTGCAGCTACAACTGAACAATCCGGGCCCCGCTGCTAAACATCAGTCTGAATCTCTAACAGACTTCTTTACCGACCGACTCCCACGGCGAAGTTAGTCTGACGTGGAAACTTTCGTTTGCAAACACACAACTGCACACAGACCCACTACGCCGACATAAACTGCGGCGTTCAGACACACACTGGTTGTCAGATTAATAGCGTTGCGGTGCGTTCGCTGCCTTGGGCTGCAGATAGAAGCTCAATCATCCATCAGCGCTGACGGCTGATATAATTACTACACTCACACACTCACAAAGACGCTGTCGTTTCCTTCTGTTTCCTCCACTTGTCTCCGGGAAACAACCAATTTCCTCTGAACATTTCCATTTACCTCTAAGCTCTCTCTTTCCTCCCACTTTGTCAGCCTTTTCCTCTCCATCTCCGTCCCCCCCCAATTGGACGGGAATTACACGCTTGCTATCAATTGGACGTCAATTAACGTCGAGTCTGTCCGACGGCAGCTCGGAATCGGACCAATCAAAGGTCAGAAACGGATCAAATCGCTGTAAAACTCGACTGAAATGAACACACAGGCGGTATTTGTGGCATCACGTCAAGAAAAAACATGTATTGATGGAATCCTTGTCTGTCTTCAAGGTAAAATATATGATGAATGTACTTTTAAAGTAGTATTTTTGAAATTCTTCACAGTAATACTCAGCATTCTAAGAATTCAGTGTGATGCGACAGGAAATTAAAAAAAACATTTAAAGCATATCTTTTTAAATTATAAAATTATATTTACTATAAATCAGATTTAAATATTGTTATTAAATTCAATGTATTGGATTTAGTTTAGAATCGTGATATTACATTAAAATTGCAATATTCTACATGAAAATATGAAAATTCACCAATAACAAGGAAAAGCTCAAGAAGAAAGAGAAGATGTAAAAGAAGAAGAAGAAGGATGTCTCAAGGAAAGAAGTAGCAGAAGAAGTAGGAGTAACAAGAAGAAGAAAAAGCAGTACAAGAAGAACCAGAAGAAAAAGAGGTAGAACCAGAAGAGGAAGCAGAAGAAAAGACGAAGAAGATATAGTAGAAGAAGAAGACAAAGTAGATGAAGAAGACAAAGGAGAAACAGAAGAACCAGAATAATAAGAACCAGAAGGAGAAAAAGAAGAAACAGAAGAAGAAAAACAAGTAGAACCAGAAGAAGAACCAGAACAATAAGAAGAACCAGAAGGAGAAGAAGAACCAGAAGAAAAAGAAGTAGAACCCGAAGAGGAAGCAGAAAAGACAAAGAAGATACAGTAGAAGAAAAACAAGTAGAACCAGAAGAAGAGCCAGAATAATAAGAAGAACCAGAAGGAGAAGAAGAACCAAAAGAAGGAGAAAAAGAACCACAAGAAGAAGAAACAGAAGAAGAAGAACCAGAAGAAGACAATGAAGAACCAGGAGAAGAAGAAAAACAATTAGAACCAGAAGAAAAAGAAGATGAAGCAGAAGAATCACAAGGAGAAGAAGAACCAGTAGAACCAGAAGAGGAAGAAAGAGATAAAGAAGACACAGAAGAACCAGAAAAACAAGACAAAGAAGAAATAGAAGAGGAAGAAAAAACTGAATAATAGTAAGACCCAGAAGAAGGAGATAAGAAGATGAAGAAGAAACAGAAGAAGAAAAAGAAGAACCACAATAAGAAATAGGAGAAGAGGAAAAACCAGGACAAAAAGCTGGAGGAGGTGGAGAAAATGACGGACTAGGCGATGAAAGGGGAGGAGAATGAATGCAGCATGGCTCAGAAACAGTGAACAGAGGAGTAAGTTGTTGGAGATACATTCAGCATGGAGAAACATCTACAGATGATGAACGGAGTAGAGAGGAAAACATACAGTTCCTAAAAGCTTTACATATGTGCATAATAAAACATCTCCAGTATGTGGAGACAAATTTTCCCCCCAGTATCAGCAACACTATGGATAAATAAACATTTCTTCATTATCTCCATGTCATAGTGACAGAGGACATTTCTGAGTTATTTTTCTTCTAGTCCTGGTTGTTCTGTTTCCATAGAGCTGCAGGACTTTATAATATGGTGTAAAAGAATCACAGTGAGGGAAAATGAGACTCATAAACATCCAGAAACTGTTTGGACCTCAGACAGTTCATCAGTTAGTACCTGATTTCCTTATTTGTTTGTCTTTATGTTGCTTTTTTATTCACTTTTTTGTCTCATTTTCTGTCATGGAAAATCCAGGAACATTGAAATTCACGGCTGTTTCCTGGGAGCTTCACAACCAAACGGATGATTACAGCAGCAGCTTCTCTGAGGTTTACCAGCTGATCTGCAGCCTGTCTCTCTGTTGTTGCATATCAAAAAGAGCCCCAAGACTTTTTCATGTAAAAGACTGACAAAACAAGAACAAATCTGATGAAGTGTGTGTGTGGTTCTATTTTCTCCACAGAGCTGAAGCGAAGTGTTTGTCTACGGTTTCCAGACTCCGACCACATTAATATGCAGATGCTCGTCCTCGGCGCCATCGTGGGTTTCTGTGAATGGATCTTCAGATGTGTCTCTGAGATGTGGAATCAAAATACAGAAACTGCTGCAGCTCCACCACATCTTAGAGAAAACTGGAATGTCTTCTTCAGTTTGTCAGATCTGATGTGTAAATGATGCTGGACTGGGAGATGTTTACGGTGTTTTCACCAAGATGAACATTTTGTGTCTGCATTTTGAACGTTTACCAACAAAACCACCACATAAAACCACCAAGTAAGACTGAATCAAGGATGTCAAACCATCTAAACCTGACGCATTTTTCACCTAATGATGATTCATCACTTAATGAGCTCTATGCTAATTAATGTTAATAACATCATATTGTTGGTAGCTAGCTTAAAATCCTACCAATGTAGCCATAAACATATCAAGCAGGCCAAAGTAAGACTGTGTTTTGCCAATCATCATAATTTTATTGTTGGCTAGCTAAGAAACTACACATGACCACAATAGCAGCAAGCTAGCCAAACTAAAGTATTATTTATTGTCATGTTATTAACACAGTTCCACAAATACCACATAGTTTTTGAAAATTGGTGTTTTTTTCTCTCTCAGTTTTATTATTTAGTGGGTTCCTGAACTCTTGAATAGCATAATGCTAATTAACATCATATTTTTGTTAGCTAGCTAAGAAACTACACCTGTAGTCATAAAAGTTCCAAGCTAGCCAAACTAAAGTTGAGCAAAGCGGTTAATTCTTATTGTAAAGAATTACTGATTGTGGTCCCTCAACAGAATGCTAATGTTAAACACAAAGCACAGGTGGGGCTGAATAGTGTTAATTTTGCTTGTTTTTGATGGCCACAAACCAAAGTTTTGAACAAAATAATGCTGACTTGAAGATGGCGCTGTAGGAAAGTTCAGAAAGTATATGTTTTATTCTGAGAGGATCACAGAAATCTGTACCAAATTTGAATTACACAGTTCTCAGCTGTGTTTTTATGACATATCTTTTAAGTATAACAATAGAGAAAGTTAATAGAAAGGGAAAAATTCAAAAGAATTTCACCAATTTTAACCCTCGTGTTGTCCTGCAGGTCAAAATTGACCCGTTTTAAATTTTGAAAATGTGGGGGAAAAAAAAAAAAAAAAAATTTCACAGTGAAACTTCTGATGTCCACATTTTCAACATTTTTGGGAACTCTTTGATAATTTTTTGGTGGAAAAAAAGAAATGCTCAAAATGTTTCTTAAGAACATTCACAAAAATGTTTTTTGTGAATGTTCTTAAAGAAAATATTAGAAGTTTTACTGATATATCTGGACTCACTTTAGATATTTTTAGGATTTTTTGGAAGGTTTTTCTCATTTTTTGAAAATATTTACAAGAATTGTCTTGCCAAATTTGAGGGATTTAAAAAAAAAAACTTTTAAGGGAAATTTTTAAGGAATTATTGAAATTTTCTTCCTGAAAGTTCTGCAAATTTTCAGAAATTTGGGGAATTTTTTTGCAGAATTTTTGGATTTTTTTTCAGACTAGGAAACAATATTTTTTGGTGCCCGTAAATGAGGACAACAGGAGGGTTAATCAAACAACATTTTGATGCTCATTTGAGGTGTTTTTTGACTTTTTTTCCCCAAAAAGAAATTAGTTCATGTTATCTCACATGACTAATCAGCTGTTTCTGTCGAGTTTTTTTTTTTTGGCAAAGTTTCAAAAGTTTTGTGGGAACATTTGGATAATAAACAGAAATCTATTCCCAATGTGGCCCTAGAGGGAAAGTATGAGGATGCTACCATATCTAGCTGACTGGAATTATTTTAGTTTCAATCTTTATTACTTGTCGATTGTTTTTGCTTTTAAAACTCTGCATTGATTCCTCCAGAAATCTGGCACAAGACAATACAGTGTTGCTGCACTGCTGTTGACTTCCCTCATTAGATGAAAACAAAGGTCGAAAACACTCCGGTCGCCTCACTGACCTGATATTGATTCATGCTAGCGCCCCGAGAGTTTAACCTCGGCTAAAGTAGAGCTCGATTCCAACTGTAACCGATGCAATTGTTTTGGTTTGAATTAAGCCCACACACAGAAACCCCGAGTCCAGCTCTGGTGCTGTAATGTGAATGAAGCCTGACGGAAATTAAATTCAGTTTTGCAGAGACGGGGAGAAGAAGAAAAAAATGCAAATGAATATTTAGAGCTGGTGTGTGTGTTTCGCCTCGAGGAAAATCAGCTCAAGTTTCATTCATATTGAAATGAAGCAGCGAGAGGGAGGAAAAGTTGGATTAGAGGGAGAAGAGATGGGAAGGAGGGGGGGAAGCAGGAAGTGGAAGAGGATGGAGGAGGAAGCGAAGGGAGGAAAGAGGTGAGGAGATAGGAGGAATCGCTCTGATGTTATCTGGGTTTCCTTGTTTTGTTGCTGTCAGAGACAAACGGAATCCACCGTCAACACACAGCTGCTATCAATCTCTGCCATGCAAAGCAGAAATGATTTTCCACATTAAAACTAAAGTTTTCTCTGAGGTCATGGCAGATTTATAATTACTGAGAAAAACCCAGCAGAGGTTCATCCAGTACACACACCAACAGAAAACACACAACTGAAGTTCACGTTCGTGTCTCACTAAAGCCTCTCGGAGAGAATCTCAGGTCAAACTCAGTGCAGAAGACTGCAGAAGGTGGATTTATACTATATATATTCTGTACTGTACTACTTAAGTGTTTACATGCAGTGGGCATGTCCTGGTCGAGTTATTTCATCCCCAATCCGAGTAATTTAAGATGTAGTCCCAGTCCAATGCCATATTCCAATATAATACCCATTTCAAGTGCTTTAAAATGATAAGAATCAGTCCAATATATCCGTTTGATGAATGAATATTTCTGCAAAGCATTAAGAAAAAACTACATTTCTGCCTCCATTTGGTTTCTTAATGTTCTGTAGGTGTTCAGGAACCTTGTTGTAAAGCTAGTATTAGAGGGTAAATGTGGTATTAGAGGGTAAATGTAGTGTTAGAGGGTAAATGTAGCGTTAAAGGGTAAATGTAGCGTTAGAGAGTAAATGTAGCGTTAGAGGGTAAATGTAGCGTTAGAGGGTAAATGTAGCATTAGAGGGTAAATGTAGCGTTAGAGGGTAAATGTAGCGTTAGAGGGTAAATGTAGCGTTAGAGGGTAAATGTAGCGTTAGAGGGTAAATGTAGCGTTAGAGGGTAAATGTAGCGTTAGAGGGTAAATGTAGCGTTAGAGGGTAAATGTAGCGTTAGAGGGTAAATGTAGCATTAGAGGGTAAATGCAGCGTTAGAGGGTAAATGTAGCATTAGAGGGTAAATGTAGCGTTAGAGGGTAAATGTAGCATTAGAGGGTAAATGTAGTGTTAGAGGGTAAATGTAGCATTAGAGGGTAAATGTAGCGTTAGAGGGTAAATGTAGCATTAGAGGGTAAATGTAGCGTTAGAGGGTAAATGTAGTATTAGAGGGTAAATGTAGCGTTAGAGGGTAAATGTAGCATTAGAGGGTAAATGTAGCGTTAGAGGGTAAATGTAGCATTAGAGGGTAAATGTAGCGTTGGAGGGTAAATGCAGTGTTAGAGGGTAAATGTAGCATTAGAGGGTAAATGCAGCGTTAGAGGGTAAATGTAGCATTAGAGGGTAAATGCAGCGTTAGAGGGTAAATGTAGCATTAGAGGGTAAATGCAGCGTTAGAGGGTAAATGTAGCATTAGAGGGTAAATGCAGCGTTAGAGGGTAAATGTAGCATTAGAGGGTAAATGTAGTGTTAAAAGGTAAAAGACGTGTAAAAACCTGTATTCTCTACATGACAGTAAATGTATTCAGCTGTAGTACCTGACAGTTCCACCAGGTGGAGCTTCTTGCTGCATTGAGAGGGTTCAACTAGCAGGTATCTAGACATTTAGAGAAAGTTTCAAGTAATTCTGAACCATTTTTGAGTCCTCATGGACCATTTTCAAGTAATTTTGGACGAGTTCTGAGTTGTTCTGAGGATGTTTCAAGATGTTTTAGGAAAGCTTTTCTCAATTTGAACATTTTTAAATAATTCTGGACACATTTGAGGATTTTAGACACATTTTGAGTTACGGTGGATACGTTTCAAGATGTTTTAGCTGTTTCAGAGTTTAGCTGTAGTACCTGGTTGTACCTTACTGTTTAAAACTGTAGAGACCAGAGGAGGTGTCACTCAGACTACAGGCAGGTACTGTTGGCAAGAAGAGAGCATTGTGGGAGTTTAGCTAGTAAAGGGGCACCATTAAGTCAAATTCAACTTGGACAGCATCCCTATAACTCAGTGCTATATGTAACAACGATGTCTGGTGTGTTCAAATGATATTATAAACTCTGCCCCCCCCCCCCTTGTTTTTGGTTTGAAATGGAAAAACGAGAAAGAGAATTACACCATATTGAAGAATGAGCCGTGTGGAGCTTAAAAAATAAGAAAAAATGTACCTGTTTTCTGGTTTTTGGTTAAAAACGTTTTTTAAAAAAGACATTCTCGCTTTTGTCTTTTTCTTGTTCTTTCCTTGTTTGTTCCTCCCGCAACATCTGACTGACATTTGACCCCAAATATCTGCAAACTGATCAAACTCTGGCTTCATTTCTGCAGGACAACTCTGCTTTTAAAGTACAGAGAGCTACAAAATGAACATTTCACCTCCACTGTGTCAAGGAGCTGTTCATTGAGTCTGTCTGAAACACAGCAGGTTGAAATAAACCAGAATTATCCTCCAATAATTGCAGCTTCTGCTACTCTCTACATTTTCCTTTTAGCACCGAAGTGCAGTGAAATCATTCAGGTAACAGACGACTGAATAGCAGCAATTTAAGGAGATTATAAAGAAAGTTTGCGATAAATTGGTTGAAAAATCTGTAAAATAAAAGATTTTTTGAGTGTTAAGAATGTTAGGAAAAAGGCTTTTTTATTTCCTTTATTCTTGTCAGACTTTTTTCTATCAATTCATGATGCTGCAAATATGACTTGAAGAAAAATCTGGACGTTTTGATGCCACCGCATTTTGTTTTCTGCTGAAACTACTTAATTCCTTAAATAATCACTGTTTCACGTTTTAGCAGATTTAAAAAGTGTCCGTTTGTGTTTTTTAGAGGCATAACTGAACTTTTGTGCACTAGTGCAGCTCTAAATCTTCCTGCTGGAGTGTTCTGGTGGCAGCAAAACATATTTACAGTCCAGTAAAGTAACGAAAAAACATTTTTATTATTTCATAAAGTCGACTGCAGCAACTGCAGTGAAGCTGTTGCCGCGGAAACCAGGGATTATACTGTTATCAGAAAATGAATTATGCAACTTCCTGTCCTCCATTAAGCTGTGAGTGTGTGTTATTGTGTTACTGTGTGTTTTATCTTAACCAGAACTGCAGTGAACAGACATTTAGAATAAAAACATTCTGCTGCTGGATTCTTCTTTGTTTCTCCGTCACCTTTGTTTTCCTTGAAATCATGGTATCATATAATCACATATAATCATGGAAAAGTGGCAAATAAATTTTTTTAACCTATAATAGATACAATATAGGTAATAACTAGTAAAAAATGGTTGAAAAATTAAGAATTTACATGTAGAAACTGTATAAAAGAGGTCAAAACTAATTAATCTTTTACAATGTGTGGCTGTAAAATTACACTCTTTGTTCGATTTAACTCAACTGAAAATATAAATACTTTACAGATATCTGGGCACCATGAGAAAGCCTTCTGTGATGAATAATGACCTCTGACCAAAGATAATGTTTTAAAACAAACTAATTGATGTTCACATGAAAAAAGTTTCATACAAACAATAATTTGTCTTTTACAATGTGTGACTGTAAAATTGCATTGTCTTACTGAATTTAAAATTGAAAATATAAATACAGATATTTGGGCACAATGAGAAGGCCTTCTGTGGTGAATAATGACCTCCAACCAGAGATAATGCTTTTTAAACAAACTGGGATCAATTACTTCACAGATATTTGGGCACCATGAGAAAGCCTTCTGTGCTGTTTTAACAAAAAATATTAATATTATGGATTAAAAAGTGGTATATATATATATATATATATATATATATATATATATATATATATATATATATATATATATATATATATATAAATAAAAAAATTTTTTTTTTTTTAACTTTTTACAGATACGATACAGGTAATGACTAGTAAAATGGCAGAAAAAAGTACTAACATACATCTAAAAACTGTAAAAGAGGTCAAAATTAATTTATCTTTTACAATGGGTGACCATAAAATGACACTGTTTTACTGTTCTTAAAGTTGAAAATTGAATTACTTTACAGATATTTGGGCACCATGAGAAAGCCTTTTGTGCTGAATAATGACCTTCAACCAGAGATAATGTGTTTCAAACAAACTGAGATCAGCAAGTCTGTTTTCTCAAACTAAAACTATAAAAGTAGCTAAAAAACATCATTACTTTTCAGATATTTGTCGTTATTGTTGCTCATTTGACAGTTTTTGAACATTAAATATTCTTTCTGGGATGTTTCCTGCTGGATTTTCAAAGTTTCTTGTGGGTTTTTTAAGATGTTTTTTTATACTGTTTGTCCTCCTCCACCTCTGGATCCTTTACCGTGCCCATCGTAACTCCTTTTTCCTTCCATTTATCCTCCTTCCTCGTATAGTTTTTTTCTGTTTTCCCCCCACGTCCTCCGGCTGATTCAGTTCGTTTTCTCAGTAAACTCTCCGACCACAAACCTCCTCAGTTCAGTTCTATCTGTTCTCGTCTCTCTATCTCCTGCTCAGCTCATTTCTCTTTCTGTCACTTTCTTTCCGACTCTCATTAATCTCGAACACCGTTGTGTTGTTTTCCATGGACTCCACACCGACTCGCATTCACCTGCTGATCTAACAGCACCTGGACTTTCACACCTTAAACTCTGATTTTTTTTTTCACAGGAAGCTGCTTTTAGTCCTTAAAATGTGACTTTAAAGACAGATTTAAATCCTCGCAACATGAGAAACACACAGATGTTTGTCGACGGTGTGATTTCCCACGATGCCACGGGAAAAACACTACAATCATTCATCACCGAGGACGGAGTTGAGAAAGACGAAAACACACAAACTGAAAATGACATGTTTTCCCCTGTTGGTACATATCATTAAAAGAATAAAATAATAAAAACAACTGTGATAAACGACCTGTATTCTTGTTTAAGGTTTAAACTAACTGCTGTTTTTCTCATTTTTGTCTTACAAAATTTAACCCGAATTTACAGATAACCGGCAATTCACCTAAATATACAGATTTTTTATTACAGATTTTATCTGTTTAATATATTTCTCATGTTAATTCCAAAAAACAAAAACAAACAAGAAACCCAAAGCTAGGCAAAAACTATAAATAATCAAAAATCAGTATTTTCATAAATCGTAGTTCTTTCAGTTTTTCATGTTTTTAAATCTGCCAAAAAATATCATCATTCTATTGAAACTTGCTGTTATTTGAAATAAAAATATGTTTATTAATAATAATTTTAACTTCTATTTAACATGTTTTCTTTGTTTTTTAAAATTTAAAATATCTCGGAAAATCACAGAAAAAAATCTACAAATGTACATGCTAACTGTAAAAAAAAGGCCAAAGCTGTTAATAATGTCCACATCAAAAATCTGTATTTTTACAAATAGCAATTCATTCGACCATAAAACTACCCCCTTTAGACTGTATTAAAATCACCAAAAAGCATTATTTTACACATTTTAGCTGTTATATATATATATGTTTATCTATCTATCTGCCTATCTATATACATATAGTTATACATATATACACACACATACTATACATATATACATATATATATATATATATATATATATATATATATATATATATATATATATATATATATATATATATGTTAAGTCCCCCAAAAAACAGGCAAAAACTACAATCAAAAATCTGTCATTTTATAAGTCATAATTCTTTAACAGTTTCAGTGTATTTAAATCTGCAAAAAATATCATTATGCTATCGACATATGCTATTTTTGTGAAGAAAAAATTGTGTTATTAATAATTATTGAAACTTTTATTTTACAGGTTTTATCTGTTTTGTCCGACTATGTAAGAAGGAATTCCTTCAATCTCATTTTCAGACCTACTTCCTGTAGTACGACAATCAAAACTGAAGACACTTCCTGCTAAAATTTTATCAGGAACAAAACCATGAGGTGGTTGAGTCTGTCACTGAATTGCCTGCTGAAAAGGAAACAGAGATCTGACAAACAAACTTCACCTGAAGGTCTGAAAAACAATCTCCAAAGACTTCAGTTGTCATCAAACATCCGTCGTTATAATTTCCTGTGACGTTCATTTTTGTGGCATCTAAACAGCCTGAAATAAAAGCTAAACTGCAGCTCCTTTCATCAGACGTTTAAAAGCCTGAAGTAACAGAAGCATCAGATCTTGCTGTCAGACAGTAAAACCTCTGAGGATGTCATCATAATGAAATCTGCTATTTTAATTCACTGAAGGAGAAACAATAAAATCTCAAGGTCCATCTGAAACCTTTTCATATCACCGACTTCCTCTGAGGGAACAATGAACTCAGTGGTCAGAGAGATAATTCAGGAGGAAACTGACAATTACATGTTCTGTAATTTCACATTTTCCATGTTTTGTTTGATGTAAAACCATGTTAGACACTATGGTTAAACCATTATTAGTGTCTGACACCCATTTTCAAATCTCTAAAACCTTTATTCTACTCACGAAAATGCAACAAAGAGAGACTTCACTGCTTTTTTCTGCATGGACACCACACATGGGCTGTGAAATCTCTCTTTGCTGCACTTGTCACATGAAGTCACATGAAGAGTTTTTAAAGTGTCTTTAGCCTCCGTGGGACTATCTGGTTGAGATTCTACTTGTCTGTGTTTGGTGGTTTTGGATCTGGACCTGGTCTAATGTGGTCTAGATGCCAAAAATGGCAATGTAACCCCCATTTTTTGGCATGTTCACAAGTTTAATAAAGGTTTCACAAATTGGAAATCTAGTCCAGATCTAACCCTTCTATATTTTGTGGTTTTATATCAGGACCTTGTCTAATGTGGTCTAGATTCAGAAAAATCTGTGGAATCCCCCCCCCCCCCTTTTTTTTTCCCAGTTTCGCAAATACAATAAAGTTTTCACGAAACAGAAACTGTGTTTAAAATCATCTTTACCACCTGTAGGACAAACTAGTCCAGATCTCAGTGGTCTGTATCCAGTAGTTGCAGATCTGGACCTGGTCTGATGTGGTCCAGATGTAAAAAACACAAAAACATCTAAAGTTTTTCCATTTTTACCAATAAAATAAAGGTTTCACAAATCAGAAACTGTGTTTTAATGAGTCTTTAGCATCTTTTGAAGATTTAGTCCACATTCAATCAACACAAGTATCATCTATTTAGGTCTAAAATCCAGTCTAGCTGGGCCTACATTTGGAAAAAAAACTGTGAAATCTCAGTTTTTGCATTTTCACAAACAGAATAAAGGTTTCACAAATGCAAAAGTGTGCTTCAGACAGCATTAAAGCTGCACATAAAAGTCCAACATGATTTTACATCATTAAAATGGAGGAAAACCAGATAATCAGTCGCTCAGCACTGTAAGTTAAGTTTCTCTTAACTTTTCCCTTGATTGTAAAGTTCTGCTGGTGAGATACAAACAAACTCAATCACACACACAAGGTAAACGTTTTTTTTTTTTTTTATATCGTCCAATCAGAAAACACAAGAAACCAAAGCAGCGATTAGGACTTAACCCTTCTCTGACACCCCCTGTTTCCTTCAAGACTTTGGTCCCAAACCACAACCATCACCATCATCATCATCATTACAAACACCATCTTCAAGTTCCACGTTTTAATTTTAAATATCACATTTGTATAATTTACAGTGTTTATAGTACATTAGGGCAGATTTTTATTTTTTTGTGTGTGTGTGTAAACTGAATTTCCCTGACTGGACAATAAAGGTTCAAAATGCTGAATAATTATAATAATGCTAATTATCTTTTCCACATCATTACCCTCCTGATCATTGTTATAACATCAATTATCATAACTTTAATCAGTCGCCGCTGCCATTATCTTCATCTTCATCACACACACGCACACACATACATACACACACACGCAATCACACACACACACACATCACTGGACACACTGTGTATAGAAGCAGGCAGGCCCATTAATTTATATATGGCTCAATTATTAACATCAAAGCTGGATCTAACAGAAGAGGAGCGACTTTGAAAAGTCAACGGGACGGAAAGTTCGATGCAGCGGACTTCTCATTTCATCGAATCCGTCCAAAATTCCTCAAAAAAAAAATCCATTTACATTTCCAAAGTCTGGAACATCCGTTAAATCCGGCACGATGCTGCCAGACTCCAAGTCGGTAGCGCCACAGAGCTCATTATACTGTACATTCCGATCGGCAGAGTCGATTTCCATCACATAATCTGTCACGTTGTGCTATAAGCTCCATCAAGTGTCCAGTCAGTCACTTAGAATCCATAGTTTTGCCAAGATTAAACCACCCAACACGCCGTAATATCCATGAAATCCACTTTCCTTCCAAAGTGTTCGTCGAAGAATCTCCAAACGCACTAATCGGTAAAATCCAATTCCTTGTGAAGTCCATGATGTTGTAAATTTCATCAATACATCACCCTTTAAAATCTACATCCATGTCGCCCCCACAAGGTAACTTCCAAGCCTGTCCGATCTTTTAAACAAACTGCAAGAGTTCGCCGATGACAATCCCCAATTCGTCAACATTAGCTAATATAAAAAGCCACATCATCTGCATATGATAACAGTGAACAGATTTCTTTAAGCCATTTGTCTTGTCGCCCTTTTCGTTCTCCCCAATTTGTTGTTAATTTCTCCATCAGGAGACAGAAAATAAAGGCTTGATGGATTTCTAACCATTGGCTGGCTAAAAAAAATTGCTTTTTCCAGCTTTTCTGATGTTGGGTCCTTCAACGGCTTTCAGGTTTTGTGCTTTTGTGAATCCACAGAAAGAGTCTCTATTTTTGGTTGATCTTTTAATTTTAACGATTGCACTGAGTCACTAAGTTTCTTGCCCATATGCCAGTCAATTGATTCAATTACTTTATCAGGAGTTTCTGTCGGGTTTTAGCAAGTTGCTGGAAAAGCAGGACTGAAGGTGGACTGAATTCAGGTAAACTGTTATTTATATAATTAACTCCTGTCTACAGCTCGCTCCAATGTTTGGACATCCGCATCTACAGTTTGGTATAATATGGACTCTGCATCAGGAAAGCTAAATTTAAGGAATTCGTCAACTAACAAAAAAAGCATTTTTTTTTCCTGAGAAAATGTATTCAGGGTCCCACATTTTCACAGACAAATAAGCAATTAGTACACTTAACGATACAGGTGTCTTCTTCAATTTAAGCCAATGACTATTTTTAAGTTAAAAAGTGATAAATAAAATAAGCTTTATATGTAGGAATCAGCAACTGCTAAAAGGGATTATTTAATAACAACTAGGGCCACAACTGGTAATGATTTTTGCATTAATATGTCATTACTGTTCTGGATTAATTAGTCTGATCTGTAAAATGACACAAACGGTGAAAATTTTCCCTTTTCTCCTTCCCAAAACCCAAGATGGTAATTGTTTGTTTAGCTTAGGAAAACAGGAAATATTAACTTTTAAGGAGCTGCAATCAGAGAATTCTGCCTTTTTTTTCTTTTAAATCCACGAATCCATTATGAAAATAGTTGGTGATTGGTTAATAGTTGAAAACTAATCAATCAATCTTTGGAGCTCCAATAAAATGGCACAAAAATCACTATTTTTGCTTGCTTTCTACCATCTCGTTAAGAAAATGTAAATGCAAAACATGTACTTTGTGTTGTAACTTTCCACAATCACATTACAATTGCAGTGTGCAGAGAATGAGTAGTTATGGCTAAAGATTCCGTAATTCAAGGCAGGTTGCCATTTCACATGAAAACACATCGACCCCAAAATACGATCTTTTCTTCATTTACGACAGTTTACAACTAAAAATATATTTTTTCGTGTAATAGATCGTACACAAGACAGTAATACATGTCTTTGACTTTAAATGCACTTTAAACTGGTTTTATAATCATTTATTCTAATTTCTAACTGTGTCTTCTTTGATTGATCACATCGTGTCTCATGAACAATTATTCTTCCACATCTGCTTGTTCTCTGTGGTTCAGAGTGAAAATTCTGAGGTTGTCGTCTGCTTTTATATTCATAAGTGCATTTCTGAAACACCCAAAGCCTCCGGAACCGACTAATATTCGGCAAACTGCTGGAGGTTTTGATCATGAAAAAGAAAACAAAGCCGAAGCAGTCCGAGTGTTGTAGAGAGTTAATGAGTCTGAATGAATTCTGTGATCAGAGGATGTAGAGCTGCTGTACCGTTAATTATGCCTCTGTTCAAAGATCGACATGACGCCGGGAAATTTGCCTTCAACTGTCAACTGGTTAAATGTGGTCAACACAAGGAGGTCCGGTTTAAACCGTTCTGGTTCAGTGATGAGTTTGCATCGGAGTCAAGGGGTTTCAATCAGGAAATAAAAAAAGCCGAAAACTACAGATATGCAAGGTGCTTGGTGTTTACCCTGGTTGGTTTTGGTTGATTCAAGGTTCTATTTGAATATCAGTAACTACAATCCTCAACAAAGGTTCCACAAAAATTCCTAAAGAACATCAGAACATTGATAGAAGTCAATAAGGAACCTCAAAAAGCACCACATACGTCCATCACCTCGATCAGTTTCAAAACCATCTTTGGAAGCTGTGTCTTTTTTTTTTTTTTCATTCTGAACTGAAGCCAACATTTAGTGGCAACAAAATGCTCTGCAGGTAAATTTTTGAATCTGAACGAGTCATTTCATTTATAGATTTTACCGTGCATTTTAAGTTGTTGGTCAAATCATCCAGTTTTAATCTGCTCGTTAAGACGTAACGTAAACCCTTCAGATAACGTTTTGTTTCCAGTGTTGGTAACACCTTGCAAAACATCTTGCTCATCTTAATTCCAGTTTTTCTCAGTTCTTGTCAAATAAATAATCAAAGAAGGTCTACTTTTTCCTTTTTTAGTATTAATGGTATTAAAAGTCTTGTGACGGGAGCAAAAACACCCAGAAAGTGGTTGGAGTTCAGAGGGTTAACTAGCCTAACTTAACTAACCCTTCAAAATCCTGACTGGTACATAGTTTTCATCTTAGTTTAATATCAACATTAGAGAAGCTCTGTAAGTTTTAGACATTTTAGAAAAACCTCAGCTAGACTTTGGCATATCATCTTTAGATGTCAACTAGTTAGCTGACTACTAACTTCTAACTCCATTAAACCTTGTAAATCCTCATTTTAGTGGACTCTAACCTTCAATATACCACCTGGGAGAACAGCTACACTCACCATTGTCTAAGATCTGAAAGTTTTCGATTTGCTTTTGGGATCTGAAGGAGCGTTTGGACCCAGACTGTTAAATCCAACTCAACAAGCAGATTAAATTTATGTCTAAAAGTTCACCTGGCAGCAAATGTTTTGCAGAAGTTTTCAATCTTCCCTATGACTGAAATTAACAGAAAAGTTTGAGGCCAACTGGTAGCCTCCAATGAATTTGTCTTTACTTTTTTACAGCACAGAAACCAGTTAAACCACGTCAGCCAGACGTCGAGGAAATAACAAAGGACCCAGTCAGAAATAAAGTCTCAAATTAAGTTTCTGTAAAAACAAAACCAGTAAAGAAACTAGTTTAGTAACTGGTTGAACCAGTTTTCCTGCTCATTCACACAGTTTGTTTCATTCTGTCTGACTGCATCTGTTAGCCAGCGTTAGCTCCGTTAGCTTAGCAGTCAGTCTGCATCTGCTTTGCTCGAGCTGGCCGGCGTAGCGTTAGCCGATGGTTTGGCTCAGAGGTTTGCGTAGCCACTGGTAGAACTGCCGCCGGTGGAGGCGGTGCCAGCGCACGTTGCCCTCGACGACCTCCAGCGCCCGTGGCAACGCAGGCCCCGCCCCCACACCACTGGACTGGATGAACTCTTTCAACTGAGGAAAAGAAAGATGGGAAAACAGTGGAGGAAGGGAGGGAAATGGAACGACAAGGAAGAAGGAGGAAGGAGATGATAGAAAAGTCATCAGAAATGTGAAAACCATTGTGTGTGGAAAGAAACAAGGAAGTATAGCAGGCCTACAAGTGCCTAAAATCTCATTACACCCCCAGTGATGAAGATTTTCAAAGAATCAAGAACACAGTAGTTCATTTAAGATGGAGATCTGTAATGCTGTCAGTTAAATGACTAATTATCCTGTTTGACTTTCATCAAACTCAAACGCATTAAGGGACTGTTTACATTTGCGTAAAAGGAGAACACAGTTTGTGGCAGGACACTATAGAGGACAATTTTTTAAAATCAACAGTATTATTAGTCAATAATCAATGAAATGATAACACAAACTGAGTAAGTGGACATTAAGCCTGCACTCATATTGTTGTATTAGTCAATGGATACATGATACAACCTAAAACATAGCTCTGTTACATATACTAATAAGACATAAGAAAGCGATGCACATGACTGCTGGTTGGAGGTCATTAACTACCACAGAAGTGTTTGTCATGGTGCCCGTTGCTAGCTAAACTCCCATAATGCTCTCTGCTTGCCAACATGAACTGCCTTTAGCCTGAGTCACACCTCCTCTGGTCTCAGTAAGAAGCTCCACCTGGTGGAACAACCAGGTACTACAGCTGATTTACAACACATTTACTGACAAGCACAACCTTCTTCTTCTTTGTCTGCCTTATCGGTTAATATATTAACCATTGATAATTAACATTCCAGTCGGGCTAACATGTTTGCAATGTGAAAATATATGTTGAATTGGAAAACAAAAGCAGTCCTACTTGTGCTATGTGCTAGCAACATAGCTGCATTCAATGCTGCTACTTTGCTATGGCATCTAAAACATAGACACTCACCAGACCGCAATGAGTTTAGTCTGGTATAGTTGGAACATTAACCTTGGTCTGTAGTGTAAAAGTCAGAATGTTTGTTACATTCATTTAAAAAATGAAATCACATTTCCCTGAAAATGTAACTGAGAATGCAATTTAGTTGTATAGGAACCAAAGTTTACAGAGGCAGGGTTGCTTAAAATGGCAAAAAAGACTCTGACACTAATAAATGAGGTAAATAACATTAATTAAATACTTAGCTTGTACATTCTTAGGGTTTTTTGGGACATCAGCTGAGCAGTTGACTGCACTTTTCCTGTTTATAAATGTGGGAAGGGCCTACAGTTTCAATAGGAGGGACTCACATGCACAAACAAGCGATAACATGTAATAACATGCAAAAACATGCCTGTGCGGCTGAACTAGATGCCAAAACACTGAACATTTTGGACAATGTGATTTCAGTTTCTACAAATGATGCTGCTAATACCTCATTTTCAGTCAAGAAACCAGCTAAATAACCAGTTTCCCTGCTTATTCCACAACTACGCTCCTATCTCTACAGAGCAGATAGATGTTATACGCTATATTTATATTCAAAATACTGCATTTTCCCCTTTAAAGGTGTTGGAATAACAGCTTTCACTCTTCTAGTTTCAGGTTGTAACCACCACAAACTAAACTTGCTGCAGGAATTTTCTCCCGTTCAGCCACATGAGCATTAGTGAGGTCCAACACTGATGCGGGGCGATGAATCTGGATCACAGTCAGCGTTCCTCTGAGATTCCCTTCGGGGTCGAGGTCAGGGCTCTCAGAGTTTCTTCCCAAACTGTTTCCACAAAGTTAGACACAAACTTTTGTCTAGAAATGGTCAAAGTGCAGCGGTGAGAAAATAAAATAAAACATCTAGCAGGAAAGAAGTGCTTATCGCTTTGCAAAGCTTTTGAACTGCATGCATCCATTAGCAGCTAGAAGGACTAAAGCAGCTGGAGACACTAATTAGAAGAAGTGTCCGCATACTTTTGGCCATTAGTAAAAAGTTTCCTTTGCAAAGACAGTTTTAAAGAAACCAAGACAATGTGAGTTATTGAAGCTAAAGAGCCTTAAAAGAGAAACTTTGTTCCAAAGGTTTGTAATTAGAAGGAATTTTCTGGCATGAAAGCGAAGGTATCAGAGGAAAACAAAGGACAGTAATTTAATGGAAGTTTTCAGTGTCTGAGGTGAAGCTTTGCTGAGTTTTTAAAAGTATGGGACAGAGGGAAGACTCTGTGTTGTTGAGAGTTCGAGGGATTCAGTGGAGCGGCAGAGGATCCTTCCCTTCATCTCACTTTACTACACTTCATATCGTTAACTCCTTTTACTTCCACTTACACTTCCTGCCCTCTTCTCCCCTACGATTCCTATTGTCCTCCTCCCCATCCTGAGTCACCCCGAGACACTTTTACTGAGTCGGAATAAAAAGGCTCATCAAGCTTTTCATTTGCTGCGTTTCTCTTTTTTTTCTTCTTTTTTGCAGTCAAGGTCCCATTTCTAAATCGTGATGGTTTTATTCAGAGTCGAGGCTCATGCTAAGGCTGTCGTTGGTTGCCATGCCAACAGGAGTAAAATACATTCATCACAAAGAAATGAAGAGGTAGATTTGTATTTAGGAGCACCTTCGACCCTTTTTGCTTTCGTTTTATTTCTCCTCATGGCGAAGAAGCACCTTTTCATTACACCAAATAGAAATGTGTTCTGCAGCAGCTGTGAAAGGGATTTCAGAAATAATCAACAATAGATTTGGGATATTGATCTGATAGCTGCATGCAGAGGACACGGTAACAGGCCATGATTAATGTGAAGGTGTTTCAGTCTCCACACAGAAAACCTGCAATATTTCCAGTTCTGCTAGTTTCTATGTGCATTTGTACTTCCAGCAGAGGTGCATCACAGTTCATTTCATTATATTCTTTTTTATCATTACATGGAATTCAGCAGTTAAATAACAGTAGTATTGGAAGAATTGCTGTAAATAATTACAGATTGTGGAAAACTTTGTTCCTGTTATTTTACAAATGATGAGGATAAGTGTCTATGGGGGTTAATTGGGTTTACTTTTTGATTCTTGAAGCTGTTTCCTCAGTTCAAACTGCCTGGTGGGAAGTCTCAAGCATTTATTCTCAGCCCCAGTTCACATGCTCAAAGCTCAGTGTAAAATTGACATGAATCAAAGTGTGAATGGAGGTGAAACTGCTTGGGGAAGGATCCTACAACCACCTAATACGGCAATTTCACCACCATTTACACCCTTATTCATGGGAGTTTCTGGTTGATGATGAGCCTTGTGAAACGTGTGATTTGCGGCTAAGAAACCCACCAAGAGACGTCCTTTGTTCGAACTGCCTGGTGGGGTGTTCCAGGTATGTAAACTCACAACAGGTCCAACCCGAAACTGACATGAATTTCCAAGTGATTTATGGTGAAACTGCCTGGGGAGAGATCTCACGGCTATTTTTAAAGGCTACATAGTCTGAATGACCTCACCAGGCAGTTTATTAAGTTATGTGAGTTGGGGGCAACAAAAATTACCTGGGACACCTACCATCCAGTTCCAACTAAACCTCTTGGATGAGAGGTGGAAGAACCTAAAAGCAGTCAAGGTACCTTCTACTGAAGCACTTAGGAATAAGTTAATCAAGAGACTTCCGCTAACTGTCTGGTGGCGAGTCCAAAGTATTTATTCTTACAACCAGCTCGCATGGCTTCAGTCTCAACTTGAAACTGACAGTTTGAGGTCCCTCCCTAGGCAGTTTTGCCACCTGAGACTTTCCACCAAGAGGTTTCCACACAAATGTTTCCAACATAAATACTTAGTTTGTACATTCTTTGGGTTTTTGGGGGCCTCAGCTGATGACTCCACTAGAGTTTTCATTGTGTTGTCAGAGGTAACAATTGGTCTGCTTGTAAATGCGTGAAGGACCAACGGTTTCAATAAAAGGAACTCACATGCACGAACATGCAAAACATGCATGTGTGGCTGAACAACATGCCAAAAGATTGAACAGCTTGGGAACTTTTACCCCCAAAACCACTGGTTTCCCCAACGTGAAACTGCTCTGAAGGGGCAGTAGAAACATCATGTATATGCAGTTCCATTCGTTGCAGTTTTATTGTGTACATCATCTTTTATATGTTTAGATTTTTTTTAAAAGTTCTGTCCTTTCCTGCTGCTTTAGTCAGTTTTAGCTCATTACATTCACCATGTCGGTACTATTTTTTGAATTTGTCTGTATAACACTTTGTGTAAGGTGAGGTGTTATGTAAGTAAACGTGCTTATTTTACGATTGTTTCTGTGAAGTTTAAGGTGAAGCTGGTTGTCAGTGAAGCAAATTTTCTAGATTTCCCCTCAAATGTGCCTGAAAAATCTCTGCAGGACGTCAGTAAAGTGTGTGTTTGTGTACTTACCTCGTTGAGTTCCCTCTCGGTGTTGAGGAACTCCGTGACTCCACTGATGAGCTTTGAGTTCATGAATAAAGCTTCACCGTAGCTGAACAGAAACACAGAAAGAAAAACGGTTAGTGCTTGTCTCAGTTCAACAGTAATAACAAACTGACGAACTTACCGAGAGTTCAGGACGTCCCACTTTTCCCTGAAGTACTTCCAGGCTAGGTTCCGACCCTGTGGGTTTCTGCCGACGTGGATGATGACGTCGATCACGTCCTGCTCTGGAACCAGATCTGAGGTCAGTGACAGGTTCAGTAACCTGAGGACGAAAAGAAAGACTCAGTAAGCAAGTTCAGTTTTAACGCAATGGTACCGATGTGTGCTAACACATTAGCATGCTAAAGATTCCCCTCACCAAGTGTTAGTATGCTAATGCTTTTGCTAAACATGAGTCTGTCAGTCATACATTGTCTGTCCAAAAAAACAAGTTGCACACTCTAATATTTCATTGGACCACCTTTAGCTCTCATTACGGCACACATTAACTGTGGCATCGTTTCGATGACCTTTTGCAATGTCACAACATTTATTTCTGTCCCGAGTTGGGTTAATTTTCTGCCAAGACCTTATATTGATGATGGGAGAGTCAGACAAAGTCTTCTCTAGAACATCCCAAAGATTCTCAGTGAGGCTGAGGTCTGGACTCTGTGGAGGACAATCCATCTCATGCTTCCTGATCCACTCATTGACATTGTGACCTCATGAAACCTGGCATCGTCATCTTGGAACATGTCCATGTCATCAGGAAAGATAAGCTCCATTGATGTAAAGACCTGGTCATTCAGTATATTCAGGTAGTCAGCTGACCTCATTCTTTGGGAACATAATGTTGCTGAACCTGACCAACCCCAGATCATAACCCTAACCCCCACAGGCTGGTAGGCACTAGCCATGATGAGTGCTTGGTGCAGTAATTATTTTCAAATATGCGTCTTGTTTTTAAAATTTTAAATGTTTTGGCCCCTCCTCCACTGCGCCAGTTCGTTCAGTATTGCTCGGCACAATCTATAAAATCCACGAGAATATCTTCCACCACTGACTGTTCAACACCTTTTCGACGCACCACCTTTGGACAGTCAGCTTTTTCTGTAAAAGCTACAACTCAGTGGAACGCCTGATGACATTAAGAACTGTACTTCTATCAGCAGTTTTAAAAGCAAACTGAAAAACTTGCTTAAGGACACTCAGAACTGCAACTATTAATGTCTTTTTAATTGGTATTTGTGAGTTACTGTGTGTACATGTGTGCTTTTAAGAGTGTGTGTATAACGTTTTGTTTCACTGTCATGCATTTTAGTCCAGCAATGTCCTTTTAATTGGCATTTGTGTGTCAGTGTGTGTGAATGTGTCTACGTGTGTGCTTTTAAGTGTGTGTGTGTATAATGTTTTGTTTCACTGTGTCATGTACTTTTTTGTAACATTTTAATGTTGTGATGTTTTTATTGTGACCTGCCAAGGGACTGCAGTTGGAAATTAGCTTAAAGCTAACTCTGGTGCAATACATCAAATGGCAACATTTATGTTTAATATTGTAAATGGTCCCTTTTTAAATAAACTGATAATAATAATAATCTTACCTATTTGTTTAGTTAAATCCCGACGGTGACTTTTTTTTTTTTTTGGACAGACAGTGTATTTATTTGAAGTAGCATTATGCTGAAATGATCACCAAGCAGTCTCTAGGTGTTTTTTGCTCCTGTCTCAGTTTTCTTCACTGTGGTTCATTTTTAACTACAATCTAAAGTCCTGCACCTCACTGGAAACCGAACAACAAAGAAGGAGAGAGAACTCAGAAATGTCTTATGACGCAGCAGTAGAAAAAAAAAGACAAAGTTTCAAGCAAAAACATTAAAATCTCAAAACAACAAATGCTACAAATTCACAGAAAAACAGTAATAGTTAAGGTAAGAACCCACAATATTAGAGGTTTTGCAAATATATCCAACAAAAATATTGAAAAATACCAAATACTTATATCAAATTCCCAGGTGAAATTCTTAAAATTCAGCCAAAACAATCAAAAGAACTCAGTTTTTGGTCCCAAATAACAATAATTAAACTCAGCAGCAGCACCTCTGTGTGAAAAAACCCCACTATTTTTGCTTGTTAAAATAATGCAAAACTGAACTTTGCCACAAATAAAAGCAAAGTTTTCGTCTCGCAGCTTTTTCTTCTGTGGTGGTTTAATTAATGCCACCAGCTGTTTATCCTCCTTCACAGAATAAAACCAGACTTTAATTTGCTTTTTATTTTCTGCAAATTCAATTAAAATCTGCGCTGCGTTTTTACGTAAACCCTTGTTGTTGTGAGTCTGTTGGAAACCAGTTTAATGAGATCTCCGAGACGGAACCGAAGCAGCGAGAAGTGATTTAAAAAGACACACCAGACTGTCTGCAGGTTCGTCCACGAGTGCTTCGCTCCACTTTTAACCTGAAATATCCACCGGAGCACCTTTAATTGCTTCATTTTGCTGCCTTTTTTTTTGCACAGACAGCTTTGTTTTTGTGGGTTATTGGTGGTTTAAAAGCCCAGAAGTGTGTTTTCATCATGTTTTAATTATGTTTTTATCAGCCGCTAACTGCTGGAGGATGAATCTCACTCTCCAGCTGTACAGTGAGACGGATTGTGTGTTTTGTCGAGTCCGGTATCGATTTTCCAGCCTCAGTAAACGGCTCGGCAATCAGAGAAGCAGAACTGAGTGTTCGGATAGCAGTGACATGGAAACGCACTGATTGGTCAGAGAGGAAATGGTTTCAGCACAGAGGGATTGTGGGAAAAAATAAGGAGGGGAGAGAAAATTGATTTTGGGGTTTTAATGAAAAGACGGCGGCTGTAAACACACAGAGGCAGAAAAACAGGAAGTAAAGAAAGACGGAGCTGAATTCGGATTCAAACATAATAAAAACATAAAGAAACATCTGTAGTTTTAGAAAATATCTGAAATAATAGAGTAAACGTGTAATTTTATGGTCATACATTATAAAAGAACAAATTTTTTACAAAAATGCAGAACTGAAGTAGTTTTAACATGATAACTAACACTTTTTACTTGACATCTGTAATTTAGCAAAAAACTGCAAAAAAAAAAAAAAGTTTAACCCTCATGTCGTCCTGCGGGTCAAAATTAACCCGTTTTAAAGTTTGAAAATGTGGAAAAAAAATATTTTCACAGTGAAACTTCTGACGTCCACATTTTCAACATTTTTGGGAAATCTTTGAACATTTCTTGGTGGGAAAAAAGAAATGTTACAAATGTTTCTTAGTGTAACTTTCATGCACTAAAAAAATGTAATTTAATGGTAAAATGTTGTAAAAGATCAAATTAATGTTGAGAAAAAAATACATATTTTTTAAGTGGAAATTATTTACAGTTTTGGTCTTTATTTTATAAAAAAACATTTAAGTTTTATATTTTACATGGTTAGAATTTACTGATAATCTATAATTTAACAAAATCTGTTTTTAAAAAAAAAAAAGGATTTTAATGGATTTTTATTTTTAATGTTGATGCTGTTTACAGTTTTGTCCTGTTTTTGTTTTTAAAATTAACATGTAATTTTTTTTTTTATCCTGAGCTTTGGAGCTGAGTTGTAACAATAGTTATTATCTATAATGAAACAAAACATGGAAAAAAATCTGTAAATTAACAGTTAAAACATTGATTTATAATTTTTTCTTTCAAATAATGGCAAATACCTGCAAATAAATATTTTTTTAAAAAAATTGAACACAGCAAAAAAATTTGAAATTTTACGGTCAAATGCTGTACAAGAACAAATTAGTGTTTAAAAAATACATTTTTGATATGGATGCTATTTCCAGTTTGTATTTCATTTAATTCATTCAATTTATGTATTTATTTCTTACATTTAACATGTAAATTATTATTTGTTTTTGGAGATTTTGCCAATTACTATTTGTAATTTAACAAAGTGGGGGAAATATGTCAAATAACACAAATAGTTTATTTAAAAATCAATTAAAACCTGTTCAATAAATCATTTCTTAGTGTAACTTTCATATAGAAAGTCTTCTAGTGTTTTTACGGCGCTAAACGCTGCAGCTTCGTTCGTACCTGTTGAGCAGGAAGGTGTTGTCCGAGCAGGTCAGGGCCTCCAGGAGAATCTTCTTCTCTGAAACGGCGTTGGACGAGTGAAACTTCATCCAGATGAACTCCCAGACGTCCTCGTCCATCAAACTCACCCCAGTGCAGTAGACGATGTCTCGGATGTTGGGGGGAATCCTGCCGGCAGGAAACAGCATTTTAATAAACACAGGACAGACCAGAGGAGGCAATAAAACTAAAAGCGGTGATAAGACACGTCGGCAGGATTAAGCCAGACTCTCTAAGTGAGAAATTCTGATTCCATTAGAGAGCTCCATTAGGAAACATCCCATCGCCTCCACCGCGCTCGTAAAATCCGACTCGCCGGGACTCTAGAAATGCCTGAATTTATGGTGTTTTCAGTTTGAATGAGGTTTATTGCGGCAGTTTCTGATGATCTACGGCTTCTCGTGTTGTTTGCCAAATCTGTGCATGAGCACATCAAACAACAAGCTGTAACTCTGAGACGTACATCCAGCCAGAAAGACCACGAATACCACAGCATGTTTGAGCTTCCAATGACTCCTAGAAGTCTGGATTTTCTATGAAGTAATCAATGAAACACATCAATCTTGGTTCTTTTCGTGAATTTATCATTATACCAAACCTACCATCAAGTATGGTGGCGGCAGTATCATGCTCTGGGGCTTTCTAGAAGTGCTTCCAGACTGGTTTCAGACTGTATGTTGGACTGGTTCTGGACGTTCTTGGGACTGATTTATGTTTGGTTTCAGTCTTGGTTCTCCTGGTTTTGGATGTGATTTAAAGTTGGTTTAGGATTTATTTTACTCTGGATCTGGTCCTGGATGAGGACTGGTTTCAGATTGTATTCTGACAGGTTCTGAGTATTTTTTGGACTTGTTTAGGTTTGATTTTGGTCCTGGTTTTAGACCTTTTTAGGATTACTTTAGAGCTGGTTTCAGACTGCTTTGGGTGAGTCTTTGTAAAATCCCTAGAACACCAAACCTTCCATCACGCATGGTGGTGGCAGTATCATGCTCTGCTGGACTTTCTGAATCATTATTCTTTGGAATCATTGTGTAGTATGGAGGAGTTTCACAGTGTTTTGATCAGAAAAGGGAGAAAAACAAGTAAATATGTAACTTTCCTGCACAAAGAAGAGTTTTGGGGCTATTTCTAGGAGGTAAATAAAAGACTAGAAAGGGATTTTAACCATTTTACTCAATATTGGGGTTGTTATTGATTTTTTTGACATTGAGGTCACCAAAGTTGTGCTTTTTGTCACATTTTCAGGGAGAAAAGTTAAATTGGAATCATTCAGGCAGTTTGTCGGACTGAACGCTGGTTACACCAAACATGTCTCTGTTATCTGACTGTTGGAGGAAGAAGCTGCTGATTGATAAGAAGAAGATCTGAAGCTTCTTTGAGCAAAACACATGATTCATCCAAGAAGCTCCGATTCAGCGTGGAGTCGACAGAAATGTAGGAAAAACTCCAGTTTGTACGCAGATTTATTTCTTTGGTGAATGTTCCAGTTGATTTTAAAAACTTCCCTGAACTTATTTTTCTGTCACGGTCCAACATGTTTGAGTTGCTTGAATTTTTGTTTTCAGTAGAAACAGTCGACATGCAGAAGACACGATATGACACAGATGTGGAGCAGAACAAACAGACTGGAAACAGAAATCCTGCCTCCAGCATTCAAACTGTAAAACACAAGACAGGAAAACAGACGTCTTTGTTTTAGTTTTTCCCAACATTTATGGGATTTTTGAGCTCATATTCTGCACATTTACAAGTTAATAACTGCATTTTTGGTGTTTAGCAGAATATTTTTACATGATTTACTGTTCAGAAACACAGATTTTTTCATACTATATGTTTCTGCAGAACCTATTCTCAGCCGCTGAACTAAATGTTAAGTTTTAGGTCTTGTCTCTTTTGTGAAATGATCAAAATAACAGCAAGAAGTTGCAAAATGACCAAAAAGAGAGACAGAATGATCTGAAAGAGAAGTCAAGATGCAAAACAGCCACAAAGATGTGTAAAATAACCACAAAAATGTACAAATTACCACAACGAGATGCAACATGACCAAAGAGAGACAGAAAATGACTACAAATAAATGCAAAACATTTAAAAAGAGACACAGAATGACCAACAAGAGACACAAAATGACAACAAACACAAAACAACCACAAAGAAATAATAACAAAATAATCAAAATAAATAATAAAAAATAAAACAAAAATACCAACACGGTACTCAAAACAACCACAAAAAGGCAAGAAATGCATACAGAGATGCAAAACGATCACAAAAACATGCAAAATGCCGAAAAAACAGATGGAAACCTTTAAGATGTAGACACAAAATGGCAAGAAAAAGACACAAAGCAACCACAAAAAGATGGAAAATGACAACAATGAGACAGTAAACGAACCAAAAGACATGCAAAATAACCAAAAAATGACACAAAAAACAACGACAGATGCTAAACAGACACTAAAAGGCAAAACAACCACAAAGAGATGCTAAATAAACACAAACAGAAATTAAGACGAAGAGGCACAAAATGACAAAAAGCTCCAAAAAGATCAACAACAGATGTAAAAGAACCACAAAAAGATGCAAAATGAAAACAAAGAGATGGTGAATGAACCAAAGGAAATGCAAAATAATTAAAAATGACACAAAAGTACCAACAAGAGACACAAAACAACCACGAGATGCGAAAGAGCCACAAAAAGACGAAAAATGACAACAAAATGATGGAAATGGCAACAAAGAGATGGTGAATGAACCAAAAGAAATTCAAAATAACCAAAAAATGACACAAAAACCAACAACAGACACGAAACAACCACAAAAAGATGAAGAATGTCAACAAACAGATGGCAAATGAACTAAAACAAATGGAAAAGAACAAAAAACAAAAATGACACAAAAAACCCAACAACAGACGCAAAACAGAACTACAGAAAGACACAAAATGACCACAAGGAGATGCAAAACAAGCAACAAGACACAAAATGAAAACAAAAAGGCACAAAATGGCTCTAAAACGATGGAAAATTACAAGAAAAAGATGGTAAATGAGCAAAAAGACATGCAAAATAACCAAAAAGTTACACAAAAAACAAACAAGAGATGCAAAACAACCACAGAGGAAAAAAAATGACCAGAAAGAGACATAAAATGACCAACAAGAGATGCAGAAGAGCCACAAAAAAACACAAAATAAAAACAAACACAAAGCCACCACAAAAAGATGCAAAACAAGCAACAGGAGACGCAAAATGACCACAAAAGATGAAGAATGACAACAAAGAGATGGTAAATGAAGCAAAAGAAATGCAAAATAAATTTTAAAAATGACACAAAAATACCAACGAATGGATCAAAACAACAACTAAAATGCAAAACAACCACAGACGTTCAAAATAAAAACAGACACAAATAAAGACAAAGAGGCACAAAACAACCAAAAAGGGATGCAAAATGACAAAATATTTCAAAAAGATCAACAAGAGATGCAAAAGAACCACAAAAAGATGCAAAATAAATTAAAAATTACACAAAAATACCAACAAGAGACATGAAACAACCACAAAGAAATGGAAAATGACCACAAAGAGATGCAAAATGGCAACAAAATGATGGAAATGACAACAAAGAGATGGTAAATGAACCAAAAGAAATGCAAAATAATCCAAAAATGTCACAAAAAAACAACAAAAGATGCAAAACAACCACAAAGAGGCAAAAAATGACCAGAAAGAGACACAAAATGACCAACAAGAGATGCAGAAGAGCCACAAAAAAACACAAAATAAAAACAAACACAAAGCAACCACAAAGAGATGCAAAACAAGCAACGGGAGACGCAAAATGACCACAAAAGATGAAGAATGACAACAAAGAGATGGTAAATGAAGCAAAAGAAATGCAAAATAACCAAAAAATGACAAAAAAATACCAACAACAGACGCAAAACAACCACAAAGAGGCAAAAAAATGACCAGAAAGAGACAAAAAATGAAGACAGAAACCACAAAACAATTACAGAGAGGCTACACAACAATGACAAGATGCAAAACAACCACATTAGAAACACAAAACAACCACAGAGATGGAAAATGACCACAAAAAGACACAACAGGACCACAACCAGACCAGACTTCCAGGTTTGTGTCACTGAAGCACAACTTTGTGTTGTATTCATGAGATTCAGTTCATCTGGTTTTAATGCTGTGGCTCATCGCAGAACTGAGCAGGTGGAACCCAAACGTTCTGAAGAAACCAAAGTCACAACTCCGGTATCTGACACACACAAATACACACATAAAAACACACACTGACACACACTTTGTCCCAGCTGGTTACTGGCCTGAATCATCAGCAAAGCAAAAAGGTGAACATTTCCTTCACACTATAACATTCATGTGTGTGTATGTGTGTGCATGTGTGTGTGTGTATGTGTGTGTGTGTGTGTACTTGACCTAAATTGTCAGCAAACCAAAACGAAAAACTTTCATCAACAATACAGTGAAGCTCAGCTGGCTGCAAAATTATACACTGAACGAGTGTGTGTGTGTGTGTGTGTGTGTGTGTGTGTTAATACATCTTGTGAGTGTGTGTTTAATATGAGTGTGTATTTTGTGTCTAAGTGTGCAGAGTGAGTGATGCAGGGACAATTACATCATTCACCGACCTGGGAAATCATTTTAGAGATGCTCCACTTAAAGGCAACACACACACACACACCCACACACACCCACACACACCCACACACACACCCACACACACCCACACACACACACACCCACAGACACACACACACACCCACAGGCTAACTTCCGTCTTCCTGCTGACTGAGGTTTAAAGTCGACAGCTGCCAGACTCGACTGTGTTTACTAAATATATGAATGTATTTCTGCAGAAAACCTCATTAGTTATAAGCTAAAACACAAAGTTTTTAAACTAAAACCAGGCTAATTATCGGATAAAACACGAACAATTAACTAAAACCAGGTAAGTACCATAAAAAAACTTGAAGTTTAAACTACACCCAGGTTAATTATCAGATAAAACATGAATAATAAATTACAACCAGGTTAACTATCAAATAAAACATGAATAATGAAATAAAACCAGGCTAATTATCAAATAAAACACAAAGTTTTTAAACTAAAACCAGGTTAATTATCAAATAAAACATGAATAATAAATTACAACCAGGTTAATTATCAAATAAAACATGAATAATAAACTAAAACCAGGTTAATTATCAAATAAAACATGAACATTTTAAATGATTTCAAGTCTTTTTGGACAAGCTTAAGTAATTTTAGATGAATTACGAGTCATTTTTGGACATTTTTCAATTCAGGGTAGATTGAAACTGGACGACTTTTAAGACATTTTGGACAAATCTTTAGTCATTTTGGACAAGTTTTAGTCCAGATTGGAAAATTTCAACCCATTTTGGACCAATTTTGATTCATTTCAGACAATTTTGTGCCATTTTGAACAGACTTAAGACATTTTTCAATTAAATTTCAACAAACGTGCCATTTCCGACAATGTTGATTGATTTTCAATTCAGTATGGATTGAAACTGAATGAAACTTTGAGTCATTTTGGACCATTTAGGACATATATTCAGTCATTTTTGGGAATTTGTCATCATTTTAATTACATTTCTTTGGACAACTGAGAGTCCTTTTGGACATTTTTGTTAGTAATTTGGATGAGCTTCTTGTCATCAAGTTTGTATCTAGTTTGGACATATTTTTAGTAATTTTAGATGAGTTTTGAGTCATTTTGGACAAATGTTGGCATCCAAGTACCACTCCCATGGAAGCCTCCATCTTTCTCCATTGCTGACAAATGTCAAATCGTTTTGGACAATTCTGAGTCTTTTTTGATAAATTTGGAGTCAGTTTGAATAACTTTTGAGTAATTTTAAACAAATGTCAATCCAGTCTGGACACACGATGATGCAAAGTTTATCCAAAATGACTCAAAATTTATCCGAACTTAATTGAAACTCATCCAAAATGACACAAATTTGTCCAAAATTGGTTCAAATTGTAAAAACCTGATTAAAATTTGTCCCAAAGGACCTGAAACTCATTGAAAATGACTCAAGTTTGTCCAATTTGAGCCACTCCTGACACATTTTGAGTCATGTTGGACAAATCTTTTGAGTCATTTCTGATGAGCTTCGCATCATTTTGGATAAATCTGAGCCATTTTAGATCTGTTTAAAGTCATTTTGGACAAATTTCAATCCAGTTTGAACAAGTTGGAGTCATTTTGGGCAAACTTAAGTGACATTAGGTAAGTTTCACATCATTGTTGACAAATTACAATTCAGTTTGGACAAATGATGACCTAATGTTTTTCCAAAATGAGTCCAAATCTGTCCAAGCTGGATCGGAATTTGTCCAAAATGACTTGAAACTCTTCCACAGTCTGTCCAACATAACCCAAAATTTCCCAAAATTGTTTTATATTGTCAAAACTGGATTGACATTTGTTCAAAATGACCTGTAACTCATCCAGAACGACTCAAGTTTGCCCAATATAACAAAAGATTTGGCCAAATTTATCCCCTTTGGACACATTTTGGGTCATTTTGGACAGATTTTGAGTCATTTTCTATGAGATTCATGTCTTTTGGATAAACTTGAGTCATTTTAGATGTGTTTTAAGACAGTATGGATTGGAATTGAATGAAATTTTTGGATCAGTCCAAAAATATGCTGAGGTCAAGTGATTATTCTAAATTTGCCCGTACGTGAGTGTGGTTGTTTGTCCTGTTTAAAGTTACTGTATTGTTTTTAAGTTATTTTCTTGTTTTTTACCGTGAAGCACTTTGGTCACCATTTGGGCTGTTGTAAAGGGTTATACAAATAAACCTTGATTGATTAATTGATTGATTGATTGATTGATTGATTGATTGATTGATTGATTGATGGATCGATCGATCGATCATTTTGGACAAATGTAACTGATCTTAGATGAGTTTTGAGTGATTTTTGGACAAATCTCAATTTACTTTGAACAATTTGTAGTAATTTTAGACTCATTTTAATCCAGTTTGCACATATTTTTAGTCATTTTAGATAAGTTTTGAGTCATTTTGGATGAATACTGGCATCCAAGTACCACTCCCATGGAACCTCCAGGTGCAAAACATTGTGCTGTGATGACATGATGAGCTGCTATTTCTAATAAGAATAACAGTCATAAAGTGCAGTCTTTCTGCTTTGAATATATAATAAGACTCTGCTGAAGCCTCCAGATGGCTCAGATCCATTAACCAACACATCAGCGTTGTGTGTGTGAGTGTTTTAACAGTCTGCAGAGGATGTTTTATGTCCTGAAGCTTGTCTTCCTCCTGAAATATCCCGGCCTGCCTTTAATTTTTCCTCCGCATCAGACTCTGACAGTAAACAAGCTTCTCCAGCAGCTGCTCTGTCTGTCCGTCCATATGTCGGCCTTTCTGACCGTCTGAACGTCACTCTGGATTCTGGAAATCTCTCTCACAGACTGTTAAAACATTTAAAGTACAAGACGGAGGAGGCGGCGGCTCGGCGAGGCAGGAAACCTGACCGAAGGTGACTCCTGACCACAACAATCAGGATACAGCATGACCACACTGTAATCAGATTACTTCTGACTGGAACTGTAGGATATTTGGCCCAATGTTATATTAAAAACTATCATTTTGGATTTACTACATTACAATACAGACTCAACAGTTGCAACAGAGGCATCTTTCATTTTAATTTTTCTCGTATTTCTGATTTAGACTCAATCCTCCTTCAAATAAAGGATAATAAATGATGATAAACCAGAAGCTTGTGGACGGAAACCAAAAGAACTCAACTGAGCTGAAAATGGAGGAATATCAGCATTTCTGTATGTATATTTTTGACCCAACAGATTTCATCATATTTCCAGAAAACCTTTAATGAATGTAATAAAGAACCAAAATGCATGATTGTGCATGATACTACTACCACCATGCTTGACGGTAGGCACAATACAATACATTTAGGAAAAGAACATTTTTTCGTCACAAAGATTCATGTTTCATTGATTCTGTCACAGAAAATTCAGATTTAAGGAGTCAATAGAAGCTAAAGACTGTCAGGATAAACATAGTCTTTACAAGTGGATGGAAACTTTAGTTCTAGATTTGCGTGGCTAAGGCAACAGTTGGATGTGAAGGTTCTTTGTGTGACTTTATTGCAAGAGAATCAAGTTTGCAGCCTGTTGCAGATCTGCATTGATGTCCTTCTGTGTATCTTTCTTTTAAAACCACCAAAGTTGTTCCGATTCGTCCTCATGGGAACGTAAATGTGTTCAGCAAATGTCACGAGAATCCATTCAACAGTCAAAGAGATACTTGGCCTAAAAGCACAAATGTCAGTCTGACATTCAACCTGAGAACCAAGGACGTCTGAACCCAGCTTCACGGGAATCCATCAAGTATCTCTTCTGGGATGTTTCTCTTCTTTCTGGCGAGCCGATGGACTGCTATGAGTTTAGGACTGGATTTATGTGTTACACAATATTCTTTCAGTCAACATGTGCTGCAGCTTTTCCCACTAAAGTGTAGCTACTGGAGGTTTATTAGGACACAGCGGCTCTTTGTGAACCTGAACCTCAGTTTCAATTCAGTATGAAGTGAAACTGGGTGGATTTTGACAATTTTGAGTCATTTAGGAGGATTTTGAGTAATTTTAGTTGCATTTTAAGTCATTTTGGACACATTTCAATTCAGTATGGATTGAAATTGGATGAATGTGAAAATTTTGAGTCATTCTGGATGGATTTTGAGTCATTTTACTGAATTTGTAGTCATTTTAGTTAAATTTCAATTAAGTTTGGACAAATGATGGCCTAAAGTTTCTCCAAAATGACACAAAAATTCACCAAACTGGATTGGAACTTGTCCAAAACGACTCAAAATTGGTCCAAAATTGGTTCAAATTGTCAGAACCGTACTGAAATTTAATCAAAATGACCTGAAATTCATTGAAAATGACTCAAGTTTGTCCCATATAGCTAAAGCTTTGCATAAACTTGAATCATTTTGTACAATATTCAACCCAGCTTGGACAATACTGAGTCATTTGTACAAATCTTTAGTCATTGTGGATAGTAGTCAATCCAGTTTTAACTAATTTTGAGTCATTTTAGTAGCATTTTATATAATTTTGGAGAAGTTTCAATTCAGTATGGATTGAAAAGGGATGAATTTCGACAATTTTTAGTCATTTGGGACAAACTTGAATCTTTTGGTTGAGCTGAGTCATTTTGGACCAATGTCAATCTAGTATGGACACATTTTCAGTCATTTTGGACAAATTGTAGACAGTGTGTACAAGTTTGAGTAACTTTGGACAATTTTGAGTCAGTTTGGACATTATTTTTGGTTATTTTTGAAAAATAAATCAAAGTTTGAGTTTTGAATGAATTTTACTCCAGTTTGAACAAACTTCATTCATTTTTGGACAAGACTAAAGTGGTAGACTGACACTAGCCAAGCTGCTAATGTGGCTAAAAATCAATACTTTAGACCTTCTCTGTTTCACTGTTGAAATGTCACATGGACAAAGAAAAGGTCTTCTGGAGGAAAGTTCTGTGCTCAGATGGAACAAAGCAGAAATATGTTTGGAAGAGAGAAGGTGAGGCCTTTACACAAATCTGCCTTCTTTCTGGTGAGCCAACAGACTGATATCATGAGTTCAGGATTGGATTTATATGTTGCATAACATTCTTTCAATCAACGCATGCTGCAGCTTTTCCCACTGAAGTGCAGCTACAGGGGGTTAATTAGGACGCAGCAGCTCTTTGTGAACCTGAACCTCCCGCCAGGTTAATCCATCCACGGCTGTAGACGCAGCGAGATAAATGCAAAAACAAAATCCTTTTTGAGCCATTTAGACGGTTAATTTACAATGAAACCCCAGCGGGGCGCGATTAGTATTCCGGGAGGATGTAAAAATATTAGCCGCTCTCTGCAGTAATTAAGCGTTGATTGTTCTGGACAGGATTTCTGCCAGAGTCGCATTTATGGCAGGTGATTTGAAATGCAGGAGTCGCAGGTGTGACGCCGGCGTTCATTCATATCAAAGGCTTATCTTCCCTCCTCACATTTCACAGGGACTGTAACTGTAGCGCTCAGAATGAACATACACGGAATTATGTAAATGCAAAGTGACCTTCAGTTCTCCTTAATCTTAAAGTGTCTCGGAGGTTTCGTGTAATCGTGAAGCTGAGGTCTGATTCGGTGGCAAGACCTCAATTACCGAGGCATTGTGATAAAAAGCAGATTTGTAGTTAATACTCATGACACGAGGAGGAAAATCACATACATGTGATCTGCAGATGGGATTAAAAATCACTGAATTAAACCCAGGTTGGACAATTTTGAGTCATTTGGACAAATCTTTAGTGTGGACAATATTCCATATAGTTTAAACAAATTTTGAGTCATTTTTGTTACGTTTTAAGTCATTTTGGACAAATTTCAATTCAGTATGGTTTAAAATTGGATGAATTTCGACAATGTTTAGTTATTTTAAGCAAACTTAAGTTATTTTGTTCCATATTCAATTCAGTTTGGACTAATTTTAAGCCATTTTGGAGAAACTTGAGTCTTTTGGACCAATGTCAACCCAGTATGGACAAATTTTCAGTCATTTTGGACAAATTTGAGACAATTTATACAAGTTTGAGCAATTTTGGACAAATTTGAGTAAGTTTTGGACAAGACTAAAGTGGTGGACTGACACTAGCCAAGCTGCTAATGAGGCTAAAAACTTATCTTTCAGACCTTCTCTGGATCCCTGTTGAAATGTCATATGGACAAAGAAAAGGTCTTCTGGAGGAAAGCTCTGTGGTCAGATGGAACAAAAACTGAGCAGAAATATGTCTGGAGGAGAGAAAGTGAGGCCTTTAACCCCAAGAACACCAAACCTACCATCAAGCATGGTGGAGGCAGTATCATGCTCTGGGGCTTTCTAGAAGTGCTTCTGGACTGGTTTCAGAATGTATGTAACCTAAAACCATCAGCAGAAGGTTGATCTTGGACACAGTTGGATGTTTCAACAAGACAATGAGCCCAAAAACACATCAGACGCGGTAAAGAAATGGTTCCATCAGGCTGGAATGAAGGTTCTAGACTGGTCTCCCCAAAGTCCTGACTTAGACCCATCAAGAACCTGTAGACTGCTGAAGGAACAAGTAAAACAAATTTAGTTGAACTGAACCGATTCTGTCCAGAGGAGTCAAAGATAAACCAGATGTTTGATGCTGCCACCACCATGCTTGATGGTAGGCTTGGTGTTCTTGGGGTTAAAAAAAGACCCATCCAAGACAGTCTGAAACCAGTGCTAGAGCAGTCCTAAGAAGGCCTAAAACCAGGACCAAAATCAAACCTAAACCAGTCAAAAAAATTTCCAAACCAGTCAGAATACAGTCTGAAGCCAGTCCAGAACCAAAACTGAAACCAGTTTTAGAAACAGTCCTAAAGAAAGTCAAAAACCAGAGCAAAATCAGGACCAAAACAAACATAATCTACTCCTAAAAGAAGAGTCAAAGATAAACCAGAAGCTTGTGGATGGAATTAATTGTTCTGGTTTGCCAGAGTCGCATTTACAGCAAGTGATTTGATGCTGGCGTTCATTTGTATCAAAGGCTTATCTTCCCTCGTCACATTTCAAAGGGACTGTAACTACAGAATTAACGTACACAGAGTTACGTAAATGCAAAGTCACCTTCAGCTCTTCTTGGTCTTTCCTCAGGTGTCTCACAGGTTTCGTGTAATCATGAAGCTGAGGTCAGATTCGGTGGTGAGACCTCAATTACCGAGGCATTGTGATAAAAAGCAGGTTTGTAATTAAGACTCGGGACCCGAGGAGGAAAATCACATACATGTGATCTGCAGATGGGATTAAGAAATCACTGAATGGATGATGAAATATAAAAAAAAGTCACCCCTGGAGGGATTAATCCTGCATGAATGTGGATTTAGCCACCATTTTTCCCAGCATTTTTCCAAACTGCTCCTCCAAATTTAAAAAAAGGCCACACTTGTGCTGATGACGATGCTGAGGGAGCAAAAATGCACCCAAGCTTTGTAAGGAAAAAAAGAAAGACTGAAAAAACAGAGCCAATGGAGAGAAAACAGAAATTATTTCCTGCATCTGACATTAGACACCAGAATCCATTCATAAATTGTGCAGGGTGGCGCCTGAAACGCTGTTTAATTTAGCATCTTTTTTTTATTTGCCTCTTATTGCCAGCTCCCTGCTGTCCCGCAGACAACACTGGCATCTGTTTCTATTTAATTTGCTGTTTGAAATCTAATTTTGCGGATCTCGTTAAGGGCCCAGAGGTGGAGAACGAGCGAGCAGCTTGACGAGAGGAAAAAGAAAAAGTTGGAGGTAAAACAGCAAGACGGAGGAGATAGAAGAAAGTGGGAATGAAACCGGTGGATCGATGATGAGAGACAGCAGAGGTTGGCTGCATGCTGCTTCTGGTGTGTTTTCACCTTTAAAAGGTTAAAATTTAAAAGAAGAAGGTGCATTGCAGAATGAAAACATGGCAGGACCAGGCTTGGTTTGCTCCATTTTAAATTTAGAAAATAGAATAATACATTAGATTTGATGTTTTTGTCTTCTACCTCTGAACATCCACACATTTCTTCCTACATTTTGACATTTGGCCTTTTTAATATGATTTCAGCCAGAAAAATGAAGCTAAATTGCTGAAAACTGCAGTTCCTCAAACGTCCACCAGATGCTGCCTTCAAAAACGAGTCAATCCCCATCGACGTCCATGTTAAAATGTCCAACTTTACAGCAGAAATAAACATGTTTACAGCCTGGCACAATAATAGTTTCAGTCTCTAGAGCTAATTTCCTCATTTATGATAAGTACAGGAGATGAATGTTTAGATAAATGATCGGGTGAGGAAGAGAGAAGAAAGTATAAAATGGAATGAAACTGACAGATTGATGCCGAGAGACAGCAGAGGTTATAGAATAATAGATCAGATTTGATATTTTTGTCTTCTACCTCTGAACATCCACACATTTGTTCCTGCACTTTGACATTTAGCCTTTTTAATATGATTTCAGCCAGAAAAATGAAGCTAAAGTGCTAAAAACTGCATTTCCTCAAACGTCCACTAGAGGCTCCTCCAAAAACGAGTCAATCCCCATAGACATCCATGTTAAAATCCAACTTTACAGCAGAAATAATCATGTTTACAGCCTGGTATAAAAATGTTTTCTGTCTTTACAGCCAAGTTCCTCATTCATAACAACTGTACAGGGAGTGAATTTTTACGTAACTGCTCCGATTATATTGTATTAAGGCTGAAAGTTGTGCAAAATTAAGGGGCATGGCAACTTTAAGTGACAAGTAGGTGTAGTTTTAGGACAGTTTAAGGTTCAACTTTTGTTTTTTCTGTTTTAGTTGGGAGCTAAAGCCAGTTCATGGTTCCTGAATGGCTGGTGTGGTCATAAATCTACTGTAATAGATGTTCAGACTTCCACATTCATACTGAAAACAGAAAAACACACAAGTCTCTAATGGATGTTTCTTAAAGGATGTTATTTTTTCTTTGTGATTTTTGCAGGATACAGCAGCTGGTTATAAATTTGACTGTGATTATTCCTGAAGTGTGACATAGCAACGGATATCTGGAGAATTTAAAACTTCCTTCTGTGTTTGGGCTCCATCGATGGAAAGCATCTATGAATTAAAGCAGCTCTAAAGTCTGACAGTGACAATATTGAAGTGTGGAAGAAGGTCAATCTGTCTTCATAACAAGCATCTTTTTTAGGCTGCATTTGAGTTTTTGGTAACTGTTCAGTTGGAACGTTTGCAGCGCAGAAAGTCCATGTGGTCATACATTTTGGACAGATCTTTTGACCTAAAAATTAAAGAAACAAATGCTTTCTCTCCACTGCTTGTTTCCACACTTTAACATATGATGCTTAACTCTCTAAACCCAAAAATCTGCAGGTGGGTTTAAAAGAAATATTGTGTTTTTGAAAAATCTGCATGTCGTTCCGTCACAACCAACACACGAACTGACCTACCGACCAACTGAACGACCAACCAGCTGACCAACCAACTGACCGACCGACAACCAACCAACCAGCCGACTGACCGACCAACCAGCTGACCAACCAACCGACCGACCGATCAACCAACCACCCAACCAACCAACCAGTTGACTGACCGACCAACCAGCTGACCAAACGACCGACCAACCGACTAACCAACAAGCCAGCCAGCCAGCCAACCAACCAGGTCTCAACTTAAAACCACAATAACTCAAATTACCTCGATAATCACTTCACCGCTGCCATAGTCCTTTTATCCAAACCAAAGTTTACAAATGCACGGAGTCGGTGTAATTCTGCTCACTCATTTAGAATCGCTTAGTTTTTTCTACATTGTGTACATTTGGTTAAGAATGATCACCAAAGCAAGAATTCTTTGTACAGTGTAACTGTCTGGTTTTCAAAATCACATTATTCTACGAGTTTCTTTTACAAAAAATGCCATAAATAGCTCAGTTTTTGTCAAATTGAACTACTGGAAATTAGTTTTTCTTTGCCTCAAACAGCTGATAGTCCACCTGTGCTGATGTTAGCCAACAACAGACCCTTTGACTACATCTGTAGAGTGTTTCTGTCCTCAGAAATCAACTGTAATCTGTTATTTCTTTTTAGTTTCCTTCCCACATCCTCTCTTATTCAAATTTATAAAGTAGGTTGATGAAACTCTGAGATGAGTGTTCAATATTCGCAAATTTTTGTGTCTGAATCAGTTTGTGTAACTCTAAGCAAAGTTATGTCTAATTGGACCTTTGAATTGACTTATTTTGATCTAAAATTAGCCCTCAACACCTGTGAGGCCCATTAATTTATACTTAATGTCTTCTGAATTATTGAGTTCCAGCACCACAACCAGCACCAACGACAGCCCAGAGGTTGAAAGCTGTTCAAATACTACCACATACAGTACTAGAATGTATTCGTACCTGTTCTTGTTGCTGGAGATCCAGTCGGAGATGTAGGCGACGGCCTGGCGGTGACACTGTTTGTTCCCGAAGCTACAAGCTAACATGATTAGCTCCCTCTGCAGCTCCCTGAAGATGGAAACAGAGCAAAGAAATGTTTTTATTCTATCATCAGAAACTCAAAGGAACATCGGATGAACAAAAACTTCATGTCTAGACGGTGGACACTTCGCTTAGCAAAGATCTGTTTTGTAGAAACAGGGTTCTTCATGCACCTAGCAGCTAAAACAGCTGCTTCTCGGAGTACAGATGGCATGCCAGCGAACAAAACACAACGGAAGAACCAAACCAGTTGTTGGTACGTATACATTTACGCCTTAGATGGAGCTTGGTTAGCAATTCATCTTTTGAGCTAAGCTAGTCGAAATACACAAAAAGCTAAAGCCAATATCTGACTATATTTGTATAATACAACAAGTTGTTTAAACATTTACAGTCACATCTAGCCTGGACATGTATGCAGACATCTGTAAGTCAGTCCGTCCGAGTCAAAAAGAAGATCTCAGGTCTCCACATTGTTGTTCTTCCAGGACAAATGACATCAGTTTTACCATTCATGCGTTTCTAATTGTAGATATCCATAGATGAATCATGATTGCTTGTAAATCCAGTTTTCATATCGTCTTAATTCCCTTCCTAGCAGCATCAGTAAAGACTGAACTCCTCTTTTCTTTCTGTTTCATGTCTCATCCAAGAGGCGTGTTTAGATCAAGAACTGAAGGCAGGTAGAGAATTTGTAAAGGTGAAACATCTTCATGATATACGCTACTGTTCAAAAGTTTGGGGTCACCCAGACAATTTCATGTTTTCCATGAAAACTCCCACTTTTCTCCATGTGCTAACATAACTGCACAAGGGTTTTCTAATCATCAATTAGCCTTTCAACACCATTAGCTAACACAATGTAGCATTAGAACACAGGAGTGATGGTTGCTGGAAATGTTCCTCTGTACCCCTATGGAGATATTCCATTAAAAATCAGCTGTTTCCAGCTAAAATAGTCATTTACCACATTAACAGACTGGATTTCTGATTCATTTCATATTATCTTTATTGAAAAAAATGCTTTTATTTCAAAAATAAGGACATTTCTAAGTGACCCCAAACTTTTGAATGGTAGTGTCTGTCCGCCTGTCTGTCTGTCTGTCTATCTATATATCTATCTATCTATTTTTCAGATTTTGAATGGGGCAAAACCTTCAGTGGACTTCTGCCGAATACAATTTTGACAAAAGGCAATAAATAATACTTTAAATAAGGTCAAAAGGACCATTCACAATTTTGAAAAAAGTGGAAAAAGGAAAAGAAACATAAGCAAATTGAAAATCAAACTTAAAACCTACAGATTATTGTGTTTCCTCCTAAAACTCATAGAAATATATTGAACAGATCGAAAATTCACATTAAAAAAGCTTGTCATGTTGCAGTTTGATAATGAAAGTATCAGAAATAATGTCAATTTAATCTTCTGTTGTTGGTATTTCTGGTCTTTCTATTAAACCTTCTGGCTGAACTTTAAGCAAAACATTGTTTTTAAAGTTTTTCAGGCATGAAGAGTCTCCGTTATCTTCCAGAAATTCTCCTGGATGTTTTGCATCTCAGATTGTGTGCTCTTATTGTGAAAGGACTGTATAAATGTGTTTTCTTTACTCGGTCTGGTAAGACGCCTGCAGGACGTTTCCCTCGGCCCCGGGTCCGTTGGTCGGCCAGCCCATCTGATGGTAGCGGGACGCGACCTGCTTCAGCACGTAGTCCTGTCAACACATCGTTGGCTTCGTTAGCTTCCTGCTAAGTGACAGATTCACCCTGAACATGGAACTAGTGACGGATGGAGGCTTACGCTGAACAGCCGGTACTCGTCGGTCCGGTCCAGCAGCTTGTCCAGCTGGTACAGCGCTCGACTGGCGGCGTGCCACGGCAGGAAGGACGTCTCCTCCGGAAGGTAGCCAATCAGCTGCAAGGGGACGCCCTGGGGGAGGTAGCCCGCCCTGAGAGAGACGAGGACATCCGTTAGCATCATGGCTTCAATAACACCACCACAGAATCTGCATCTGCTCGTTGTCAAAATTAAATAATGAACCCAGTGCAATGACTAACACAATGACAACAACTGATGTTATTCTTCTTTCATCTGCATGGTGTGGTTTGTTTTATAAAAATTTGACCTAAATGACAATTCTGTCCAAAATTATTTTAAAAATATCAAAAATGACTTAAAAATTGCCCAAAAGGGTTAAAACTTTTTTTTTGGAAATTACTCAAACTGTTCACAATTACATAAACCTGCCCATAATGAGAGGAAAATCAAACATCTTTCTACAGATGATGAGCAGAAAATTGGACCAAAAATGATCAAAATGACTCAAATTGTCTGTAGAGACTCAAACATCTCACAGTAAACAAATTCAGAGTCATTTTTAGGGAGTTTAAAGCAATTTTTGACATTTTTTTTGGTGCTTCAGACAAATTTTTAGTCAATTCACAGAATTTCATATGACTTTGGACAAGTTTCAAGTTATTTTAGACAAGTTTTGAGTTGATCTGGACAAATTTCAGATAGTTTTGAACAATTTTAAAGACTTGAGAGGAAAATCCAACCAACTGGATGAATAAAATAAATGCAGCATGGCTCAGAAACAGCGAATGGAGGAGCAAGTTGTCGGAGATACATTCAGCATGGAGAAACATCTTTCTACAGATGATGAGCAGAATAAAGAAAAAAGTCTAGAGAGGTTGGAAATAGTTATCTATTGTATGTAAAGTCATAATGTTTTACTCCAGTGTTGGTTAAACCTCTTGACTCGAGGTTTTTTCAACTTTGTGAAATTGAACAATCCATTTTTTATGAGCCACTTGGTATTCTGTATGTCCTCTTTCATTACTCTATTTTTTCCGGGTGCATTCTGGGCCGTGAAGTCGATGCTGGATCCTGATGTGGTTTTGCTCTTTAACCCTCAGCTGTGACCGTTTGGTGTGAGTCTGAACAAACCTCAGTGGGAGGAAATTAAGAGAAACTCGGCCTCTAAATGCCAGCGGAGCCTCATGAATATTAACCGGCCGCCTTCGTTAACATTCATGGTGTTTTTTTGGGGGGCGACTTCACCTGCTTCCTGCTCCGACCTTCAATCCCACCCATTGCTCGTGAATATTAACGAGGCGAGGCGTTCAAGGACACATGGCCGGGCGATATCAGTTTTATTGGTTTTACTCCGATTATTGATGTTCGGCGACAGATAAGTGAGAAAGAAAGAAATTTACAACAGACGCCGACCTTTGCGTTGGAGCTGTCAGTCAGAGTGAGTGGCGTTCACTCAGAGGAGCTGAAATGGATTTAATGTTCATTTCTGTAAGTTTTTCTTCAATTTTCAGAGACAGACGGACTGATGGACGGACCTCCATAGAAGGTTAATCTGTTGGAGATAAGACTCTGTAAGTCTTTAAGCAGCCGTGGAAAAACTCTAAACTCCACGTATTTCCATAATCTGCCTCCTATCCGACCGTGTTCATCTCCTTTCCCATCATGCACCTGGATTCCATATTACCATAATCCATCCGTCTGCTGTGCTTCCTGTTTACAGAACCGGCTGCGGGGAGGCGAGATGCCGATCGCCGTGGCAACAGCTGCTGGCCATCAATCTGTTTTTTCTCGGTTCATATCAGCCGTCAGACGAACACGCATCACACTTCACTTTGCTGTTTGTTTGTGATCCATCGTCACGGCAACCGCTGTCAAAGTGATGTATATATATATATATATATATATATATATATATATATATATATATATATACACACACACACACACACACACACACACACACACACACACACCGGTTCTACACGGAGCTTAAAGTGACCTTTACAGAACATTTTTAGATTTTAAACTCCAAGAAAAACAACAATCATGAACCTTGAACTGTCATCCTTTCAAATATTACACCAAAGTTCCACTTTATAAGTTTTGATTAACTTTAAAGATCCCATATTTTGGACATTTATGTCAAGACCATCAATGTTTGGAGGAAAACGCCAGGTTCTGGGTTGAGGGCAACCACTCTCAGAAGAATAATGGTTCTTAAAGTCCAAAAATCAAACATTTTTTGAAATAAATTGTCACCCATGACCAGCATGTAACCCTACGTGAGGACTGTCAACTTTCAGAGGAGGTTTTAATTAACTGGTGGTGGTTATGGGTCAGAACATATTTAGAACCAAACTCCAAAAAGAATAATAACGATGAACTGTGAACTATTATCCTTCCAAATATTACACTAAGGTTCCACTTTATACGTTTCAATTAACTTTAAAAATCCCATATTGTGGACATTTAGGTCAAGATCGTCAGCTTTCGGAGGAAGTATTACTGATCTGGTGGTGGTTCTGGGTCGATTTTTGGACTTTAATGGTTCTTAAAGTCCAAAAATGGAAGATATTTTTTCAAAAACTATCACACAAGACCAAGAAACGCAACAAATCAATCTTTAAAATATGCAATCTTGTAAAGTTTTGCTTGAAAATTAGCAACAGATGAGTCACTTATTCATTATTGATGCCAAAAATCTATTTTTCAGAACATATTCACAACCAAAATTCCAAGGAGAACAATAACTGTGAACCTAATATCATTTACTATGCTGTCATGACAGAAGTTCTTTGAAAGACATGTTTTGTTTGAAAAATTGCCAAGGTTCTCTTGGTTCTATCAGGAAATGGAAACAAATCTAACCTTCAAACTGTAATAATTCATCCCTTCATTCTCCATGTTGGTAGATACATTCCACATGGTCAAACATCTTCCACTAGTTCATTTTCTATCCTCTGTGGAGCCTCTATTTGTTTTCCAGTGTTGGTAACATCTGTGGACACTTAGAGAGTCCTTGTAAATGTTGATTTTAGGTGTTTTTTTTTTTTAAACTGCAAAGTGAGGAAAAATGTTGCTGGAGCAAAGAAACGACTAAAAGGTGCTTGAAGTTTAGACGGTTAAACATGAAGAATTTTTATTAAAAGGACATTTTCATAAAAGGCTACATAAAAAGAGTTGTGTTATAATAAAACCCTGAAGGATTCCATTGAACAGATTCTCATCAAGGTCCACTTGTATCCAGAACAAACACCAAACTGAGGTCAGATTCACTTTTTATTCAGCAATTTTAACCTAAAATGTTGGTTTGGTTCCTGTTTTTGTGTCTTTTCTGGCTACATTCCAGCACTAAACCTTTAATTTACTGATCTCGTGACTTTTTCTTTTAGGACACGTCGACTCTTTTTCGGAATTTTTTATTTACGACAAATTGTGCACCATTATGGACCATTTGGGTAACTAAGTAGTTTTGTTACTTACGACAAATTATGGATCATTTTTGAGTTATTTCAGAGGAGAATTTGATTCATTTTAGACTAATCTTAAGTTATTTTAGGGAAAATTTTGAGTCATTTCATGTTTTTGGTCATTTAGGACAAATATTGACTCATTATTCATCATTATTTTATTGTCATTTTGGATGTCATTTTTCAGATTTTTTTTTTGTTGGTTGTGGTTCAGTTTTTTTCTGTCTTTTTCTGGCAACAATCCTCCACTACACCTTTAATTTAACAATCTCGTGACCTCTTCTTTTCCCACCAGCTTTGGACAAACCTCCTAAGAACTGCCGACTCATCAGTTTAGGACGTATCATGTCGCTAACGAGCCGCGTTTTCACTTCTGGGGCTTTGTTCTCAGAGAAGCAGATTATAGATTTTCAATTCCGCCTCTTGGTTACAGTGCGTGTGTTGCTGCCGTCACCTTAACGAGCTCATTACCTCGTTAACATCGTTAAGGGCCAGTTAATTGTTTGTCCATTAGCGGGGCTCGGCAGAGCGCTAACGAGGGACTGCAGCGGTCACACTGGAAAACAGGGCGACATCCATCACCGCCAAACCGTCGACACTCTCCTTTATTTCTGCTAAACGGGCTTCATGCTCACAGATACAATCAGTCTAGCAGCAATATGGAGATTAAAGATCTTTTAAAGTGTCGATCAAACGAGCAGCTCTCAGGTAAATAATATCTGACGAACAGCTCAGTCTTTCTATCGGACTCGGTAAAAATGAGACTTTATTTTCATAGTTTTTGCTAATTATCTTTACATTCATTAAAATGGTGACAAAATGTAGAAAATGTTGGAAAAACTCATTTCTGTGTGTTTCTTAACAACTTCAATTTCATTTAGAACAAATTGGGCATCATTATGGACCATCTATGAGTCATTTCAGGACTGATTCTGAATAATTTAGGAAAAAAGTCTGTCATTTAGGACACATTCCAGACACATATTTTTAAATTAGGACTGATTTTGGACCATTATGTTCCATTTTTTAGTCATTATGGACAATTGCCGAGTCATTTTAGGACAGATTTTGATTTTGATTTTGGACATTTTTTTTGTCATCTAGGACACATTGACTCAATTTTGAGATATATATATCAATATATATATCGATATATATATCAATATATATCAATATCTATCTATCTATCTATCTATCTATCTATCTATCTATATATATATATATATATATATATACATAAATAAAAATATATATACATATATATATATATATATATATATTTATATATATATATATATATATATATATATAAAAATAAAAATAAAAAAACATTTTTAGCCATTTTAGGACGTTTGAGTCGTTTTGGCAGTTTAATCTAAAAAAGATTATATTAAAACTCAACTAAAAAGGCATTTTTGTGCCTATTTCAATGATTTGGGAGGGTTTTTTTTACTCATTCATGACCAGTTTGGTATGATTACGCACCACTTCTACCATTCTAGGCATATATAATAAAATTTGGGTGGTTTATCATCTAGTAGTGTCGTACCTGCACACTTCTGTGAATAAAATGTGATTCAGTTCAGCACTGACAACATTTCAGGTGAGAAGATGGGGTGAGAATTTGGAAGCAAAGTGGCTTTTAAGGTGAAAAAATCTCCACTATGAGGACGACGTAGAAAAATAAAACACCACCGGCTGTGTCCTCTCAGCTCTTTAACGTGTTGTGGTGGCGTTGCCATGGTGACAGATGCAGGCAGCAGTCTTGTGCTGTCAGAGCGAATATTAACGGACATGTAGTTTCTGTTTCTGTGCAGATGGAAACCTCCCGCTGAGCCGCAGCTCATCATCCGACGTGACGGAGGACAGATGGAGGCGGGAGGCCGGCAGTGGAGGAAGAAGCTCCACGGAGGAGGCAGATTGAGTTATAGAGTCGCTGTCACGCCGGATTTTGGTTACAGAGCTCAGAGAGCTTCGGGCTGAAAGCACCGCGATGAGAAACGACTCCTCTGCCAGGCCGACCGATCGCTCATCCATCACGGGGCTCCGTCTGCTCGGGTTTCTGGGTTTCTTTTCACTCGCAGGTCGACGAAGCTCAGAGTTATTAACAGTCTTCACCCGAGTCCTCCAGATTAGAACCGGACGGAAACACTGAGGAGCATCAAATTATTGTAGTGGCTCTAATTTACTGCAGTTAGATGTAGATCTGAGGTGTTTGCATTTTTCATCCACTAAATTCTACACTGTAAAATAAAAAATGTTCAGAATCCTGCAGCTGGAAGCCAAAATCCTAAATTAGTCAAACTTTGTCCAAAATCACTCAAAATGTATTTAAAATTATTCAAACTGGGCTGAAATGGTCCATAATTGTCCAAAATTTATCCTAAAAAATGATTCAAAATCTGCTCTGAAATGCCCTTTTTGTCGAGTTTTATTATACATTTTTAGATAAAACTACCAAAATCATTCCTAAAGCGATTCACAAGAATGATTGTCTTTATTGACAAGAGATATCCAAAATGACTCACAAATGGTCCAAAACTGGCTCAGATTTGTCATAATTGACAATTGTATGTTTTTTTGTTGGCTGTTTTTTTTTTAAGGTAAAACTGACCAAATGATTCAAAATTAGTACAAAATGATTCAAAATGTGTCTAACCTGGCCTAAATGCTCCATAGTGGGCCAAAATTTGTCCTAAATTATAAAATTTTATCCAAAATGAGTCAATGTGTGTCTTAGATGACAAGGAATTTGTCTAAAATGACCCCAAATCTGTCCTGAAATATCTCCCAAATGGTGCGTAATGGTCCAAAATCCGTCCGAGATGACAAAAAGATGCCCAAAATGACTCAAAATCAGTTTAAAATTATCCAAAATCTCAACCAAAATTATAAGTTGGATTTTATTATACATTTCTAGATAAAACTGCTACAATCATTCCTAAAATGACTCACAAAATGTCCATAATGGTCCCAAGATTGTCCTATTTGACAAAAAGAAATCCAAAATGAATCAAAAATGAGTCCGAAGTGATTCCAAATGTGTCTAAAATTATTCAAATCTGGCCTAATTAGTCCATAATGGTTAAAAATTGTCTAAAAATTGTCTTAAATGACAATAAAAATGTTCAAAACAAATCAAAAATTTTCCTAACATGACTCATAATTTGTCCTGAAATTGCTCACGTGGTCCAAGATCATCCCAAATTTGTCATGAATGACAAAAAGAATCCAAAATTACTCAAACTTATTTAATTACACATTCTTAGAAAAAAAATGCCAAAATCATTCCTAAAATGACTCAAAAACGGTCCAGAATGGTCCAAAGATTGTCCTAATTGCCAAGAAGATGTCCAAAAGTGACTCTCTCTCTCTTTTTTTTTTTTTTTTGCCATTTTTTATTTACGACAAATTGTGTACCATTATGGACCATTTGGGTAATAAAGTAATTTTGAAAAATTCTTTGTTACTCATGACAAATTATGGATAATTTTTGAGTTATTTAAGGGGAGATTTAGAATTTTTGACAAATTTCAGTCATTTCATATGTTTTTGGTCATTTAAGGCAAATGTTGACTCATTCTGGATATTTTATCATCATTTCGGACAAATTTTGGACCATTACGGACCGTTTGTGTTCGTTTTAGGACAAATTTCAATAATTATAAGAGTGTGAGTCATTTTAGACAAATTTTTGCCATTTAGGAAAATAACTGGATCATTAGAGACCATTTTTGAGTCATTTTTAGGAAGAATTTGAATAATAATTGACAACTTTTAAGTCACTTAGGACAAATGTTGGCTCTTTTGGACATTTTTATATTTACAATAAATTGTGCACCATTATGCACCATTTGGGAGTAGATTTAGGTCAAATTTTGAGTCATTTTGGACGTCTTTTTTTCAATTAGGACCATCTTTGGACCATTACGGTCAGTAAAAAGTTAATGTATTTCTTTAACAATCAGTGGTTCAACATTTCAGTACATGGCTTCTTTAATTCCAGTCGAGCTGGATGAACACATTTCTCAATGTCGCATTTATTTGGTGCCAAGCTGTAAAGTACTTTTGCTGGTGGTTTTTCAACGTAGTGTTAGCACTCTATCTTTCACATTCTCCATAATTTTACTGTGTAACTTGAAAGCTTTTCTCCTGGCGACCCTGGGTGCTCTGCATCAATGACTAACAGGACAAAAAGATGCCAAACATTGAACATTTCACAGAAAGTCCGGTATTAGATGACAAGATGTGAACTTCCTGGCTTTCAAATGTTTAGCTTTTACTGTCCACTATTTTCTGTTCCAGCTTCACTGACTGTACAGGACATGAAGATGTAGTAATAATGAACAAAAAACATGCCTCATTCTGAACACAGACAGAAAGGAAGAAGCTGCAGTTTAGATGGATCTCACTCAGTCTGACCAGCCTCAGGGAACACTGACCACATGGGAAAATGAAGGCTTCTCTTATTGTGCTTTTTTTTGTATTTGCATTCATTCCATGAAGTGATCTCAGCTGAAATACAACTTTCATGTATAAGGTGACCCTTGGGAGTCATTTTAGGATCAGTTTTGAGCTTTGAGTTTTGACTTTGGACCACAAGTGAATCATTTTGGCAGTTCTATTTAGAAATGTACGATAAAACTCAATTGAAAAGGAATTTCTGTGCATGTTTCAGTCATTTTGGACATTTATTTGTCATTTCTGACAAATCTGAGACAATCTTCAAATTCAATAGTCAACATGCAAATTGACACCTTTTTGTCTGTGATTTTACCAGATATTTACATGAACAAAACAAAGAAAATCTGTAAAATTATCGCTCAAACAATAAATTCTCACTTTTCATTTCTTAATTTACATATTTTCATTTCAAATATTGGCAAATATCTGCAAAATAATGTATTTTTGCTGACTAAAATGCAGTAACAGATGGTGAATTACTATTTGTAGAAATACAGACTTTTCATGTGGACAGTATTTATAGTTTTGGGCTGTTTTATTTACAGTCAACATTCAAATTGACACCTTTATTTCTGTGACTTTACCAGTTATTATCTGTAACTTCAGAAAACAGAGAAAATCTGTAATATAATAGTATCTATTTGTCTGAAAAGCTTAGCAAATATATTACAATTATTAGATTCAACTGTGAAATTTAAGTTTATATATATATATATATATATATATATATATATATATATATATATGTCATTTTACATAAGTTTGTTGTTCAAATGTGAGCCATCTTGCATAATTACAGAAGTTTTCACAATAAAAATGGTGAATAAATGTGTTTTCATTGGTGTATATTATTTTTCAGCAAAGGCAATCTGTCAAAATACAGTTTTATTTATCATTTGATTTAATTATATTTATTTGTTATTTTTATTACTATTATTATTAATGCTTTAAGTTTTATACATGTAAATAACCTTCAGCAGTCAGTAAAAGTAATTTTGACACACAATGCATTCAAGGACCATGTAAAAGCTGAAAATTTAACAATTCTTCCTTTAGATATCTGATTAATTGTGTTATTTTCAGTATTTTTCAAAAGACAACACACCTTTCAAAAATGTTGGCGAGTTTCAGGGTTCACAAGGTCAAAGCAAAGTTTCCTGGAAATCTGCAGGAGGTTTTTTTTTGTGTGTAAACATCCACATGTCTTAGCAGGAACCAGGTTTAATAATGCAGAGGAAAACATGCAAACATCCACAGAAAGATGCAGGAAAACCTTTTACTAGGAGGCGGCGGCGCTAATCCCTGAGCTGCACTTATCGTGTGGTGGAGGAATCCAGCTGGTAAAGCTGTGACCAAAGCCTCCAGTGTGAAGGGAAATTTATGTATGAAGAGTTTGAATTCACATACATAAACTTGTGTATTTACAGCCAAGTCTGTCAAACTACAGCAAACACAACACCTCCTCTGCTGAGCTAGCTAGATATGCTACATGATGACAATGTCAGAGGCAGGATGAACTGTCCAGATGTGCCAGATGTGGTGGAAAAACAGTAAACAAGTGGGCGTTTTTATGCTGTAATTCTGAGTAAAATCAAGACTCACCTGGCCAGGTTGAAGGCATCATCGATAAGCCCCGCCCTGTTTCCAATCGAGATGATCTGAGGTACAAAATGAGCAAAAAAATAACTGAAAAACTGGGAAAAATCAGCAGAAAAAGTCACAGACAGACAGTTAGATGGTAATAAACAGACAGACTGATGGACACAGAGACAGACAGGTTTACTTGAGGGTTGCTGTGCAGCTGCTGAATCAGTAGCTTCCAGTTCTGCAGGTCGTAGTTCACACGGAAATATCCAGTTTGGTTGATGTTGCCTAGCAACCAGGTGTTGCCGTCCATCTCGCTGACTCTGTGGGTTTCTAAGAGAAAACACAACAAACATATAAGTCTGTTGATCAAAGCAGCAAAACCTGAAAATTAACTGAAAAAGCACCAAAATAAAAGCCTAACTTAAGGTCACTCAATTCGCAGACGACACCACGCTGTTCAAACGAGGACAAAAAGAAAACAAAGTCAGAAAAATTAAAGACATAACTAGACAAATGAGAAATGTTGATAAAAATAACAAAAAAACATTAAAAGGTAACATTTTTAAGTCAATTAAAGTATAAATTTGGCATTAAAAGATGCATATTAAAAGAAAAATTATTTAAAAAAAAAAAAAGCAAAGTAAAAAGAACAATTGTCTCAGGAAATGAAGTGCAAAAAAAACACAGATTTTTTCAAAATACTATATATATATCTTTATATATATATATATATATATATATATATATATATATATATATATATATATATATATATATATATATATATATATATATATATATATACACATATATAGGATTTATTCCTCTAAAAAGGAACCAGAACTAGTCCTAATCTCAAGAAACTGAAATAAAACAGGATTCAAGTTTACAAAACAGTTCTCATCTTCAATAAAAGAACCAGAATTATCTTTATTCTCCATGAACCTAAAGCAGAACCAGCTTAACATTCCAAATAAAAATGATAACAGATTTATGCAGCAAAAATGGGAATAAAAACAGATTTAGTCCAAAAATAAAGATATCATATGAGTGTTGCAGGAGCACTGGGAGCAGAGTAGCAGTGCACAAGGAAACTAATTTATAATTTAAATGGTTTTTAATTTTTATATCCAGTTTTAGACCTCGTTGCTGAATGTTCCAGATTCACCTACATGTGTTATTTGGATACTTACACCTGGAACGATGGAGCAGAAAAAGTAAAAACAACCAAAATATCTCCTGGCAGGTCAGCAGCTCTTTTTAAAGCTGTGTGGCTGAAAGCAGCTTCACTTCCTCCGAGGTTGTAAAATTAGGTTTGCCAACTTTAGAGAACAAGTTTCAGAGTTTCTTCCAGGTGGAAAACAAGGAAAGAAAATAGCTGCTGACCCGAGTCTGACCCACTTCCTCCACTCGTTCCCTCTGGCTGAAACAAACCGTCGGGAAGTCCTGAACTTCTCCATGCACTTTGTAAGCAGGTGAAGCTGTGCCTGAACCCAGAATCTGGATCTGAACTCACCGCTGTCAGCTGCTAATAAACACAACAAGAGGACGATCTGTATTTCAGGAACAGAACCACAGAGAGTTTTATCCTGCAAAAGTGGAACTACAAAACCAGGATTTGGTTTGTTCTCCAAGAAGCTAAACCAGAATCAGCTTTATTATCCAAAAACTGAACCCTAGTTTAGTGCTGCAAAAACGGGAATACAAAGAGATTTATTTCTCAAAAACAGAACCACAATTAGTTGTATTTAATGAAAGAAAACTAGAATAAGCTTATTTCTCAAGAAATCAAATCAGAACAGGCTTCATGTTCCAAAAATAAACCTCTATTGTTGAAACATGACACTAGAATTATATTTATTCTTCAAGAAACTTAAGCAGAACCAGATTTACTTTCCAAAATATCAACCCAAAATAGTTTTATGGTGCAAAAATGGGAATAAAAACCGATTTATTCCTCAAAAACAGACCTTGAATTAGTCTTAGTCTCAAGAAACTGGATCACAACATGCTTAATAAAAAAAATAAAAAAACAAAACAGAAATCTCATCTTCAAGACAGAACTGGAAAAATCTTTATTCTTCCAGAACTCTTCAGAAACGGTTTCTGAGAGAACTTCATGCTGCATAAATGGAGATAAAAACTGTATTGATTCCCCAAAAACAGAACCATAATTAGATTTATTGAATGAAAGAAAACCAGAATAACCTTAATTCTCAAGAATCTGAATCAGAACAAGCTTTATTTTCAAAAAACTGGCCTCTTTGTTTGAAAAATTACACTAGAATTATCTATATTCTCTGAGAACCTAAAGCGGAACTAGTTTCATTTCCCAAAATCTCAACGTGAGAGTTTTATGTCGCAAAAACAGAAATAGAAAGAGATTTGTTGCTCAAAAACAGAATCAGAATTATTCTTAGTCTCAAAAAACTGAATCAGAACAAGCTCTATTTTTCCAAAAACAGAACTGGAATAATCTTTATTCTTCAAGAATTCTACAGAAATTGTATCAGAGTTTTGTGCTGCATAAATGGAGATCAAATTTCTATTTATTCCTCAAAAACAGAATTGGGATTGGTTTTATTGAATGAAAGAGAAGCAGAATAAAATTGAAACTGAATCAGAACAAGCTTTATTTTCCAAAAACTGACCTCTGTTGTTGAGAAATGACACCAGAATTATCTTTATTCTCAAAGAACCTAAAGCAGAACCAGTTTCACGTTCCAAAATCTGAACCCAAAAGAGTTTCATGTTGCAAGAACAGAAATAGAGATTTATTCCTCAAAAACAGACCCTGACTTAACAAAACAGAACCAGAATTAGTCTTAGTAAAAAAAAAAACTGTATCAGAACAAGTTTTCTTTTCCACAAACAGAACCGAAATTAGCTTAATTTTGAAGACTCTAAAGCAGAACCACCTTTCATTTCCAAAAACTGCATCTAAGAGAGATTCATGCTGCATAAATGGAGATAAAGATATTTATTCCTTAAAAACAGAACCAGAAGTAGTTCTCCTCAACAAAACACAATTAGCATTAGTTTTATTCTTATGAAACCGAGTCAGAACAACTTCTATTTTCCAAATACAGAACCAGAACTAAAGCAGAACCTATTATTATTATTACTCTCAAAAAATAGCTTTATGTTGCAAAAACAGGAATGGAAACCGATTTCTTCTTCAAAAACAGAACCGGAATAAGACTTATTCTTTAGACACTCAATCAAAACAAACTTTATTTTCCAAAAACAACTTTATTTTTCAAGAACTAAACTAGTACAAGCTTCAATCTCCAAGAACCTAAAGCAGAACCAGCTTTATTTTCCAAAAACTGATACCTCTTGTTCAAAAACGAAACCCGATCATCTTTTTTCTCAAAGAACTTAAGAATTATCTTTATTCTCCAAAAATGTAAGACTTGACAAAAACAGAAGTCAAACCCTCCAAAAACTGAAATAAAACAAGCTTTCAACTGGAAAACTTCAACAGCGCTGATTCTGTTTCCCAAAAAACCCATCCTAGGAGTGTTTGAACTTCATCAGCAGAAGAGGAACAAAGTTTTCTCCAAAAACAAAGAAGGAAAGAGGAAGTAGAAACCAAAGTGGAGCTGCAGATCCAGAGGAAGCTTTATACTCCACAAAACAAAGGCAACAGCAGAACCTTCATCCATCTACAAGCTGAACCAGAATCAGTTGTTCTCACCACAGAAATGAACAAGTTTTACTCATAAAAGCACAGAAAGAAGAAAAACAAACTGTCCTAGAATGAACTTTTTTTCGATACAAAGAGACACAGAGCAGCTTTATTCTTCAAAAAACAGTTTATTCCCAAAGCCGACAGAAAAGAAAAGCTTTTCCTCAAAGACTCACACCTAAACGCTTCAGCTGTTTTTCTGTTTTTTAAATCACAAGTCTGTTGTGTGGAGATAATTAATTTGCGATCGTGAGATATTTACACGTTAAATAATCCCAAGATAACAGCTCGTTATCAGAAGGAAACACGAGGATTAAGTCTGATGGAGACGTTGGATATCACATGTTGGAGTGGCAGTTTGTTTTTCCAAATGTGAACATGAGAGAGTTCTATGTCACAAAAATGGAAATAAAAGGAGATTTATTCCTCAAAAACAAACCCAGATTTAGCCTTATTCTCAAGAAACTGAATCTGAACCAGTTAATTTTTCAAAAACTGAGAAGTCTCGTTAAAATAAACAACAAAAAACATCTTTAGTCTCAAAGAACTTAAAGCAGAAACCGCTTGATTTTCCACAAATGCAACACAAGTTTTATGCTTCAAAAATAGGAATAAAAAGCGATATATTCCTCAAAAACAGAACCAGAATTAGTTTTATTCAACAAAACCATACCATAATAAGAGATAGAACCATAAACAGATCTCTTGTTCAAAACACAAAATCAAATGGCGAACCATTTTTTTTCCATGAATGGAACGCAGCAGTTTGTTGCTGCAAAAACAGGAATAAAAACAGATATATTCCTCAAAAACAGAACTGGAAATTGTTTTGTTTTTTTCATCAAACCTACACCAGAGATAGACATTCTTCTCAAGAACCCAAATTAGAACAACCAGATTCCAAAATCTGAAACCAAGAGTTTTATTTACAAAAACGGGAATAAAAATTGATTTATTCCACAAAAACAGAACCTGAATTTTCTTTATTTTCTAAAAGCAGTTCTCTTCTTCAAAAACAGAACCAGAGTCATCTCTGTTCTCCAAGAACCTAAAGCAAAAATCCTCAAAAACAGAACCAGAATTATCTTTGTTCTCCAAGAACCTAAAACAGGCCCAGAATTAGTCCTAATCTCAAGAAACTAGATCAAAACAAGCTCAATTTTCCAGAGTTCTTCTCTTCAAAAACTAAAGCAGAGCAGGCTAAATACAGCGTTCAAAATCTGAACCCAAGAGTGTTTCATGATGCAAGAAACTGAAATAGGAGATTTATTCCTCTAAAAAAGGGAACCAGAATATATCTAAGAAAATGAGTCAGAACAAACGATTTCCTAAAATTACAGTTCTCTTCCTCAAAACAGAACCAGAACCTTCTCTATTCTCCAAGAACTTAAAGCACAACCAGTTTTATTTTTCAAATAACCGAACCCAAGAGAGCAAAAACGGCAATAAAAAGAGATTTTTTGCCTCAAAAACAGAATCAGAATGAGTCCTAATCTCAAAAAACTGAATTAAGACAAGCTTCATTTTCTCTGAAAACAGATATTGTCTTCAAAAACAAAACTAAAACAAGCTTTAATAAGGAATCTGAAGCAGAACCTGATTTATTCCTCAAAAACAGACATGGAAGTAGTTTTAATCAACAAAATCATTCCAGAATATCTTTATTCACAAGAAACTAGAATTAGAACAAGTTTTATTTTCCACAAACTGAAATATCTTGTTCAAAAAACAAAACCAAAATTACCTTTATTTTCAAAGAAACTAGTTTTATTTTCCAAAATCTGAACCCAAGATAGTTTTATGTCACAAAAACAGAAACAAGAGTTTTTACTCAAAAACAGAACCAGAATTAATCTTACGAAACTGTATCAAAACAAGCTGTCTTTTCCAAAAACAAAGATATGATCCTCAAAAACAGAATTGGAATTGTCTCTGTTCTCCAAGAAATGAAAGTAGAACCAGCTTTATTTTACACAAATGGAACCTAACATTTTTGTTGCTGCAAAAACAGGAATAGGAAGAGATTTATTCCACAGGAACAGAACCGGAAAGAGTTTAATTCAACAAAACCATACTAACCAAGAGAGTTTTATGTCGCAAAAACAGAAAGAGAAACAGTTTTATTCCTCTAAAACAGACCCAGACATAGTCTTAATCTTAAGAGAATGAATCAAAAGAAGCTGAATTTCCCAGAAAACAGGGATCACACACAGGACCTGAATCAGTCTCAGAACAAAGACCTCGTGTGCAGATAATTAATTAGTGAAATCAGCTGGTTATCTGAGTTCACATGAGGATTAACAACTTCACAGAGATGTTTGCTGTAGATCAGTACCTGTCTTGTTGTTGATCCATATGAGGCTCTCCGAACAAATGCTGGATGCGTTTCCCACGGCGACCGTCAACGGGACCTGCCACTGTAGACTAGAGAGAGAAGACGGATGTCAGTAATGGTCGTTGGGATTTGATCTGGTTTTATTGCCTCGGTTATCAGCCGTGGAGGCATTAGAGAGAGCGATGGTCAGCGCCGATCGTTCGGCATCAGTCAGCCGCAAATGGATTCGCCGACAGGAAGTTAGAGCTGCAGCAGTCGGCCGGCATCAGTCAAGAAGGAAACAGCCGAGGGTTTGTTGTCTTTTTAAAAGGGTTTCAGAGGTTAACTACGCCGAACGCTGGAGACTAGTTGAGTAATTTTTACACTTTCACGTGTCAAGCGTTTAAAGAAACGCAAGATTGTCACAAAGTAGGCTTCAACTAGACAGTTCTACTGAGTTAAAACGCTGGACTTCAACCAGTTTCTCACCGTTTCTTTGCTCCTGCAGAAAGAAGCATCGGCTTCTGTCTCTCTCCCTCTGAGTGGCTGGTGATCAGCGCAGAAGGAGATCACCTGCCAGGATCCTCCACCTGAGACTCGTCATCATCAGCAGCTCGTTAAAAGCGAGCTCCACACAGCCTTGGGTGTGGGATCGTACTGTTGGACCAGCAGTGCAAGAGAGAAGCATCGGCGTGGAGCAAGAGACTGAGGCCTTGTCCACACGTAGCCAGGTAGCTCACAAAACGAAGATATTTTTCTACGATTCGGCCTGTCATCCACACGAAAACGCAGATTTACGTCATCAAAAACGATTCTTTTTAAAAACTCCGACCGAAGTGAAGATTTGCGAATTCTCCGTTTTATGCGTCTGCATGTGGACATCAGTAACCGGGGTTTTGCGTTTCGAAACGTCACCGCCTGCGACAAAATATGTTCTTACGTCACATATGCGACCTGTGTTTACATTCGGTAACAGTATGGATGCTCTCACAAGGTTTTGGGCGCTGTTTCTTGTACAGGCGTTTTTACTTGCTTGTTTTTACAAGCCCAGATACTGATCCACATTCAACAACACAGGCGAAGGACGACGTTAAGGACGGTTATTCTCCACCACCTTGCTAGGATTTGGGGAACTACTGCCACCTAAAGGTCTGGCATGCTTATGAATGTGCTGAAAAACGCAGTTATGCGGTTAGGTGTGGATGAAGTTTTTTTCTAAAAACGAGGTGGTGTGTACGTAAGTTTTTTTCTAGACGGAGGGGGAAGGATATTCGGTTTTACAAAAACCTTGCTACATGTGGACAAGGCCTGAGAGCTAGAGTGACCATGAGCCTCTGTGAGCTGGTCTACGGGACTGAAGGACAGAGCTGCCGGCCTCCTTCTGTAGAACCTCCTGATAGAGGTATTGGACCCTCACAGGCCTCCTGACAGAGGACGTGTCCCTCCACCCACGGACTGCACCGACCAGACCTGCCCCAGTTGCCGGACTCCGGATCCGACTCACGCCGCCAGCGCCGATGTGTGCCTCTCCCCCTCACTCTCCCCACTTCGTGTGAGTTTTGGCCTTTGTGGCAGATTATTGATTAGATTATCAAATAAAGAAATCCTGCTCATACCTACCTGTATACCTGTCTGTGAGTTCTCACTTTGAGTTCTAAAATTACACCAAAACGTAATACTGTTCACTAATTTTTGGTCCAGTTTTGAGTCTCATCATCTGTAGAAAGATGTTTCACCACGCTGAATGTATCTTCCAACAACCTGCTCCTCTTTTCACGGTTTCTGAACACGCTGCATTTATTTTATTCATCCAGTAGGTTGGATTTTCCTGTTTGTCCAAAGTGACCTGAAACTTCCTCAATATTACTCAAATCTGTCCAAAATAAGGAGTGATTCATCCAGAATACCACAAAAAACTGTCCAAAATCACAAAAAAAATTACCCAACGTAACAAAAACTTGCCAGAAATGTTGTAAAAACTGTCCAAAAATGACTCAAAATTTGCCCAAATGCATAAAATGGTCCAGATCTCCTGTCATGTTGGTTCAGTTTATGCCACTTTGAGCTGGTTTTGAGTCATTTTGAAGATCCATCCATCATCTATACACCGCTTAATCCTCATTAGGGTCGCGGGGGGGCTGGAGCCTATCCCAGCTGACTCGGGCGAAGGCAGGGGACACCCTAGACAGGTCACCAGTCTGTCCCAGGGCCACATACAAAGACAAACAATCACTCTCACATTCACACCTACGGGCAATTTAGAATAATCAATTAACCTCAGCATATTTTTGGACTGTGGGAGGAAGCCGGAGTACCCGGAGAAAACCCACGCATGCACAGGGAGAACATGCAAACTCCATGCAGAAAGATCCCAGGAAAGCCGGGACGCGAACCAGGGATCTTCTAGCTGCAAGGCGAAAGTGCTAACCACTACGCCTCTGTGCAGCCCACTCATTTTGAAGATAATTTTGGAAATCACTGAGAATAAAGTTAATCACTTTAGGCAAAATTTATGTCTTCTTTTTTAACCCAATAATTTTGGACAAATTTCAAGTCGCTTTAAATATGGGTATTTACATTTTTTACAGCATCTATGAACTTTTTCATTCTGCTTTGTTTCACAATGCTGCATGTATCTTCAACAACTTGCTCTGACAGTTCTTCCCCATGTGGAGTCATGAAGTAAGCTTAGATAGTCACACATCATTACAAGTTTATTTACTTTGTTCACTGAGTTTCTACTTTGGAGCCTGAATTTTGCAACATCGTCTTTCTAAAGGTTTAGTTTGGGATTGTTCCTAGGAGGAAGTACTCTGGAAATACTGCACTGTTGAAAAAATTGACATCTCAGTGGCGTTCTGTTGTGTTCTCTACATTATTCCTGGAAGTATTTTGGCTTTTTTTTTTAATCCAAGGACACTCTACAACATCTCATTTTCATTCCTGAACCATTTATCGGGTTGATATCGAACATTCTGATCCTTCGTAGGATCAGCTGCAGGTGCATCTTTGAATTTCCTGGGTTTGGTTTTCATCAGCGGTTTGGAGACGAGTATAAACGAGGTCAACGTGTTCTTTAGCGGAGGAAGGCGAGGTGAGCAGCTGTCTGAAGACTTCTTTTTACCTCCAGTGTCTGGATTCACTAGTTTTTTTCTGCCTTTGATGAATAAAGCATCAGCCGTGAGGACACACACACACACACACACACACACACACACACACACACACACACACACACACACACACACACACACACACACACACACACACACACACACACACACACAAGCATCAATATTAATAAACAGTGTATGTGATTGAGTTCCACTTCTGTCAATCACAATGATATAAATATCAGATTAAATGTTCGGTTGCCAGGCAGCCGTATTGATCCGCAGTTGCCGGCGGCGACAAACAGCTATTATGGGAATGGTAAGTGGCTCATTGTTTGGCTAATTGTGGTGCGGTGACCCAACACACACAAACACACACTCGTTAAACATAGACTGTAATTAAAATCTGCTCTAATTAAAATATGATCAGAACTTTAACGACTCTTTAGGTTCCACATCCAGTCGATCTGTGTTCTTTAACGTCCACTGATGTGTTCCTGTTGAGCTCCAGTAGCAGCACATTCTCATATATATATATATATATATATATATATATATATATATATATATATATATATATATATATATATATATATATACACATATATACACACACCGTAATTTCCGGACTATTGAGCGCACCGGAATATAAGCCTCACCCACTAAATTTAAAAAGAAAAAAAATTTTGTACATATACAAGCCGCACCTGACTATAAGCCGCAGGTGTCCACGTTGTAACATGAGATATTTACACAGAAAGATTTTTTTTTAAACTTTTAATTAAAGTATGCTTTTTCCGAACAGTGCCTGTAACATCGCAGTAAAACGCATTGAGTCAGTTCACGCTGCCGACTCCAACGTCTCACCATTGATTCATTGATATCAAGCTTACGCTCTATTTCCTTCTTCGACAGGCAGATCGGTTGCATTTAACTTAAAAACTGTGTTTCCGACCCGATTCTGCCGGCCGCCGAACCGCGGTTGGGCAGCCTCGGGTCGTGCTAGCCCGCTTAGCTTAGCGGGGCTCGTTAATGGTAACCGCCAGATATAAGTCCGGACAAACTTTGCAGGGGGAGAACGAGGCACTTTATTAAACCAGCAGCAACTGTCCACACTTACAGTTCATCCAGGGAACACTGGCTTCCCACTCTTGTCCTGTATAACTGGCTGTATCATCATGGTGCATCTCACTATGCCTCCGCTTCCACGATCATCTCTGCAACACACACACACCTGCAGCGCTCCTCCTCACGTCACACTCACACACACACGTACACGCACACGTACACACACACACACACACACACACACACACACACACACACACACACACGTACACACACACGTACGTACACACACACGTACGTACACACACACACACACACACACACACACACACACACACACGTACGTACACACACACACGTACGTACACACACACACACACACACACACACACACACACACACACACACACACACACACACACACACACACACACACACACCGCAACCTGCCGAGGGTAAAGGAGAGGAGACTCGGCCTGCAACAGCTGCATCATATGCATTTCTTTGTGTGTTTTCCATGATGAGGGTGTGTGCATGAAGCGCAAAATGGCTGATTTGAAGAATTTAGTGTGAGTGTGTTTGATTTAATTCGAACAGTTTCATTGGTCCACTGTGACCTGTTCGGTAATTTTATTGGTCTGATGTGACGAGGCTAAATGTATTGATGGCATGAAGCTCGCACATAAAAATCTATACATTAGCCGCATCGTTGTATAAGCCGCAGGGTTCAAAGCGTGAGAAAAAAGTAGCCGCTTATAGTCCGGAAATTACGGTATGTATGTATATATAGGTCTATAGATACTGGAGCTTAACTGCTGCTACTGGAGCTTAAATCTATATCTGTACAGTTTTAATTTGTCTCCTCTCTGCAAACTCTGGATAATGTCCACAAATTTTAACAAAAATTTTAACAAATTTTTGGCAAACTTTTGCAAGCTATTGGCAAACCTTGGTCAGATTGTGGGCACATTTTGGGCAATTTTCTTGGCAAATTTTTAGCAATTTTTTTGGCAATTTTGGACAAATTTTGGTAACATTTTTTGGCAAATTTTGGTCAAATGTTTGATCGTTTTTTGCACATTTTGGTCAAATTTTTGGAAAATGGTTTGCCAAATTTTTGGGCCATTTTTGGAAGATGTTTTGGCGAATGTTCGTGAGAACTTTTTGCACATTTTGCAATTTTTTTTTTCAATTTTTTGACAAATTTTGGTCAAATTTTTTGGCAAATTCTGTGCAAGTTTTGGTCAAATTTCTGGCAAACTGGGCAAATTTTTGGAAAATGTTTTGCCAAATTTTGGGCAACTTGCTAAGTGGCTCTTTGGTTTACTGTATTACGGTGACCCTTATACAGTGTGCTGGCCGTCTTAGTGACATATATATATATTTTCCCTTCTTCCTTGAGTCTGTTTGTTGCTCATGCAAAATGAAAGGCGCTTAAAATAACTTAAAAATGATTGATATTTAATCGTGTTTAATTGAAATTAATCCACAGCAACCCGTTAATTAATCTGATTAAACATTTTAATCATTTGACAGCTCTAATAAAAAGTAAAGACACTGCCTGCAGCTCAGCCAGAATTTTTTTCCACATGTTGATTGTGTCAAGTTGTTCAGAATTCTTAGTGTTTTGCAGAATCTGGTTATTGCAATTTTTAAACGAGATAAGCAGAATAAAGTGATTTGGGGGGAAATATCACAGTTTTGAGCTTAGATTTGGTCGATTTATCAGACAGAACAGCAGGTGACACGAAAAAATCACCTCGGAAAGCTGAAAATGCAATGATTCTTTCTGTTTTTGCATTTTCTGGCTGACAAATGCTGTCATTTTTGTCTTTTTTTGTCAGGTTTTTGGGCTTCAGAGAGTTAAATTCTGAAACAAACAGACTGAGCGAGGACATCCTTGAAGAGGCCTTCAGAGCGTACAGCTGACATGCGTGTCCTTCTGCTTTGATTGCATCAGGCTTTGCAAAAATGTTCTGCAGACCTTGAACAGATGGTGGAATTTCAGTCACACATCACAAACGCTGGATGTGTGGAAAATCTGCAGCAGTTCGCTCGACTTGATTCGGCTCCAGAAGTGTCGTCTCAACTTTGTCCTCTTTGATTTTGAAATAAACGCTTCATGAATTCTTTGTTTAGTCAAATCTCTTCTTCACAAAGGCGTTGCGGTGTATAGATAAACTTTACCTTCTCATGAATAATTCATGGCCGTCCTGTTTAGCATTAAAGCTCGTCCTTAAATCAAAGTTGTCCAATCAGATCTCTGCTCGTCCATCAGCTGATCGCTGCTGTTAAATGCAGCCTGAGATCCTGTTTGATTTATTTTCAGTTCCATCGCCTCGACCTCTTCGTCACATCGTCCTCTGGTTTCTCCTCTTTTTTCTATCAGCTCAGTTCTTTAAAAAGCTTTAGTTGCTCCGCCGTGTCGCTTGTTTGATGGTGGGAAAATAAAGAAAAAGAAAAAACCCGAGACGTCGAGCAGGAACAGAGAGAACTGCCGTGTGTTCGACAAAAAATAAACTCGACACTTAAACAAAAAGTCAGAAAAGACAGATTTTCTTTCTGTCGTCTGTTATTCTGGTGTGACAGCTGGTCGGATCTCATTTACAGGAAGTGACAGACTGTCAGCAAAAGAGCCGCGTTAGTTAACCCACTTTTATTTGTTCCTGAAGCTTCAGTCAAAGCAGAAGATGTCATTTGAAAGAGACGTGAAATCAAGAGAGGAACTGAAAACATCACAACCAGACAACACTCATCTTCACATGGAGATGGAGGAATTATATATATCTAAATTATTACATTTATGTCTGTACAGTTTTAATTTGTTTCCATATTTGCCTCATCTCTGCCCAGAATGGATAACATCAAGTGCAAATTTGGGGAATTTTTTTTGGCAATTGTTGGCAAATTTTGGGGAAATTGTTGGTAAATTTTGGACAAATTTTTGACAAATGTTGGGAAAACTTTGAGCAAATTTTGGACTAATTTTGGGGGTTTTCTTGTTAATTTTAGGCAAGTTTTTGGCAATTTCTTGGCACATTTCAGGTAATTTTGGGCATTTTTTGGGCAAATTTTTGGTGATTTTTTTTGACAATTTCTTGGCACATTTCAGGTAATTTTGGAAAAATTTCTGCATGAGACAAACATCTTTTTATAGCTGGCGAGACTCAAAATCGGGCAAAAATGACTCAAAAATGACTCAAATAGTCTGTAGAGACTCCCAAAAAATCCCAAATTGAACAAATTTTGTGTCATTTTTAGCTACTTTAAAGTCCTTCTGGACATTTTTTTGGTACTTAAGGAAGATTTTTAATCAATTTGGACAATTTTAAATGACTTTGGACAAGTTTCAAGTTATTTTAGACAAGTTTTCAGTTGTTCTGGACAAATTTCAAATAATTTTGAACAACCTGTATCTGGAGAGGCTGGAAACATGGATGTAGTGTCTGCAGGAACTATTCTTTCCCAATATTCCCGAGTCATTCTGGTTAATTTTATGCATTTGGGCAAATTTTGAGTCATTTTTGGACAATTTTTGTCATATTGGGCCAATTTTTTTTGTCATTTGATATGATCTGATGTGTAGAGTTTGCAGAGGCTGCAAAAATTTATTTATTTTTTTTTAAATATTGGTAACAGCAAAGCTGCGCATGTTGACTCTATGTCTTGTTAATTTTTGCAACCCCCCCCCCCCAAAAAAAAACAGAATTTCAATTTTTTGAATTTTTTTCATAGAAGACATTTCTGAGTTTTCCTTAGCAGTACAGGACTATATTGCAGTGAAAAATGAACCCACAGTGAAGAAAAATGTGACAGGAGCAAAAAAAAAAAAAAAAATCGATCAAGAAAATGCAGCAATAATATTAAAAACATCATATATACCAGCAAACATGGACAGGGAACATTTTTCTGCAGAATGAGCAGTTTCATTTCTCATCGTCTCGGTGCACTTTGCTGTTGACACTGACATACTTTTACCTATATGAGGGTTTTTTAATGTACAGAATGCAGAGTGGCCATTTCAACCCAGTATTGATTCCAATTTTCAATTTGAGATGGCTGTAAAGTCATATTTGGATTTGTTCCAGTAGATTTCTATGCATTTCTATTTTTCCCCGTAATAAAATTGTAAAAGTCAACAGAGTAATGCTGCTGAGCCTCTGAACGCAGCTCTGCAGCATCAGACAGCAGCTTCTGATTCAATCCCAGCATTCAACCGTGACGCCGGATCAACTTAAAGCACAACAACAGCTCCTTCTCTCTCTCTCTCTTCTTTTTTTTATTTTACGAGTGTTGGCGAACGCCCCGGGACCGCTGAGCGAGTCTGAATGCCGCCCCCAGGAGACCGAATAAGAAGCCAAAGAAAGAGTTCATCTCCACCTACAACAAACAGTTCATCAGCCGACGAGACCTCAGCAGCAGAGGAGCTCCAGCGAAAACACAAAAGACGAGGGATGAAAGACGAGGGAAAAAGAACAGAAGAGCAGCAAGAACATGAAACGCAGGAAGGTGAGGAAAGTTTTTGGTGAGAAGTCGAGCGGGTCAGAGCGATTGAATGAAAAGAAAAAAGAAAAGGAGGCAAACAACAGGTAAAAGAACGGAGCCTGATGAAGTATTGATGGAGGAAGAAGTGGGTCGGTGAATAAACTCCAGAGGTTGAGAAAGACTGAATAAAACATCGTGTGAATCAAATATAAATGAAATATAAATGATGTAAAGGTGGTAAAGAATGTGGGGAAAAAGTGGAAAAGTGCTTCTTCAGGAGAAAACGCAGCGCGAGGACAAATTTAGAGCCCGATGTGGTTTACAGGATAATCCTTTTGGTCGGGGAACGAAGAACAAATGATCGGTGGAGTCTCAAAAAACATGAAAAGATCATCCAAAGAGCAGACGAAAGGCCTTTTATAGTCGCTGATTCCAATGCTGTCTGTATAGAATCTCAGTCGCCCAGGTCATGGTGATCTGAAGAGCTTCAGTAAAAAAGCAACTCCACTTCTTTTTGGTCCTTTAAGTCCTTCCATGTCTCTTCCAAGAGACTTTTTCAGCTCTAACTTGAATCGTAAGGAGTTCAAAGTTTTAATTCTATTGTAAAAACAACCCCAGATCCACTTTTTGAGGTGGAAACGGTGTAAAAACAGATGAACTGCTCAGTTTGGTTGTGGTTGTTTGGTCTTTAGTCCCACATATAGGTCTGTGGACACTTCACTACATAGCACAAAGCAAACTAAGGTAAATGAGATTTCTTCAGTTCTAACTAGGGAGTGCAAGCTTTTTCTCACCCCCCGAATCAAAAGATTCATGTAATAACCACCCAAGATTCATGTTTCCAGGTAGAAGTGCTGGTAAACCGCCTGGCAAGGGACCTCCAGACTGCATATAAAGTAACCGATCACGATTAGTCCTCACTCAAACCATTAAATGAGTGTCCTTTCTGGTTTAGTTGCAGAGTTTTGTCCTAAAAAGTTGCTATTCTGTGTTGTGGTTGTTTACCTCATCTATAGGTCTGTGCACAACTTGCTACACTTGACAAGACAAAAACTCACTAGATAATTTAACCACGTCTCTCCCAAGAGGCTTTTTCAGGGGTAACTAGAACAGTAAGAGTTGAATGTCTTCATTCTCTTGTAAAAACAACCTAAGATTCACATTTTGAGGTATAAATGGTGATAAAATTGCCTGGCCAGGAACCCCAAGATGACATAATAAGTACCTGGTTAGTGTCTTTCTTCAATCGTCTCTTAAATCCGTCGCTGTCTAAAATGTGGACATTTCTGTCTTCAAATGATCATCTTTTAGCATTTACAGTCGAGGTCCACTCATGTTCAGATGTTTTTTTCCTTGTGATGAACCAGTTCTTGTCTCTAAAGTGTTGTGTTTGCAGAAAATCCACCCTCTGTTTGATGTTGTTCCAATAAAATGTTGGTTAGTTGGTTGTGTTTTATTTATTTAAGAGCTGTTTCATAAGAAGAGACAACATCACAAGACAATAAGTCACTCGACAGTTTAAACTCTCACGAGAAATATCATTCAGAAGGATGAGTTGTCCAGATCTTTCCAACAGTAGAGTAAATGTTAGTGGAAACCAATCCATCTTTTAAAGTCCTTATATTCTGGAATCTGGTGTCATTGTTGTTCACAGACCTTGAAAATGAATCTCAGATGTTGGTTTTAACTCCAAACTTTTGCTGTAATTGACAGACTATTAACCTTCAGAAGCCAAAATGCTGTTTGAAAAGCATGTTCTCTTAAAGAAATGTCCAAAATGACATCATTTATCAGCACTAGAAACTGTACAAACAGAATTAATTGTCAGATTTTCCACTACAAGATGGTCCTTGAACCAAAACACACAATTCCCTTAAGAAACTTACCCAAATCTAAGCTTAAAATTTCTTTTTTTCTCTCTGTTTAATGTTGCACTGTTTTCTATGGATCTTTTTGCAGATTTTATGAAGGTCAATCGTGAGATCTACAGTTTTTAAGAACTTTCTTAATACATGTATGCTCCTGAAACTAAAAAAAAAAAAAAACAGCAACATTTATAGAAGTTTTACCAGACTTTTTGTGCAGAGGGTGGGCATACTTTAGAAAAAAGATCTGAAAGATGGTCATAGTAATCCACATAGTTGCATAAAAACTCATCTTTTGATTGGTCTGTAATTATTTTGAGAGCTCAATAGCAACCGTAGGAGATGCTAGAGATGATATAGATGCTTGAAAAGTTTATATTTGTTGAATATTTCAACAAGTCTTGCAGAATAGAGTGGCTTTTATGAAATATCACTCTTTTAAGCTTGGGTTTGGTTAGTTTTTACAGATGAGTAGTTCAAGGACAGTTTGAAAGTTGAAATTTTTTTGTTTGTACAGTTTCTGGTTCTGAAAAGTGGTGTAATTTGTGTGTTTTTGTGGTGATTTTGTGTCTGTTTGTGGTCATAGTGCATCTCTTAGTGGTGATTTTGTGTCTATTTATGGTAATTTTGCTTATTTTACTGGTGACATTATGTCCCTTTGCGGTCATTTTGTGTCTTTTCATGGTAGATTGTGTTTCTTAGTACTGATTCTGTGTGTCTTTGTGGCGGTGTTGTGTTCCCTTGTGGTCATTTTGTCTCCCTATGTGGCGAGTTTGTGTCTTAGTGGTGATTTCATATGTTTGAGGTGATTTTGAGTGTCTTTGTGGTCATTTTGCATCCCTTGGTGGTGATTTTGAGTGTCTTTGTGATGATGTTGTGTCTTTTTGGTGTTGTTTGCTCCAACAGTTGTCGTTTTGTATCATTTGTGGTCATTTTGTCTCTCTTGATGGTGAGATTTCTGGTGCTTGTGCTGGTTTAAATGGTTTAATTTGGGCACTTTTTAAAAAAGAAAGTTAGTTCAAACACCTTCCAGTCTTCCAGTTCCATGGATTCTTTTCAATGCTGGAGTATCTCGAATGAATAATGGTGGAAGATGTTTAAAAGTTGGTTTTCAATAAAGTGAAACAGACAGAAAAAGGCAAACTTGAGGTTTCTCTGACCTGTTGTTCTTCCTGACTTCCGACTGTCCGTACAGGAAGTGTTCCTGGTTGATGGTGATGTAATGAGTAGGCAGCTGCTCCGATTGGTTCTTGCTGATGGTGACGACGGGGTAGCCCATTTGCAGAGTCCACCTGTCCATCATCTCACCGATGTCGATGTCCCGCCCCTCTGAACGCATTGCCTGCGACAGACCCAGCAAATAAATAATCAATGACCGATAATGAGCCACTTTGTAGACATTGAATCAATTAATGAAGGTCCTGAAAAGTCATCAATAACCTGGTTATCTGACGTTTAGTCCAAATTCACAGGTAATAAGAGATCTGATTTGAGCACCCTTAGCAACATGAAGGTGACATTAATTAAACTTCTTGCACAGAACAAAAAAAACAAGCCACCATCTGTCTGTCATGTCATCCTGCCAACAAAACCTCATTAAGTCGTCCTCGTGAGCGTCTATCGTTACCTAATTAACAGCTTTCAGTCAGTGAGGATAGAAGGTTCATAAAGGTGAGTTTTACCTCCGACAGTTTACTCCACAGGTCGTTCCTGGCTGCGTTGCTGTACATGTGGCTCAGCAGGTAATCCTGAAAAACAACAGCAAACATGTCAGTCCACACCTGAGCTTGTGATCTTGGTTCAGTGCTAATAACACGTAGCATTAAGCTATTTTTAATTAACGTGGGGAGTTAATTGGATTCCTGCAACACCTACCTGCGCAGTAAGTGTTGATTTACGCCCTTTGATATCACCTACACAACACCACACAGGTCATGTTTATACAAAAATGAGCCCAAAATGCCTGACAGCAACAGATGAAATGAAAACAACAGTTTAAATCTGCTATTGTGTCTGTATCTGAAGAAGTGGACGGTATATTTTCATGAGAAGAGGGATGAACAACTAGGAAGTACCAATCCAAAACCTGGATTTTTCTAGAAAATATGTCTTTTTAAGTATGCTGCAGTTGCTAAAATCAGTCAAGTCATTTCTGCATCTAAGGTGTTACCTAATGTTCTGTGGGTGTTTTTAGCTGGCAACGGGGCACCATGACAAAGATTTATGTGGTGCTTTACGACCTCCCAAGAAGTTGTTGTGCTCAAGAGCAACTGGGTTTAACTAGGCCAGTGTGTTTAGCTAGCAAAGGGGCACCATGACAAAGACTCCATGTTTTTATAGACCACTACACACTGTGTGATTTTCGGCCGTTCCAGACGAAAGATAGCAATTGTGAGAGAATCGTGGCGATATCTTTGGTCGTGGCTCTAAATGGGTGGTCCCACGTTGCACTGTGAGACAGGTTCAAGGACGGCCGTTGTCATGGTCTTGCAACCAAAGACAAGCTGTCATAAAATGCCGACGGTGTCATAAATTTGGGGTGATCATCTCACAATGTGACTGCTGCTGCGACCTACATCAACTAACTAACCAATAGAAATGCAGTATGAAATGACGTACTGATCAGCGCGACACATGGTTTTATGTCTCTTAGCGGTGGTTTTGTGTTTGTTTATGGTCATTTTGTGTCTCTTTGGTGTTGTTTTCTCTCATTGTGGTCTTTTTGTGTTTCTTTGTGGTCATTTTGTCTCTCTACATGGTGGGTATGTGTCTTTTAGTGGTGATTTTTGTGTCTATTCTTGGTCATTTTGTGTCTTTCATTGTGAATTTTTGTCCCTTACTGGTGGTTTCATGTCTTTGTGGTGATATTTTTTTTGTCTTTTAGAGGTGTTTTTATGTGTTTGATGTGATTTTGAGTGTCTGCTCAATTTGCATCTATTTATGGCCATTTTGCATTCCTTGGTGCTGATTTTGCACATATTTGTGGTGTTTTGTGGTGTTTTTGTGTTCCTTTGTGGTCATTTTGTCTCTATATATGGCCATTTTGCATCTATTTGTTGGCATTTTGCATCCCTTGGTGGTGACTTTGTGCCTCTTTGGTGTTGTTTGTTCCAACAGTGGTGTTTTTGTCTCATTTGTGGTGGTTTTGTCTCTCTTGATGGTGAGATTTTAGGTCCTTGTGCTGGTTTTGCATCTAATTTTGGTCATTTTGCATCTTTCTAAAGTGATTTTGCATCACTTTGTGATTATTTTGTGATCATTTTGGTCCTAACGGGAGTCGGTGGTGTTGTGGTTTCACGTTCAGCCTGTACTTCCTCTCCTGTGTCTGGTTTGATCTCCAGAACCTCCGAGTCAGAAGCTTCCTCCAGCAGCAGGAGGATTCAGGGGTTAGTTGGTGGTCGCTGGGGTTTATAATCAAACCAGGAAGTGTTTGGAGATAAGGCCGAACGCCGACAGAGAGCAGCTCTAATCTGCTTCTCCTCTGTCTCCTGGATCCTCGGTCAGGTTTCCTGGTGTGAAGGAGCTCGATAAGAAGAAGAAGCAGCTCTTTATTGGAGCCAGATGACACCAGAGATAAGAGCTCAGGGGGTTTCTAGGTTTCTGACATGAGATAAAAACACACCAGTTTAACGGCCACAAACCTGCGACTGGTTCCATGGATAACACACCGGAGCAGTTTGAGTTTCATTAAATCAGTTTGTCAGAGGATGTTATTCTACGTTTTACTGGTATTTTTGTGTCTTTGGAGTCATTTTGGAGTTTTTTTTTGTGTATTTGTGGCTGTTTTGTGTCTCTTAGAGGTCATTTTGTTGTATTGTGGTTGTTTTGGGGTTGCTTTATGTCTGTTCTCTGTGGTTTTGTGTCTCTCTGAGGTTGTTTTTGTGTCTTTTTTGGGTCATTTTATGTCTCTTGATCTGCTTCTGTTGTTGATTTATGTCTCATTGTGGTCATTTGGCATCTGTTTTTTTAAACGTATCTTTTTGTGATTGTTTAGTATCTGTTGACATTTTTTGTCTACACTGTCGTTATTTTGCGTCTTTTAGAGTCTCTGTCATCATTTTGCATCTCTCTGTGGCTGTTTTGTCACATTGGGGTCACTTTGCGTGATTGTTGTGGTGATTTTGTGTGTCTCTGTCATCATTTTGTGTCTCTTTTTTGTCATTTTTGTATATCTTTTTGATCTTTTTGTGTGTTTTTTTGTATCCCATTTTGGTTATGCTTGTTTTTTTCAGGTAATCTGCATTTAATTCTGGTTATTTTGTGTCTCTTTGTTGACATTTTATGTCTATGAGTCGTTTTTTTGTGTCTTTGTCATCATTTTGTGTCCTTTTGTCACTTTGTGCTTTATGTTTGTTTTTGTTTCTCTTTGGGGTTGTTTTCTGTCTCTTTCTGGTGATTTTATCTCTATTTGTGGTAATTTTATGTATCTTTGTGGTCACTGGATTCCTTTATGGTTGTTTTGCACCAATTCATGAAGGTTTTGTGTCTTTGTACAGTTGTTTTGTGTCTCCTTGTAGTTGTTTTGTGTCTAGTGATTTTGTGTCTCTTTGTGATTGTTTTCTCAGTCTTTGTCATCATTCTGTCTCTTTGTAGTTGTTTTGCATTACATGTTTGTTTTTGTGCATCTTTAGGTTTGCTTTGTGTCCCTGGAGTTTGAATTTGGAGTTTGTTGTTGTTTTGTGTAATTTTCTGTTGATTTTGTGCCTATTTGTGGGGATTTTGTGTCTCATTATGGCCAATTTTGCATCTTTTTGAGATAAACTTTTTGTTCTTCTTAGAGATTGTTTTCCATTCCATGTTTGTGTCTTTTTGTGGTTGTTTTGTGTCTAACTTATGGTCATTTTGCATCTTGTGTTTTTGCATATCTTTGTAGTCGTCTTGTGTCTCTTTGTCCTTGTTTTAGTTTTCTTTGTGGTCATGTTTGTATCTTGTGTATTGTTTTTCTGCATATCTTTGCAGTACTTCTATGTTTGCTTTGTTAAACTCAGTGTTTCCTCTGAGCTGCTGTTCATTCTGAAGTTTTTGCTTCATTAGCTTCACATTGAAGTGACATTAATTTACCAGATTCATCAACACCTGAGTCACAGTCAGCTCTGATAAATCTGCCGTCACGATCCAAATACCTTTTCTATTCTGCGTCTGAGAGCTAATTAAAGACAGAACCTGGACTTTCACATCTTTTTACATGAATCTGAGTAATGACACCAACCAAGGACACCAGAGAAACATCTCATTTACTGGAGGTTTATATTAGTTTTATCTTCTCTAGTGTGTTTTTGTCTTTAGTGTCCTTCAGTGTCTCTTTGCTGTCGTTTTCTTCATCTTTCAGGTGGTTTTCTGTGTCTCTGGGTTGGGTTTGGTTTGATTTTCTTGTCTTTTGGTGGCAGTTTGTGTCTATTTGTGGTCATTTTGTGTCTTTACTGGTGATTTTGTGTCTCTTAGTGGTGATTTTTTTGTCTAAACGTGGTTATTTTTCTTTTCTTTGTGGTCATTTTGCACCTATTTTTGGTGATTTTTGTGTCTTTGTGGTCATTTTGTGTGCATTTGTGGTCATTTTGCGTCTTTTAGTAGTGATTTTGTGTGTCTTTGTGGTAGTTTTGTGTCTATTTGTGGTTATTTTGTGTCTTTAATGGTGAATTTGTGTTTTATGCTGGTGATGTGTGTCATTGTGGTGATTTTTTTGTCTCTTTGTGGTAGTTTGGGGTGTTTTTGTGGTAGTTTTGTGTCTGTGGTAATTTTAGGGTCGTTGTGGTCATTTTTGTGTTCTTCAAGGTGATTTTTTTGTCTCCTACTGATGATTTTATGTGTCTTTCAGGTGGTTTTGTGCCTTTGTTGTTTTTTTTTGGCCCTTAGTGTTGCCTTTGTGGTGACTTCATGTCTCTTCACAGTGAGTTTGTGTCTGTTTTTGATCATTTTGTATCTCTTTGATGTTGCTTTTTAGGCTCATTGTGGTCATTTGGTGAAGCTTTAGGGTTGATTTGTGTCTCTATTAACTTTAACAAACATTTCAAGCCGCATTAATAGAAAAACAGCAGTTTTAAATAAACTAGAATTCTCTTTTCTGCACCTTAACTTCTACATTTAACTGAATACCAGCGAAATTTGCTGCTGCTCTGTTTGTGGAGTTGTGTTTTGTGTACTTACGGCTGCTGTCATGCCACAAATTGTCAGATTCAGATTCCATCAGGTGCCGTTTTAGCTGTTTTTATGGCCGATTATGAGTTTTATTTGTCACTAAACATCCGATTAAAGTTCAGTGATGCAGCAGAAGGAAAATGAACCAAACCGCAGCAGAAAATATAGTTTTCCCAGATTCCTGCACGCAGCCGAGGACTGAAACTAATGTTGCTGGCGAGGAGTGTGTTTTAATGTTCAGCACGCGCACGCACACACACACACACACACACACACACACACACACACACACACTGCATTCTCCTGGATCAGCAGTGTTTTATATAGAAGCTGGTTCTCACTGTGTTCCAGTTCACTGACAGATTCTGCAGGAAAATCAGGACAAAGTGTGTGTGTGTGTGTGTGTGTGTGTGTGTGTGTGTGTATGATTCATCCATACTTCTATTCAGAACTATATTTAACCCACTTCCCTGTTACATCATGTGACATCATTTTTACAGTAGCTGCAGTCTGACCGTCCAGCTCTGAGCAGGAAATCTATGAAACACAACCATTGTGTTGTTTTTCACCAACACAACTCGTGTATTTTTAGTGCCAGTGTGTGTCTCTGTGTGGCCATTCTGTGTCTCACTGTGGTTGTATTTTGCATCTTTGTGGCTGTGTCTGTCTTTTTGTGGTCATTTTGTTTCTTTAATGGTCATTTTGTGTCAATTTGTAGTCTTTTGTGTCTCCATACGGTTGTTTTGTGTTGTCTTTGTGTCTCCTTGTGATTTTGCATGTCTATATGGTCATTTTGTGTAACTTTGTAGTTGTTTTGTGTCTTTTGGTGGTCATGTTGTGTGCATTTTTGGTAATTGTGTCAGTTTGCCAGTTTATTTTTTTTTTATGTCTGTGTTTGTTTTGTGTATCTTAGTGGTCATTTTATGTGTCTTTGGTGTCGATTTGTGGTCATTTTGAGTCTCCTTGTGGTTGTCTCATGTCAATTTCTGGTTGTTTTCAGGCTACTTATAGTCATTTTGTGTCAATTTGTGGTGGTTTTTGTGGTTGTGAAACTGCCTGGTGATGGACCTCAAACTTATTACCACTGAAAATGCAGCCCTGAGATTCCTCACCAGGTAGTTTCACAACTTTTAACACCTTAAGGTAAGTCTTGGGGAGATAATTGCCCAATAAAGATGTGACTGGCTGTGAAATTGCCCAATAAGGGACATCCACCAAGCAGTTCCACAACCATCTTGGGTGATAAACAGCCCAAGACCCACATAAATCAAGGTGATAAAACGGCCTAGTGAGGGCCTGTAGACTTATTAGTGCAGTCATCAGGACCCTCTCCAGGCAGTTCTACTAACATTTACACCTCGACGTGAGTCGTGGGCTTCTAGCAGTCAAAAAAGGTGTGAATGTTTGTGGTAGAGTTTCCTCACCAGGCAATTTCACAATCATTTACATCTTTATTAGGCTTTTAACAACCCAAGACACACCTCAAGGTGTTAATAGTTGTGAAAAGATTGACCTGAGGCTCATAGCATGTTATAATGTAGTCCTGAGATCCCTCACCAGACAGATTCACTATTAGGTGTTAGGTGGTTTTAAAACAGTTTTTTACAACCATCCTATCTGTTTTAGGTTGTGAACAGCCCAAAACCCACATGAATTAAGGTGGTAAAGCTGCCTGGTGAGGGATCATAGACTGAAAGCCACTTATAATGCAGCCCTGAGATCCCTCCCCAGGCAGTTTCACCAGCATTTACATTTCAATTTCTGTTATTTCTGAGTTTGGGGTTGGTAATGTGCCTTAAATCATGTGATTTAGGGGTGAAAATAAGCACCTGGGACTCCCCACCAGTCAGTTTGATGAAGAATTTTGGATGAAGGTGGAACATTTTCAAAATCCAGTTTCCTTCTAATCAGGCATTAAACATTACACTTACGGATCAACTTTAGAATATTTTACATGCATTTAAACCAGAATTAAACTGTTAAATGAATAAATAAACCATAAAACGGTATCTGATGGTGTTAGACTAACTGACCTAGACCTTGACCTCAGTAATTTAAAGTCCTGGCTGCTGTCCTGGACCCCTGGAATCCATCCTTTAGAATAACAAATTAAATCTCTCGAAAAGAGTCTCTAAAAAGTGTTTTGTTCCTTCCTTGAGAACGGCGGCTGGGCTCGGCTTGACCTCGGGTTGCGTACAATTGATTGCGGCATTGACAAGTTGTTACATCAGGAAGAAGCAGAAAAACTTCCCACCAGACTGCAGCGCTGCAGTCAAACACACTTATTCACCACACATCTGTATGCTCAGGGTGTTCCAGACAGTCCGGCTTCTGCCAAAATATGACTGTATTTGAGTCTGAATCCTGCATCCTGTTGTCGGTGACAAATCACTTTAAAGCCCAGCTGTTCCCTCCGATACTGCAACCTCTGTATGCACAGCTGGACCTGCACATGAACTTACGTTGAGGCCTTTCTGGAACAGCGGCTGTCCCATCACGTTAGCCAGCATCCGGATCAGTGCCGCCCCCTACAGGACCAACAGAGAAGCACACCGTCAAACACAACGACACCATTTTACATTGAGGGATTCCAAGCAGGGAGCACATCTGATGCAAATTTGTATATGAAGCGAAACATGAAAAAATGAGTTTTTGTTTCCATGAGCTGCTTTGGAGCGAATAAACTGTTTGATGTCATCAGAAGGTGACGACCAGAAGGTGCACCTGCTAAAAATTCTCAATGAAAAATACGTAAAATGCTAAACTTTGTCTATCTATAAAAGAAAAGTGTAGAAAAATGTCCAACAATTGTTTTGCAATCGAGAAAGTTGTAATTACTGTTTAATCTCAGCTGGTGTTGGCCAAGACAACAAAAGAAACAGCTAATGAGTCATATGATAGCAAGTAAAGAGGCAGGATGACAAAGCCTTCCATGGTGCTTAATGACCTCCGATCAGAGCTCATGAAGAAACTGGGATCAACTGGGCTTAAATGAGGTTGAACAGCAGAAACTTGGCTGCATGATGTTGTCAGAAGGTGGCACTGCAGTCTACATGACTGTCATAAAAACAGTAGAAGATGGAAGCAAAGCAAGTTGTTGCTGCTGTATCTGCCATAAATTTGAAGTAAAATGCAAAACTTTGTCTATCTATGGAAGGAAAATGTGTCCAGAAATTGTTTTTTAATCGAGAAAGTTGTAATTATTCTCTAGTCTCAGCTGGTGTTGACCATGTTTGAAGCTGTTCTATGACAAACACAATAAAAGAAACAGATAATCAGTCATGTGAGTCAAATGTTCGCTACGTCAGATAACGTCTCCCATGACGTTTCTATCATCTTAAAACTTTTTTTGGTTTACAAGGCTGCAGAAACGTTTTCAGATTTTAACTTTTTCATATGTGATACTGCAAAATATGTATAAAAATACACTATATTCAGCAAGCAGAGAGCATTGTCGGGGTTTAGCTAGTAAAGAGGAACTATGACAAAGACTTAATGAGGTAGAACAGTAGAAACTTGACTGTGTAATGTTGTCAGAAGGTGGTGCTACAGGCTACATGACTGTAATAAAAACAGTAGAAGAAGCTGGACATAAAGCAAGCTGTGAAAGTTGTAATTATTGTTTAGTCTCAGCTGGTGTCGGTCGTGTTTCATGCTGCTCTAAGGCAAAAACAACAAATGAAACAGCTACTTTCTCTCAGTTTTCAAAACTGCAGAAATGTTTTTTCTGATGCAATACTGCAAAAATGTACATAAAAATATACTATACTCAGCAAGCAGAGAGCATTGTGGTGGTTTAGCTAGTAAAGGGGCACCGTGACAAAGACTTTTGAGGTGATTAATGACCTCCAACCAGAGCTCATGCGTATCTCGGTATGTACACAGTTAGGAGACAGAAGTTGATGGTACAGCTGCATCTTTTGAATGAATAATGTTGATTTCTTTTAAGGTCGTCAGCTTTGGCTGATTACAAGTGCACTTTTGGTTAAATTAAGCTCATTTAAATTACTAAGACAGTTTCAAACAGCCTGTTTAATCTCTTGTTTGGAGTTGTTTTGACTTCCTATTCTGTTTGTGGTTTTAAGTTTTGGGGAAAACACTCAACCATCCAATCCCCAAAGCCTGCTATGGTCTATGGAAGGCCTGAAAAATGCCAAAAAGACAACACTTTTTAGAGCTATAAATGGTAAAAACAGTGAGATTTCAATATACTGTGAACATATTGTGTTACGAATTGAAAATACCAACAGTAAGATTAAGATTAAAAACACAATACATCAAAATCCTTTACTTCTTCTACTTATCTCATGAGAACAATCTGGACAAAACAGATGTGCTGAAAAAACCAACTAAAAAACTACAACTTCTAGCAAATGAAAGTTTTCCAACTGCTACTAATATTAGCATTCATAGTATGAAAGTAAAATTTTGCACGGCTTCATTAAATACACTAATGTAACACTGAGCTGTTTCTGAAGGGATCAGGGGGAACGTTTTTCAGATTTAGTTGATTTTATGTGGACTGATTCCACTAATTTAATCCGTATTAATGAATTCAGCAGCACAAACGACTTTCCTGAGTGTGATGCGACTGACCTTTTTGTAGGCGATCCAGTCGAAGACTCGGTCGATGTCCGTCGCCTGCTCCACTTCCTGTGAGATGGGATGGGAGGAACTGAGGCCGTCCAGCAGCATCACCTCATGGAGGACGTCAGTCAGGAAACGCTGCTTCTCCTGGAAACACAAATGTCACGTCTTTATCTGCTGAAAGACGCTGCATCGACATTCAATCCTCTGGAGACTCACCGTGACACTTAGCAGATAAACATGTCAAACAACCGATTCATGGTCTGACTGAACTGCATGTTGGATGGTCAGATATTACAGACAGACTTTACAAATCCAGGGTTTATCCAAGACAGAGGAATTTTAGGATCATCCCAAACAGAAGAACTGAAAAGATGCATTTTGTTAACCACTTGTGGTAATGGAGGTCTCATTTACTCATAAAGACAACAAAAAAGACATTTTTGCCTGTTAACTGGTTAAAAATGACTGGAAGATGGATAGATGTAATAACGAAACACAAACTGCACACAAGCTACTGTTGTGACCAAAACATACACTGTACACAAGATAAACCCAAAATGACTCAAAAACTCGTCTAAAATGACCAACAACCAGCAGGGGAACAACCAGGTACTACAGTTAATGTCAAAGATGGCCAAAAACAGAAAAATGTGAAAAAAAACTTGTCGAAAACATCTTGAAACTTCTCCAAAATGACTCAAAAACTTGTCTAAATTGTCTAAAACATCTCAAAACTTCCCCAGAATTACACAAAATTATCCAAAAAGACTCAAAAACTCATCTAAAATGACCAACAACCAGTGGTAGAACAAACAGGTACTATGGCTACTGCAAAAAATCACCAAAAGCATCAAATAATTTGAAAAAAAAGTCTAAAACATCTTGAAACTTCTCCAAAATTACCAAAATTGTTTAAAATGACTCAAAAACTCATCTAAAATGACCATGAACCAGTGGTGGAGCAACCAGATATTACAGCTCATGTCAAAAATGACCAGAAACATCAAAATTAGAAAAAACTTGTCCAAAACATCTTAAAACTTCCCCGGAACAACTCAAAACTGTCCAAAATGACTCAAAAACTCATCTAAAATGACCAACAACCAGTGGTGGAACAACCAGGTACTACAGCTAACATAAAAAAATAAATAAATTTCAAAAAAAATTGTCCAAAATATCTTGGAACTTCTCCAAAATGTTCCAAAATTACTCAAAAACTTGTGTAAAATGGCCATCAACCAGTGGTGGAACAGCCAAGTACGACCGCTGAAGTCAAAAATGACCAGAAACATCAAAAAATTAGAAAGAATTTGTCCAAAACATCTTGAAACTTCTCCAAAATGACCCAAAAACCCATCTAAAATGACCAACAACCAGTGGTAGAACAACCAGGTACTACACGCAATCTACATTTTCTGACATGCATGTAGAGAAAACAGGTTTCTGATGCTTTTAAATGAGGTTCATGACCACCCACAGAACATTAAGGAGCAGAACTACAATTCCTTGTTGGATTTCAGAACTATTCAGTTGTCAAGCAGAACTTTAATCTACTTAGAGTGTGTATTATCGAGGACTGATTTAGAAGCAAAAAAATAAATGTGAACGGGATAGTTAAAACAACATTGACATCGAAGGGTTTTGTTTGCTGGTTTAAAGCTTTCTTCATCATAACATGGAGGTTGTTTTGTAATTTATGCTCCCATTTAGAATAAACTCGACAATAAAGAGAGGTATGTTTCAGGTTGGTGCTACCTCCTGCATATCGAGGTCGTATCCAGTTTCTAAAGGCCAACAAGGTGAAGGCTAACTCATCATCTGTACCATCTTTGGTCTCCATAACGCTGCTGTTTGAGCAGGTAACCGTGCCGACAGTAATGAAGAGTCTTTAGTGATTTTTGGAATCCCGAGTTTGCTCTGGTTTCCCTCCAGCTTCGGCTTCAGACAGACTGCAGCTAAATTAATTATGTTTGGAAATCAAAGCCGGTCAACAAGTTGTCTTTTAGCTGAAGAGCTGGATCAGGGTTTAGTTGTGTGTTTAGTCGAGTTTGTTTGTTTCTACCTCTGTTGTTCATTCATCGTCCTATTTCCATCCTTTCAGTCTGCCTCCAGATGGAACTTTTGGAGTTTCATTTCTCCTCTTATGTCCATCTGATTATTTTCCTTATTGCATGTTTTTGATTTCCTCTTTTATGTCGTCTCTTCTGTTCTTCTTCATTTCCTCCCATTATTCATTTCCTTCTGTCGTCTCTCCTCCTCTGTCTGTCTGGTTTCAATGTTTTAATAGACATCCGCAAACATGTCGGGCTTTAACGAGCTCTGTCTAAATTACCCCCGGGATCAGGCTAAATCCGGAGGAGTGCGGCTCTGTCTAATTCATGGATTACAGTGTTTACTGTGGAGATTTGCTTTTTAATGAACCTCTGTCTCGTGAAGCAATCGAATTGTTGCCTTATTTTTAGTCGTTAATGAACAGAATGAACAAGAATCTCCTTTAAAATTAACGATATCTGCAGGGATCTGGCTAATTCTTGGCCCTGACGTAGCTCTGTGTAATTCATGGATTAAATTAGATGTAGTTTTAATGGATCTGCATCTTGTTAAGAAAAAGTTCCTGGTGATATTAAGTTTCTAATGAACAAGAGGAGAAACGGAAGGATCCTTTACGTTGTCTGCTGGGATCGGGTTACTTCTTGTTAGACGTTAGTGCTGATTTACATGTGTCAGATTTCTGTCTTGTTAAACAAAAAGTTTTCAGGTTTCGAGAGAATTTTGGAAAAAGAAGCTGCTGAGTGGGGGAAGTCGAACTCCTGGATCCAGAGTCTGTGTTTTTACATGTTTCTTTCTCAGTTTGCGCCTGTAATATCTGGTGTAACAACTGGTTGTCAGATAAAGAGTTCATTTTGAAAAAATGTTTTCAGGGTTAACAGATCTGATTAATTCCTGGATGTTTTCTTGGTTTAAACAGGAAATGGTGCTTTCCTCAAAGGATTAATCACATTTCTATGTTATTCTACTGTAAATTTTAGGAAGAATTTTTGAAAAAGAAATTGCAGATTGGGGAAAGACTAATTCCTGGATCCAGATTCTGTGCTTTTACATGTGTTTCTTACTTTGTCTTCAATAGAAGTTTTACTTGGCAAGCTAGTTTGGACGGAAATAGTATCAGGGTTGAAAGAAAAGTGGTGGATTTGACTAATTTTTGGATGTTTTCCTGGAATAAATAGGATGATTCCTCCTCAAAGGGTCTGGCTAATTCCTGCTTCCATCACCAGAGTCACCAGAAACACAAACACACTCAGGTAAACACACAGCGGAGAGGACTCCACACCACAAATCATGCAATTAGTTAATTAGCTTAATGGCACATTTGGACGAAACTGAAAGGACTTGGTGAGAAATGGGTCTAAATGAGACATCGGCTCTAATTAAGAGATGCTTTAAATCACCTGGAGAGAGAACGAGTCGGTCCATCTGGTCCATCTGGTCATTAGGAACCAGATGGACCCACATGTGGAGGGACGGCGAGCAAAAAGGAACACAGACGGAGGACGGAGCTGCTGCCCAACTTTTAGACGTCTGCTTCACTTTCCACTCCGTCAACCCTCTCAGTTTCCGTGTCACTAAAACTTGGCGTTCGGCTAACAGACGGCACTTTGAGGAACATTTGAATCTACCGTGTCCACGACCGGGGAAATCCTGTTTCCGTCGGGTTCATGATACACTGGAGCACCTTGAGTATAGTTCAGGTCAAAAGTTGAGCTGCTTTTTGAGGCAGGCTGCATTAAAAGTGATGATTCGGGCTTCGCTAAAAACAAAACTGCACCAATTCTGTCAAAGATCCAACCAGGAGCTTGTGGATGCTCCTAATTCAAGGCAAAAATTGACTTTTTACCAAATGTTAGCGCTGCTGTAAGTCTACTTTTGACCCAGCAGGAGATCTTTATTGGATCTTTGAAAGAACCAAAGTGCCTGATTGTAGTTTTGGTTTTAAAGACGCATGCATTTCAGTGACCTGTAGTACCTGCAGTATGTTTCCCACCCATCTCTCACCAGCATGGGTGTTGTCCTATTGTCCTGTGTCTAACTATTCATGATATGTGTATTTTTCATGTACCTGACAGTGCCTGTGACAACGAATATTCCCCTGGGGACAATAAAGGTCTATCTATCGATAAAAAAGAGTTCTAAGAGTTCTATGCTCAAAGTCTTCACAAGTCTTTGAAGACTTTTGCTAACAGCTGTATCTGCAGATTTCTCAAATACTAGGGGTGACTGAAATGTCACATGGACTTCAACGTATTTGAGAACTAAATGTCACGAATCTTGACCATGAATCAACATCAGAACTTGGCTTACAGATGTGTTTGTGAACATCTGCTTTTTCTCCTTAAACTGTAGCAGAAAGCATGTGGATGATCATGACGGTTTGTGGCTACAACCACAAACGGGAGCAAAATTACCTCAAAGTAACACAGATCAACCAAAATAATAGCATAAAATGATAAAACAACAAGAAAATTATTCAAATTAAACAAGAAATGGTTAAAATGTCCATCAACTAGTACAAAAAGACTAGGAAGTGATACAAAATGCAACTTTTCCTGACTGTAAAATGTCAAAATAATCAGAATGTGATGAAAAACAGACCCAGAATGACAACAAAGTGACATAAAACAAGTACAAATGGGAGTACAATGACCAAAAAGTGGCATACAACAATGAGGAAATTACCATAAAATGATAAATCAACAAGAAAAGAATTCATATTAAACAAGAAGTGATTGAAATGTCCAACAACTAGCACAAAACGACCACAAACTGACACAAGATGCTGCCTTTCCTGACTCTAAAATGTCAAAATAACCAGAATGTGATGAAAAATTGTCCCCGAATGACCACAAAGTGACATAAATCAACCATACAGGGAAGTAAAATGACCACAAAAGAATACACAAGAACCAAAATACTATCATGAAATGATAAAACACAAGAACATTATTCAAACTAAACAAAAAGTGATTGAAAATGTCTTTCATCTAGCACAAAATGACCACAAAGTGACAGAAAATGCTGCCTTTCCTGACTCTAAAATGTCAAAATAACCAGAATGTGTTGAAAAATTGACCCAGAATGACAACAGTGACAAAAAACAACCAGAAATGGAGGTAAAATGACCAAAAAAAATGACATACAATGACCAGGAAATTACCATTAAATGATAAAACAGCAAGAAAAGAATTCATATTAAACAGCACGTGACTGAAATGCCCATCAATTAGTACAAAACGACCACAAACTGACACAAAATGCTGCTTTTCCTGATTCTACAAATGTCAAAATGGCCAGAATGTGCTGAAAAATAGTCCCAGAATGACCACAAACTTAACCAGAGCATGAAAATGACAAAGAATAGTTAAAATACATCTGATGAGTGTAAAAAAAAGAACTTTGGACTGAGAAAACCGCCTCGACTCCACAACAACAACACAAAAGTAGTTTTCTCCGACAGATTTCCAACTTGTGAAGCCAGAAGATCTCAGGAACTCTTTAATTTGTCCAGAATCTGAACTTTAACAGGAGGAACGTCTCATCTGTCAATCCGACCAAAGAACAGTGGAGCTTTGTGCTGATTACTGGAAGGTTTCACTCAATGAGAAGCTGGAGCAGCTGTGGACAAGAAAAGTTGGTATAAACGCGAAACAAACCCCTCTAAACTGAGAAATACTCATGAACTTATGCACATACCGTAATTTCCGGACTATTGAGCGCACCGGAATATAAGCCTCACCCACTAAATTTAAAAAGAAAAAAAAATTTGTACATATACAAGCCGCACCTGACTATAAGCCGCAGGTGTCCACGTTGTAACATGAGATATTTACACAGAAGGATTTTTTAAAAACTTTTAATTAAAGTATGGTTTTTCCGAACAGTGCCTGTAACATCGCAGTAAAACGCATCGAGTCAGTTCACGCTGCCGACTCCAACGTCTCCCCATTGATTCATTGATATCAAGCTTACGCTCTATTTCCTTCTTCGACAGGCAGATCGGTTGCCTTTAACTTAAAAACCGTGTTTCCGACCCGATTCTGCCGGCCGTCGAACCGCGGTTGGGCAGCCTCGGGTCGCGCTAGCCCGCTTAGCTTAGCGGTTGGGCAGCCTCGGGTAGCGCTAGCCCGCTTAGCTTAGCGGTTGGGCAGCCTCGGGTAGCGCTAGCCTGCTTAGCTTAGCAGTTGGGCAGCCTCGGGTAGCGCTAGCCCGCTTAGCTTAGCAGTTGGGCAGCCTCGGGTAGCGCTAGCCTGCTTAGCTTAGCAGTTGGGCAGCCTCGGGTCGTGCTAGCCCGCTTAGCTTAGCGGTTGGGCAGCCTCGGGTAGCGCTAGCCTGCTTAGCTTAGCAGTTGGGCAGCCTCGGGTAGCGCTAGCCCGCTTAGCTTAGCGGGGCTCGTTAATGGTAACCGCCAGATATAAGTCCGGACAAACTTTGCAGGGGGAGAACGAGGCACTTTATTAAACCAGCAGCAACTGTCCACACTTACAGTTCATCCAGGGAACACTGGCTTCCCACTCTTGTCCTGTATAACTGGCTGTATCATCATGGTGCATCTCACTATGCCTCCGCTTCCACACTCATCTCTGCAACACACACACACCTGCAGCGCGCCTCCTCACGTCACACTCACACACACATACACACACACCGCAACCTGCCGAGGGTAAAGGAGAGGAGACTCGGCCTGCAACAGCTGCATCATATGCATTTCTTTGTGTGTTTTCCATGATGAGGGTGTGTGCATGAAGCGCAAAATGGCTGATTTGAAGAATTTAGTGTGAGTGTGTTTGATTTAATTCGAACAGTTTCATTGGTCCACTGTGACCTGTTCGGTAATTTTATTGGTCTGATGTGACGAGGCTAAATGTATTGATGGCATGAAGCTCGCACGTAAAAATCTATACATTAGCCGCATCGTTGTATAAGCCGCAGGGTTCAAAGCGTGAGAAAAAAGTAGCGGCTTATAGTCCGGAAATTACGGTAATTACAAAAAAAATCATAAATAAAGTGTTTGTTCTTGTTAATACAGTCAAAAAGCATTAAAAGCAACAAGACTTTAATCTACTAAATGGTACAATCTTCCTTATTTTAGGTGCTAAGGTGTATTTAACAGTTTGTCAGAAGCCCTGTGTGAGAACATTATCAGTAACTCCATCCACCTCTGTGTGGATTTGAATTTGTGTGTTTCTAATTTACCAAATACAACTTAAACCGACAGCAAACATGTTATTTTCTCATTCTGTAAGCGTCCACTTCTAAGAAGAGCAGAGGATATTGATCGGCCTTTGTTCTCTTTCACATGAATATTTCATATTTTTGATCGGAAGCCTTTTAGTTCCTCGTCGGCTGTGTATCCGTCAACTTTCACCTCTGGCCTGTTCTTTATTTCTGGATGCAAAACAGTCAGGAGATGCAGAAAAACTGCACAAAGTCATCAATAGCACTGAGGAAAAAGATTTTATTCGATGAATATAATCAGCAGAATGCATCACATTTTGCAGAATCCCTCTTTATTATTGATGCACTATATTTGAATTGATCATTTAAACTACTTTATATCCTATTTAGAGTCATTTTTTAACTCAAAAATACACATTTATTGGACTAAACTGTGTTTTTTTTTTCAACTGGGCAGTTCGACACTAGAAAGTTGAAGTTTCTTTTTCCTTAAGCTGATTTTAAAGCTCCCATGGGGTAAAAGAAAAAAAATCCATTTTTATTGTGTTTTATAAACTTGAATTTGTAAAATGAAAGCTGTGAGAATATGAAAACCTAAAGTCAATCCTCTGGCTGCCTCCACATCCAGACAGCCTCCCAGCTTTACAAGCCTGTAAGAATTTTATTCCCAATCTATATAGAAACTGGATAAAATACAGCTGTCCAGCTACAAATTGGAATAAAACCAATCCTTACTGCTTCCACATTCAGAATGAGAACACTACACAGGGTTTATTTACGTTCTACAGCCGCTTCTGCTAACTTTAAATGACAAGATAACCAGAATGTGATGCAAAATAACTCAAAAATGACCACAAAGTCACCAAAAATAGGAAAAAATGCTCATTAAATGTCGTACAACCACCAAAAACTGCCAATAAAATGGTAAAACAACTAGAAAATTATACAAATTAACCAAAAAATGATTGAAAATGTCCATCAAGTAGCACAAAAAGACCCCAAACTGCTTCTGCTAGCTCTAAAATGTCAAAATGACCAGAAGTGACTGCAAATGGGAGTAAAATGTCCATTGGGTTTGGTCTACTTGTTGGTAGACGTTAGTGCTGATTTTCATGTCAGATTTCTATCTTGCTAAACATTAAGTTTTAAAGCTTTACATGACATACAACCACCAAAAATGCCAATAAAATGATAAGAAATTTATACAAATTAACCAAAAAGTGATCTAAAATGACCACTGAGTAGCACAAAATGCTGCTTTTCCTGACTCTATAATGTCAAAATAACCAGCATGTGATGAAAAATAGCCCAATAATGACCAGAAGTGACATAAAACATCCAAAACTGGAAATAAAATGACCACAAAATAACAACAACCAAAATACGATCATAAAATGATAAAACACAAGAACATTATTCTAATTAAACCAAAGGTGATTGAAAATGTCCCAAAAATAGGAGCACAATGACCACAAAATGACATATAGCAACCAAAAAATGGCAATAAAATGATAAAACAAGAAAATTATACAAATTAACCAAAAGTGATTGAAAATGTCCATCAAGTAGCACAAAATGCTGCTTTTCCTGACTCTAAAATGTCTAAATAACCACAAGGTGATGAAAATAGTCACACAAAGTGACATAAAACAGCCAAAAATGGCGTAAAAATGGTAATAAAATAATAATAATAAAAAAAGAAAATAACGACAATAATAATAATAATAATAATAATAATAATAAAAATAACAACAACAATAATAATACCACATCTGTTTGGTTAATAATATAATATTTTCTGTTTTGGCCTCCTTGCTTGTGAAAGTCATTTTTTTCTGAATTTTTAGCTTATTTTTATTCTTAACTCTAGTGTTTTGTTTTGACATTACTCTTTATTCTGCTCTATTCTGTGAATTTTTAATAACATCTCCTTGATGTATTATTTATGGTCATTAATCTTCCACTTTATTAGTTTTTTTTTTGCTCTTTTACTCCTTGCTCCTGCCTGTTTATTCATAAATAACCATATTTTTTAGTGTGTCTGTTGTGAGGAAGCTGCTTTTAATACAGATAATAATTAAACTTGCTCATAAATGTAGCAACAGAAGTGGAGTATTTGAGACAAAGAGGTGGAAGATCTAATTATTACAGTGTAGAATGTCTAATTTTGTTTTTTTTGGTTGCAGTTTCTGTCAAATTTTCCGTTGTGGTCTGAGAGAAGCAGGATGTGTTCAGACTTTTAGCACAAACTGAGCGTAATTCTGCCTCAAATCTTAATTACCCGGCGGATCCCAGGAGACCAGACATTAACTTTTAAGCTTTTCTGATTAAAGGAAACTCTTTGATCGCACTGGACTGGAATCAAACGCAGCAACACAACGAGTCGGTTCTCGACGTTCCGCCAGAGCTTCCTTTCTGGAGCCTTTTCCTCACTTTTTAACATTTTATTCTCTTAATAATTCATCTCCCACATGTCGCTCTGCGGCTAAAACACAATTCTCTTCGTCTAAAAGTGGAGTCAGACTGCAAAGTTTCTATAAATCAGAGACAAAAATGACCGAAAGTAAAATCTGTCAAGCCTAATCTGAGGATTAAACGCAACGAGAGTGGATCAGTGGGGCGAAGATGGAGTAGAAAACACAACAAAAGAGCAGACAAACACAACAAAGAACAGAGAACACAACAGAAGAAAAGGAAACAACAAAAACTACAGGAAACACAACAGAAAAACACAACAAAAAATAGAGAACACAACAAAAGAAAAGGAAACAACAAATAAAACACAATAAAAGAACAGAAAACAACACAAACTACAGGAAACACATCAAAACAATAGAAAACTCAGCAGAAAACACAACAAAACAACAGGAAACAACAAAACAACATAAAACACAACAACAGAAAAACACAACAAAACAAGAAATACAACAAAACAACAGGAAAACTAAACAAAACAACAGGAAACAAACAACAAACAACCTTTGCTGTCATATTTTGTCCTTGTATGTTGTGTAATGTGTTTCCTCTTTTGTTGTCTTTTGCTGGGTGCTGTCAGGATTCCTGTTTTGTTCTTGTGTTTCGTCGAATGTTGTTAGATTTTGCTGAGTTTTGTTGTGTTTTGCTTCATGTTGTCGTGTTTTGCTGGACGTTGCATTGTCTTTTTTGCTCTTGTACACTTTCTAACGTCGTGTTTCCTGTTTTGTTTTCGTGTTTTATCTAATATCGTCGTATTTGTCCTCTCTGGGCCTCCGTAGTTCAGTGACTGAGACACAAACCTCCTCCTTTGTCATGTTTGTTTCATTTGTTCTGCTGCATTGTGTTGTTGTGTTGTTGTCATCCTGCAGCTTTTCCTTTTTGCTTTTCTAAATAAAAACCAGCGTCAGAAATAAACTCCTTTATCAGGAACTCTGTTTCCATTAAAGCATCTGCCGTTGCAGAACGGATTTAAAAACACGACGAAGATGAGATGTTCTCTGTCGGAAACAATCACCACGCAGAAACAAAAAGCAGGAGTTCCGTGATTTAAAGTTCTCCGAGAAGTTTCCTCCAAGTTCGTCCTCCGGGGGAAGACGGCCAGAGTTTCTGAGCCAATTTGCAGAAGAATTCGTTTCTAATTTTATTGTGTTTGGAGCCGAATGAGAAGAAGACGAGTTTTGCTGCTGCAGCTGAAAGTTTGTGTTTGAGAGGAATCAGGAATCGATGGACGGAGGACGGTCGGTCAGGACTTCCTCCTCCTCAGCTGCCGCTTTTATCTTTGTTCTGCCGCTCACCAAACATCCAAACGTATTCCAAGTTATGTAAAGTTCCTCACAATAAAAGAAACTGTGTGGGCTGCTGGAAACAGAGCAGCAGCCTTCACTCATCATCCTCACAGAAGTAACGGTTCCCAAAGGGTTCCTCAAGACCTTTATGGCATAAAAATCATGAGATTGATCCCGATTACTAAAATAATAAATGTGTTCTAATGGAAGGAACCCAGAAATGATGCAAATTCTTACATATTTTAGTTTTTTACTCATTTGTTGAAAATATTTTCAAGAATTTTCTTGCCAAATCTGGGGGATTTAAAAACAAAAAACCTTTAAGGGAAAATTTTAAGGAATTATTAAAATTTTCTTCCTGAAGGTTTTGCAAATTTTCAGAAATTTGGGGAATTTTTCCCTGAATTTTAGGATTTTTTTCAGACAAGGAAACAACATTTTTTGGTGCCCGTAAATGAAGGCAACAGGAGGGTTAAAGAACCTGTTTTGGCTAAAGTTCTTCGGAGAGAGGTTCTTGGGGTTGTTTGGGTTGGACAAAATGTTTTTTTTAAAGACCCTCTTGCTAAAAGGTTCTTCAGGACTTTTATGGCTTAAAAAAGGTATGATTTGTCTTGATGATCAAAATAATAATTGTGTTCTAACAGAAGGAACCCAGAAAAGCTGCAAATTCTTACATGTTTTTGACTAAAAATTACAAAAAATATCAAGTCAGATCATCAAAAGACAATCAATTGTATCCAGAAACTACAATCTTGAAAAGGTTCCTTCCAGAACCTATTTTTGCTCTTCATAGCAGCATTTATTGTGCCTAAAGTAACCATTTCTTGATGGTTCTTGGGGTTCTCTGGCTTGGATAAAATGTTTTGGGTTTTTTTGTAGATCTTCTTGCTAAAATGTTCTTTGTGGAACTAAAAATGGTTCTTCTAAGACAGCACTGCAAAGAACCACTTTTGATTGTTCCAGTTCTTTTTTTAGACTTGTGTATTTTTACAAAATAAAGGTGCTACCTTTCTTTTTCGGAGCAAAGTCTCAGAAAATTAATGGTTCTTTAAGAATTTTGTTGCATAAACACAATTCGATTTTCTCAGTTTCCAAAATAATAAATGTGTTCTATTGAAAGGAACCCAGAATGCTGCAAATTCTTACATTTTTTGCTTGAAAATTACTAAAAAAAAAAAAAAAAAAAACATATTAAGTCCCAGAGAAAACAAGTTTTTGATGGTTCTTGGGGTTCTTTGATTTGGACAAAATGTGTGTTTTTTTTAAAAGACCCTCTTGCTAAAAGTTTCTTTGTGGAACAAGAAATAGTTCTGCTATGACGGCCTTCCAGTTAGCAGGTTTATTTTCTGAATAAACTCTAATAAATAATGGTTCTTTAGAGGTTCTTCAAGACTTCTATTGTTTAAAAATGAGCCGACTTTCTAGACAACCAGAATAATAAATGTGTCCTAATAGAAGGAACCAGGAACGCTGCCACTTCTTCCGTTTTTTTTTTTGCTTAAAAATGAAACCATTATTAAGTCCTGTCTTTAAAATAGAACCTGGTGGGTTCACAAAGAACTATTTGGAAAGCTGCTCCTTAAAGAACCTTTTTTGTGCTAAAGTTCTTTGGACAGTCATTTTTGAGGCCTAAAGAACAATGTTTTGATGGTTCTTTGGACACTTTGGGGTTTGTTTTAAAGAACTGCTGGATGAAATTGTTCTTTGTGGAGCTAGAAATGGTTCTTCTATGAAAGCAATGCCAAAAAAAAACGCTTTTTTAGTTTCAGCTGGCATTTTTCTCAGACCTAGAACTGACACTGTATAACATGTTGTTCTGTCTGACCAAGAACTTAAAATAATAAATGTATTCTAATGAAAGGAACACAAAAATGATGCAAATTCTTACATTTTTTGGTTTAAAAATTACTAAACAATATCAAGTTATTTTGTCAAAATAAAACCAGTAGGATCCACAGGGAACTATGCGGAAAAAAAAGTCCTTACGGAACCTATTTTTGCTGAAGTTCTTCAGACAGCCGTTTATGGTGCCTAAAGAAACCAGTTTTGGTTTTTCTTGGCGTTCTTTGGATTAAACAAAATGTTATTTTTAAATAGCCTAAAAAGTTATGTGTGTAATTAAAAATAATTCTTTTAAGGCATAACTTTTGGTTCCAGTTAGCACGTGGAAGGCTTTCTGGTTCTTCAAAGTGCCATCACCAGTTGAAGAACATCTTTATTTAGTGGATGTTTCTATAAATACTTTGTATTTCCTTAAAAGTACGAAATGCTCTCAATATTCATTTATTCCTAATATTATCGGAGTTTTGCTTGAAAAGTACTTAACTAATTATCAAGTCCCATTTTCCAAACCAGATGGATCCATGAAGTCCAAAATCTGGAAGATAGTTTTTTAAAGAACCAATTTTTGTTGAAGTTCTTTGGAGCACTATTAATGGTACCAACAGGAACCATGTTTTGATGGTTCTTAGAGGCACCTTCCTTTGGGGATCTTCAAAGAACCATTTGCAAAAATGTTACTTGAAAGAACGTCTTGCTAAAATGTTCTTTGTGAAATTAAAAGTGGTTCTTCTATGGTATCACTGTAAAGAACCAGTTTTGGTTCCAGTTAGCACCTTTATTTTTCTGAGTAATCTCAGAAAAAAAACTATGTTTTTCAAAGCGTCATCACCAGTTGAGAAACATCTTTGTTTAGGGGATGGTTCTTCTTGTGCTCTACGTGGTTCTTAGAGTTTATTTGTTTTGGTTTTTTTTGCAGTAACTGCAGCTGAAAGCATCAAATCAAAGCTGAAACTAACAGCTAGTTTCATTATCAATGAAGCCTTTGTTCTAAAAGAAAAACCGTCAAAAACACCAGAAAACGTTGAGGGATGTCGATTACAGGTTCACAAACTAACATCTTGTCACATGTTGCTCTGACTGACCAAGAACCCAAAATATTAAACGTGTTCTCATGGAAGGAATCCAGAAATGCTGTAAATTCTTCCATATGACTTGGTTACTTGAAAATTACTTCAACAATCATGAAGTCCTGTTGCAAAAATAGAAAAAGTTAGCTTTAGAAAAATGTTATTATCTCAGAGGAAAACCCCCCAAACATCTGGAAGCAACAAAGAGAACTTCAACTGCAGTTGATCAAAACCTGGATTAAATTCAGTTTTAGTAAGTCTCATTATCACCTGTTATAGATTCAGGTTTTATCAGTAAAATCTTATTTTAATGGTTATTTCTGTCACTGAAATATTTAAAATTATAGATAAAATGTATTCAAAAGGCAGACAAACTGGATCTTTTTCTCTCTCTGGTGTTTTTGGACCAATGTTGTTGCTTATATATGAAAAATGTAACTTGACTATGCATTTATTGAGCGTTTTAAAAGATAAGTATCTTCAGCAGGAGCCACAGGCAGCTTAATGAAGTCATAAAGTATTAAAAGTGGACAAACAAACTGTCACTTTGATCTCTTTTATTAGACTCTTGTCAGTGAACCTCAGCAACATCCATCCATCCATCCATTATCTATACACCGCTTATTCCTCACTAGGGTCGCGGGGGGTGCTGGAGCCTATCCCAGCTGACTCGGGCGAAGGCAGGGGACACCCTGGACAGGTCGCCAGTCTGTCGCAGGGCTACATATATAGACAAACAATCACTCACACATTCACACCTACGGGCAATTTAGAGTAATCAATTAACCTCAGCATATTTTTGGACTGTGGGAGGAAGCCGGAGTACCCGGAGAGAACCCACGCATGCACAGGGAGAACATGCAAACTCCATGCAGAAAGATCCCGGGAAAGCCGGGACGCGAACCAGGGATCTTCTCGCTGCAAGGCGAAAGTGCTAACCACTACGCCACTGTGCAGCCCTACCTCAGCAACACTCTGATCTAATTAAGTTTTCATGTTCTCGGCTTGTAGCTGATCAGAAAACAGATTTTATCTCACATCTGTTGTCCTGATGATGGATGATTCAAATATAGAGACTCAGATTCAATACTTAAAGTGCCTCAAGCATCATAAAGGAGAAACAGCAGGAAATGTTTTCTGCTCTCAGTTTTAGAAAAAAGGATCACTTCAAACCAAATACACACACATATATATCATGTATACAAAAGACTGAACTTTTTTTTGTCCTAAATACACATAATTCTCCAACAAGTGAACCAAGAAAACTAATTAAACCAATAAAACTGATAAACCAATAAAACTGATTAAACCAACAAAACCAACAAAACCAACAAAACCAATTAAACCAATAACACCAACAAAACCAATTAAACCAACAAAACCAATCAAACCAGTAAGACTAACAAAACCAATCAAACCAACAAAACCAATAATAAAGCCAACAATACAACCAATAACAAACCCAGTATAAACCAGTCCATCTGCTGGTCTGAACCGGTCCAGACTCTGATTTAATCTCCTTATTTAGTTTTCTTCTCACTACAGATGTTCTGGTTCTGAATCAGGTTCTGTCCTCCTATCTGGCTTCTGTTTGGTGTCTGGAGGATTCTAAATGTTTTACTCTGACCGACTGGAGCCTGGAGCTAAAATTCAGCCTGAATCAAACCTTCAGGGGCAGAAATATTAAATTTCATGAGACGCAGCTTCAGAATATCTGAGAGCAGCTCCACACATCCAACTGAAAGAAACTTTATTTTATTTTTGCTTATTTTACTTCTGATTTAATATTCACTCGAGATTCAACGGAAATATGAACTTTAAATGTGGATTATTCAGATTTACACGTTGTTCCCAACAAAATAAAAGCAAAACCTGTTAAGATTCACTCAACAGAATGATGTTGGACTGAGTCTGAATCAATCTTTTAATGATATTATTTTCAAACAACAAACTCCACTGAGTTCGGGGAATTAAATTTACCTCCAAAATACAACGTGTTTCTAATTATTTCCTGTTGGTGGCATAAATCCAAGTTTTTAAGTTGATTACTCTTTAGAATTAAGTTGTTCTGACTAAATTTTATTTAAAATTACTTTATGTGTTATTTAATTACCACACAGTAGAAAATGTTACGGTTCAAGCAGTCTCTGTCAAATAATACAGAAAAATGGCATAAAAAGTAAACAAATCCAGGGAAAATCTGATAATATTCTATCATTAAAACTTTAATTTTTCATAAATTTCTAAAATTCACATATTATTTTGTTTAATAAGCAGCTTCTATGTCAAAAAATACAATAAAATAACATAAAAATAGTTAAAAAAAATGCAGTGAAAATCTGATAATTTTCCCTAATTAAAACATATTTTCTGACCTTAATTTTTCAAAAATTTCTAAATTTCACAAATGTCATAAATTTATGTATGTATTTATTTATTTAAATTATTTATTATTAGTAGTAGTAGTTATTTTTCTATTAATTGTATATATTATAATGTATTTTTCATTATTCTTTATGCTTATTTATTTTATTATTATTATTATTATTATTATTATTATTATTATTATTATTATTATGTTTAATGACGAATATTTACGACCATAATTATTTGTGATGGGTGTCCACGAGATGTGTTTGGTATTTCATGTGAAATAATGTATAAAGAAACAAAAAGCAATTCAAAAAACTATTAAAACTGTGATTTCAGGACCTGAAATCCAAATTCCGAGCACTAATTTTGAGTTTAAATCAAGATTTTGTCTTCGGACGATAAAAGTTCAACCAGAACAAAACGTAGAAAGTCTTAAAGAAACAGCTGTGGTTTCTGACTTTCCAACAAATGTTCTAGTTTAAAACCAACCAGAAACATGAATAAACGAGACAAACGTGGATAATAATGAACAAACTGAAGCTGGACTCACCATGTTCCACTTTGGAAAGAGGAAATCTGTTCCGACGTACTCGAAGAAATGAGCGAAACCCTCCTTCAACCAGACGTCCTCCCACCAGACCGGAGTCACCAGATCTCCAAACCACTGGAACAAACAGGAAGTTCATTCATTTATTCATCCTGACAACGTTTCTTAAATCCATTCAGACATGAGAGCAGCATCAGATGAACATGAAAAAAGACTCATTTTGGTCGTTTTGGGTCATTTGCATTTAGTTGTAGTCATTCAGTGTGTAATTTTCATCGTTTTACGTCTTTTCGTGGCCATTTTGTGTCTCATTTTGGTAGTTGTTTGACTTTTCTGGGTAATCTGCATCTGATTTTGGCCGTTTTGTGATTCTTTTTGTGGTACTGACTATGTTGTTGGTCTTTTTGTGTCTCAGTTGGGTGTTTTTGTGAGTAATTTGTATTCAGTTTTAGCCATTCAATGTGCCATTTTTAATGTTTTGTGTTTTTATGTGTGTCATTTTGGTCATTTTTTGTATTTTTGGGTCATCTGGATATATGTTAGTCTTTCTGGGTGTCATTTTGGTCATTTTAACAACATGTAAAATGACTAAAAGTGCACACAAAAGACCCAAATGAGACACAAAAATACCCCAACAAAAAGTAAATATCACAAAAAAAACTTTTTTTTGTCTTTGTGGTTGTTTTATGTCTCATTTTGATATTTATTGGTCTTTTTTGTGTCATTTCTGTTTGATTTTAGTTTGTCTAACTGTTTTTGGCTGATTTGATCATTTTGCACCTCATTTCAGTCTTTTTGAGTCTTTATCTGGACATTTTTGTCCCATTTAAGATTGTTTGTTTTGTCTTTTTGGATCATTTCTATGTACTTTTAGTCATTCTGCTTCTCATTTTGGTTACTTTGTGTGTGTTTGTGGTCACTTTTCACCTAGTTGTTGTTTTTTTGTCTTTTTAGATGATTTGTATGTAGTTTTAGTCACTTTGCTAGTCATTTTGCATGTCTTTGTGGTCACTTTTCGCCTAGTTGTTGTTGTTTTTTCCTCTCTGTGGGAACTTTGAGACCCCAGAAATGAAACCCAGGAAGTTTAATTAAATTCTTCCTGCCATCGCTGCTCCTGAAGGACCGACTTGGCCTCGACACCGTGCAGCAGCTTTGTTGATCAGCAGCGACCAGACGGTAACGAGGCTCCTGATTGGACGATTCTTCTCTCAGCGTCTCTTTAATGCAGTCGGAGGTGGAGAAGTCGACTGAACCGACGGAGGAACTTTGGACCTCCAGACTGGAGGCTGTTTCCAGGCAACCAGCTCTGAATGAATGAAAACATTTGGGACCAAACGCTGCCAGCTTTGTTCTGAGGTTCCCTTCAGAACTTCTGCTGCTCCGGATCTTTAAAGTTTACCTCCAGACTCTGTACAGCCTCATTAAGGCTGCAGGACGTTTGCTTCTTTACGTTTCTGGCAGAACGTCGTCCTCAAGCTGATCAAAGTCTCAGAATATGTGAGAGTTTTTACCGTCTCCTGTAGATTTAATGAATAGAAAGTAACCCGAGAGGCTCTGACACCGAGCAGAACCTCGGAACAAACAGAACCTCAGAACAAACAGAACCAAACAACCAGAGCTCGGTTTGTGATTTAAGTGAGGAAGCAAGTTGTAGGAAACATAAGAATCGACTGTCTGCAGCTGAAAACAATAAAAACATCATTTAAAGTCATTTTGTTGTCGTTTCTGAGTCGTTCCGCAGCTGATTTTCATCTGTTTGTGGTCGTTTTGTGTCTCATTTTGGTTGTTTGTTGTCTTTTCAAGTCATTCACATTTAATTTTGGTCATTTTCTATCTCTTTTTGTCATTTTGCACGTTCTTGTGGTTGTTTTGTGTCTCATTTTGGACGTTTTCTTGTCTTTTGTGGTCTGTTGTACTTAATTTCAGTTATTATGCATCTCATTTTGGTGGTTTTATATCTTATTTGGTCAATTTCCAACTCTTTATAGGTGTTTTGCTTCTCGTTGTAGATAGTGTTTTTTGTGGTTGTTTTTGTCTTTTCAGGCCATTTCCATTTAATTGTAGGCAATCTGTACAAAACTTTGGTCATTTTCCACCTATTTGTGGTCATTTGGTGTCTGTTGTTTTCTGATTCTTTATTGTTGTTTCATGCCACATTTTGGTTATTTGTTGTCTTTTCAAGTCATTTGCATTTCATTTTGGTCATTTTCTATCTTTTTCTGGTCATTTTGTCTCATTTTGGTTGTTTTTCTGTCTATATTGTGGTCAATTGTACTTTAGTTCAGTTATTTTGCATCTCATTTTGATGGTTTTGTACCTTATTTTGGTCAGTTGTTGACTGGTTGTTTTGCTTTTGTTTGTAGACATATTATCTCTTTGTGGCTGTTTTTTGTCTGTTCTGGTCATTTGCATTTAATTTTTGTCATTTTGCATCTCCTTGTTGTCATTTTCTATCCCATTTTGGTTGTTTTTTTTGTCTTTATGAGTCTTTTGTATTTAATTGTGGTCAGTTGGGAGTCTTCTGGTCATTTCACTGCTCTTTGTGGTTGGTTTGCATCCATTTATTGTATTTTTGTGTCATTTACATTTAATTTATCTCATTTTGGTCCTTTTCCATCTCTTTGTGATCATTTTGTGTCTCTTTGTGTTTGCTTTATATCTCATTTGACTATTTTATGCCGCAGGTCTTTTTATTGTTCAGTTTGTTTGTTTTTTTCAGGTCATTTGCTTTTAATTTTGGTCATTTTATGTTTTTTGTGGTCACTTTGTCATTTTTTCTCATTTTGGTGTTTTTTTTGTCTTTTTAAGTCTTTTCCATTTAGTTTTGGTCATTTTGTGCATCATGTTGGTTGTTTTGCGTCTCTTGATGGTCGTTTTGCATCTCATTTGGTTGTTTTTTTTGTCTTTTTGGGTCATTTTCAGTATTTTGTGGTCATCTTGTCTGTTTGTGTTTGTTTTGTCTTATAGTAGTTGGTTTTTGGTTGTCTTCTTGGTTCATTTGTACTAACGTTTAGACATTTTTTGTGTCATGGTTGTCTTACATCTTGTGGTCATTTTGTCTCATTTTGTTTTGTTTTTTTTGTCTTTCAAGTCTTTTCCATTTAGTTTCAGTCATTCTGTGCATAATTTTAATTGTTTATCATGTATTGATGGTCATTTTGTATCATTTTGGTTGGTTTTTTTTCATCTTTTCAGGTCACCTGTATTGAAGTTTAGGCATTTTGTGTGTCATTATGGTTGTTTTGTATCTATAGATGGCCATTTTGTCTAATTTTCGTAGTTTCATCAGTCTTTGTAGTCTTTTCCATTTAGTTTTGGTCCTTCTGTGCATCATTTTTGGTTGTTTTGCATCCATTGATGGTCATTTTGTGCCATTTTGGTTATTTTTTTGTCTTTTCTGTTTACTTTTGCTCATTCTGTGTCTCATTTTAGTGTTTTTTGTATTTTTCTAGTCTTCCATATTTAATTTTGGTCATTCGGTGTGTCACTTTGGTTATTTTGCATCTGCTTGTGGGCATTTTGCTTGATTTTTTTTTTGTATTTTTCAAGTCTTTTTCATTTACTTTTGGCCATTCTGTGTCTTATTATGGTTGTTTCCCTGCTGAAGCTCTGCTGCTGTTTTCAAGTCAGAGGGAGGAAACGCTGAACATCGATTGGATTCAGGTTTTCACTGAACGTTGCAGGAAGTAAAAATACACAAATGAATAAATAAGAATCATTCGAGACTCTATTTCTAAAAGCAGCTCCATGAACCGGCTCAGTATGAAATGAATCTGAAGATCGTCTCACACATGAATGCTAACTTCCTTTCTGGCAGGTTGTGATTATGGGATGGCAGGGATTCAAACCGGGGCCCTGTGGGAGCTAGCGGGCTGCTGCTGGCTGCCGTCGGTGCCTGGCTCAACAGGCGCCGGTTCAAATCCCCAAGGCAGTTCATGGAAAACAACCGTCTACCAACAGGAAGCGGCTGCTTCACGGCGACGGAGGAAACTTTGTTTGGCTGCAGAGATGCATCTGAAAGCTGCACTTTTACACCAATATCAGTGTAGATACCCGATTCTCAGGTCATTTTGGTTGTTTTTATGCTTTGTTTGTGTTTGATTTTGGCCATTGTGTGTTTTATTTTTTGGTATTTTGTGTCATTTGTATGTGTATTACTCTTTTTGGGTGGAATTTTGGTCTTTTTTGTCTCATTTTGTTCATTTTGGTCTTTTGCTTGTCTTTTTGTTTTCATTTTATGTCTCACTTTCATCATTTTGCTTACTTGTTTTATCGTTTTGTGGTCATGTCATGTCTTGTTTTTTGATGTTTTTGTCTTTTTGGGTCATTTGTATATGTTTTACTTTTTCTGGGTGCCTTTGTGTCTCATTTTGGTAATTTCTTTGTCTTTGTGTGGTCATTTTATGTCTCCTTTGATTGTTTTTCTGATTCATATGCTTGGTATTGGTCAATTTGTGTCATGTTTCTTGTAGTTTTTTGTATTTTTGCGTCATTTGTTTATATCTTACTCTCTCTGGGAGTCATTTTGGTGTGTGTCTTATTTTGTCGTCTTTGGTCTTTTTGGGACATTTAAATATAGTTTTAGATATTCTGTATGTCATTTTGGAGTCTTTTTTGCATCTTTCTGTGGTCAAAATTTGTCTCTGTTATTCTTTTACATCTCATTTAGTTGCCTTTTGTCTTTATAGGTGAGTTGCATTTAATTTTGTCCATTTTGCAACTTATTCTGATTGTTTTGCGTCTACTTGTGGTCATTTTATGTTTGATTTTGGTTTAGAATTTAATTTTAGGCATTTTCCATCTCATTTTAGTTTTTAAAAAAAATTTCCAAGTGTTTTGTGTTATTTTTTTGTCAATCTGTGTCTCATTCCATCTTGATTTTTGCTCAGTGGACTAAAGAGATGTGAGCTGTATTTTCATCCTGCTGTTCTTTGACCATCTGACTGCAGCTGTGATGCTGATTTTCATCACATTCTGGTTTATAAACTCAGATTTCTTTACACTGAGTTTGATCCTCCTTTGTCCTGATACAATAAGGATGAAGCTCTAATCCTTAGAGTGGCTGCAAACTATGATCCTATTATCATTACTTCCTGCTGCCTGCTGCTCAGCTCCATGTTTCAGTGTGGAGAATAAAATTCAGTCAAGCTGAATCTATTTTGTTTATAACCACAAACTCATGAGTTAGACCCTCTAAACTCCCAAAACCAGCTGGCAGCCATAAAAGGCAAGTTTTCTTTACAAAAAAAACACCAAAATAGAACCATTTATCAGCCAGAAACAGAGAGAATAGTTGGATTTTCAGCTTTCCTCTGGTCCTTGAACGTATCATTCGTGACGTGATTTGATAACAAAGACACAAAACAACCAAAATTAAATGTAAAAGACCCAAAAAGACCAAAAAAAAAAAAAAAACTACCACAAAGAGACACAAAATGACCATAAAGAGACAAAAACATGACCACAAAAAGATGCACAGTTACCACAGCAGGATGCAAAATGACTAAAGTTAAATAAAAAGCCAAAAAAACAACCTAAATAAGACATATGACGATCACAGAGAGACACAAAACAACCACAATTAAAAGCAAATGACCCGAAAAAACAACAAATAGGATCTGAAAGACCATAAGGTGAGGTGCAGAATGACTAAAACAAAAAAAGACCTGTAAAAACAAAATTCATTTAAAACATGACACAAAATTACCAAAATCAGATGCAAAACTGAAAAAAGTTAAATTAAAAACACCCAAAAAGCCAATAAAGAGCCTAAATTAGACATATGACGTTCACAAACAGACGCAAAACCAGAATTAGATGCAGATTACCTGAAAAAACAACAATAACCAAAATGGGATACAAAAAGATAAAAAAAAGACCACGAAGAGACACAAAAAGACCACGAAGAGACACAAAATGACCAAAAAGAGACACAAAATGACCAAAAAGACACAAAAAGAGACACAAAATGACCAAAAAGACACAAAAAGAGACACAAAAAGACCAAAAAGAGACACAAAATGATGAAAAAAGAGACACAAAAAGATAAAACAGAGACACAAAATGACCAAAAAGACAAACAGAAAGACCAAAAAGAGACAGAAAATGATCAAAAAAGAGACACAAAAAGATAAAAAAAAGACACACAGACAGACCAAAAAGAGACAGAAAATGACCAGAATCAGATGCAGGAAGACTAAAATTAACTATAAATGATCCAAAAAGCCAAAAAATAAAGAAAAACGAGACACAAATTGACCACATTTAGCTGCAGAATGACTGAAGTTGAATACAAATGACCCCAAAAGACAAAGAAACCCAGCAACATAAAATATAAAACCACTAAAATTAAGCATAAATGACCTGAAAAACAAAACACTAAAATTAGATATTTTCCATCACGACAAACAACCAAACTGAAGCTTAAAATTTAAAATTTGTTGAAAATCTAATTGTTTTCATTCACAAATTGGTCCCTATGCATCAGATCACGTAAAAATAATTAAAATTCAATTATAATTTTATGAATTTGGACAAATTTTCGTGAACATTTTTATCATGCTGGACAGTTTTTTGGTCATTATGTAGATTTTTCTGTGTTATTTTGGATGATTTATGAGATATTTTGGATGAATTTCTCTTCATTTTGGACAGATTTTGAGTAATATTTCAAATTTCAAGTCACTTTGGACAAGTCAAAGCTACTGGATGAATAAAATAAATGCAGCATGGCTTAGAAACAGCGAACAGAGCAGCAAGTTGTTGGAGATACATTCAGCATGGTGAAACATCTTTCTACTGATGATGAGACTCAAAACTGGACCAAAAAATCTTTTGTATTTTTGGGTCATTTGTAAATATTTTACTCTTTCTGGGTGCTGTTCTTTTTTTTTTTTTTTTTTTTAATAATCATTTTTATGGTTCATTTGTATTTAATTTTGGCCATTTTATGTCTTAATTTTTGCATTTTTGGATCGTTTCTGTATATTTTACTCTTTCTGTGCATCATTTTGTTCAGTTTATGTCTCACTTTGCTTGTCTGTGGTGTTCTTGCTAATTTTGAATGTAATTTTACTCATTCTGTGCCATTTTGGAGTCATTTTGCTTCTCTTTACGGACATTTTACGTCTTTTTTGGTAATTTTGTGTGTCTTTGTAGCCATTTTATCTCTCATTTCTCTTGTTTGCGGTGTTGTTGCTTCATTTGAATGTAATTTTATTCATTCTGTGTCATTTTGGAGTTATTTGGTTGTTTTGTTTTTTTAATCTGGAGATGCTGAAAACATGGAAATAATTAAAAACAAGAAACAAAATGACCCAAAACAACACAGAAAAGGCCAAAAATGTCAAAAAATTGTTCCAAAATGACTATAAAGTGACAAAAAAAATTCTGAAAATGCCATAAAATGAATGTGGCACGGCTCAGATATGGTGAACAGAGGAGATGGAAGATGCATTCAGCATGGTGAAACATCTTTGTAATTTCTTCCAGTGTTGATAAAGCCTGTCGTCACTGAGAAGAATATTGATTTTTCTGACTAAATCCGCTCATTAAAACTGCTGCAGGAAGCAACTCTTGCTGTAAAAACTTCATTTCTGTGTGATAATAAATGAAAACCAAATGATGGAGTGATTCTGTGCGATTTTACAACAAAACCGAACACGTGTTTCATGGTTTGTGTTTAATTAATCGCCTCGTCTGCTCCATTAAACAGTTTACGTTTGATTTTATTTTTATTCTGATGCTTTCAGAGGATTTTTTACTTTTCATCCAGCTGGTTTGTAAATGTGGGAAGTGGGTCAGCCGGTTTTGTTTTAAGCCTCCTGACTAACAGAAAATCAGATTTTTTTTAGCTTCGTGTGATGAAAAAAAAAGAATTAATCCTTTTTTTTCTGTCTAAAGTAATTAAAAATGACAACGTCTGTAGTTTTTTTTTCTCTTTCTGTGTCTTCATTAAGCTCCTCTGTCGTCTCCCCTCCTCATTAAAACTCAAAGACGCCTCCAGGAGCTTCGGACGGCGTTTCCGGGGAAGCTGATGCAGGTTGCTATGGTGGCAACTGCTGTTGCTGCGGCAACGCACGTGCATCACGGGTGACGGAGGAACGATTTGTTTGTTTGTTTGCTTGTTTGTTCGCAGGATTTTGTGAGAGCTTGATGCACGGTTAAAAACAAGAAATTCTGTAATAACACAGTGAAAATGTGGCAGTAAAGGAGCCAGGAAATGCATTTTTAAAGACTGCAATGTTAAAAAAAATGGAAAATAATGTAAATATCTGTAGCATAATGATCATTTAAACTGATTTAAAGCCAGTAAAAATGTAATTTCATGGTCAAATACTGTAAAACAGCAAAATATTATCATTAAAAATACAGTTTTTTGATAGAAGTTTTATGTCAACAGGTAAATTAAGACTTTAACAAAACATAATTTAATAAAACAGGATTAAACTGTATAATAACAGCATTGTCAATTTATTTTGTTTGTCTTTCAACTGATTTAAATATTGAGAAGTAAAATAATGAATTCATGTTGACATTATTTAAATATTTTTAAAAATCAATATGTAAATTATTTTGCAAAACAGGTAAAATAACAAAATTAAAAATGTGTATTTTTTAATCCTTAATATGGCTTTTTTTAAAAAGCAATAAAACAATAAATTACTGTACTTTTTAATTTCTATGATTTTTTTACTGACAAATACAGCAAAATGGTATATTTTTTGGATTGTAAAATAATGAATTCATAAAAATAAATCATTAATGCAACACATGGTTTTAAAACATGATGTCAAATACATTGATGACAAATTCTAAACTAGCTTGTTGCTATAAGAAATACCTGCTTTTATTCCAGAAAGTTGCTCCTTCTGTGGCATTTTGACCATTTTATGGCAAATTTTTATTTATTTATTATTTATTTTGTATTTTCAGATCATGTATCCTTAATTTTAGTCATTCTTCATCTCATTTTGGTCATTTTGTATCTCATTATGGTTATATCACGTCATAAATGATGCATTCTAAGACTCATTTGGGTAGTTTTTTGTCTTTGTAGGCCATTTGTACCTAACTTTACTGTGTCTAAATGTCATTTTGCATCTTTTTGTCATCATTTTATGTCTACTTTTGATTGATTTTTGTCTTTTTACATCATTTGTATTGAATTTTAGTCATTCTGTATCTCATTTTGGTCATTTGGCATCTCGTTGTGGTTAAATCACATCATAAATGATGCATTCAAGGACTGTTCAATGGTGTAATTTTGGGAATTCTTCAGAAAAATTCTCTACAAATCAAAAATTTGTTTTTCATTTTGGTTGTTTGCAGTCCTTTCGCATCGTGTTGTGGTCCTTTAGGAACTAATTTTGGTAGTTTGTGCCTTTTCAGGTCATCTATATTTCCTTTTAGTCATTCTGCATCTTATTTTGGTCACTTTTTGTCTCTTTGTGGTTCAATCACCTCATAAATGATGCATTCAAGGACTGTTGCAAACCTGGAAATCCAACAGTTCTTCCTGTTTTTACAGTTTCTGGTTATTAAATGGTGTCACATTGGCAATTCTTCTGAAAAATTTTTGTGTTTCATTTTGGTTTAACACATTTCGATTTTTTTTTTTTGTCTTTTTAGGTAACTTCTATTGAATTTTAGTAATTTTGGATCTCATTGTAGTTGCTTAGTGCCAGTTTGTTTGCATTTTGTGTCTCATTTTGGTAGTTTTTTTTACCTTTGTAGGCCATTTGTACCTAACTTCATGTCATATTGCATCTTTTTGTGGTCACTGTGCATCTCATTTGGATTGTTTTACTTTTTCGAGCAACATCTCCAGCAAAAATTCTATCTTTTATCCCTTGTTTATGTCAGTTCTAGCTGGACAAAACTGTCTAACTGTATGTGGAGGAGTCGAGGTTGAAGGTTACTAGTTATGCGGATGCTATTTTCGTCAAATATATACACGAGCGTCCACAGGAGATTACAGTATTCTTCTAACCTCGAGCGGTGCCTGCAGACCTCGATCCCTGGATGAACTCAGGGATCCCCAGTGGATAAAAAAAACCCTCTTTGGTTGTTGAACACAGTCGAGTATTAGTAGCAGCTTCGGGGAGGATTTTCTGGAGTCGACGGGAAACGACGGAGCAATTTTTTATTTTTAGAATTACAGTTGCCGAAAATAACGACGTAAAATATTCCAGCTAATTATGCAACAGCATCGAGTAGACAAACCTGCTGTTTTCTTTCCTAATTCGTTTCAGCGTCGCCGCCTTCCTCCTTTCCTTCCTTCTGTTTTTCTGCCTTTCTCCCAGAACAAAGCAGATCTGAGCCTTTGATCATCGTCTTCTTCCTCCCCTCCCTCCGTCTGACCCTCGCTGATAAATATTCATCCCTCTCTCCAGCGCTGGGACTGAATCTGACTTTCGCTTCTTGCAGCTTCTTCCATGGCCAAAACCAAATGAGTCCTGGTTGTCGTTTTGGCACCAATGCTGTTTACATCCACACATCTGCGAAACTCTCACGACTTTGCTGCGTCTTCCAGCCCAACCGGCCGAGTTGGAAATTAACGGCATCAACAACGGTCACAACAAATTCTCAAATCTCCCACTTAATTAATCTTCATGTGACTCGGGGATTCGGCCGAGGCCACTGGCCAAATAGTTTGGAAACTTGATTTTTTTGGAAAACAGTCTCTGCTGCTGAGCAACAGGAAATGAAAAATCATTTTTAAAAAGATCTCAGTTGTAGCTGGAACAGAAGAACATGCTAAAAAGCTGCCTGGAGAGTTCTGGGATCAGAATCACACATGAACCAGCATGTACATCCTACTTAGGTGATGAGTGGAGTATCAGCTGCTCTGCAGGGTTCTGGCCAGTTTGACCAGTATGAAACATCTTCCTGTATTTGGGCCAACTGGTCCTGAGGGAAGAACTTTGCTGCACCAGTTTGATCCGGTAGAGGAGCTTCCCTCAGCTGTTGGATCGGATTCATTTTGGATCGGACGCTGTCATCGGTTAGTACAGTTCCAGACCGATTAAATGTCAGCAAGCAGAATGGCTGTAAAGCTCTGGACACTCTGGACATGATTTAAGAACCTCACAGTATCTGGACCAGATGGACCAGATTAAAGGGCTTGTTCCCAAGTGTTGGAGCAGATGGATTTTGCGTTTGAGACTTGGTATGGGCTTCTAGACTAGCTAAACTGGGGGTTCTAGGAAACTTACAGTATTTGGACCATCTAGTTCCAGACAAAACGGCTGGCTGCAGAGTTTTGGACCAGGTGGATCCAACATTAGGATCCAGTACAAAGTTCTAGACTAGTTCAATTGTGGGACCTAAGAACCTCAATGGATTTGAACCAGATAAATCTGGGATTAAAGGTTTCCTGCATAGTTCTGGAGCAGCTGGGTTCAGGTTTCAAGGCTTGTTGTAGAATCCTGGAACATGTGGATCCAGCCTTCGAGTTTTTGATACAGTTCTAGACGAGGTCAACGGAGATGCTTACAAACCTCAGTGTATCTTAACCACTTGGAACTGGGTTTAAAGTTTACCTGCAGAGTTTAAGACCAGGAATATCAAGCCTTAGATCTTTAGTTAAAACAGAGTTCTAGATAAGTTCAACTGTGGATCCTAAGTACCTCACAATATTTATACTATCTGGAACCAGGGAAAAAGGCATGCTGTGGATCTAGCTTTAGAGGCATGGTACATAGTTCTAGACTAGGTCAACTATATCTGAACCAGTTGGAACAGGTATTGAAGTTTATCTTCAGAGTTTTAGACCAGGTATATCTAGTCATAGTTCCTTGGTTAGAGCAAAGTTCTAGATTAGTTCAACTGTTGATCCTAAGAAAAGAATTTTGGATTAACTAGATCTAACATTATTCAGAGACTTCTAGATTGGTTCTAGATTGGCAAGAACCTCACAATATTTATATCATCTGGAAGCAGGAAAAAAGGCATGTTGAAGAGTTTTAGACTACATGGATCTGGCTTTAGAGGCTTGGTGCATAGTTCTAGACTCATTCAACTATATCTGAACCAGCTGGAACTGGGTTTAACATTTGCCCGTAGAGTTCTGGACCAGTTGGATCCAGAGATTAGTTAAGTTTTTGGTTCTAAGATGGTCACAGTATCGGGGGATCATCTGTATCCAGGCTAAAAGACTTGTTGCTGAGTTCTGGGGTTCCTATGAACCTCACATTATGTGGACCACTTGGATCCAGAGTAAAAGGTCTGTTATAAAGTTGAACCAGTTAGATGATGCTAAAAGCCTCATTCTGACCAACTGAACTCAGACATGATGCAGCAGAGACGACTGAGCCTCTGGAGATTTAAACTGAAGCCTTGTTAAATTTCTTTCTGTATTTTTTCTGCCAAAAACAACAAGCCTGAACCATAATCAGCCCAAACTCTGACAGGTTTCCAACCCGTTAATGGATCCACCCAGGTGCTAAAAATCAGAAAGCAGCTGAAAGTACAAACTCGTCAAAAACCTCCTCGCAGTTGTTCAGCCTGAGCTGCTGAGCAGACAAAAGAAAACAACGTCAGGAGAGTGAAACAGGATTGCACTGTTTGTGAAGTGATAATTGCTAATATCTTTTCCAGTTTATTTGCATTTAAAAGTGTCTGACGGCGACGCAACAGACAGCAAAGCCGGATCCTTCATCAGGAAGCGTTCAGCTCTGTGATTCCTGTTTTCCTGCCACACTCCAATTACTTAATGTGAGCGTTTGAGATGTTCAAATTGCTGTAGAAAAATCGGCTGGCAAAATCAATCTGTCACAAGCAGCAAACCTTTGATTTACGACAACAAAGCTGCTCGGCTTGCCGCTTATCTCTGCGTTCTGTCAATTAAAGAGGAACGAAAGCGAAACCAATCACAGCAAAACCTCTTGAGCCCGAAGACACCGAATAAAACAGGGAGCCGAACTACGCAGGACACCTCGAATAAACTGCGACGCTGCATAAAAAATGTAAACAACATGAATAAATGATCGCATAGTTTGAATAAAATATGACAAATCTACACTGAGTTGATGCCGTTTTCATTATTCAGAGTAGAAGGCCGAAGGTCATCCTATATCACTGTTGACAAATCCCACGAAAAGGCTCAAACTCAATATTTATTTGACAGTTTCTTAAAACTTTTAGTGAGATTTTCCTGTAAATGTTTAAAACCCTTTATATAGCTTCATATTTTACAAACTACCACATACCACTCAGGAACAGGTGGAAATAATGTATTTGTTAGGGACTACTTTCAGTGGCACATTAATACGTTTTTGGTTCTCTAGTTAGCGGTTGTTGCGCTACGACAACAATTTAATAATGCGGCTTTCAATTAAATTACTAATTAAAGTTTTGATTTCCTAATAAAAGTGGACACTTGTTTTTTACTTGATATTATTCAAACATTAGGAAATAGTGCATTTTTATGGGACTATTTTCAGGGGTGTAGTAATACATGATCAGCGCTCCTGTTAGCATTTATTGAAATAGATTTTGCTTTAACCTGAAATTTTGCTTAAAATAGTTGATTTGGGTAGTTAATTAGTATAAAAAAAAGAAAAGAAAAAAGAAAAAGGTGCAGCACTGTAGTTGTTAGGGACTATTTTCAGGGGCGCAGTAATACACATTTGGTGCGCTAGTTAGCAGTTACTGCAGTAAGACATTAAGTAACTACTTTTTAAAAAATTTGTATTCAAATTTCAGGTTCAACAATTTCCTAAAACAGCTGTAAACAATTGTTTTCTGCAACCATTATTCAAACATGAGAAAAAAGTGGATTTGTAGGGGACTATTTTTAGTGGCGTAGTAATACACATTTCACATTTAATGCTCCAGTTAGCATTTATTAATGGAGGATTTTTTTTCCCCTAAAATTTGCTTGAAATCGTTGCTTTGGGTTTGAGGCTCAAGATTTTCCAAAAAAGTCAAGTGCTGTGGATGTTAGGACTATTTTCTGTGGCGCAATAATAAACATTTGGTGCTCCAGTTAGCATTTGCTGCAGTAGATCATTAAATAAATATTTGAATATATTTATTTTGAAATCAGTGACTTGATTGACATGGAAGTGGAGTAGTTTTAGGGTAAAATTTTCAAAATGTTGATTTGGGTTTGAGACCAAGCACTAAAAAAACAAACAAAAAAACAGGTGGAGCACTGTTGTGGATAGGAACTATTTTCTGTGGCATATTAATACACATTTGGTGCTCTAATAAGAAGTTATTACAAAAATACACACGTTTAGCTTTAAAATACAGCTTTTTAAAAATGATGATTTTGATTTCAGGCTCAGTAGTTTCCTAAAACAGCCTGGCACTAGTGACTAGGGACTAGTGTACTGGTGGCGTAGTAATACACATCTGGAGTGCCGTCAGCATTCATGGAAGTAGAATCTGTTTTAACTTAAAATGTGCCTGAAATCATTAGGATTTGAGGCTAATTAATTTAATAAAAAGATGGAGCGCTATTGTTGTTAAGGGACTACTTTCAGTGGTGCAATAATACACATTTGGTGCTCTAGTTAGCATTTGCTACGGTAGAAAAACTTTGTTTTTTTTAATATTGATTTAAAATGCAGTTGTTTTTAAATGTAAAAAATGATTTCAGGCTCTGAAATTTCCTGAAACAGCTGGATACTCAGGTTTCCTCCAAATATTATTCGGGTAAGAGCAAATATTGCATTTGTAGGGGACTATTTTCAGTGGCGCAGTAATACACATTTCACATTTGACGCTTCAGTTAGCAACATTTAGCAAACGGAATTAGTTTTAACTTAGAATTTGCTTTGAATCATTGATTTGGGTTTGCGACTCAATAATTTAGTAAAACTGACTATTTTCTGTGGCGCAGTAACACATATTTGGTGTTCTAGTTAGCATTTGCTAGAGTAGATTATTTGGTTAATTTTGGTTTCAAATGCAGTTATTTTTCAAGCAATAAATTGTTTCAGGCAGTGATACACATTTCACATTTGATGCTCCAGTTAGCAACATCTAGCAAGTAGAATTTGTTTAACTTAGAAACTGCATTAATATTTGATTTGGGTTTGAGGTGCACTTATTACCAAAAAAGGTGGAGCACTATTGTTGTTGAGGGACTATTTTCTGTGCTGCAGTAATACACATTTAGTGCTCTAGTTAGCATTTATTGCTTTCAGTTTACATGCTTATTTTTCAGAGTTTTGGTTTTGGATTGCTGGAAGATTTGTTGCACTAAAAAATAAACCCAGAAATGAATGTTTACAGCTGTGATTGAAGATGTAAACAGGTCTGTTTGTCTGAGTAAAGGACTCTTTTTTATTGCTTGTTTTTCAACTGAGACACAAATACAATGAACTATATTTGAAAAAACATGAAGTTCAGTTTCACTTTTTGATTTTTCATATTATTTGATCTCTCTACAGTTTACATATTTAAACACTTCACACTACCATCGATTACTTCAAGTGCTGAATTTAAACACACATTATTTATACACAGTAAAAAGAAAAAACAAACAAACAAACAAACAAAAAACAAAACCGAAGCTCAGGCCCCTGAGAGTTAAATTTCAATCTGCTTTAAATTATTAATTTGGGTTTCGGGCTCAATAATTTTCTTAAACAGACGCGTGATGTGGTTTTTATGGACTATTTCCAACCGTGGATGGATTGTTTTATACATTGTTTTGAGCTCAGTGAAGGTAAATAATGTAAGAATTAGCTTTAAATTAAAGGATTAAATCAGGATTTATGAGGACAAAAGGGTGAGAAATGAGCTCTTTCATGCTTTTTTTTAAATACGAGTCACCATATTACACATAATAAATCTATTTGACACTCATATTCCTGAGCAGCGTCACTCTGTTTGCTCTTCATTTTACCAGTTTAGCACCAGCCATGTTGTAAAAATGTGTGTATTTGTGTGCAGGAGTGTGTTCAACCTCACTAATAAGCCTCGCACATAAACACACACACATGGATACACACTCCGAACTACACACTGGGTGTTAGATGTTTGTTTGCGGTCTGTTAATTAGCCTCGGACATGAGCAGGAGGCAACACAAACACAACAAACACACACTGGGAGCTAAATATAACTGGATTCCTCTCACACATGATCATTGATTAAAGCCGGCCGTCCTTCAGGGCTGCAGGTAGACGTTTAATAAACCATCTGACGCACAGATTCTCCTCGTCGGGTTTCACGAACGTTCTCTAACAAACATCCTGGAACACGCTGAATGTGCTCCACAGCTTCTGTACAATTTGTTTCTGCAAAAGAGGGTTTTGTTGGTGCCGCTTTCCGTCCGCTCAACTGATTTTGGTGGAGTTTGATGTGATGATTCCAGGCGTGATTCCCCTCATAAACTTTTTATTTTAACCCTGTGAGCTCCAAAACGCACTGACAGGTTTTAAATCGCCACAATGACACAATTTACCAAAGTCAGGAACTGTGAAAACACAACAATACGGCAGATGTTGAATTTTATGATGATCCTTGAACTAATCGCACGTCACATTTTGGCTCAATCATAAAAATTACACAAATCTAAGCTTTTAATTGTGATATTTTATCAAAATCACATCATTATATACATCTTATCTAACATTTTGACACTAAATAAACCAGATTCTGAAAAAAAAGTAGAAATATGGCACCAAAATATTTAGTTAACACAGAGCAAAGTAAATACATTCAAAAATATCTATAATGTAATTTATATCCTGAATAGCAGCCATTGTGATTTGCTGATTGTAGTGTTCCAGTTTGGGGTTTTAATCAGAAATTGATTGATTATTCTGCACCCGTCCATCCACCCTGACCTCCTCTCTGACTTTATCATTTACATTCAGAAAAATAACCGGAACCAAAGACGGTTATTGACAGGGATGTAATTGAAGAACCATCAAAAATGGTGCTTTTAGGCACAATAAATGGCACTTTAAAGAACTTCAGCAAAAATAGGTTCTTGAGGAACTATTTCCAGATAGTTCTTTGTGATCCCATCCAGTTCTATTATAATAATGGGACAGAAAACCACTAAAAATATATACAAAACCAGTTTAAAGTTCAGAACTAAGGATAAAAACAGTGGAACACTAGTCAGAACTAAGTCTTAGATCGTTCATGAGCACTCCCCTAATGATTTCTTGCACAGGACTATCCCACTGCAATAACCATCCCGAACAAAATAAAATAAGACACAGAGCACTACATATTTATTTATTCATTTTTATCGGCTGCTGTTTCTAACATTTCTTTTAGACATCTACTTTGTGAGTTTGTGTTTTCAATGTGCTTTTATGTGTTGTATTTTATTGTTGGAGCCTGTCAAAGACGAATTTCTGTCACCATTTGGGACAGACAATAAAGTCTATCTATCTATCTATCTATCTATCTATCTATCTATCTATCTATCTATCTATCTATCTATCTATCTATCTATCTATCTATCTATCTATCTATCTATCTATCTATCTATCTATCTATCTATCTATCTATCTATCTATCTATCTATCTATCTATCTATCTATCTATCTATCAGTTTATTTAGAAAAATAAAGGTGCTAACTGTGTGTTTTGCCATAGAGGAATCACTATGTTCCACAAAGAACCTAAGGAAACCACAAGATTCTTTTAAAAAACAAAGGTGTCTCAAAGAAGGAGGGCACCTTTTAAAAGAAAATCTAACTTCTGCAGATAAATTTGAGAAACTTGCTTGAGGGCAGGTATAAGTCCTCCAAGATGCCTCAGAGGACCTGAAAAATGATTCTTTTAGGCACCATAAATGACGCTTTAAAGAAATTTAACAAGAATACGTTCTTTAGGAACCCTTTCCAGATAGTGGTTCTATTATATTAACAAGACAGTAAACCAATAAAGATCTACCAGCAGCTGAATCTTATGTCATTCATTAGCACTCCATTAATAATTTCTAACACACAACTATGTGCTAACTGGAACTAAAACTGGTTCTTCACAGGGATGACACTGAAGAACAAATTTTAGTTCCACAAAGAACCTCCAAAGATTCCCTTAAATAAGATCAAATTCCAGCAGATTGGATCAACTTTCTTGGATGTTGATGGAAATGCAATTCCATTATTGAAGTAGTCTGACTCATCAGAAGTGGGATGCGGATATAAAACCCCAAAAATGTCTCAAAGAACCCCCCAAAAATGGTTCCTCTGGGCACGATAAATAGCACTCCAATGAACTTCAGCAAAAATATGTCCTTCACGGACCTACTTCGTTCTTTTGATAGCAAGACTTGATGTAATTTTTCAAGCATTTCTGAGTTCCTTCCATTGAAACATATTCAGTATTTTGCGTTTTTTTTCAGAACAACATGCTACAAGATGCTAGTTTAGCATTTGGGAACCTGGGACAGACATTTCTCACAGTTTTGCAATGTTTTATAGAAAAAATGGTTTATCAGTAATGAAAGTAAGTTACCAGCCACTGAACCAGAAGAACTCAGGTAAAAATAAAGAATCTTTAGTACCTTAAAGAAACAAAATTATGTGAAGAGTTTTCAGTGAAGAGGTTTTTCAATCGAGTATTTTCCACTAGATGGAACAATAATTTCCTAAATTAACAGCACGTTGTTCTTAAGTAGACTTGAAACTAGTGATTGAGAGCATAAAGTTAACAGGAAAATGTTTTCTGAGGTGACAAATTAGATGAGAAATCGTTTTTTTTTCAATGACTTCAATGCAACCTCACCACAGGAGTCGCCCCCTGCTGGCTGTTAGAGAGAATGCCGCTTTAATGCTACATCCATTATTTAAATACAGTCTATGGGGTTGTAATAAATTCCTTTAGTAGACAGGAATCCCTTCTGAAATGGTGATAGAGGTGATTATTTTTACACTTTCAGTGTTTTAAAACTTATACTACAGTGCTGCTGGTATAAGAGAGCAGGTTTAGTTTTCAAAGCGACATTAAAAACCTTCTCACATCTTCAGACTTTCAATATTTCACTGACGGATTTGCCGTGACTTGAATGTTTACCAAACAAGTTTCTGGACTTCTTTTCTCCAGACTTTCAAGAACCTGTCCGGCATCACAACAGGAGGCGACGGGTTAAAGGTTGGAGCAGATGGAGGAAAAAATAAAAAGTGGTGGGACTCTAGACCAAAGTGATGGACAAGGAGAGGCGAGCATGAGTCAAATCTAAATTAAAAACCCGGTGAGAGAACAGGGAGAGGAACAATAAAGAGCGAGACAGGTAGAGCGAGGGGGAACAATGAGATGATTTATGGCTCCGTGTATTGTAATGAACTCTATGCAAACATGGACTGCAGTAATAAATTATCCACTTTGAACCAAAACACTGCAGAGAAAAATACTCAGCCTCGACACACACCTGGACTCCCGTCTTTATGAGGACCAAGTCGAGGTTTTTCCCGTAAGCAGAAGTGACACCGTGTGATAAAGTGGCAACTCGTTTTAACAACTCAAACCTCTTTTTGTTACTTTCGGAGTAAAACGTTTTATTTCCCTGAATGTCTTAATAACAAATGAATTCAAATGCTTAAAGGAAAAACCCCTGACGGAGTCCAAGTCCTGCTGGAGGTGGCAGGTTATTGACAGGTAAAGGTAGAAACGGTCAGAACACGAGTTTAAAACAAAGTCTAACAACAGTCCAAAATTTATCCACCAAAAAATGCAAAAAAAAAAAAAATAAATAAAAAGAATGCTTCCAAAACTGAGGGTAAACCAGTCCAAAGTCTACCCAGAATCAAGTCTAAACCAGTCAAAAGGTTTGCATAAATCCAGTCCAAACACAATTGCAAAACTAGTCCAGAATAGGAGAATCTAAATCAAGTGTGAACCGGTGTAAATCTATCAAGGTCTAAAACCAGTTTCAAATCTATACACAATCAAATACAGAACCAGCCCAAAACTCTGTCTATAACCAGTCCAAAACCAGTCCAAAACAATGGCAAACACCAGTCTAAAACGAGTACAAAAACTTGCTCAAAATTAGCCCCAAACTAGTTAAAAATAAAATAGTCCAAACCAAGTGTGAACTAGTCTAAATCTAGTCCAAACTAAGATCTAAAACCAGTTTCACACCTAAATACCAGCAAGTATAGAACCAGTCCAACACTTGCTTAAAACCAGTTCAAAACTCTGACAAACACTAGTCTATGAGTACAGAATTTGCTCAAATTTAGCCTACAACTAATCTAGAACCAAGTTGATAACAGTCTAAAATCTAACCAGAACCAAGTGCAAAATTACTCCTACAAAACAAAGTCTAAAACCAATTCCAACTAGTTCAAAACTATCTAAAACCAGTCCAAATCCAAGTCCAAGAATATCTTAAAAACAGTCCAAAAATGCTCCAAACCAAGAGAAGAACCAAGTCAAAATGAGTATAAAATCAGTCCAAAAATCTATCCAAAGCCAAGTGTAAATCCAGCCTAAAAACTATTTAAAAACCATGTCAAATGCAACTTCCAAATCCACGTCTAAAACTTGCTTACATTCAGTCCAAAACTTCTCCGGAACATGAGAAACAGAACCAAGTATGGAATAAGTCAAAACAACTCAGTGCAAAATCGAGAACCAAGTGTATAATTTTAAAACTACTCAAAAACAGCATCAAACTTTCCAAACAGAAGACAAAAATGTGCTTAAACAACTCTAAAACTGGTTCAAAACAAGGGAACCAGAACCAAGCCTAAAAGCAGCTCAAAACATGTTCAAAATAAAGTGTGAAATCATTTCAAAATCTATCTAAAACTGAGTCTAAAACCAGTCCAAACCCAAGTCTAAAACTTGCTTTAAATAAGCTGTAAACATGATGTAACACCAAACCTAAAACTACTCAAAACTAATATCTTTAATAGTCCAAAATCTATCCAGAACTACTCCAAAACTGTCTAAAAGCAGTCCAAACCCGAAGCCAAAGCTTGCCTGAATCCAGCAAAACATTTTATGGCAAAATGACCCAAAAATATGAGATCTGCTGTTTATCAAAGGTTTGTTAAAATGATTTCCGACAGAAACATGGAGGCTGAACCCTAGATTGATGTTTCTGTTCTAGTAAAGAGAACAAAAGGTTCCAAACCAGCTGAAGAACGGAGAATAAAGCAGCTTTAAGTGGAACAGAACTGCAGTAAAAACATAGAAGCTCTACTGCTTATTGCTGTTTTATCTGGCTGTCACGTCCCGCAGATGAAAATGAAAGTGAGCTTTCACACCTAACCTGTTTGATCCGGTTAAACAAACTCTGCTGCACTTTCCTCTTTACTTTGCTTCATTTATGCTGCCGTGAAATTCAGCTCCATTGGTCTTGTCTCGCCAGAAAATTAGGTTTTTATTCTGAAGCGAAGTGAACTCGGAGCGGAGCAGCTTAAACGCAGCATTTTATGATAATAAATGTGTGACTTTAACATTATTTCAAACATTAAGCCACAATTTAATCCATTTTCTGGAGACCCAGTGAGCCATCTTTTCTTTGTAGTCTGTTTTTATTCTGTTTTTTTCACTCATTGTTCCTCTAAATGTATTTATGTATTGCTGTCATGTCTGTCTTTGTTGCACACCATCTTTCTCTGCAATTTTTCAGACACTATAGATATTTACATTCCTCTCCATTGCTCGGTTCCACCAGGGAAATGGCTGATTGTTCAGGTTTCATTCTGCACCACAATAATGAGCTCAAACAAACCGCCAGAGTCACAAACAAACATCTTTGATCACGACAACAAGAAAAAGTCCTGCAACAGATGGTCAAAGCTTCACAGAGTCCTTCACCAAGTCAATCCAGATCACATGAAGAGACGGAAAACACAGAGATCAGCTGAATCCACAGAGCTGCAAGATGAAGCTTTGAGTTAATGATCAAAATGGTCAAAAACAAGTCGAAATACCACCTAAAAACTGTCTAAACCAGTCTGAACCCAAGTCCAGAGGTAGCTCAAAATCTGACTGAAATCCAGTCCTAAACCATTCCAAAACTAGTCCAAAGCAAGTTCTTAAATCACTCCAGAACATCTTAAATCAGGCCAAACCCATGTCTGAAACTAGCTCAAAACCAGATCGAAACCAAGTCTTAAAACATTGTAAAACTAGTCCAAAATAAGGTTTAACCACTCCAAACCTCCAAAAGTCTGAAACTAGTTCAAAAACTGATCAATGAAAAGCCTATAACCACATCAAAACCAGCTCTAAAACCAGTCCACAACAAAGTTGGACACCAACACAAAACTAGTCCAAAACCACATCTGAAATCAAGAAAAACCCATATCTGAAACTAGTTAAAACCAGATCAAAACAATGTCTACAAACAGACCGAAACTAGTCCAAAACCAAACCTAAAATCAGTCCAAATCCAATCCCTAACCGAGTTTAAAATTCATCCAAACCAACTCTATGATCAGTCCAAAATCTATCCGAAACAAGTCCAAAATTTTCTTAAAACTATTTCAAAACTAATCTAAAACAAAGTCCAAAGACAGTCCAAAATCATCTCTGAAATTAGTCCAAACCCAGGTCTGAAACTAGTTCTAAAACTGATCAAAGCAAAGCCTAAAACCAGACCAAAACCAATTCTAAAACCAAAACTCATCTAAAACAAAGTCAGAAAACAATTTAAAACCCTGTCTCGTTTTCAATTCTAAAGCTAGCTGAGAAACAAATTCTAAGCTAAGTCCAAATCTAGCCCAAAATCAAGTTTACATCAAATCCAAAACAAAGTCCAGAACCAACCCAAATCTAGTCCAAAACCACGTCTGCAATTACTCTCATTACTCAAAAACACATCTGAAACTCGATAAAACCAGGTCAAAACATTGCCTAAAACCAGACTGATACTAGTCCTGAACTAAATCTAAAACTGTTCAAAAACAAGGTCTGAAACTAGTCCAAACCCAGTTCCAAAGCTAGTTGGCAATCAGTCCAAACCAACCCTAGATCCAAGTCCAAAATCTATCTGAAGCAGCCGAAAACAAGTCCAAACCCAACTCTGAAAACCATCCATTCATCCATCATCTATACACCACTTGATCCTCACTAGGGTCGTGGAGGGGCTGGAGTCTATCCCAGCTTATTCAGGGTGAAGGCGGGACGCCTGGACAGGTCGCCAGTTCATCGCAGGGACTCTGAAAACCAGTCCAAAACTAATCTAAAACAAAGTCTTAAACCAGTCCAAAACCATGTTTGAAACTAGTTCAAGAACAGAATCACACAAAGACTAAAACCAGACCAAAACCAGTTCTAAAAGACTTCCATGACAAAGTCTGATACCAGTCCAAAACCATGTCTAGTTCAAAACTAATGTAAAACAAAGTTGAAAACCAGTCTAAACCAGACTCCAAACATGCTTCTAACCAAAACAAGGTCTAAAACCAATCAGAGACCTTTCCAGAACCAAGAAAGTGTAAAACCACTCCAATACTTGTTAAAAAACTAATCTGAATCTAAAACCAGTTCAATCTTGCTTTGAGAAAGTAGATTTTTTTGCAGTGCACTTGGTCATTTTCCATAGACACAACTAAACTCATGACAGGATCCTACAGTAAGTGCTCGTTTCTTCATATACAGGGGTCTTCACATATAAATCTGGAATAAAAAATCAGCTCAAAATGTAACTTAACCCTCATGTCATCCTGCAGGTCAAAATTGACCTGGTTTAAAGTTTGAAAATGTGGAAAAAATATATCTATATTTTCACAGTGAAACTTCTGATGTCCACATTTTCAACATTTTTGGGAAATCTTTGAACATTTTTTGGTGGAAAAAAAAATGTTAAAAATGTTTCTTAAGAACATTCACATAAAAATCACCCAAAATCCAGTGAGTTTTGCTGGATTTTGGGTGATTTTTATGTGAATGTTCTTAAAGAAAACAGAAGTTTTTCTGATATATATGGAATCACTTTAGATATTTTTAGGATTTTTTTTGGAAGATTTTTAATCATTTCTTGAAAATATTTACAATAATTCTCATGCCAAACTTTTAAGGAATTATTGGAATTTTCTTCCTGAAGGTTTTGCAAATTTTCAGAAATTTGGGGAATATTTTTGCTGAATTTTTGGATTTTTTTCAGACAAGGAAACAATATTTTTTGATGCCTGTAAATGAGGACAACAGGAGGGTTAAACCAAGTAGAAAACAAACTAGTCAAAAATAAAACCTGTTTCTAACCAGTCCTGAGCTGAGTATCTCTGAGGACAAACTGAGAATGCCGATGAGGAAGCGCTTCCAGCCAGGCTTCCTTGTTATACAGTATAACTGCACTAACATGACAGCTGGGAAGAGTGAGGTTGACGTTTTTAAAGTCAGAGACACAAATTGTCTCCTGTAGGCTGTAAAACAGATGATTGATGCTCCTGGAAGCCTCACGCCTCCGTCAGTCTCCGTGTCACCGACTCTCCGGCTGGAAACTTCCTGGTTTCTGCTCTGGAAGCTCCGGCGCTGCAGCTTCAGGTAGAAGTTAAGGCAACGCTGCACATCCGCCGGGAGTCTTAACAAGTACAGTAACACAAATGTGTGCGGGAGTGTGTTGAAGCGACGCCGCTGTCAGCCTGCCAGAACACACACTGAGCTATTTCCTGCTGCATATGGTTGAATTAATGAGAGAGAGAGGGGAGATCAACAGATGAAGAGAGTAAATCTGTTTTCCTGAATCTCATCCCAGTGTTTTCCTTTGTCTGTTTTAATTAACAGACAGCTGATAGGAATAAACTGAGAGCATCTCCTGGCAAATGCAGACCTCCATGTGTGTGTCGAAAAAAACAAAAAAAACAAAACCCTGTTGAACCATTTGTGGTCCAGAAAACCAAGTGAGTCAAAAAATAAAGTCTAAATTCTTTTAAAAACAAGTCTGAAATCAATGGGAAACCAAAACCAAGTAGAAAACCGATCCAAAATCGAGCAAAAACCAAGTGGAAAACCAAATTAGTCAAAAGTAAAGTCTAAAACAAGTCTAAATTCTATTTTTAAAAAAAGTTCAAAACCAAAGGGTAACCAAAGCAAAATAGAAAACTGATGCAAAATATATCAAAAAACAGAATAGAATATCCTTTATTAGTCCCACAAGGCGAAATTTGCATCCAAGTGGAAAACCGAATTAGTCAAAAATGAAGTCTAAAACAAGTCTAAATTTGATTTAAAAAAAAATAAAATTAAAAAAAACAAGTTTAAAACCCATGGGAAACTAAAACCAAGAGTAAAACAGATCCAGAATCTATCCAAAAGCCAAGAAGGAAACCAAATTACTGACAAGTAAAGTTTAAAACCAATGAGAAACTAAACCTACTACAAAAATCTGTTAAAAATTAGTTAATAAACAATTTTGGAACTAAATCTAAAGCCAATCAGAAACTGAAGCTGAAAACCAAGTCGAAATTGAATCCGAAACTAGTTAAAATCTGTCCAAAATTCAGTTCAAAACAGTCTAGAACCAGCCCAAAATCTTTCCAAAACCAAGTCTGGAATCAATTCAAAACTATTTCAAAATAGTCTTAGACCAGTGCAAAATCTACCAACAATGCAGTCTAAAACTATTCCAAAACCCAGTGTAAACTCAGTCCATAATTAGTTGTAAACCAATTGTTAAACCAGTCCCAGACATTCTGAAACCAGTTCAAAATCTATCCAAAACTAAGACTAAAACCAATCAAGAACAAGTCCATGACAAAGTCTAGAAAAAACTGAAATGTAGTTAAACACCAAAGTTTTCTCTGATGAATTATCAGAAAACAGAATCACATCCAGGATACCAATGATTGTTTCTATGACTCTATTCAAACTATGATACATCCCATAATATTGATGCTCAAACTTGGTTATGGAAAAAAACAGAAACCAGATTTAGTGTTTAGATTGTGACACCTAGATGGATGTGTCTATCTGCTGGACTGATGAAGTTCTGAGGCTCAGAAATTAAAAAGTAATAAATCTGGACCCACCTCTATGGACTTCAAGGTTCTGTCAGTCTTCACTGCTGAATGTTCTAAGTGAGGCTAAACCTAAAGACTAGAAGCCAGAAAGGAGAACGTTCCCTGTAGAATGTTCAAGAGTATACCTACTGACAACTGTAAAGATCACTGATTAATATCTGGTATCTTGTTTTTTACGCCTGTACTTCAACAGAAATAGAAACACAACAATGTGCAGGTTCATGGGTACTTTTTCTGCAAGAATTGTAACTATTTCCTAGTAAACAGAAGCTGTGAGTTCTTTGAGTTTCGGAAAATTAGTTGGCAAGAAGACTCAATAAATCCCTGCATTCCTCCTGACCTGGTGTCAGTTCTTAGCAGAACTCAAATGTGTTTCTCCTCCTAAATGTCATGGTTCTATCTGCTGGACTGATGAAGTTCTGAGGATCAGAAATGATGGAAAAAGTCCTTTAAAAAGTGATAAATCTGGACCCACCTCTATGGACTTCAAGCACCTGGAACTCTGGAAATATTCACAAGATGAAGGTAGAACTTTGACCATTAATAAAGGTACTGGAGATGAAGAACCAGATGGTTCTGATGAAGTTTGGTAGGAGGAATTTTCATTTTATATTCATTTCATTGTTGAGGTTCAGTTCTAGTGTTAAATTCTGTTTGTCCTAAAGGAGTTTGACGGCTGAGGAGGTCAGGTTGGAGGTTCTGGTTAATTTTCAGCTACTTATTATCACTAAACACTAAAATAACAATAAATCAGCAGAGTTATATATTGTGCTGAAGTGAAGGTTTAAGAAAAACAGCGTCCTGCTGGGTTTCAGCCCACATAGCTCAAAATACACCCGTCTGCGATCACTAATATCTACAGATAATTGTGTGAAAATCTATGCAAATGGTTTTTAATGAAACGTGGTCATGCTTGAGCAAACCGTGCAACAGTGGCTTAACGTAAGGCCTGTGAAGATTATCCTCCAAACTTAATCCCTCGCTTTATTAATCTGTCTGCGCAGATTTTTACATAAATATTGTTTTCTAAAACTCGACCCCTGGGGTGCTCTGTAAATATCCGCTTCTCGAAATGCGCACCGAGACGCCGAGTTGTGCTTTAGAAGAAAATAAATTAGAACTTTAGTGGGAAAACGGCTTCTGAATAAAGGATCTTTGTTGCAGTGAGAATGGGGATTTGGATGATAGTGGTTGCTAAAGCTGCTGCAGTTATATAACAGCCACATGTTGTCCAGCTGTTCACCTGAGAGACCCAATGAAACCGAACATGGCTTCACGTTTAATCACCTGTCTGACGTCAAAATTAACATTCAGGTGCAGTTGTGCGGTGAAAGAACAGAATATAAAACTGGATTTAAAATCAACCCATCATGTTTGATGGATGTGGACGTGAAGCACATGCTGCAGCAGATGAGGAGAATCTGACAGATGGATGAAGAAACCTCACATCAACCCTTTTATTCCTGCAGATGAGGGCAATGAGGCGACTCCTTACCCAACATAACCTGCTCAGAACCCTAAAATTAACGATTAACTTGATATCTTAGCTGCAGCAGCATCTATAAGGATGCAGGTTTGTGCACTACATTGTTACAGACTGAAATATCTTGAAAAAATGTAAAATATGTTGCCATTAAATGATGTACAGACATTTAATTTTTACCCCAGTATGATTCGGTAGATGTTAACCTTTCTTCTAACTCATTTTTTACACCATCCTTGTAAATTTCTTTTTGTTTTCTTGGTATATTTTAGTAGACGTGGGTGTTGAATGAGTGTATTTTTTGAAATAAGTGGATCACAGCACTCGGTAGAGACACTGTGAACAAAGAATGGCACTGAAAAACATGTTACAACAAAGCCTTTCAATCCTCTGAATCCTTGACTCGCTGTAGTGACATTTTTCTTCTTTTACTCCACAGTGAAATTTGTGGTTTTGGCCTTGAAAACGACTGAATGGACATGAAATTACATTGAGATACAACTATACTCAACTACACTGCATTCTCAGGTAGGTTTTAAATTATATTTTCCAATAGATTCAGTTTCTGTGTGATATAATACAAATACATTGTGAATAAATGTATATTGTGCCATTTATTTCATTGACTTACTGTCATTCTTTTTCATGGAATCAAGCATATTTTAGATATAGAGTGATACACAAGATTGTAACCCAGAAAATGGAAGAGAAGCTTTAAACATTTGGTTTAAAAAATCCAATTTTAAAGCAGATGGTGCTGTATTCCAAAGCCTAACCAAACAGTGGGTGAAAACAAAACCTATTTTCGGTCCTACGCTTAGAAATATTTACATGCTATGTTCGTAGCTGTGCAGAAATCTAAGTTCTAACTTTGGTCCTTGAACTACTCATCTGTGATGTACTGTTTGGTTGGGAAGGTTAACCAAATCTGAGTTTAAAATTATGATATTTTCTTAAACTTATCCAAACAGTAAATAAAAATACTTAAAACGTAACTGAATGTTAGGTGTAGAAGCAGAAATTTTTGTCACTCTGCTGATGACACACAGCTGCACGATCCAGAAACATGGCAACTGGTTTAAACGTATCACATTTTTACAAAATCACCACAAATATGCCATTTAGCAGCCAGAAATTGGAAAAACAGAAAGAACAAGAAAAGAACTCAGAGAGCGCAGTACTCCACCAAGGCTGCTCATTCCCCCATATGGCATTGTCAGAAATGCAGCATACTTGTGGAGAAATGCAGCATTTTTTTTTGCTATAATTAATTACTGATGATCAGAAATCATGGCACTATAGAATGTAGCCATTTAATATAGATGCACCCACAAACATAATGACCTTGCGCTGAGCACAGGTGTCTGTTATGCATACATTATGCACAGATACTGAATCGCATGACCTGCATGTATGTAAATTACTTTTATAAAGGTCTGTTGATCAGTTGATCACTTTTTGCAAGGTTTTGTTTTGCTAGTGTTAAAATAATTGTTCCCTCAATGTTTTATTTTGAAGGCATATTTTTTAAAATGTTTCAGGCTTTTATTTTTGGCACCATTCCCGCAGCATGGGAGGAAGACGCTGCCGAAAAGTCCGAGAATTTATGTAAGGGTGGAAGGAAAACTCAGAAACACCCCCACAATTTAAGCCAATTGTTTCTTGTATCATTTGCTATAGATAAGTCCCGATAAGTCCTCAGCAGTGGATTTGTAGTAGGATCACAATCATGTGATCATCAGCAGACAGCTGACGTAGTGTTCACTGGTTGTCATAGGTACAGTGACGCTGGCCAGCCGCTATCTCGCAATGACACAGAGATCTTTAACAAATCTGTTGATCCAGACTAGAAGCTGCATCACTGCATAAATCTAATTGCTTGACTTTCCCAGAACATTTCATCTAAATCCATTACTCCGTTTTTGAGTAATGTTGAGCACATTGACAGACAGATTCACAGACAAACGCTGCGTTCCTTGGCGGAGTAATAATCTGAGTTTTAACTTTGGTCCTTGAACTACTCATCTGTGATGTGCTGTTTCGTTCGAAAACAAAATCTAAACTTAAAATCAGTTTCTTCAACCTAACCAAACAGCAAGTTTAAATAAAACTTAAGTTAGTTTCAGTTTTCTAAACTCATACATTTTTACATACTACCATTTGACATATTATCAAGAAATGTAGCACAAATATTTGTCACTATGCTGATGACACACAGCTGTTCACTGCAAAAACTCACTGGCAGGTTTAAAAGTCATGTAGCCTCAACAACCAACACGTCGGACGTAAAAACAGCAGTTTCTGTTTCATATTCCTCACTAGTTCTTGGGCTGTGATCACCAGTAGATATCATTTCAGAAATCATAAGAATATATTTGGCATTCCAGTAGGAAAAAAAACACAAACTGATTTAATATGCTGCTTTTTATCCTTGTTTAGAATTCATTAAGGCCAATGAGGCTGCAGGTGGAGTCGCTCTGACTTCAGTGAAACAGATAATGTGCAGATTTGTTCTTGTTTGACAAACGCATCAACAGAAAAAAACCTAAACCGAGTCACATTAGTTTAGTATAAAGGCCACATTGAAGCATATTTCACTAAAACATCCTTCAAAGAGGCAATAAATCTATGAATAAATAACTATTTCCTTCATTATTAGTGAGAGGCTTCCGCATAAAATTGAATATCATTTATTTTGGACTGATCTGTGATGAAAAATGAAAAATGCACACAACACAAAAACACGATCTGTGCACAGAGAAACCCTTTTTTTCTCTCAACAGGATTTGGAATAAAAGTCTTCTTCTGTTTTCCAGTTAAACTCTTTACAAGTGAACTAGCTGATTATTGAAAGCTTCAAACGGCTGCTTTTTGCGTCTGTTGTTGTGCATTTGGAGATAAATGGCTTCAGGATGAAATGAAGTGCAAAGCCGCAGACAAAACACCACTTTATCACTTTCCTTTCTTCTCGTCTCTAAACCAACAAAAGGAAAGATGCACAAAAAAGACAAAAACAAAAAAAAGACTGTATTTTTATGACTAGTTCAGAACTTAATTTAATGACTGAAGCTTCTGTTTTCTTATTTCCAGCCTGAAGGCAGCGCTGGCTCGGACTCAGCGGAGGAAGACGTCGGCTGGAAGTGGCTTCCTGGAGGAAATTAAATGGAAACGACTCGCTCTCTATTCGGCCGAAGGCGTTGAGATATTTACACCAGAGCTGCTGGTTTTCATCCCGAACAGAAGCTGCATCCAGATGTTTAGATGTTCACAGACGTAAATCTAAAATTGTTTAACATGATTTGAGATTTGTCCAGAACAACCTAAAATTTGTCTAAAATAAATTGAAACTTGTTGAAAGTCAAATGAAATTGTCAGAATTGACTAGAAATCTGTCCATAGTTTTCAACAATGTCCAAAAAATTATTTTTTGAGGCATAAAATGACTTTAAACTAGCTAAAAATGACCCAAAATTAGTTCAATCTGAGATTTTTTGTCTCTATGGACAATTTGAGTCATTTTGGACAATTTTTGGTCCAGTTTTGAGTCTCTGCTCATCATCAGTAGAAAGATGTTTCTCCATGCTGAATGTATCTCCAACAACTTGCTCCTCTGTTCACTGTTTCTGAGCCATGCTGCATTTATTATATTCATAAATGAATGAATGAATGAAGAGAAATTCATTCAAAATGTCTCATAAATCGTCCATAATAACACAAAAAATCTCCAAAATGACTTTAAAAATTGCTCAACACGACAAAAATGTTGCAGAAATGACTCAGAATTTGTCCAAATGCATAAAACTGCAGTTGAATTTTCATTCTTTTCACATGATTTGATGCAAATGGGCCAATTTGTGAATGAAAATAATTAGGTTTTCAAGAAATTTCAGTTTTAAGCATAATTTTGGTCATTTTGTGTCTAATTTTGGTTGTTTTTTTTTGTTTGTTTTTCAGGTCTTTTATGTTTAATTTTGGTGCTTTTGCATCTTATGTTGTTGTTTTTTTGTCTGTTGGGGTTATTTGTATTTAACGTCAGTCATTCTTTAGCTTATTTTGGTAATTTTGCATCTAATTGTGGTCAGTTTGTGTCTCATTTTTTGTTGTTTTTTTGTGCTTTTCGGGTCATTTTTATTTAGCTTTAGTCTACCTGCAGTTGATTGTTATTATTGATCCAGTAGGTTGGATTTTCCTCTCTGTTCTATGGAAACACTGCCTGCAGTTCAACATACAAACTCTCTGAATTTTTGTCATGTGACTGATGGTCACAGCTGAGTCATTCTTGGCTTTATGGTTGCATCAGTGAATGTCAATTTTTTTGGCTTTTATAGGATCTGGTTAATGTGAAATGCTTATTTTTAGCAAAATTTTAAATAGCGAATTATTATGTAAATGCGGGTAACAACTTTCATTGAGACATTATTGGTTGATTATTGTTTTTTTCTTTTGAGTTTTGTTTTTTTTTTTAAACTTGATTGTTGGTCACAGCTGATATTTCTTCACAGTTGCACCGAAAATTGTTACAGAATCTGATACCAACCATTTCATTTTGGTAATTTTTTACATGACACGTGTAGAATAAATATACAACAGTGTGTGAACCTTTCAGGGTCTGTAATTCTGAAAATATTCATAGTATGACATTTGATTCATTAATCTACTACATTATTGCATGAATATATTTTTTTAAAAATCACTTGAATCTGCTTTTATTTTGAAGGACCAGTCTGAACAGATTTATTGGGAACAAACTGAGCCACAAACACACAACTACTCACTAGTTGTGGTGAAAATAATTTGAATATTTCCATTTTTGCACATAAACTCCTGAACATCGCTGGTTTTTCTCAGCTGCACGGTAAAAACTGCTATTTTTACAGGACTGCAGAAGTAAACAGCGGCTGTTTGTGTTGTGATCTCTGGTTCCTGACGCCCCAACGCCTCCTCAGCGAGGCGATAAATAATATTCATGAGGTAAACATGTTGCTTCGGAGGTAAAGACACACCTGAGGCAGCTGAATTTGTGGATAATCGGCGGCTGTATTTTCATTCAGCCGTTTTACTTTCACTTTAAACAGAGGAAAAAGTTAATCGTGAAGTTTGTCACGAGGAAAAAAAGACAAACTTTTTAACAGATGCAGATTATCCGGCTGTAAACAGAACAGAACATGACAGAAGTCAATAAATGGCGTGAAATGCAACGAGGTTCTGTTTGTGTTGAGAAGCTCCTCGAGGCGACGACAGCAGCAGAAGGGATGAATGTGTTTTTTACAGTACAGCCAGAGATACGTGACGAGAAGACAAGCACCACAGAAGAGAAGAAAGTTTAAAGGCTGGAGTCAGAGCAGAAGAAGAAGAACTAGAAGAAGAAGAATAAATAGAAGAAGAACCAGAAGAACCAGAAGAAAAAGGAGAAGAAGAAATAGAAGAAGAAGAAAGATGAAAGAAGTAGTACTGGTTGAAGAAGAAGGAAGTTTAAAGGTTGGAGTCAGAACAGAAAAAGAAGAAATAAAAGAAGAAAAAGAAGAAGAAATAGAAGGAGAAGAGGCAGAAATAAAAGAAAAAGATGAAAATATAGAAGAAATAAAAGAAGAAGAATAGAAATAGAAGAAGAAGAAAAAGGAGACTGACTTTAAACAATGAAGACAGATGTAGAAGAAGAAACAAAGATGGGAGGAAGCAAAGTGATGGAGAGTCTGACCAGAAACGACGTCCATTAGAGGAGAATAAAGACATGCAGAGCGATGAAGGAAGACAGAACGAGAGCAGAGATGCTGCAGGAAACGTCCAGAACGCTTGAAATCTGCAAATCGGCTGCAGATTTCTGTCCAAAGAACCAGTTAGAACCATAAAACCAAATTCCGTTTACATTAAAAGACACCAAGAGGGCAAAACTGCAGCAGCAGTTTCTGCAAAAACATAGAAAAATGGTTCTTAATCCATTCCTCAGAAGGCTTTCTGGTTCTTTAAAGCTTGGTGGAACATTTGCACACTAGGAGGTGAAGAGTGTCGTTGAAATGGAAAATTCACCCAAAGAATCGAACACACCTGATGTATTTTACCGTCAATACCTTGCTGCTCAGAGGTGGTTGTTGTTGGTTTATGCTCTGACCAACCAGAAACTCTGAACCGGTTTCAAAATGGAAACTAATTGCACCGATTCAGAGGAAAATCAAAGCTACTGGATGAATAAAATAAATGCAGCATGGCTCAGAAACAGTGAACAGAGCAGCAAGTTGTTGGAGATACATTCAGAGTTTCTGGCGTTGGCGTGATTGATGAGCATCTGATGGAGATTAGACGTCAGACCTGCAGTTTAGACTGTAGCAGCAGCTAAAAGGACAGATTTAATTACATCTCAGGCTGAAGACAATGGACTCCAAGCATTCAGAATCCCACAATGGATGGAAATTTGTCCTAAATGGCTCAAAATTTATATAAAATGGGTCAATATTTGTTGAGAATTTTGCAAAATTCTATCAAAATGGCTGTAAATGGAGCCAAAACCTCTCCAAAAATATTTCAAACATGTTGAAAATTCCTCAACTTGTCCAAACTGACTAAAAATACGTCCAAAATGACCCAAGATTTGGACAAAATGAGTAAAAGTTTGGACAAAATGATTCATCACTTATTGAAAATTCAACAAAATTCATCCAGAATGAGTCAAAATTTGTCCTACATTACTCAAAATTTTGACAAAACGAGTCAAAATTTGGACGAAATGAGTCAAAACTTGTTGAAAATTCAGCAAAATTCACCCAGAGTGAGTCAAAATTTGTCCTAAATGAGTTTAATATGAATCTGTGCTTATATGTAGCAGCATTTCCGTTTTTATTTCTCTGCTGCAAACATGCAGCTTCTGTGGCGACTAAGGAAGCGATGTTTGAGGAAGACGTTCCAGCAGACGATGGGTTTCTGGCGTTGGCGTCGTTGATGAGCATCTGATGGAGATTAGACGTCAGACCTGCAGTTTAGACTGTAGCAGCAGCTAAAAGCACAGATTTAATTACATCTCAGGCTGAAGACAACAGACTCCAAGTGTTTAGAATCCCAGCAGGAGGGATGGTTTACTCCAAATCTGTCCATGGTTTTCGTCCATTATTATGGATTTCTGCAGCATTTATGTCCAAATGTGTTTCTGAACTTTCAGCCCCAACATGAGCCAGGTTTCTCTGATATTAGTCGCTCATGAAACACAAATAAATCCTCATTTTGTGCCAACTGAAGTTAAAAAGGAGCAGTTTTTTTGCAGTGTTGTCAGCAAAGAACCATTTATAGTTCCCCAGAGAACTTCTTTAAAGGAATTCCAAACATGCCAGATAACCACTGAAAATGTATAATTTAGCCTCCATAACTTCAGAAAAAGCTGATTTTAGGGATTTTTTCCAGATAGTTATTTTGGACCAACCTGGTTCTATTGATAGTTCTTTCGGTAACAGGACTTACCGATCATTTAGGGCATTCATCAAATGTAAGAATTTGCAAAATGGTCCCTTCAAGCACCACAAATGTTGCTCTAAACAACTTGAGCACTTAAAGTTATATAGGCATAGAACCAAGTGCCTCAAAGAACCATCAAAAACAGACACTTAGAACACCACAGGATGATGCTCCGAAGAACTTGGCCATTTTTTGTCTTCAAAGAACCACTTATGGTACCTTGAAGGACCATCATAAATGATTCTTTTAGGCAAAATAAATGAACTTCGGCAAAAACAGGTTCTTTAGGGAAATATTTTCCAAATAGTACACCTGGTTCTGTTGTGATATTTGGTGTTGGTAATCTTTTCAATGGAAACGGGACTAAAAAGACATTTTACAAAAATTGCTTTTTTAAAGAACCGACAAAGAAAGATGGTTCTTTGTAGACGCACCTGGTTTAATTTCAGCAACAGGACTTTATAATGGCCACTTTCTAGGAATAAAGCCACATGTGAGAACGCATTTAGTATTTGGGGTTCTGGACTGTCGGTCAGATGGAAGAACATCTCACAAGATGTCAGCTAGTAATTTGTGAAACATTTTTTTTCTGTTCTGATGTTTTATAGAAGAAATGATTGAAACATGAGGAACCTTTAGCTCTTTCAAAAACCACAACAAACTGTCAGCAAAACCCCCTTAAATAAAGAGATTCTGTGACTGATGATAGCACTTTGAAGAACCCTTGAGGAACCTTTTTTCTTCTGAAAGTAGCAAGAACGTTGCTATAGACATTCTGAGTCATTTTAAGCCCATTTCAATTCATTTCAGACAAGGTTTTGGCAGTTAGGACATATTCGGAGAAAAATGTGATTTTTTTTTGTCTTTTTGTCCAATGTTATTGTCAAATTTGATAAATTGTTGACAATAAAAAGAACCAGATTCTGTTCTGATAACGGGGCTCAAGTGAAGCAGCAAAATCAAATGTAAAGCTTTGCAGCATTTCAACACCAACATGAAGCGAGTTTCTCTGATACTAGCTGCTCATAAAACACTTCATTTTGTGCCATTTGAATTAAAAAAATGTTCTTTGCAGTGTTGCCAGCGAATTTCTTTCACGAAACCCAGGAGACGCCTTAAAGAACCATCAGAAAAAGCGTTCTTCTGGTACCACAAATGCAAAGAATGTGAGCCATTCCCAACAGCTTTTGATTAATTTCACACATTTTTTTTTTTTTTTTGCATCATTCCAGACAGGTTTTGACGCATCTTGGTGTAAATTTGACATAATTTTGATGAACTTTGAACAATTTTCAACACATTTCAGGTAGTTTCACGCGAGCTATTGTCATTTTGGACACATTTTCTGTAATTTTGAACAAATTTTGAATCATTTAAGAAAAATTTTTGTCCTTTTGGATGGATTTTGAGGAATTTTAGACAAGCTTCCAGTCAGTTTCAATAATTTCAGACACATTTTGGCACATAGGACATAGTTTAAGTAATTATTGACAGTTTCAGAGGTCTTTTGGGCACATGTTGAGTAAGTTCAGGCAGATTTTTGGCAGTTATGCCACATATTTGATTAATTTAGATTCTTTGTGTTTTTGTTTAATTTTATCGTCAATTTCGATAAATTTGTGGACCCACCACATTCTGTTTTGCTAACGCGGCTAAAGTATCATTAAAGTAGACTCTTAGCAGCAAAATCAAATGTAAAGCTTTGCAGCATTTCTGGGTTCCTTCCATTAGAACATATTTAATATATGGGGTTCTGGACGGAACAACAAGTTACAAGGTGTGATAGACATTCGTCACCATTTTTAGATATTTTATAGAACAAATGATTGATCAATGATTAAAATAATTGTTAGTTGCAGCTCTGCCACTAAAACAAATATCTAGAATAAACATGAAGAACCTTTAGCTCTTTGGAAAAACACAAAAAAACTATGAGGGACACTTGCTTCTATGAACACTAGGTTCTATGACTGATGATGGCGCTTTTAGGAACCTAGATTCTTCTGAAAGCAGTAAGAAAATTGGTCTAGACGGACCTTGTGCTAAGAACTTTGTCATGATGGTACGATCAAGAAGAAGAACTTTAAAGGTCATGAAAACTTAGAAGTTTTTCTAAAATAACTTCATTCCATGTTGTGGTTCTACAGTTTTTGTGTTCTCTGTCGGTTCGGGTTCTCCTACCTGGTGGCAGATCTCGTGGACGACCACCATGGTGAGCTCCATCTGATAGGACGACGACGACACCTCGGCGTCCAATAGGATCTTCTGCTCTACGAAGACGCTGAGGCCCCAGTTCTCCATGGCGGCATACGGATGTTTAGGAACCGCCAACAAATCTGCAGAAAACAACAACAAGGACAACACATTAGGGCTTGTTGCTCCATTAATAAAGCCGCTTCCATCCAGTGAGACTTAAATAAAAGGAGGCGGTCGCTGTGACAGAATGACTGCTGGCAGCTGAGCAGATCCCATTTTGGGTTAAAATTAAACTCATGAGTCATTTTAACAACCTGCCAAAGAATCCTTTCATCCCCACAACACTTCTTCACACAGAACTCTGCATATATCTGTACGAGGCGGAGGAAATGTGGAGAATAAAGCAGGATGGAATAAAAAACAGGAGACACGAGGGAAGAAACTTCAAATACGAGATATGGGAAGTGAAAGAGTAGTTTCAACTTCTCCATGGGAGATTTATGGAAGTCAAACTACAGAAAAAAAGGTCACCTTGCTGGACAATGAGTCAAGGAAAAGTGAAAGTCGGGAAAATGTTGCTTCTGGTTTTGAATGCATTAAAGCAAGTAGAAGATGAAGGAAATGGAGGTGAACGTGGAGAAAACACAACAAAAAATGGATTTAAGTTGAAGAAATTCTTGTGGCTGCAACAAATATTCACAAAACCAATGTATTGTCTTCATCTACAGTGTATGTACGGTGCAGGTTTGTGGTAAAACAAAAGACTTTTGTGAGCTTTTATTTTGAAAATTGATGTTTCCTTGGTTTAGTTCCACCACAAGAACAAGAAACGTCATGTTTTAATCAGGTTTGTGTGATATGGAGACCTTGGTGTCTACAGCTGGAAGGTTTTACCAAATAAATGCCAACGATGTGATCCAGACTCCAAAGTTGAAGCCCAGCTTTGTTCTAAATACGTTTTGAGAAGAAAAATACACTCTGTTCTCTGAGTCCTCAGTGATTTTTGGACATCTTTTGTGTCACTTAGGGCAGATTTGAGTCCTTATTGACAGTTTTTTTAAGGCATTTTGGATAAAATTTGAATGCTTTCAAACCATTTTTGAATCAATTTAGATGAATTTTGAGTAAATTTCGACCCATTTCAGACATAGTTTTTGTCATTTTGAGAAATATTGACCTTTTTTTTTGGTATTTTTGTTCAATTTAGTTGTTTATTGAGTCATTTTGGATGTTTCCAGTCATTATTTACAGGTTTCAAGCAATTTTGGATGAATTTTGAATAATTTTCAACACATTTCAGACAATTTTTGGTCAGTTTGGCCACATTTTGAGAAATTTTGACCTTTTTATTATTTTTGTACAATTTTATTGTTTGAGTCATTTTGGACAAATTTTGAGGGTTTACCAGCATGCTTCTAGTCATTTTGGACAAGTTTTCAGTCATTATTGAAAGTCTGAGCCATTTTGAATCATTTTAAACACATCTCAAATAATTTTGTATATCTTTTGTGTCACTTTGGATGAATTTTGAGTCATTTAAAACAATCTTAAATATTTTTTGACAGATTTGTTTCTCAGTTTTGAATAATTTTGGATTATTTTTTAACAATTTTGGTTAATTCTTTTGTCAAGGTTTGAGCGATTTCCAACAAAAACTGAGGTGTTTCCAACAAGTTCTGAGAAAATTTCAAGAAGTTTTGAGTTATTTAGGGCATATTTTTGTTATTTTGGATGGATTTTGAGTAATTATTGACAGTTTTAGAGGTATTTTGCACACATTTTGAGTCATTTGCAGCTCATTTCAAGAAATTTCTGACATGTTATTGGCAATTAGAACACATTCTGAGAAAAAATGTGATCAATCTTTGAGACTTTTCAGAAAAAGACTTTTTTTGAGCAAAGCAGAACGGCGTCTTGATTATTGAAACTGTTTCTCTGGTACATAAATGATGTAAATCCCACATTAGCGTCTCCGTCTCGTCCATCAGACTCTCCTCTGACATGTTTTTCAGGTTACATTTCGAGCTCTGTGACAGATTCTCCTCTTGCTTTATTCTGCAGTAAAGACATTCAGGAGACTTTCTGAAAGCTGCAAACAGCAGAAACTCTGCAGGTTAATCCGAGCCGACCGAACGTCTGCGGGTCAGATCGACTCAACATGAAGCTGAATGCAGCACTTTCTGCAGGAGACTCATCTGAATTCTCTATTTTCAGCTTCCTTGTCTTCTCCATCTTCCTGCTCACGACCTGGAAATCAATCTGAGCTCCTTGTTGAAGGATGATGTCTAAAGAGCATCAAGAGGAGGGATGGTGCTCAGGTGAATCCTTTACAGGAGTATTTTTTAGCTTCCATGACGTGTTAAAGAGACACACTGCAGGAGCATCACTGACACATATGAACCTATAATATATATCATTTAATTATCATATATGTCACTGTTTAGTTGGATTTTATGCTGAACGGCACCCAAACGCTTACCAGTGGGTTTCAAAAGCACATTATCTTTAAAAAAAGATCACCATTTATCATGCAGAAATGGGAAAAACAGAAAAAAAATGTTGTATTTTCAGCCTTTCCGACAAACTAATGATTTGTGACCTGTAGTTCTGCTGGAAAGATTGTCCAAATCTAAGCTTAAAATTAGACATTTTGGCAAAATCTTGGCATAATTCAGGTCTTAATCTTTTTAAAATCGCTAAGAATGAAGAATTTACATTATCTAGATTCTCTAAAAAACAAAAAATTCTGCACTTTTTGGCAGAAACAAAAAACTTTAATTGAGTCAGCAGACATCAACAGACACAGAACAAAAATTCAAGAACTATTCAGTTGAACTGCAGGCAGTGTTTCCATAGAAACCAATTAAAAATGTAAATAGTAAAACATCTACAATATATTTTGGAAGAGTCACTATTTACTCCGGTGTTGGTACAAATGTTGATTTCAACAAAGTGGAAAAAAAAAAAACCTAAAACAGCCCTGGAATTTATAAAATCATAGTTAGCGGGAAAAAACGTACGCATTCTTTGACATTGATATCACAAGTTTGCAAGAAAAATGCTCACATTTCTGACAAAAATAATCTCACAGAATGTGTGATTTTACTTCTCATAACTAATCTTGGAAATTCTATGTTTCTGTCTGAATTTAACAGCTGCTATTGCAGCTTCTTTTTTGCCCAAACTGTTGGATTTTCAACTTTCCAATGGAACAATCATGTCATTCTGTTGGAAAACTGGAACAAATCTTAGCTAAAAATGGTCACAGTTCATTGAAATCTCTTTACTCTACACATATAAACCGGATTGCGTGATGAAAATCAAACATACTGGATGAATAAAATAAATGGAGATACATTCAGCATGGTGAAACATCTTTCCACAGATGATGAGACTCAAAAATGAACCAAAAATTGTCCAAAATCACTCAAATTGTCCATATGGACTCAAAAAAAATCATGTTCATTTTGTTTAAAGTCATTTTGGACATTTTTTTGGTACTTCAAACAGATTTGTAGTCAATTAAGACTATTTTATATGACTTTGGGCAAGTTTCATATTATTTTATATTAGTTTTGATTTACTTCAGGAAAGTTTTTGTCGTGTTGGGCAATTTTTTATTCATTTTTTTTTTTTTTTTAAGTAATTTTGGACATTTTTGTGTTGTTTTGGATGAATTATGAGACATTTTGAAAGAATTGTTCCTTATCTGGGACAGATTTTGAGTAGTACTGGACAAATGTTAGGTCACTTTGGACAAGTCAAAGCTACTGAATCAATAAAATAAGTGCAGCATGGCTCAGAAACAGTGAACAGAGGAGTTAAAGTTGTTGGAGATGCATTCAGCATGGAGAAACATCTTTCTAGAGATCATGTTCAGTGAGTCAATATGGCACTAAAATTGTACAAACTCTCTCAAAAACTGTGCAAAATGATTAACAATGGGATAATTTTGAACTAAGCTTAAATAATTTTGAACTGGTTTCAAGTTATTTTGGACAATTCTAGACTGAAAGGAAAATATGTAAATGCAGCATTGCTCAGAAACAGTGAACAGAGGAGCAAAGTGTTGGAGATACATTCAGCATGGTGAAGCACATCGGTGTAGAGTTAATTTGCTCAGAGGTTGAAATCATGTAAAAAGTTAAATGTCTGCAGCTGATTTTGAGCCACCGTTCGAACCAGTCCTTCCAGTGTTGGTACCACGAGGTAAATAATCGAAGAATTTCATCTTTTGTTTTGTCTTTTCTTCTGATTTATGGCACATTTCTGAGTTCTTTCTACTTTATCTTGGTTGTTCGGTTCCTATAGAGGTGCAGGACTTTAGATTAAAGTGAAAAATGAAGAAAAATGTGACAGGAGTGAACAAAACTGCTGCGAGTTCAGCGGGTTAAAGCTGAAAGCACATTAGACGACTATGGAGAACGTTCAGCAGCTAAAGATCACCTCTCCAGCATCTCGAACCAGAGCTAAAAACTGGTTTTTATGAGGAATTAAAGCAGAAATGGGGCTTTATTCAGAACAAAGGTTGAGTTTTTAAAGTGAAAAAGGGGATAATAATGGAGGAGGAGCAGGAAATAATGTTCCTTTCGGTGAAGAAACCCGATTAAAGACTCACAGCAGATAAAAGAGATGAGGTGAAAAGGTGAAAATGAGCTTTCTGACTGGAAAAGAAACCTGATATTTCAACAAAAAATGAGCAAGAAGTAAAGAAAAAAAGAGGTGTTCAGGTCTTCATTTAAATTTAAAATCAGAAACTTGAGCATTTGGGCTGCAGCGACCTTCATCAGAGACAGTAACAGAACCACAGAGGACCGTTTTCTTTTCTCCGAGAAGAAAGAAAAACACAAAGAAACTGGTGAATTTACGACGATTAACATCAACTATCTCAGTAACTGCAGGATAAATTTACATGAAAATCACTAAATGCATTCTGCTTTTTACAAATTACTATTATTCGAACCCTCTGAACCCCCAAAATACATTGCGTTTATTCAAAGTAGTGGGCAAAATGACACCGTTTTATAAGAACAAACTGTAAAAATGGATAAAATCATTGGAGTTTCAATGTTCGGCTTGGAAAAACTTGTGTCACTTTTGGTTTAATTAGAAAAAAACAACATCTAAGCTTAAAATAAAAGTGATATCTAATCAAAATGACTTTATTCTACGTGTTCTATTTCAAAATATGCCAGAAAAAAACAACAAACCCAAAAAAAATCTGTCCCGGCTGAACTGCAGGCAGTGCTTCCACAGAGCAAAGAGGAAACTAATTAAGAAACTAAATAAAAACAGTAAAAATATCTATTGTATTTAGAGCCACTGTTTTTTCTCCTGTATTCACAACACCATCAGTTGGAAAAGTGCAACGTTATTTAAATGCTTTTTTCAATATTGGCCACAAAATAATTGAATAAATTCAAATTTTGTTTATTTTTTTCTGATTTGACATTCTTGCTGTAATTTGAGTTCTTTCTCCTTCTTCATGGCTCCACAGAGCTGCAGGGCTTCAGATTAAAGTTAGAAAAATAACGTGTGAACAGAGGAGCAAGTTGTTGGAGATACATTCAGCATGGTGAAACATCTTATTGAATTGATGCACAGTGACTCAAAATGGCACTAAAATTGTTCAAAATATCTCAGTAACTGTCCAAAAGGACTTAGAAATGGTCACTTGAACTAAGTTTGAGTCATTTTGAACTGGTTTCAAGTTATTTTGGACAATTTTAGATTGAGAGTAAAATGCAAGTACATAAATGCAGCATGGCTCAGAAACAGTGAACAGAGGAGCAAGTTGTTGGAGATACATTCAGCATGGAGAATCTTCTTTCTATTGATGATGTAGAGGAGAGAGGAAAAGTCTTTTGAAGCTGTAAAAATGTAAATATTCATATTGAGAAACCTGGAAACCTGTGCAAAATGGCTATAAAGTCTCCAATATGTATGTCCAAAAAAAGTCTAAAATGAAAAATTGCCATAATGACTGAAATCCAGAAACTTCTGAAAAGTTGTCCAAAATTGCTCAAATTTCTCTGCTGTAGTTGAAAAATTGTTCAAAATGACTACAAAATTGTGTGAATGCCTGAAAGCAATGTCCAAAATGGCTGAAAATTTGTCCAAAGTGACTTAAACTTGTCTAATTAATTGAAAAAAGTATCCAAAATGACTCAACTCTGTTAAACATAATGGAAACCTGGAAACTTGTTTAAAATTATTGAGAAAATTGGTCAAAAATGGCTAAAATTACTCCAAGATAAATGAAAAATTGTTTAAAAATGACTCCAAATTTGTCCAAAATGATCATGAGAGGAAAATCAAAGCTACCGGATGAATAAAATAAATGCAGCATGGCTCAGAAACAGTGAACAGAGAAGCTAAAGATACATCCAACATGGTGAAACATCTGTGTGGAGCTAATTTGCTGAGCAGTGTGACAAGAACATCGTCTGTAGAGAAACTGCTCAGAGGGTTAATAGCTGTTTGCCTTCAAAAACAGAACTAAACTTACTTTTTTTGCTCTTTAACTTATCAATGTATGTGCTCTGTGTGGGATATTTGAGTTTAGAATCAGAAAATCAAAGAAGAAAAACAACATTTCTGATTGGTATTTGTTGGGAAAGTGATCACTTAATCAAACTGATTGCACATCCAGTGTGTTTTCTCTTTACAGAAAAAGCTCCCAGCAGCACTTTCTGCCTCGGTTTGTACATTTTGTTGTACTTTCTCCTCGCGGATGTCTGTCAGGCTGATCTGAGGACGTCATTCAAGCGTCGAAACATGATATCGGTTCGGTTTGACAGCTGCCAATCAGTAGACGATCCACCGTTCAGCATCGCCGCTCACAACGGGAGGCAGAAACGAAGAAACAACTCAAATGTTTACACCTGGCTTTATGAAGCCCCTTGTTGGAGTTTTTCAAAACTCCTGCTGGGAGGAAACACAAAGCCGCTGTGTTTGAGAAGGAACGTCTGTGATCACAGCCTGGAAGACGAATGAACGCTGCTATAGGTGAAGTTTCTGCTTCGCTGTGAACACAAGACTGCAGCAGCTCACCAAAGTCGAACAACTCGGCAGCTTTCTAGCAGTTTGTAGCCAACAGGACCAGACTCCTGAGTCTGGTCTCAGTCAGGTACAAAAGTTTACATCCACTAGAAAAGACCATGAATATCATGGTGGTGTTGAGTTTCTAAGGACTCCTAGAACTCTTGAGTTTTCTAAGATGGACTCATTGAAGAACATGAATCTTTGTCACAAAGAAACTATCGTGCATGTTGGTTCTTCCATTGATGTATTAGAGGTCTTCTGGAAATACGACAAAATCTGCTGGGTCAAAAATATACAGGGATGAGAATGACAAATGGGAAGAAAACTCGGAAAATGTCTGCCGAAGCCCCCCCCATATATATATATATATATATATATATATATATATATATATATATATATATATATATATATATATATATATATATATATATATGCAGTTACAAGAACTAATACCAGCCCCAGTACCAGCCTTGTTTAAAAATTTCACTTTTCCCATCTTCAAGGACAGACAATCAAAAACCTGCCCTCTACTGGAGTCATTTAATCATTTAAATCAACTGGAAATTATTTTTTACTGTTACTTGACCCAATTTTACATCTGTGAAATGTATATTTCTGGAGATACTGAAGCTTTAAAACAGGTTCCAAGGTTTTCCTGATGGCGAAAATCAAATAATTCCTGAATTCTACTCATGTTAGAGCCTCAAAAGTTGGTGAAATGCCGGCCAAAAACTATAGTTCCAGAAGAAAATACGGATCCATCTATATATATATATATATATATATATATATATATATATATATATATATACAGAGAGAGAGAGAGAGAGAGATGCAGTTACAAGAACTTTCTGTGGCCCCAATACAGCCTTATTTGAAAAATTTGTACTTCTTAACATTTTCAAGCATAAATAATCAAAAACATGCTATCTACTGGAGCCATTCAATAATTTAAATCAACTGGAAACTATATTTTCTGTTGCTTGACCCAATTTTATAGCTGTGGAAGTTATATTTCTGGAGAAACTTTAAAATGACTTCATAGGTCTTTTTGAGGGTGAAAATGCAAAATTGCAGTTAGTTTTGGTTCTCAGATAACAAAAAAGTAAATTCTGAACAAAATCTGAGAAGATGCAGCAACATGTTAAATAAATCTTTTGTGTAAAGACTGTTTTATGTCTTTGTTTTTTAAAAATTAATTTATAAAAAAAATGCTGGAATGAAGAAATGTAAGGAAACACTGGTTTGTTTTTGGAAGATAAAAGGTCAAGGATCAGAGTCGTTGCTATTTCCATGGTTGGGTGACTTTTTATAATGATTTGCAGGATAATTGGAAGCCTTCAAGTCGTTTTGAGCCCAGTTCAAAAGCAGAAATGAGCCGAATGTGAGTTTTTCTGCCGAGCGAACAGCCTCGCAGCAGAGAGTCGCTTTGATTTGAGCGTTCAGCGGCAGAACTCTGCAGCAGCCGTCAGTCAGTCGCCCCGTTAGCTAATCAGAGACGAACACATGTCACGACGAGGCTGCTCGAACCTTTTTTACCCAGCATGCACCGCTCCAGCAGGCCGCAGACAAACTGTGTTTTGAGGTTTCCTCTGTGGAAATATGTGTTCTGAAGTCTGTGGACAAGTCCTTTCATGAGTTTTAATGTGAAAATATTCCTTTGTAGCATCATGTGAGGTCTTTTAAGGAGGAAAAAATAAAGAACCAGGAAATTAATTCTGGATTAGCATTATTCTGCATATTAAAGACAAAGAGAAATGTAGATATTTGCATTACAAATCATTTTGTATGGTTTCTTCAGAAGGTTCTCTGGTTCTTCAAAGTACCACTGAAAGAACCTCTTTATTTATTGGATGGTTCGTCGTTTATTTTATGTGTTTCTTTTAAAGGTTCTTTATTTTTATTGGAGTTCTTTGGTTTGGTGACAGAAAACAGCATGAAATTAGAGCTGCAACTCAAGATTATTTGCTCTTTAAAACATGAGAAAACTTTGTTCTGACTGACCAACAGTCCAGAACCCACAATATTAAATGTGTTATCACAGAAGGAACCCGCAAATGCTGCAAATTCGGACACTTAATGGCCAAGAAATTACTTTTACGATTCTAGATTCCTTGAACGAAGTGGGTCCACAACAAACTACAAACCAACCTATTTTTGCTAAATGCTGTTTATGGTGCTTAAAAGAACCATTTTTGATGGTTCTCAAAGAAACTCTTGCTTAAAGATTCTTTTTGGAACAAAAGATTCTTCTTGAAGTGTATCACTGAAAGGTTATTTCCAGTTGAAGCCAGGACTTTTGTTTTTCTGAACGTAGGAACTGGGAGAAATGTACTAGCCAGATTTAGGTTTTAAGTTTTAAAAAAAGAGGAACAATAAAAATAAGCATTGAGCAAAACAGCTGCTTGTAATGTTGGAGTCCAATGTTTTGTTGACCCGTCTATCGAGCCCAACCTCCTCACAGTGCAGACTTTGCAGCTTTCTAAGAACGTCAAACAATTATCATTATAGTTAGTAATAGTAGTAGTAGTACTACGACTAGTAGCAGTACCTATTGTAGTAGTAGTTGTAGTAGCAGTAGTAGTAGTAGCAACAGTAGTTGTAGTAGCACTACTAATAGTAATAGCAGAAGTAGTAGCAGTAGTAGTAGCAGCAGAAGCATGTTGAAATCCAATGCTTTGGTGGACCTCCAACCTCCTGACAGTGCAGACTTTACAGCTTTATAAAAATTTCAAGCAATTATTGTTATTGTTATTAGTGGTAGTAGTAGTAGTACTAGTAGCAGAAGTAGTAGCAGCAGCATGTTGGAGTCCAGTGTTTTGTTGACCCAGCTATTGACCCCGACTGCCTCACAGTGCAGACTTTGCCACTTTATACATACACGAAGTAGGAGAACTCCAAGCAATTCAAGCAATTACTATTATTATTATTATTATTATTATTATTATTATTATTATTATCAATATTATTATTATTATTATTAGTAGTAGTAGTAGTATTACAGAACATTTTATCCCCAAACAGAGCAAAGAATATTGAAGAATAGATAATTATTATGAAATAAAACAGATGTTTTCCTCTACAATTGTCAAATAAGGAGTTTGGCTTCAGTTTTGAGAGTCATTTATCCACAATTCTAACAGCAGGAATTTAAAAAAAAAATCCCTATTTGTCTTAACTGATATTGTTCAAAAGAGCTTCGTAATTTAACACCAGAAAGGCTTTTCTAAAATAAACTGGATAAATGCATTGGGTAGATGCAGGTGTAAGAGTTATTAGAAGTTCCTAACAGCAAGTCAGCTGAGGTTTAGTAGAGTTTCTAGTGGTTCCCATTGATTCTAATGTCTTTGTTTCCTCAGAGAGACTGCTTAAAATGTACTTTCAGTGGAATATTTCTTTAAAATGGACCAACTCGGCATAAAATTATCAAACACTTCTGTTGTTGCCTGCAGACCTAAAGGAAAAAACTCGCCTCACGCTGAGTTTCTTAGTTTCTGTCCCAGTTTCTGCTCTGCAACCGATGATGAAGAAAAACAAACAAAAAGAAAAAGATGGAAACTCTCACATTAATGCGTGATGAGGACACGTGATGCTCATCTGTTCTAATTACCATTTCTACGCTCGAACGGAGAACCAGGAAGTAGAGTTATTCCTATTTATAAATGAATGAAAGGATTCAGAATAAACCCCACCTGCTGAGGTTCAGAGTCGGAGGTGTGGAGTTTACATCGAGTGTCAGCACCGACACAGCGGGATATCAAAAAAAAAAACATTAAATAATAAATTCTAATGCGAGCAGCGGTGAAAATCACACCCAGGCGGTTTTACATAATCACAACGACGCTTACTTTGACATCGGGGAAAAATAAACACCTTTATTTCCAGAACAGCAGCTATGCAAATGGATATAGACTTTTTTGCTATTTTTAAATTTAGCGCACAAGAGCAGCAAAGAACTAAAAATAAAAGTGTGAAAAAGGCTTTGTTCAGATAAAGCACCTCATATTTTCACACCTGATCCATCATCCAGCTGTCAGAGTGACAACAAACCGTCTGAGTCATCAGCTTATAGAGGAGTTTATAGAAACACTTTGTAGGTCAGAGACACCAACCAAACAGCCTCGACACTCAACTACCAGCAGCACGTTTATCCTCGAAAAATGCTGCTTTTTTCAATAATCTTTGAAGAAAACCTCGAGAATGGAGATCGTGCGGTACCTCAATGTGATGCTTCACCTATTTCTAGCTATAGATGTTGAGAATCAAGTATGTTTTTGGTGAAACATGAGTCATCTGAGTCTCAATCTGATACCGTTTTCCAAGAAAAAACACACTTCAAGTATAATAAATTTACTGTAGTTGGTCAGGAAGGTAAATGTAGCATTCAAATGGTAAATGTAGCATTTGAGGATAAATGTAGTATTTGAGGGTAAATGTAGTATTAGAGGGTAAATGTAGTGTTAGAAGGCAAATGTAGTGTTAGAAGGTAAATGTAGTATTAGAGGGTAAATGTAGTGTTAGAGGGTAAATGTAGTATTAGAGGGTAAATGTAGTGTTAGAAGGTAAATGTAGTGTTAGATGGTAAATGTAGTATTAGAGGGTAAATGTAGTGTTAGAAGGTAAATGTAGTGTTAGATGGTAAATGTAGTATTAGAGGGTAAATGTAGTGTTAGAAGGTAAATGCAGTGTTAGATGGTAAATGTAGTGTTAGAGGGGGACATTGTGGGGGTTTAACTAGTGAAGGAGCACCATGACAAAGACTTCTGTGACACTTAATGACCTCCAATCAGATCTCATGAATTTTTACTGAATCTAGGAAAGGTTCTAGTGGGAATTAAGAAAGTGTTAAAGGTCATTCAAGGTTCTGGGTCTCCGTGAAGGGGTCATAGAAGAAGTTCTCTGTGTCACTAAAGAGGTTCTAGTGGTTATTAAGAAGGTTTTAGAGGTCATTCAAGAAGTTCTAATGGGAAATGTGTTGTATATCAGCTGTTGTACCTGGTTGTTCCACCAGGTGGAGCCCCTTATTGTAACACTGTAGATGCAGCTTATGCTGGCAACCACAGACTATTCTGGGGGCACCATGACAGAGACTTCTGTGACACTTAATGACTTCCGACCAAAGCGCATGTGCTTCAAACAAACTGGGATCCTATTAACACTGCAGTTTACTTAGGTTTTAGGTGAAGCTTAAATAGTTTTTTAATAAAGGTACAAGATCTATAAAACACTGAAACCAGACAAAACTGCAGCCAAGAGAGTGTTTAAGGCAAAACCATCCATGACACGAACTATTTTCAACATTAAAAATCCAAATTCTAAGCTTAATCTCGGTTTTGAAATCTTAGTGGTGTCCAGACAACTGTAAAACTTTGAGGCTGTAGAGTACAATGTGAGCTTTTTTTTAACAGCTAAACTACAAATTAATAGTGCTAACAACGGTCTTCGACTAGTTTCTTGGACTCAAATCTGTTCAAACAACAAGAAAAACAACACTGACGTATGGTGAAGAGACGACGAGATAGAAGCTTGGAACAGGAAACAGAATTATTCGGAAGCTGATGCATTATGTCTTAACAAGCCAATTTCTTATTGTGTGAGTTCCTAAAGATGTACTACCTTCATACAAGAGTTTACTCTAGTTATTGGTGGAGTTCCAGGTCTACATACCCACAACTCACTTAAGTCATAGTCCATCAATGACCAAGTCCTCGAGGTGTTAATAGTGACGGAACCACCTGTTAAAGGATCACAGGGCTGCATTATAAGTACCCGATAAGTGGTGTTGTAGACCCCCTTTTCTTTTTGTCGATGGCTGTTTCAGGTTAACACAGATGGATTCAGGGCTGTCACTTATCCTTCAGATGCCGGTTGATATTGAAGCTTTACAACAAGGTTTCTGATCATTTACGGGACATTAAGCAACAGCTTGGATGCAGAAATGCAGTTTTTTAAATGGATTGCAGAGATATTCAGTTGTCAGGAAGGTACATTGGACTGATTTTAATAACTTTATGTACTGAAAGTGTGTATTATGAAGTAAAATTGTGTATTTTTACAGCAGATACTAAGTATTAAATTTGATTCTGACGTCCCGCAACCTTATTACACAAATTTTTTTCATGTAACGCACTTTTCACATGGAAATTAATTGGTTAAGTCAGAAAACTTTGCAGCTTTAAATGTAAATGTAGGGATAAAATATAATTTTACCACAGATACATGGACACTGCAGGTCTCTAATTGGTCCAGAATGGAGAACAATTGCCGTGATTGGCTAATAGAGGCTTCGGAGGTGGCGAGGCATGACAGGAATTGACATTGGGAGATGCGTTGCCATGGAAACCGAACTCCGAAGCACAAAAAAAGGCCAGTTGCGATTGGCTGACAGTTCATTATCTCCATGGCTGGGGCTCAGACAGCAGAACTGATTGGCCGGTGGAGGGGAAATGGAAACAGTTTAACTTCGGGGGAGGGGGAAAAAATGCAAATGAGGCCGTTTTTTGGTTTGAAGGCGGAAATATGCACGCGAGACATTACGCTCGGTAGACGCTTAAATTAAAACGGAATTAATCATTTCATTTTGCCGCAGAGCAGAGCTGCAGGAGGTCCCAGAACTCACCGACACAAACCACGGCATGAAATAAAAGCAAAATTAGATCCACTTCACACGATCTCATGCTGCTCTACTGTGTCACCTGGATTCTCCCGTTTATTACTCCGTTTAGTCAGGAAAATAACAACATATATCTGAAACTATAGCTGCTGGATGCTTCACTTAAACCAAACATTAAAGAGCAACATTGATTTTAGACACAAAAAGTTAGTTTTAAAATGTCTTTTGCAGAGAAAAACAACCCTGATGATGTGATGTATAAAAGAAAGCTGTATGAAGACAAGAATGAATCATAACATCATTAAATCTACGAAAAACAAAACAGCTGCTTGGTTTTATTTTGCTGATTTTGGTCATCATTGACTATAAAACTACAAATTTCGCCGATTTTTACTATAAAGTCAAACATTTCATTTGACAGAAATATGGGTGTCTTGTGTGGATGTAATTTACAGTTTACAAGGAGGTTTTGAACTGGTTTTATGGGTAAAAAAAATTGAATTAACTAATTTTTTTGCTCCTGTTTTATTTTTTTCGCTCCTGTTTTATTTTTTCCTCAATGTCATTATTATTATTATTTTTTTTTAACTACAATCTAAAGTCCTGCAGCTCTATGGAAACAGAATGAAGGAGAGAGATTTAAAACATGTTTTTCTGTGCAGTTGGAATGACAGATATCATCAAAAAGACATAACAAAAGTTGACAAAATTTGAAAAAAAAATGGAGTCAATATATTTTTACACATTTTTCCAAGTTTCTCAGGTGTTACCAATATTGGAAAAAATTTTGGTTCCAAATTTGTGCATTATGATACATTTATAATGCCCTAAAGCATAATAAATGACAAAAATGAACTTTAAAAGAAACATTTTTATTGGTTTCCATTCTTCTAAACTTGGAAACGCTGTCTGCAGTTTAGCCAAAAACTCTAGAAAGATGTTTCACCATGTTGAATGTATTTCCAACAACTTGCTCCTCTGTTCACTGTTTCGGAGCCATGCTGAATTTACTTTATTGATCTGGTAGGTTTGATTTTCCTGTCCAAAACTTGTCTAAAATAACTTGAAACTTGTCCAAAATAATATAAAATTGTCTGAAATGACTAAAAATCTGTTTGAAGTACAAAAAAAGTCCAAAATAACTAAAAAAAAAAAAAAAAATGCCCAAAAGTGCAATAAACTCTGTAAAAATGACTACAAATTTATGCAACATGAGATTTTTTTTTAGTTTCTACAGAATATTTGAGTTGTTTTGGACAATTTTTGGTCCAGTTTTGAGTCTCGTCTGTAGAAAGATGTTTCACCATGCTGAATGTATCTCCAACAACCTGCTCCTCTGTTCACTGTTTCTGAGCCATGCTGCATTTATTTTATTCATCCAGTAGCTTTGATTTTCCTCTCAGTCTCTTTGTGGAAACAATGCCTGCAAGTCAACATGAAAACTCTCAGAATTTTTGTCACATGACTGTTGGTCACAGTTGGGTGATTCAAGACTTCATGGTTGCATCAAGGAATTTTGAATTTTACAGAATCTGGTGAATGTGAAGCACTTATTTTTTTTTAGCAAAATTTTATATGAAACGTGTAGAATTATTACATAAACATAAGGAATGACTTGCATTGAGACACCTCTGTTTGCAGCATTACATTAAAAGCAATGAGTGCTTATGTATATAATACTGAAAATAAACATTGGTTCTATAAGCCATTTTTTTGTTTTTTATAGAATCGGGATATTGGAAAAGCAATTTTTTTGTGCCAATTTTTAAAAATCCATGAACTATTATTAAGAGACACAAAAAATGATTTGTATGATGACACCACTGATGTGTAGGCTGATGCAAAAAGCAACGAGTACACTGCCTGCAGTTCAGACGAAATTTTTTTTTTGCATGTTTATTGGTCACAGTTGCGTCACTAATGGTTTCTTAGTTGCGCTGAGAAATGCAGAATTTTTATTTTTTATTTATTTATTTTTTTTTTTAAACGGAATCAGGCTTCTACAAAAGAATTATTTTTAGCAAAATTTTAAATGAGACACAGAACCACTGGCTGCAGTTCAGTTTTAACCACAGCTGAGTCATTAAAGGCTTAATAATTGCAAAAAGAAGCACAGAATTTTTTTTTTACAGAATCTTACTGCAAAAGGCTTATTTTTGGCAAAATTTGAAATGAGACATGCATCAGAACGCTACAGATGTGCACATGTTGAGCTCAACATTTGAAAAATATGTATTTGCTTTCAACATGAATGTTTTTTGTAAATGCTGTTAACAAGGAAACATTAATTGGTGATGCAGTTTGGTTTTATCCAAACGTAAAGACACAACAGGGATGGTTTTATGTTTTTTTTTTTCCTTGATTCTAAGGCTCCGAGTGTTTTTGCCTCCCTCCGTCTGGAACATCCCAGATGAAGCTTCTGTTTTTGCTGCTGTGTTTCTGGACTTTCTCTCTCCACTTGTCCACCAATTATCTTTAGCTCGTTGTCATAAGAGCTGCCCCATATTCAGCGGAGTCGAGCCGAGAGGACCAGAGGAGACGTCCTGAATTTTAAAACGCTGCAGCCGCAAATAACAAACAGCTACAGAGCAAGCTGCTGCTGGAGGCTCAAACGTTCATTACGCCCCATAATACCGGCGTCAGGAACAGAATAAATATCTCCCTGACGACATGGTTCATCTGAGAGGAGAACAGTTTGTCCTGAGGGCAGCACTGAAGGAAAACTCATTGAAATTTAAAGGGTTCAGCTTCAGGGGAGGAAGAATGTCATCAGTAAAGCATGAAAATCTTCCCATGAGATTTTCATAAAGGTGTCATTCCATTAAAAAACAGTCAGTTCTTCCACATGGCATCCTCAGAATGAGCTGATTCTTTACCTTCAGTAATATTTAATGGATCCCTGCAAAGTTTTACCTTCACACTATGAATATTTTCAGATTTACAGGCCCTCCGAGTAGGTCATTTTGACACAAATTTTGCACTTGTTTACTATTTTTAGTCAAAAAAACCTCAAACTTAGGTAGATTTACTCAAAACCTTTGCTAGATAATAACAGTACCGTAATTTCCGGACTATTGAGCGCACCGGAATATAAGCCTCACCCACTAAATTTAAAAATAAAAAAAATTTTGTACATATACAAGCCGCACCTGACTATAAGCCGCAGGTGTCCACGTTGTAACATGAGATATTTACACAGAAAGATTTTTTTTTTACTTTTAAGTATGCTTTTTCCGAACAGTGCCTGTAACATCGCAGTAAAACGCACTGAGTCAGTTCACGCTGCCGACTCCAACGTCTCACCATTGATTCATTGATATCAAGCTTACGCTCTATTTCCTTCTTCGACAGGCAGATCGGTTGCATTTAACTTAAAAACTGTGTTTCCGACCCGATTCTGCCGGCTGCCGAACCGCGGTTGGGCAGCCTCGGGTCGTGCTAGCCCGCTTAGCTTAGCGGTTGGGCAGCCTCGGGTAGCGCTAGCCCGCTTAGCTTAGCAGTTGGGCAGCCTCGGGTCGTGCTAGCCCGCTTAGCTTACCGGTTGGGCAGCCTCGGGTAGCGCTAGCCTGCTTAGCTTAGCGGTTGGGCAGCCTCGGGTAGCGCTAGCCCGCTTAGCTTAGCAGTTGGCCAGCCTCGGGTCGTGCTAGCCCGCTTAGCTTAGCGGTTAGGCAGCCTCGGGTCGTGCTAGCCCGCTTAGCTTAGCAGTTGGGCAGCCTAGGGTAGCGCTAGCCCGCTTAGCTTAGCGGTTGGGCAGCCTCGGGTAGCGCTAGCCTGCTTAGCTTAGCAGTTGGGCAGCCTCGGGTAGCGCTAGCCTGCTTAGCTTAGCGGTTGGGCAGCCTCGGGTCGTGCTAGCCTGCTTTGCTTAGCGGTTGGGCAGCCTCGGGTAGCGCTAGCCCGCTTAGCTTAGCGGGGCTCGTTAATGGTAACCGCCAGATACAAGTCCGGACAAACTTTGCAGGGGGAGAATGAGGCACTTTATTAAACCAGCAGCAACTGTCCACACTTACAGTTCATCCAGGGAACACTGGCTTCCCCCTCTTGTCCTGTATAACTGGCTGTATCATCATGGTGCATCTCACTATGCCTCCGCTTCCACGATCATCTCTGCAACACACACACCGCTGCAGCGCTCCTCCTCACGTCACACTCACACATACATACACACACACCGCAACCTGCCGAGGGTAAAGGACAGGAGACTCGGCCTGCAACAGCTGCATCATATGCATTTCTTTGTGTGTTTTCCATGATGAGGGTGTGTGCATTAAGCGCAAAATGACTGATTTGAAGAATTTAGTGTGAGTGCGTTTGATTTAATTCGAACAGTTTCATTGGTCCACTGTGACCTGTTCGGTAATTTTATTGGTCTGATGTGACGAGGCTAAATGTATTGATGGCATGAAGCTCGCACGTAAAAATCTATACATTAGCCGCATCGTTGTATAAGCCGCAGGGTTCAAAGCGTGAGAAAAAAGTAGCGGCTTATAGTCCGGAAATTACGGTAATGACAATAAACTTGTCCGATATGACTATAAAATTGCCCAAAATACCGAAAACTGTTCCAAAAAACCTCCAAACTTTTCTGTAATGACTTGAAAAAAAAAAATCTTAGAAAATCTTCAAAACATTTCCAAAATGAAAAGTTTTTCAAAATGACTTTAAAAAAAATCTAACCAAATTACCAGAAAGCTACCTGAGATGCATCAAAACTTGACCAGAATTGCTTTTATTCTTAAGAAGTCCAAAATGACAAATTTCTGTGTGAAACTGAAGGAAAGAAAATGAAGGAAAAGTCCATTAAAAAGTGATAAATCTGGACCCACCTCTATGGATTTCAAGGTCCTGGAACTCTGGAAATATTCACAGTATGAAGGTAGAACTTTGACCATTAATAAAGTTACTGGAGATGAAGAACTAAATGGTTCTGATGAGGTTTGGTTGGAGGAACTTTCATTTTACCTTCATTTCATTGTTGAGGTTCAGTTCTGGTGTGAAACTCTGTTCATCCTAAAAGAGTTTGACGTTTTTTAGGAAACTTTTCTTTCTGTTGTGAAGCCTTCAGGCTGTTTAGTTGTTTAGCTTCAGTGGAACAAAGAAGGAAAAACAGAACTAAAATGAACTTGAAAGTAAATGTACAGACGGATACAGTCGTTCTCTCTAAGCTGCTAAATTCATATTTTATCATCACGAGAAGAAACTTCCACTAAAATGAAACTCTGCAGCAGATAATATAGAAAGAATTACTGTTCTGTGCTGCAGGAAGTCAGATTTTTAAAAATGTTTCTCATATTCAGGATGTCCTTCAGGTTTTATTCTCCACTTATGAGCTGCGTTCTTCCAGTTCAGCTCACTTTTCTCCATCTTATCTGTTATTGGACGTTTTAAATTCAGTTGAAATACGTCTTCCATCGTCTTTTTTTAAAAAATCTCTTTATGTAGAACTCTGAAATATTTTGTTGAAAAATCAACTTGTTTTTCTTTCTGAGCTGAGACCCGAGGATGCTGTATGAAAAGATTATTATATTCTAGTCATTTCATCAACAGCTTATCACAGTTTCTTCACATTTTGTTCAACTAGAAGCTCTAAACTTTAATAGAAAAATGTCAGAGTGAAGCATTTTAACCTGATAAATCATGCAAACTGAAGAAAACTATGGTAGCAAGTCAAGATTGTTGTAGGATAAAATGTTTTTAAAAAGTTCCAAAGTGACAGGGTTTATAGTTTGAGAATAAAACTCAGATTTTTTGTTTTTAAGTTAAAGTAAAAAATTAAGGAGAAAAAATTCACAGATTTAAGAGGAAAAAACCTCTAAATTCATGGAATCATACTTTTACAAGAGCAAATTCAGACATTCTTTGAGGTAAATACCACAAATTTACCAAAAAAAAAGAAACAAATGTCTGCAGATGAATTTTTTCTCATAAAAATGAGAAAATGAGGTCACAGAGAGGAAATATGTGACAGGAGCAGAAAAACGAGTTCACACTGATGGAAAATGAGCTCATAGTGAGTAAAGAATGAGCCAACAATGAGGAAAAATTATCCCACGGTGAGGAAAAAGGAGAACACAGTGAAGGAAAATGAGCCTTGATGATAGAAAATGTGTCCACAGTGGCGAAAAATGAACCAACAGTGAAGAAAAAGGAGAACACAGTGAGGTAAAATGTGATAGGAGCAGAAAAATAAGCTTACAGTGATGGAAAATGAGCTCATAGTGAGGGGAAATGCGTCTACAGTGAGGGAAAAATGAGAACACTTTGTGGAAAGATGAGCCCACAGTGATCAAAAATGAATCTACAGTGAACAAAAATGAACCCCACTCGAGGAAAATGAGAACAAAGTGTGAAAAAATGAGGCCACGGTGAATAAAAATGAACCACAGTCAGTAAGAATGAGCCGAAAGTGAAGAAAAATGAAACAGTAGCAACAAAAACATCTAATTAATGAACCCAATTTAAAACAACATTTCAAGCCTTAATTAATCTGAATAAACTAAATTAAACCCCCTGAAAACATCAGTATTTAACAGATAATTCAGTGTATTTTGGACGTTTTTTACTCTAAAATTTGTGAATTTTTCCGCAGAATCTTTGACCTACAAATGTTGTTTTTCAGTTTGAAGTTTGGTTGGTAAACGAGGATGTCGAGCCTTAAAAAGACTTGAACTTTAACCTGAATAACATCCTTACAAAAGTCGTCGTCGCAGAGGAGCACCTGGGACCGGGTGATTGGCTTGGAACGCTGCCAGCTCAGCCAATCAGAGGCCTGGATTCCCCCGCAGCTATAAAAGTCGAGGAGCATTTCAGAGGCGACCTTTAAAGCGTCGACGCAGCTGGAAACGGAGGGTTTAATGAAGTAACGGGGCTGATCGGAGTCATGGGTTCCGTTTAGACCTTCAGGTTCCGTCTTTGAACGGCGGTCGGGGCTTCGGGGAGTTTTGTTTTCTGCTTCTAAAGATCCTTTCTGCACATCTGGGACGCCAAACAAAGTGCATCAGAACCACTTTGTCTGCAGACATCATGAATAAAAAGAGCTTCTCTCACATGGTAGAGGTGAAAATAACACAAAAATAGACGACATTTTGATATTGAAAGTTATGAAAACAAGGATTTTAGAAGGAGACGCAAAGTTATCAGGACTTTGAACGAACCAGAGCAGCTGATGCAGATTTCTGATGTGACATTTAAGTTGAACTTGAGCAAAACTAATCATGAATTGGGTCTAAATGCACAGATTAGTCAGAAAAAACTGTGAATACACACTGAATTATGATGCTCTGAACGGTAAAACCTCCTGGAGAGTTTGAAAATCATGTTGACTTTCAAAATTTACACCATTTATAAGCCAGAAATCACAAAAACAACATCAGATTTCCAACTTTCCAATGGTTCTTGAACTTAAAATTAACCAAATCCAGCTTCAAATCCTGATATTCCATCCTACTAGACTTTATTCTACTTGCTTCATCTAAAAAAATGCCAAAATTAACTTGTTTGTACCAGATTTGGCGAAAAAAAAAAAAACAATTCAGAACTCCTTGGTCCGTGTATTTGGTTGAACTACAGGCAGTGTTTCAGATTTATAACTTTCCAATGGTTCTTGAACTTAAATTTAACCAAATCCAAACTTCAAATCATCATATTTCTAAAATAAATTGCCCAAAAACTAAATGTTTGCACCAGATTTTGTGGAGAAACTAACAATTCGGAGCTCCTCGGTTCAACAGTTGTGTGGAAAAACTGAATTTGGCAAATATTTGGTTGAACTGCAGGCAGTGTTTCTAATCAGGAAAAAAAAATCACCCAAATCCACCAATTATCAGACAGAAGTTGGAAAAACAAAATCAAACTTCCAACTTTCCAGCAGTTCTTGAGCTTGAAATGAACCAAATCAAAGCTCAAAATCATGATATTTCATCAATTTTCTTTTTAAAAAAACCTCAAAACAACATTTTTGCACCAGATTCTGCAAAACACATGAAATTCATGTCATGACTGGCAAATTTTCACTATTTATCAGTCAGAAATTTGACTTAATCTTACTTTTAAATCCTGATATTTCAGCAAAATCCCCTTAATTCTACATGAATTAACTAGACTCTAAAAAAAAACCCTAAAGGGTTTGAAGCTATTTTTTGATGAAATATCCTGATTCTTAGCTCAGATTTGATTGTTCTTCTTTACAATACCAAAAATATCGCAGGGTTAGTTAAAGGATGTCTGCATGAATGTCTGTTGTTACAATTTATTGCAATAAATGGTGTAATTTTGTTGTTTTTTAAAAAAAAACAAATGGCGTGAAACTTGACAGCAGGTTTTTAGATTTAGAGGGTTGGTAAAGACGAGCAGAAAAAGGTCTACATTTGAATTGAACTGCTTCAGACTGTTTATCAAAGTTTTCAGGTAATACATTTTAATCTTAAACCATTTATTGAAAATGAATCAATAAGGAAAAATGTCATCAGGAATGATGGAACTCGACACGAGTTCACTGTTGGTCAAATCACAACTAAAAATATCCCTAAACCCACTGCTTTAGTGCAGTTTATTTGCATTTTTTGTCACGACTGTTGGCTGCAGCTGATGCAGTTCAGGCCTTTTGGCTGCACCAAGGAGGTCAGAACTTTTAGTTTTTTACAGAATGTGGTTATTGCAAATTTTTAAATACAATGTTTTTCACCTCTAACAATGATGTTCTAAGCTATAATAATCCTATTTTCACCTGGAAAACTGGTACTTTAAGTTTTAAAGTTTCGATAATGGTGTTTTAAGTTACAGTGATTGTATTTTCACCTTTAATAACTATGTTTTATGCTACAGTAATTGTGTTTCCATCTCTAATAATGGTATTTTAAGCTGCAATAATTGTTTTTCAGCTCCAATAACAGTGCTTTAAGTTACAATAATTCTATTTTCACCTCAAATAATGGTGTTTTCACCTCTAATAATTGTGTTTTCACCTCTAATAATAGTGTTTTAAGTTACAATTATTCTATTTTCACCTCTAATATTGCCGTTTTAAGCTTTAATAGTGGTGTTAAAGTAACAATAATTGTGTTTTAAGTGACAATAATTGTTTTCACGTCTGATAATTTTGTTTTCACCTCTAATAATGGTGTTTTAAGTTACAATAATGTGTTTGCAGTTCTAATGATGCCGTTTTAAGCTTTAATCACGTAGAATAGTTATTTTGATGAAGCATCCTAATTTTTACATTAAATTAAATTTTTTTCCCAGACAAAACTCAAAGTAAAACAAGATTAGTTCAAGAATCATCAGACAAATTATAAATAAAAATGTTCCAAAATTCACTGCTTTCGTCAGATTTAATGATTTTTCTGTTTTCTTTGTTTTTTTTTTTTGTTGCTGGTTGTTGGAAACAGATGAGTCATTTGAGGTTTTTTAGTTGCTTTTTCACAGAATCTGGTTTATTTTGGGCAACTTTGTGGGTAAAACATGTCTAATGAAGCGATTTTGATGAAATATCCTCGTGTTCAGCTGAGATCTGTTTGTTTTTCCCAATGAAACTGAAAGTCACACATGATTAGTTCAAGGACTGTGGGACGATTAACCATCCGTTTAATTGAGCGTTGGGAATAGAGTGGCTTTAATTACTTCTACGGAGCCTGTGTTTATCGTCGTTAATAACCTTTCGCTGTCTGGACGCCGGTTAAATACCGTGAGTGACGGCTGTTCCGGGACAGGAAGTGAAGTTAGGAGGCCCGAGGCGGTGATCGGGGTGCGGCGTTGTCTCAGGAAAGATGATTCAGCCGCGACGCCGCCGATGCTCGACAGTCATAATCGCCGGCAGACAGCTGTCGTGCAATTTACTGCCACTTGGTTGTTATTTCTGCTCCCTGGTTGCTGTGGACACGCATGGCGTCGGCAAAACACAACGAGGAGATGGATGATGATGCAGAGTCTGACCGGCCAGCAGATGGAGGTTTACGCAACGTCTTCTTCCTGCAATCTGCTTTTCTTTGTCATCACTTTCTCGACTTCTGCCGCCGTCTGCTCGCCTCTCTTTACGCTTTTGTGGCACAGATCCGTCTTCTTCGCCATCTGTTTCCAAATCTAAGCTTCAAATCATGATATTACTCCAATAAAAAAAAACATGTTTGCTCCAGATTCTGGATAAAACAAACAATTCAGAACTCCTTGGTTCAGCAGTTGCATGAAAAAAAAGTAGCAACATACTTGAATGAACTGCAGGCAGTGTTTCCGGGCAGAAAGTCAAAAAGAAATCACCCAAATTACAGCGTTTATCAGCCAGAAATCTGAAAAACAGAATCAGATTTCCAACTTTCCGACGGTTCTTGAGCTTAAATTGAACCAAATCCAAGCTTCAAATCACAATATTTCCTTAACCTAACTTTATTCTACATGTTTCATCTAAAAATGACCAAAAAACAACATGCTAGCACCAGATTTTCTTTGGGATTGTTTTTTCATGTCGCATTACAAAAACCGTGAAAGGGGTGTCATGAGTGTGGTTCTGTTTTGTGGGTCTGGTTTGCATTGCCACGGTTACGGGGGAAGCTCTCATCAATATCAGTGTTATTTTTGGTTTTGACAACAACACTCATTAAAATAAAGTGAAGCCTTGACGGAGTAAACCGTGGTTTACTTTGGCCTCAAATTAAAACAATGATGGGGTTTTTTGCGTTTTTTTTGTCATCCAGCTGCCGGTTGCCATGGTTACCAGCACAAAAAGGTGCTGTTTGGAAGCCAGAATAACCCCGGCGACGATCAGGATTCATGTCGGCCAATGAACATGTGGGAATGGAGCCAATAATGGGCTCAGTGTGGCAAAGATTGGATTCATTTTAGAGACAAACAGGTAGACAGACAGGTAGACAGACAGACAGATGTGTTGAGGCAGACAGACGGACTCCTGGATGTGATTTATGCCTCTTCGTATTCTAATGACGTCCACAACGGCCTCTGTAGTAATAAATTATCCACTTCAAACAAAAAACCAGTGCAGAGACGCAGAAAGAGCTAATAGAGAAGATTAATTAGGCTGGTTCATAGGATTACACACGGACTCCTGGATGTGATTTATGCCTCTTCGTATTCTAATGACGTCCACAACGGCCTCTGTAGTAATAAATTATCCACTTCAAACAAAAAAACCAGTGCAGAGACGCAGAAAGAGCTAATAGAGAAGATTAATTAGGCTGGTTCATAGGATTACACACACGCACACGCACACGAACACACACACACACACGCACACACACACACACACACACACACACACACACACACACACACACACACACACACACACACACACACACACACACACACACACACACACACACACACACACACCTGTACTACTTTGTGTAACACACTCCTCCCTCAGAGACAGAGCGGGAAAAAGCTAATCTCGTAATTAAACTTTTTTTTATTTAACTCTGTCGGTTCTCCAGTCGCTCATTTTTCCAAATACAAAGTGAAAGTGAAAATGAAAGTAAAATGCAGTTCAGGAGCTCCTGAAGCCAACACTAATTGATTACACACTATTTTTTTAAAATAAATAATAGCACTACTACTCCAGCTAAGGCTGGTATAAAAGATAAAAATGTCAGTTTCCTGAAATTCTCCACAGAATCTGTTGGTTTTGAGTCTAACTGAGTTGAAAAAAGTCAATAATTCAGGTTCTACATGATGCTTGTTGGTGTTTTTATGTTGGATTTGGAGACATGAGTCGATGCAGAAACTGTACATTAATATTGATTACAGGCTTTCAGGTTATTTAATTCATTATTACAAGTCTATAGTAGCTGTCATTTGTCATTTTACTTCTATTTGTGGTTGTTCTATGTCATTTTGTGGTCATTCTGGGTCAGTTTTTCAACACATTCTGGTCATTTTGACATTTCAGACTTAGCAGAAGTTCTTTAATTCTTTAATGCTTTCAACATGTTTGATTGAGCTGAATTCAACAGAAATCAAAGCTCTGAACCTTAAAAGCTGCTAGTCGCTTTATAAGTATGTTATCTTTGAAAAAATCCCCAAAGTTAGACCATTTATCAGATTTAGACCCGTTGTTCTTTCTGGAAAAACAATCAAATTGAAGCCTAAAATCACAACATTTCAACAAAATTACTCAATTGTACAAGTCTTATTGAAAAAGCTAAAATCAGAGAATTTAGACTTCATTTTTGAAAAAATGACTTATAATTCATTAAAATAGTTGAGAAATAGTTGACAACTACTTAATCATTGCAGGTCTGGTTTCACGTCTCTAAGATGAAAGATTTAAACTTTAATACGTTTATTAAATGCATTCAAACATGCAGGTTGGAGCATGATGAGTTGTCACTGCTGCTGCAGAAATATATGATTAAATGTGATTTAATATTGTAGTGTTACATAGAATGTTTTTGTTTTAATGTGGAAATACAAAAATGTAACAACAAGAATTTTATTTAACACAAAGCTGGGCTACAGCTCATTAGTAGTTTCTGGGTTAATTAATTAATTATTTGGTCTTTAAAATGCGACAAAATGATGAAAAACGTCCAGACGATGAGCAGGATTAACAATTTTTTTTTTAACCAAAACCCCACCTGGTGGAAAAAGCAGGTACTACAGCAAATCTACAACTGTTTCTGACATGCATGACCTTCACCTTCTGTCTACTATAATATTCACATGGAGAATCAGTTTACTGTCACAGAGGAGGGAAGAAACTAGAAAATATTTACATTTAAGAAGCTAAAATGAGAGAATTTTGACTGTCGTTTAAAAAAAAGACTCAAAATTGATCAGAATAGTTGAGAACGACTTGATTAATCATTGCAGGTCTAGTTTCACATCTGTAAAATTAACCTTAATGCTTTAACACACTTCCAAAGTGTCCTGGTCAATTGAAGTCTTTATTCCTGAAGCTGTAGAGACTAAAAGCCGTCACCTCGGCTGTTCGTTTAAAAGACGAGCGCCGATTTAATGTGGTGACTCGGGGCTCGTTTGAGCGGCCTGGAGGCTGCGATCGGCTCATTACGAGGATGTTGGCATTGGGCTGAAGCGCTGTCCGGAGGTGAACACGTAGCTTCGGGCTGAACCAGTTCTGTCTCCGATGAAGCAGCATGTCTGATTAACAAAATCCTGCTCATCGTCCGGATATTTAAGGAAAACCGCTGAGCTGCTTGTGTTTTAAAGCCTCCGGTTTATTTCTGCAGAGAGGTGTTTAAAAACAACGATGATGGAGGTTAAAGTGGAGCCGTATAAACACAAGGAGCCGTAAAACAGAGCCGATTATACAGCGGATAAACACTTTTCTGTATGTATAATTTGTATTTTTACATGTGTTGACTGTCAAACTACATCAATTCATACCATAATTACTATAATATTTTATTAAATGCTCACAAGAATGTTAAACAAAGCCTAAACTGTAAAAAAAAGAACAATTCTTAACAGTAATATATATAAATTTATATATTATTATTAAACTGTTTCATGAGGTCGCAGAAAATTATGCCATAAATTACCGTGAAAATGCTTCTAAATTGGAATTAAATCACGTATTTGTAACAAAACTCTAAATTACATCCACACACATCAGTGTTTCCATGTTTATGTATTTTTACATTTTTGGGCTCTAAAATTACATTATTTTTACTACAAATACCATGATGATAATCAAATGTCTGACAAAAATGACATTCCTGTAAAATTAAATTGCACTTGCATTTAAAACAAACACAAAACAATACCTGTAACATGATCATTTTTAACATTATGTCAACAATAAATTTGTGTTATTTTACCTTTTTTTGTTTTGTCAGCAGAAAATGATGCATTAAATTAGAATAAGAATTTCAACTGCGCTAAAACTAAAATTATATTCTATTTGCAATAACAACAGAATTATATTCATCATTTTTTGTAATTTCACAAATAATATATATTTTTTAAATTTTGTCTGTAAACTCTAAAAAAATCTTATTTTAGATCATAAAAAAACATAATACATATGTAACATGGATTTTTACATACTTTTGACTATAAAACAATCAATTTATCCTATAATTATCATAATAATGATTAGAAGTTTCCCAGGAACTACAAACTTTCATACTAAGAGAATCATACACTGCAAAAATATAACTTTAACAATTCTGGATAGAAAGCTTTGCTGTTTTGCAGATTTTTCCCCCCAGTTTTATAAAAAAAAAAAATATTTCCCCAGGTATTTTGATATTTTTTGGATTCTAAAATTACATATTTTTTTCACCATAATTAACATAATATCAATTAAGTGCCCCCTAAAAATGATTTTTTTTAAAGTACAAAAGTAAAACAGTATGTGATAAAACGATATTGTCTTAATTGATCGCAGCTTCTTTTAAATGCAAGCTCGAGCCAGAAGTCATTAACCACCAAATAAGTCTTTGTCATGGTGCCCCTTTACTAGCTAAACCCCTATAATGCTTTCTGTTTGTCAACATGAACTGTAGTCTGAGTGACGCCTCCTCTGTTCTCTATGGTATTAAACAGTAAGTGGTGCCACCTGAGTCGCTGTAGGTACTACAGCTGAGCTCAAAAACTGCCAAAATGTCATAAAATTTCCCCACAGTGGTTCAAAATTTGTCCAAAAATACCTGAAAATTGTGAAAAATGACTCAAAAAACTTGCAAAATGGATAAAGAAGTGTCCAAGATAAGGAAAACGTGTCCAAGCTGTCTTGAAACCCATTCAAAATTTGACTAAAATTACTTAAATCTTGTCCAAACTTACTTAAAAATGGTGCAAAATTACTCAAAAGTTGTCTGAAACCCCACCAGGTTGAAAAACCAGGTACTGCAACTAAACTCAAAAATTTGGCCAAAAAGTCTTGAAACTTTTCCTCAGTGTCTCAAAGCTTGCGCAAACGACTCAAAAACTTGCTAGATTTACAGATAAGAAAGATAAGAAAACTATGTCCAAAATGTCTTGAAACTAACTCAGAATTTGGCTAAAACGACTTAAATCTGGTCCAAAATTATGTAAAAATGGTCCAAAATGATGAAAAAATGTCTCAAGTGTATTAAAAATTGCCTGAGGTAAGAAAGAAAATGTCTTGAAATTTCTCCAAAGTGACTCAAAATTTGGCTAAAATTACTCTAAAATGGTACAAAAGGACTTGAAAGTTGCCCAAAATATTGTGAAAACTCCACCTGGTGGAACAACCAGGTACTACAGCTCAACTCAAAAACTTGGCCAGAACGTCTTGAAACTTTTCAACAGTGATTCAAAATTTGTCCAAAATTGCTTGAAATTTGTTCGAAATTACTCAAAAATTTGCAAAATGAGCAAAAATTGTTAAAATCAGGAAAACTTACCAAAAATATCTAGAAACTGACCCAAAATTTGGCCAAGATGACTTAAATCTTGTTTTGAATAACTTAAAATTTGTCCAGAATAACTCGAAAGTTGCCCTGGTGGAACAACCAGGTTCTACAGCTAATCTAGAATCATTTTCTGACATGCATGGCCTTCTCCTTTTTCTGTCTCCTGTAATACTCACAAGGAGACTGTGCTGATTTGCATTTTTACTTGCTAAAATGTGGATGAAAACATTCTGTGTTACATGGGCTTCAGACACAAATTCAGCTACAAATCCAGGCAGGAGATCATTAGATAATTAGACAATAAACCCCCCCAAAAAAGCAAGATTTGCTGTTATCTTTAGTGTACAAACATCCAGTTTTCACAGAACATATTCAGATAGAGTGCAATGCTATTTTTTTCTCAATGCATTATACAGCTATGCAGTTGTCAAGGAGATACAGTGGATTTATTTTAAGACCATTAATGTACTTGAAGTGTGCATTATGTAGGGAAATGGAATCAGATTGGATCTCTGTATGTGCAGATGGTAAATATTAGATGACATTCTGGGTATTTCCTGTACATATATAACATTTACATATTCACATATTCATGAAAACAGATTCTTTTCCGTCTGCATGTCGACTATGACAGAAAAAAAAAACCCTGCGTTTATTTCTAATTAAGTGTAATGTCTTTCCCTTGGACACGATTTCTGTTTGATTTAAAACACAGACTGCTCGAACTGCTTCAGAAGACACAGCAAGGTTTTCCCAGGAGAGAAAGTCCACCAAGATTCAACATGGGGGAGGGTGTGTGTGTGTTTTCCTGAATGGATACTAAAGCAAAAAAGAAAAAAAAAAAAGAGAAGAGATGGATCCCAAACTGACCGGTGAATCAATTTCTGCTCAGTTATTGACGGGAATCTGAACCGACAACTTTCTGATCAAAAAATCTCCAACCTGGAAATTCCAATCCTTCCGTCTCATCATCCTCCTGATATCATTACATCCAGATGAATTGATTAAATTCCCCCCCGAGCTACTTCCTCAACCAGAGCACGTCTCCAGGAAGACCTCGGCGTCATCACGGCGACCGTAACCGCTCTGACACGGCCTAATTTGGTCGTCGACACGTGTCCTAATTTGTCGGTTTGTTGCGGAGGAGGAGGAGGAGGATGCTAATGAGGCGACCAGCAGAACCACAGTCGGACTGGTTTTCGTCAACTTGTGGGGACATAATGAGGAAAATCGCTGCCTGAGATAAAGAGTTAAACAGAAGAAGTTCATCGTCTCCATTTTACCTCCTTGGATTGTGGGATCATAGATTCCTGAAGACATTACTGTGTTCAATTTTACTTACTTTACAATATAATCGGTTCAGACAAGAGTCTGGAGCTTCTGAATTTTCTATGTTGGAATCACTGAAACACATGAATCTTTGTATCAAAAAACAATCATGCATTTTGGTTCTTTTCATAAATTTATCGTTATACCAAACCTACCACCATGCATGGTGGTGGCAGTATCATGCTCTGGGGCTTTCTAGAAGTGCGTCTGGATTGGTTTCAGACTCTATGCTGGACTGGTTCTGGACTTTCTTGGGACTGGTATATGTTTGGTTTCAGTTTTTAGGACTGGTTTTGGACTGTTTCTAAAACTGGTTTCAGTTTTGGTTCTGAACTGGTTTCAGACTGTATTCTGACTGGTTCTGAACATTTTTTTTGGGACTGGTTTTGATGTCGGTCCTGGTTTTAGGCCTTTTCAGGACTACTTCAAGACTGTTTCAGACTGTCTTGGGCAGGTCTTTTTTTAAACCCAAGAACATCAAACCTACCATCAAGCATGTTGGTGGCAGCATCATGCTCTGTGGAACTGGAGCTTTACCCAAAGTAAATGGAATAATGAAGGAGGAAGATTACCTCCACATTCTTCAAAAAGTCTAAAACCAAGACTGAAACCAAACATAAACCAGTCCCAAGAAAGTCCAGAACCAGTCCAACAGTCTGAAACCAGTCCAGAAGCCCTTGTAGAAAGCCCCAGAGCATGATACTGCCACCACCATGCTTGACGGTAGGTTTGGTTATTTAGAAACAAAATCTACGATTGTTTTTTGTGACAAAGATTCATGTGTTTCAATGATTCCATCAGAGAAAATCCTGAGTTGTAAATATCTTACCCTGTGTTTTAACCCTGCGTTTTTTGCTCCTGTCGCATTTTTTTTTTTTTTGTGGCTCATTTTTTACTACAATCTGAAGTCCTGCAGCTTTATGGAAACAGAACAATCATGAAGGAGAGAGAACTCAAATGTCTTCTGTACAGACTCTCAACCTTTCTCAACTTCCACAAACACGAGGACCTTTTAGTGTTTCTAAATTGACACCTAAGGGTTAAAAACAAACACAAAAACTAGATCTGAGCATGTCTACAGCGTTCTTAGTGATCGAAAAACGCCAAAAATCATTGAATTATTCACATTTTACATCAGCTGAACTCTCCTACCACGTCTAGAAAACACACACTGTTTGATAATAAAGACGATCTGAGTTTCACACTGAGCTCCGACTGATGCAGAGATGGAGGAGAGTGGGAGAGACGTTGCCGTGGCAACAGATGCAGGGTCGCCGAGTCGGTTAAAAGCCGACGAACTCTGATCTGGATTCAGCGTGAGTTCATCATGTGTGTGCGGCTCGGCTTCTATATATACTCAGTATCCGAGGGAGGAGTGTGTTACACAAAGTAGTACAGGTGTGTGTGTGCGTGTGCGTGTGTGTGTGTGTGTGTGTGTGTGTGTGTGTGTGTGTGTGTGTGTGTGTGTTTACGTTTGCTGTGACCTTGGCGCTGATGCCAGGGAGAGTTTGAGTCAACAAACTGGCAACCAGCTGGAGCAGAAGCAACACAAAAACACACACCTGAACCCACAAACACAAACAAACACACCCCTGCCAGCAGGTATCACGCTGGTCGTCATGGTAACCCCCCACAACCCCACAGAGCCGTGATTCAGCCGCCAAACCTGACAAAGTTCAACATGATGCACCGTTCGACCAATCAGGAGGGAGCAGGTCACACGACAAACTCGACTCAACTCAAAAGGTGAGTGAAAATGAGTTTTAGTCTGCTACAGAAAACAGTCACCAGAATTCAGCGATTTCTGGAAATTACTGCACATTTTTAAAAGTGAAACTACATACTTTGAGTTTCATAAAATCCTATAAACTGACCAAAAACAACATTTACTCCACATACTAGCTAGAATGCCAAACGTGGATTAATCCCCAGTGAAAATAGTCCCCTATGTGTCGTGATTTTGTGAAGCTTTTGCAAAATTTAAAAGTGAACCTAAACATTTTTGGTTCCATAAAATCCTATAAATTGATCAAAAACAACAACTGCCTGAAGTACTAGCTATGATACAAAATGTGAATTCATCCACCAATTAAAACAGTCCCAAGTCTTTATTATTTCTCCATTTAAAAGTGAAATTAAACACTTTTGGTCCCATAAAATCTTATAAAGTGATAAAAACTAACAGCTGTCCAAAATACTAGCGAGGATACAAAATGTGGATTAATCCATTAGTCCCCAATGTTCAGTGATTTTTTTGGTAACTATTGCACCGTTTAAAAGTGAAACTAAATATTTTTGGTCCCATAAAAAGCTATATATTGAACAAAAGCAATAGAAAAATACGAACTAGGATATAAAATGTGAATTAATCCGCCGGTGAAAATAGTTCCTAGTGGTCAGCAATGTTTTTTGAAAGTACTGGCCATTTAAAAAAAAAAAAAACAACAAAAATGACAAATCGCTGTGAACAGCGGTCTGAAATACCACCTATGATATAAAATGTGGATTAATGCACTGCAGAAAATAGTGCCCAGTGTTTGGGATTTGTAGGAAATTATTGTGCCATTTTAAAGGCAAAACTAAAAGCTTTTGGTCACCAAATTTTAACAAAAACAACAGCTGCCACAAATACAAACTACGACACCAAATGTGGAAAATAGTCCTCATTGTTTAGCAATTTCAGGGAAACTTCTGCACCATTTAAAAGTGAAAGTGAACACTTTTGCTTCCAGAAAATCCTCTAAATTCACCAAAAACAAGTTCCCGAAATGCTAACTAGGATACAAAATGAAGATTAATCCGCCACAGAAAATAGTCCTCCATGTTCAGTCAGTTTAGGAAACTACTGCACCCTTTTGAAAGTGAAACTATACACTATTTTTTCCGTAAAGTCCTGTAAACTGACCAAAACCACCACCACCCTCAAACCTTATCAAGGATACAAACTATGGATCAATCCGCCGCAAAAAATAGTCCCAGACAAATGCATTAACAGCTCATAGTAGCTGATCTTCAGGTGGTGTAATAAAGAAATGAAAATAGGATTTACAATGTTGAGGTGAATATAAAGTTAGCAAATAAGCTAGCAAGTTGACAAAAACACACTCAAAAAAACAAATAAAAGAGGTATTATTTTAGATATAAACTAAGATGAAAATCTAAACATGTTGCAGCAGCTTTTGGAGGATGAGTGTAGCGAGGCTAGTCGACACCGCAAGGTTAGCTACAGAAGTTAGCTAACCTACAGAGTAAAAATAGAAAATATGAGACAGAATGAGGATGTTTTTCAGCCGTTGTAGTGAAATATTTAGTAACAGGATGTATGAACCACTACAGTATGTAGGTTCTAGGCACATTACGCAGTTAGTGTGTGCCAAATTAGCTTCGTTTAGCTACACATTTGCACAAAATAGCCACTTAGCCTGTTAGCAAACCAGTTTTTCCAATTTCCTGGCGCACACGGTCCAGTTTCTCGTCATCCTCTGCAAAAGTTCAAATTTATCAATGTACACGAAGCAAATCCAGACCAGAAATAAACAGATGGAGTTTATCAAACACGTCAGAGGCTCTCAAAGGAATAAATGGAGTTCCGGTTTATTCATATATGAACCCAGAGGTTTGTCTAAAGGAGGCATTGATGGATGTTCAAACATAATGTCAGTTTTTTCAGGGGATTTGTTTGACATGCTCAGGAATAACTGCAGCTTTATGCTTTCAAAATGTGCTAAATTGGTTGAAAAGTGTTTTATTCAGTGATCCACATTCACTCCGGTTCAATGGTGCGACTATATTTAAAGGCCGATTTGTTTCCTTGAGGCGTTTTATTTTCTCCACAAAGGCTTTAAAAAAAAAAAAAACAAAGTAAAACTCTGTACCGGTTACATGCAGCTTCCATGTCTGAAGAAGCGCTGTAAAATCTCCACGTTTCCTCGCAGCTCCCCGATATTTGCAGAGCTTCTGAAGAGCAAAAGTGAGGTTTTTTTTAGGAAAAGTTTTAAACCCCATGAAGCCTCATTACAGCTGAGCCAGAAGGATCCACTCAGACGGCCGATCGATGCTTCAATCGAACAGCATTTCCTCCAGTGAGCCGCCGTCTGTGTTACTTACAGAACATCTGCAGGAAAATCTTGATCTCGTCCCTCCTGAGCTGCTTATTGTCAGTTTTTTTCCCTTCACAAGCTGCTTTTCTTTTTGATTTTTACCTTTGGAACACTGCAGGTTGCGTAAGGCGACGCTAAAATAGCTGCTCCAGCTTCTCAGCGTCTTTAAAAGCACCAATTACAGACGTTTAATCAGGCTGTCCGGAAGAGTCACGCTCAGTTACACAAAGAGAGAGAAGCGACATTTCATCCATCCCGTTCTCCATTTTCACTTTCAAACTGTTTTTTTTCCCTCCACAAAAGCCTCTCAACAGGTAATTTGGCCGCTCTAATGGTGATTTTCAGAGGCGTCGTTGCGTTAAACAGAGATGTATTAGAAGTTTCACTTGTCTCAGTCGATCGCATTCCATTACCGGCCGCCACTCTCTTTAATGTCAGACGCTTTCTGCCCTCAGACAGATTTTTCTCTTCGCTAATTCCCTCAGAAGATTCCATCCTGTTAATCATACCGCCGCCGGCAGCAGGTTGAACTGGGTTCAATCCATCAGGACGCTTTTCAGCTTTGAGGTTCCTCTGTTTATTTTGCAGATTTAGCTCAACATCTGTGTCACCGATTCATCATCAGAAGTCTGTCTGATGTACAGTTCTGATCCTGAAGAGGTAAAAATGTTTGTTTCTGCTGCAGGTTTTCAGATCGTACTCTGACCTGGTAATGGAAACAACAGCATTTATTGTTTTTTTCGATTCCATACAGCCTCAAGTTTTTCATTTCTGCCTCACAGTTTTACATCCGTTACTGACTCAGTTTGTTTTTTCATGCCAACATACTTAAATCCAAAATGCTAACACGCTGTTGTTTAGCTGGTATGATGTATAGCGTGTTTCAATCTAGGTTTAGCCAGCTAGCATGCTAGAACGTCACAGTTTTACATGTTTTCCTGACTCAGTTTGTTGGATGTTTTATGAGGTGTGATTTTTTTTGAAAATCCTACAGATAATTGGATAAAATGCTAAAATGCAAATTTTTGTTGCTAATATACTCATAATGACAATGCTACTGTTTAGCTGGTATGTTGCTTACTACTTGCCAGCTAGCATGCTAGAATATCATCATTTTACATCTTTTACTGACTCAAATTTGCTTGGAGTTATTTCAGGTGGAAATCATTGAAGCATAACAACAGATAAAGGGATAAAGTGCTGATTGCCAATATACGCATATAATGCTAATATGCTAATGTTTAGGTAGTATGATGTTTAGCATGTTGGCTAGTTAGGTTTGGCCTGCTAGCATGCTAGAGTATCACTGTTTTACATCTTTGTACTTGTTTAATTTGATAATTTTTTTTTCAGTATCATTTAAAAAATCCCACAAATAAATGGGTAAAATGCAAACTTTTGCAGGCCATATATTCAAATCAGCAATGCTAGCATGCTAAACAGGTAAACAGAAGCATGTTTACCTGCTAGCATGCTAGAACATCCCAGTTTTATATCTTTTACTGACTCAGTTTGCTGGATGTATTTTCAGATGGAAGTTTTTGAAAACCATCAGAGATTAAAGGGGAAAATGCTAATTTCTGCATGATAAATATATCGATAATGCTAATGTGCAAATGTTGAGCTAGTACAATGTTACGCATGTTTTCTGTTACGCTTTTGCCATCTGGTATGCTAGAACATCATAGAACATCTTTTACTGGTTCAGTTTGATGGGTGTTTTGTCAGTTGTAGTTTTGAAAAATATCTGACAGATTGAGAAGTAAAATGCTAACTTCTGCACGCCAATCTACTCACATTGACAATGCTAACACGCTACTATCTAGCTGGTACAATCTTTAGCATGTTTGCCGTTTAGATTTGCCTGCTGGCATGCTAGAACATTAAAATGTTTACATCCTGGAAACATTATCTGCTTTGGGGTGAATAAACAAGACTTTTTTGTCGACTCTTTGTCAGAAGGTGGCGCTGTAGCTCCTCCTTCTCCGTCTCCTACACGTCTCCACAGCTGCAGCCACTTCCCTTCTAGCACCTGTACCCTTCTCTGTCACAGAGACAGGGCTGATGTTGGAGCTGGGAGACTTTGCTCTGGGAAGGCAGCTGGTCCAGATGGTGTGTGTCCAAGGCTGCTTAAAGACTTAAAAGTGCTGCACAACTGTGTCAACCTCTCCACAGGATCTTCAACCTGAGTCTACAGCTGCTCTATGGAAAACATCCTGTATTGTACCGGTACCAAAAATCAAATGTCCGGCTAAACTAAATGACTACAGACCTATTGCCCTTACCTCACATATCATGAAAACTCTGCAGGGGCTGATTCTACGCCTACTGAGGCTTGAGGTCAAAGACAAACTCTATTCCCTACAGTTTGCATACAAAGAACACACTGGAGTGGATAATGCCATCCTCTTCATGCTTCACTGTGCCCTGTCTCATCTGGAGGAACCTGGAGTTTAGGTGAGAATCATGTTCTTTGATTTTTCAAACGCATTCAACTCCATCCAACCCACCATACTCAAAGAGAAGCTGACAGAGATGGGAGTGGATCCTTCCTGGGTTTCTTGCATCATAGATTACCTGACAGGATGGCCACAGTTTGTCAGGCTGGGGAACTGTGTTTCTGGGACATTAATGAGCAGTACTGGGGCTCCACAAGGAACAGTCCTGGCTCCATTCCTGTTCACACTGTACACATCAGACTTCAGATACAGCACTGAGTCCTGCCACATTCAGAAATACTCTGATGACACTGCTATCATGGCATGTATCAGAAATGGACATGAAGCTGAATACAGGGATCTGATAAGTGCCTTCAGTGACTGGAGTCACAAAAACTGCCTGCTACTCATCACCTCAAAGACAAAGGAAATGATCATAGATTTCCGCAGATCCAAACCCCCCTTTCAGCCAGTGAACACTTGTGGCGCGGACATCAAGGTGGTGACATTGTATAAATATTTAGGTGTCCACCTTGATAATAAGTTAGACTGGTCTAAAAATGTAGACTTCATCTACAAAAAGGGCCAGAGCCGACTTTTTAACCTCAGAAGACTTGGATCATTAGACATCTGCAGTAAGATGCTGCAGATGTTTTATCAGTCTGTGGTAGCAAGTGTCCTGTTTTATGCTGCAGTCTGCTGGGGAGGCAGGATAAAAAACAAGGATGCAAGGCGTCTGAACAAACTGATTAAAAAAGCTGGCTCTGTGGTTGGAATCAGATTGAACTCATTGGAGGATGAGGTGGACAGACATGCACTTAGAAAGATGGAGGCCATTCTGACAAACATGGATCATCCACTTCACATCTGCCTCAGTGAACAACGAAACATCAGTGGTGGACGACTCCTATCCCTGCAGAACTGAAAGATTCAGAAAATCTTTCTTACCATCAGCAATTAGACTACTTAATTCTGAAGTAAACAGATGAAACCAGACAATTGAATTTCCCTTCGGGGATTAATAAAGTTATTGTATTGTATTGTATTGCATTGTATAGGCTACGTTAGCTGTAATGAACAGAGTAGAAGAAGACAAAACAAGCAAAACTTTGTCCATCTTTGAGAAAAAGCTATAGACAGGTCTTTAACACTTGTTTTCTTGAGACAAAGACAGCGAAAGGAACGACTGATTGGTCATAATTTAATAATAATTTAGTATTAATCTCCTTAAGCGAATGTAAAAGTGTTGCCGCCAATGATATCTTCTAAAGCGATACTTCAAAATGTGCATAAAAACCTGTTATTTCTTCCATCTCCTCATGTAATCCAATCATTCCTTATGTCTTCTGGTTAAAGATGGCTGTTTTGACATCTAAAGCTTTCGCCTGGTAAATCCTGTATTCATGCACCAGCTCAGAAAATACACAAAAAAAGTCAGATGTCGAACAGATTCCACATTTCTTTAACACCCGGGCTCATTACAAGTGTTCAAACAAATGCGTTTTTGCTTTTCTAACCAGAATAGACGCGTTAAAGCTCGTCGATGCTTCACAGCGAACCTCCTGCTGCTGCTCTCTCTCTATTCGCCTCCATGCAAGTGAATGTAACTCGCCCAGACAGCACAGTGATTAAATGCCTCTAATTGGTGCTTTTAAAGCCACAGCGAGTTTGTGTTGCTACATAATGAGCTCCGTTCTCATGCTGAAGTGACACTAATGGATACACAATGGATGGAGATCAGGAGGTTTTTTCAGTTTGCTTTTCTGCAGCTGCGGATTTATACAGTTTTTTATTGGAGCGTCCAGGTTTGGATCAGAATGTGGTGGGAAAGAAATGACTTTTTTTAATCGCTGGAGGCCAAATAACCTTTAAAAAAAACATTTTAATCGACTCTTGTCGTTCGTTGATGCAAAACTGTAGAATATGGATGAGAGGTTCGACTAAATTCACAGCAAAAAAACAACTAAACTGAACTAAAAACTCAAAATTTTTGTCACGATTGTTGGTTGCAGCTTGAGTCAGCTGTGGTTTTATAGCTGCACCGAGAAACGCAGAATTTTTTGTTTTTTACGCGATCTTTCCTTAAAAATCTGTCTGATGTAGCAAAAAAGTGTCCAAAAATACAATAAACTAGATGAAATTTACTCAAATTTAAGATTTGTTTGAGTCTCTATGGACTATTTGAGTCATTCTGGAATATTTCTGGTCCAGTTTAAAGTCTCTGTCCATCATGTGTAGAAAGATGTTTCTCCATGCTGAATGTATCTCCAACTACTTGCTCCTCTGTTCACTGTTTCTGAGCCATGCTGCATTTATTTGATTCATCCAGTAGCTTTGATTTTCCTGTCCAAAACTTGCCTAACATAATTAGAAACTTGTCCAAAGTTACATCAAATTGTCAAAACTGACTACAAATCTGTCCAAAGTACCAAAAAAAGATCCAAAATTACCCAAGAATTGTCAACACTAACTCGAAAAATGTCCTAAATTATTTAAAACTAACTAAAAATGACTCAAAATGGATCAATATGAGATTTATTTGAGTGTCTAAAGACAAAATAATTCATCTTGGACCATTTTTGGTCCAGTTTTGAGTCTCTGCACATCAGATTATACGTTTCCATTCTCAACAGTTTTTGAAAATTTGTCCATAACAATTCAAAACTTGTCTAAAATAACTTGAAACTTGTCCAAAGTCATATAAAATTGTCTGAATTGACTAAAAATTTGTTCAATGGAAAATGTTCATAATATTGAACATCACAGTTTTAGGCCTAGATTTGGGTAATTTTGGTTAATTTGAGGCACTTTTAAATAGTTTAACAGAAATTGGTGTATTCTTTGGCAATTTTTTTTAGCAAGATGTGTAAAAATAAAGCTGATTTGATGAAATGCTATGATTCTTATTAATTGAATTTAATTAAAACAGACGAGTAATTCAAGAACCAATGATCCTTTTGATAAATAGTGTGACTTTGGCAAGCTTTTAAAACAATAACATGACTTTCGAGGTTTGGAGGGTCATTATTTACAGACAAAAACATTTTTATACCATTTATACAGTCTTAAAAAACACAAAACCTCGAAATTGCCATAAAATGAACATTTTCTGGTTGTTGAGAACGACTTGGTTGCTTGAAGTTGGTTCAACTGTTGGAAAACCAGCTTCGCAAGAAAAGTTTTGCCAGAAAAATCAAGCAATTTATAGATGTTTGGTTTCTGGGTTTCGTAAATGGTGTAATTTTACCAAGTTTTTAAAAGAACAATGTGAATTTTGAGGTTTAGAGGGTCATTAGTTACATTCAAAAAAAAAAAACTTTTAATACCGAATATACAGTCTTAAAAAATTTAAAACCTTTAAATTGCCATAAAATAAACATTTTCTGGTTGTTTAGAACGACTTGGTTGACTCCACTGTTGGAAAAACGGCTTTGCAAGAAAAGTTTTGCCAGAAAAATCAAGCAATTTGTGGATGTTTGGTTTCTGGGTTTCATAAATGGTGTAACTTTACCAAGTTTTTAGAAGAATAACATGAATTTTGAGGCTTTGAAGGTCATTATTTCTGCATAAAAAACATTTTCAGACTGTGTACGAACTTTTAAACAATACAAAATCTTTAAATTGCCGTAAATTAAACATTTTCTAGTTGTTTAAAATGACTTGGTTGACTCCACTGTTGGAAAAGCAGCTTTGTAAGTAAAGTTTTACTAGAAAAACAATCATTTGTGGATGTTTGTTGCCCTTTTTGGTTCCACTTTTGGCTTCCTGATAAACATATTGACACTAAAAGAAAAGAAAATTAATTCGAGCCTCTTTTTTAAAATCCATCAGTTTCATTTTTGTCCATTATTCCACTCAGTGAAGTTTAGCTAGCAGCTAATCCTCCTGAGGATTTGAGGTGAGCTGCTCAAGAAAAAGGTGGTTTTTGGCCTCAGAAACTTCGCCGCCGTTCATCAGCGTTTCTGTTTTATCTCCCTCGAGGTAAACAGAAGCTCGTTTCAGGTTCAAACCAGACAACTTCAGATGTTGTAGCAACACGTCGGCGGCTTTGAAAGACTTTCAAAGTGACGCGTTTGAATAAAAACACTTCAAACATTTCAGACGGACTTCATAAAAATATAAATATTAGCAGCGTCTCGGACCTTCATCAGGCCTTTAATCATGGTGCCTGGATTAAAAGATGGCTGTATTTGATGTTCACGTTTCATGTTTTCTGTCGATGATGTTGTGTATTTTTGGGGAATTTCTTTAATTTTTTTGGCAGGTTCGTCGACATATTAAATGAAAGAAAACAGTTCACAATCCGTGCACTTTCAATCATTTTTGAGATTATTTTTGATTCTTATTTATTGGATTTTACAGGAAGTTGTCATTTGGTGGAACGTCGTTTTGTTTATTATTTGAATATTTTTGCAATTTACTTTTTTTTATGTTGTATATTTCTAATTAATTGAAATTAGTTTGAAGAAATCGTCTCTTCACTTTGACATGAAAGAGTCTTTTTTGGTAAATTTGCAATCTGTGAATTCAAGAAGCCCAATTAAATTGGCCATAAGTGTACTGAATACTTTTACAATCACTTATTTTAAACTTCATAATTTTAATTAATTGGAATTCCTTTGGAGGAATCTCATTTCACTTGGCAATGAAAGAGTCTTTGTTTTGGTTTGTACATTTAAAAAATCCAATAAATGTGTTTTTAAAGGATATTTTCTATTCTCTGGAGCTGTCATTCTTAAAAAATGGATTATTTCACTTGTTTCTGCTGCGAAACTGATGCTATTTTTAGGAAAATAAGCAGAAATGGACTGTAACTTCAGTATATGTCCTTTCTAATGAGAATTTTTATTCTTAAGAACTTTATTTCTCAAAATTTCACTTGTTTCTGCTACAAAACTGATGCTATTTTTGGAAAATAACCAGAATTGGATGGAATTCAGGAAAAAAAGCACAAAAATCTGCCTCATCCGCCTGCCTCATGAGAATTTCTATTCTAAGGGTCTGTAATTCTTTAATTTCAGGCAAATCAGCGATTTTAAATCCAAAATCTTGTTGAACCTTCAGGTTAAAATGGCGCCAAACATGTTCACTGACTCCTTAAATGCAGCCGTAAACTTTCATTTTAGCAGCTTCATTCCGACATGTGGTTCAGGATGGTTAAACGTTGAATAAAGCTGCTAAAACTGTCACGATTTGCATGTTTTTGAAAGCAGGTTAGCGACTGCAAACCGTCTCCTGGTTGAAGATGCAGCAGTGACACTGTGCTATTAACAGCAGCTCTCTGGAGCTTTGAACCGACGTCCTGCCGCGAGGCCCCATGGTGAGGCGGGAAAAAGCAATCTAAGCTCCCACGCTAACCGTTCGATCCTCTGTTTCAGGAGAACGGCGGCTCGTTAACCCCCCAAACCCAAACCGTCTCCGATCCGCGGCCGCCGTCCTGCAGCTCTCTGGGAAATAATCCTGTTAAAGGTCCTGGATGGTTCTCACTGCTGGAGATAAATTCCTCACCTCTGGCTGTTTTCCCAAAACACACTCGGTGTCCTAAAGAGACCTGGCATTTCATCCGTCCCGTTCCCCTGAAAACCTCCAAATTACCTTCAGCGCCGAGGTCACGCAGAAAAATAGCGGCTAAAAGACTTGGGAGGGAGATAACGGAGATAATCGTCATTCGTTTACTGTTTTTTCTGTGGAGCAGAAACACAGTAGGTGGACCGAGAGAGTCTTTAAAGGACGGAAAAGCAACGAATCAACCAGGTCTGATGGAAAACTAACAAAAATGTCCTGTTTAAATGAGAATTTCTATTCTCAGGAGCAGTAATTCTTTCAAAAAAGTGGAATATTTCACTTGTTTCTGCTAAAAAACTGATGCTATTATTGGAAAACAACCAGGATCAGACAGAACTGTACTTCTTTTACATTGCATAAAGCTATTTAGTCCATTATAATAATGAACTTATCAACCAGTACTGCTTCAGAATGAATATTTTCACTCCAGACAACAGGGAAAGAAAAGCAGATTTCTGGGTTCCACTTGCACGTTAAATATCGAGTCTTTTAGCTCCATTTTGGTCTCCACCATCTTCAGAGTGAAATATGTTCCTCTGCAGAGCACTGAGAGTGAATTAAAAAATCATTCTCAAAGAATTTTTCACTACAAGCAACTACTTTCACATTTCATAATGTCATTTTGTCCATTATAAGTACAAAATTATTGATTTCTGCAGCTTTAGAACCAACATTATCACTCAACATAGCAGGAAAAGTAAAGTTGGTTTTGGGGTTTTAGATGAGTGATGCAAGTTGTAGTTCAACAGTACTTCAAGGATTATTAGACACTGGAAAATCTGAAGATTATTTTTCAGTTTTTATAGTTTTTGTCTCTGACATCTGGTGTCGTTTTGGTGATTTTAAAAGAAAACACTGTTTTGGGTCAATACTGACTCTTTTAGATCCATTTTTGGAGTTAAAAATTTTTTTAAAAGAGAGCTGTGAGTAAAACAAAAGCTAACTATAACTATAAAGTTATTGATTTGTGCAGCTTTAGAACCAATATTTTCACTCTACACAGCAGGAGAAGTGAAACTGGTTTTGATTTCTTTCTGTTTTTAGCAGTTTTTGGTTCTGACATATGGTGTCATTTTGGTGATTTTAAAAGAAAGATTGACAACAAAATAAAAGATCATTTTCAAAGATTTCGTTGCAACAAACAACTACTTTCACATTGCATGCAGTGATTTAGTCCATTTGAACTCTAAAGTTATTGATTTGTGCAGCTTTAGAACCAATATTTTCACTCTACACAACAGGAAAAGTAAAGTTGGGTTTGATTTTTTCCTGTATTAGCAGTTTTTGGTTCTGACATATGGTGTCATTTTGGTGATTTTAAAAGAAAACACCGTTTTGGGTCAATATTGACTCTTTTTTAGCTCCATTCTTGGTCTCCATCATCTTCACAGTGAAAAATATTCTTTACAAGAGAACTGACAGTAAAATAAAAGATCCTTTTCAAAGATTTTGTCGCTACAAACAACTATTTTCACATTGCCAGTCCATTTCCGCAGCTTTTCAAAGGATATTATGCTACTTTAAGTTGCATATTTGCGTATTTCTGTCTATTTGACGCTGAAACATCAAACGTCTCATCTTCACGGCTGCACCATCCATTAAAACATAACATTTCAGATGTTCTGCTGATACATCGACGTCTTTGGACACTTTTGGGACTTTAAATGTTTCTGTTGGGGGAAACTTTGCTAACACATCGTCCTTGTGAGTGTTTTTTTTTTTTTTTTTGCATATTAATGCTGGATTGCGGTGGTGGCAGCTGAGTGGAGGCGGCTGTAGCCGGCCGACAGCTGACTGGCCTGCAGCTCTGTGGGTTTAACGTGAGCGACTGGATGTGAGCTTCGTCCATCTGCTGTTGTGTGTCGGCCCGAGGCGACGGCAGGAACGACGGAGTGGAAAAAAGAAGAAGAAAAAAGAAAAAGATGAATGTAGGTGTGTGTTTGCTGCAGCCGGACCTCGGGCGCTGCTGTCGGAGCGTCTCTGAGGATCCCAGATGGAGCCAGAACTCAACAGAACACATTAGTCCACTTGGCGAGTTCTCACATATTCAGCTGAATCCTCCTGACGGTCGATCACCTGAGCCTCGGCAAGATTTCTGCTCCGCTGGAACAGTCAGATGAATCCTACGGAGGCCCAGAGAGGCCTGTTATCGCTTCTTTAGTTAACTAAAATAAAAAAAAATAACTCCCAGACCGGGACCGAGTCTGAGCTGACAGTCTCTGAGCTTGGTTTGTAAGTGAGAAGAAAGAAAGAACAGGGAACCAATGAAAAGGAGAAAGAGAGTCAGTCTCCAGTGAAATAATAAAACTTGACTTTATAATAAGATGCTTGCAGATATTCACAATACTTAACCCTCAAAACAGGGTTGAAAAACGTGTTTTCTTTCGAAAAAAATGTCAAAATGACACCATTTGTCATAATCAGAAACTGTAAAAACTGTCAAATTCTTAACTTTCCTACAGCCCTTGAACTAATCATCTAACAAGCTATTAGCACTAAACAGATCAAAAAAAACCAAAGAAATCTGTGAAACTTGGTCACTTGTCGCACATGTTTCCTTCAAGGCTCGTTACAAACTTGAAAATCTGAAGATTTTTTTGTTTGTTTTTGCAGTTTTTGGCTCTAATAAATTGTGTAATTTTGGTGATTTTTAAAAGAAAAACACATTTTTGGGTCAATCTTGACTCTAGTTTAGCTCCATTTTTGGGCTCCACCAGATACAGACTCAACCAGAAACTGTAAAAACAGAAACAAATAACCCTCTGATTATTGGCTTTCCAACAGTCCTTGAACTACTCACGTGATGAACAAGAAGTACATTTCACCTCAAATGGTTCTTTAAGGAACTTCCAAAAATCCACCAGAAAATCCTCAAAAATGCGATTCCTCCAAACAACTGAGTTTTTGTCATAACAGACAAATCTGAGTCAATCTGTTCAAGTTTTTCGTCCTTTTAAACAAATTTTCTTTTTCTCACTCACCAAGTTTTGAACCATTTTCTAAACCATTTTGGATAAACTTAGAGTCAATCTTGACTAATTTAGCATCACTTGGAAACGTTTTTGTCATTTCGGACAAATATTGAGTCAATTTGGACACGTTTTTTTCACTGGTGACAAATTTTGAATAATTTTGGACAAATTGTGAGTCACTTTGGCCATTTTTTTCATCATTCCGGACTAACTATGAGTAATTTGTGGAAAATTTTGAGTCATTCTGGACTATTTTTTAAAAATATTTTTTGTTGTATTATTTTGGACACGTTCAGCGATTGAGTCATTTCTGACAAACCTTCAGTCTTGTTGGACAAGACTTTTAACAGTGATCGAGTCATTTCTGATGAACTAGGAGCTATTTTTGACACATTTTTTGGTCATTTCAGACAAATTTTGAATAATTTAGGACAAATTCCGAGATATTTAGGGAAACTTTTAAGTTGTTCTAGACTAATTGTGCATTATTTTGGACAACTTATTTTGCACTTGGGACAAATTATGAGTCATTGTGTGCATTTTGTTGTAATTTCAGAAGAAATTGGATAAATTATTAGTGATTTTGACACGTTTTTGTTATTTAGGACAAAATTTAAATAACTTAAGACAAATTCTGAGTCATCCTAGGCAAATATTTTGTCATACTGGACAGATTTAAGTCATTCTGGGCTAATTTTACAGTGTTTTGGACACATTTTTGCCATTTATGAAGAAGTTTGATTCATTCTAGACTGAATCAGAATCATTTCAGACACATCACAAGTCATTTTGGACCTTTGTTAAAATTAAAAAGAACCATTTTGCCGACAGTTCTTTCAGAGTCTTTCTGGACAAACTAAAAGTACATTTTTTTGACAAATATTGAGCCATTTTGACAAGTTTTGATTTCATACTGACCCAGATTCCAGCAATTTTTGGCTTTTTTTTTTTTGTTGTAATTTCAGAGACTTTCTGAGTTCTTCTGGACACATTTTTTGTCATTTAGGACTTTTTTTTTTTTTTTTTTTTAGTTTTGGAGTCGTGCACAAATTTTATGAAATTTTTTCATCAAATCACCATCCATTTTCATCAAATGTTGAGTCACTTTGGACAAGTTTTTTTGTTTAGAAAAGATCTAAATCATTCTAGACAGATTTTAAATCATTTCTAACCAATTCTGAGTCATTTTGGACACAGTTTTATGTCATTTAGGACACAATTTGAGTCATTTAGACATTTTGTTCATCATTTTGGACCAGTTTTTTAATGAAAAAAAGAGCTTTTTTTGAACCATTTTGCAGATAGTTCTTTTGGAGTCATTCTGGGCAAACTATAAGTAATTTTTTTTGCCAAATATTGAGTCATTTTGGACAAGTTTTTGTCATTTAGAAAAGATCTAGATCATTCTAGACAGAATCTAAATCATTTCTAACCAATCTTGACTCACTTTGGAAACAGTTTATCATCATTTTGGACACATTTTTGGAGCCGTCTGGTTCTATTCTGGGAACAGAACTTGATAAATGTTTGAGTTTTGGACAGTTTCTGCTGTGAACCATGTGAACGCTACAGAAACGCAAGGCCAGATGGAGGCTCGGCTCTGACTGGACACGAGGCTGAAACAGTTCCTGCTGTTCTCCATCTTTGTTTCTTCATCTGAGCAGCTTCTGTCCCTTTAAATCTGGATCTCGGCTCATCATTCCTCTGTGCAGCTCTCAGGGGAGCTCGATGCCCTGCATGACAACAGATGGAGCCCCGAGGCTGAGGGACCACACACACACTGTACACACTATACACACTGCGTTATACACACTACAACACACACTACAACACACTCTACACAACACACTGAGCTGGCAGCAGTCGGTGGGTTAGAGACAAGCTGTGGTAAAGACTGATGTCAACATCAGCTCTGTGGATGTATGTAGACGAACAGACTGAACACACACGGAGAGAATTCATTAAGTTACACACTCACACAATAGGAAGGAAAACACAACATTTAAAACTACCCAAAAAAAATATGCAAACTTTGACCTCATTGACAAAAAACTACTAAACAAAATTCCCGAATTACTCAAAATTTGTCTTAACTTGTCTGAAATGACTTGAAATGTCTTCAAAATGATTCAAAATGTATCCAGAATGTCTAGAAAAAAAAATTAGCAACGACTCAAAATGCGTGATAAGTAACAAAAACCTGTGTGAAATGTTTCAAAATCTGTCCAAAATGACAGCAAACTTGTCTAAAATCCCTCACAATTCAACTAAAAGACTCAACACTAGAGGTAGACCAATATATCGACCGGCCAATATTTTGGGCCGATATATGGACTTTTTTCAATATCAGCCATCGGCCAACATTTACAAATAAAAAGCCGATTTGTGATCAGGCACCCGTACGGGCAGCTGCCGCAACTGCTTTTCCCTTAGAAGGACCCCCAGCACTCAGAGAGCGGAGCATGAGGGGAGCATGAGGGGAGCGAGTGAGCCAGGCAACAACAGGCCTCGATCCACACCTGCTTATTTGGCAAAAAAAAAAAACAGGTAAGAGATTTGTTTCTTGGTAAGAGAGAAAATGCAATGTTGATTTAGCCTTTAAAAGTCTTTACTGTGTGATCATTAAACTGTAAAAGTTAGCCGTTTAAGTTTTAGCGTCAGCCTCAGGCATACAAGCAAGTGAGAAAGTGAAAGTAAATCTGTGGATGCACTGTGTGTGGTGCGCACCTATGCCCAGAGCGAGGCTGCTGCACGTCCCTCATCTGCACACCCAGCGTCCGTATGTTTATATTATCTAATTATACTAGCAGCCCCCCCTTAAAAATCGCCCATCGGCTGAAAATTTTTTTTAAAAATCAGTATCGGCATCGGCCTTTGAAAATCCCGTATCGGTCGACCTCTACTCAAAACTTTAGAATTATTGAAAATTCGTCTAATATGACACAAAACTTGTTTTAAATGTCTCAAAACTTTTCTGAAACAATTCAAAAGTTGATAGAAATGACTCAAACTATGGCCAAATTGACAAAAAAAAGACAAAAATTATAAAATCAAAGTCCAAAATGACCTAAAATGTGTCCTAACTGTCAAAGAACTTGTCTGAAATTACATGAAATGTATTAAAAATAATTAATTTTATCTAAAACACCTCTAAAAATGTCAATAATGAAACAATTTTTTTCAAGTAACAAAAGCCTGTCCAGATTCACTCAAGATGTGTCCAAAATGACAGGAAACATGCTGAAAATCCTTCAAAATTCATCCAGAAAGACCCTAACCCAAACTTGTCCAAAATTAGTGAAAATTTGTCTGAAAAAACTCAAAATGTGTTCAGAATTTCAGAAAATGACACAAACATTTCTCAAAACTCCTCTGACATGACTCAAACTTTGTCCAAATTGACAAAAAACTGCAAATTAAAAGCTCAAAATGACTCAAAACGCACCTAAACTTATTGAAATGACTTGAAATGTGTCCAAAATGATTCAGAATTTATCCAAAGGCCTCAAAAACTGTTAAAAAAAATCCTCAGAATTTGTCTGAAATGTCTCAAAAGTTTAAGGAAATGACAAACTATAGCCAAATTGACAATAAAAGACAAAAATGACAAAAGTCCAAAATGACCCAAAATGTGTCCTAACTGACAAAACTTGTCTGAAATTACATGAAATGTATTAAAAATGATTGAATCGGTCAAAAAAATTACATCTAAAACTGTCAATAATGTCTCAAAACTTGTCTAAAATGATTCAAAAGTTGTTGGAAATGACCACAAGACGCAAACAGACGCAAAAAAATGGTTGGCGTGGATCTCAAGGAGCTTCAAACCAAAAGAACAAAAAAATTAACAAGATGAGCAAAAAAAGAGGCAAAATCACAAAAATGGAAATGAAAATGTGTTTACTGCTGCTGAGAGTCTGAACCAACAAAACTAGGAACGTTTCCATGAATATTCTGTGTTTTTCTGTGTTCTATAAAAAAGTCTAAATGAAGAAGCTGCCAACAACAAATCGCCTCTGGAAGTTTTCCACTAAAACTATTCAGAAACAAACTGATTTTTATGTCCGATAACTGAGAACAAAATCCTCCAAAACAAACACCTGAAAATGTGAACTTTGGGGAAACTATCTGCTGCAGATTCTCACCTTTAGTCCGACCGTCTGAGACATTAAACCCCTAATGAGCCGACTCCAGGAAGTGACATCACCCACCTCAGCAGGGGACTTCCTGTTGATGCGGCTAATGAAGGTCAGGAAGTCGGGGGTCTACTCAAATGTCAAAGCTAATCAGAGAACGAGGAGGAAGCTGAATTGTTAATGTGATGGATGAATGTGGGCAGCAGAGACATCGGCGGTACGGAGGCCTGACGACCTCGAACGCACCGCCGCTGCTCAGCTAATCACGTCTGGCAGGACAAAAAAAACAAAACAAAAAACACAAACAATTAGTGAGACAGGAAGAAGAAGAAAGATGAGGAGATGGAGTCTGATGGATCTGATGTGACGCATTAATCTTGACGGAAAGGAAGTGGAGCAAACACCAAATATGGTCGTAGTAAACACAAGAACGTTTCATTAATCTTTAGTCCCTGGTGGTCTTCAGGGTTTCACATGGATCAACAAAAACTCTGTCAAAAGCTTCGCTGGTCACATTTATAAGGTCTGTCAGAGCTCCCAACTGGATAAAAGCACTCAGCCTCAACTTAAATAAAACCCGACACTCCTTCAAAGCAAAGATTTTGAGCTGACGGAGACTAGAAGTTTCTCTGTGCACAGTTGGATAGTTAGCATCTAATGTAGCACGCATGTCAAACACTAAGAGAAAGAACCAGCTAAAGAATAGAAAGGAAAAAATGTCTCCAATCAGACACAATCAAGAGCAAAATGAGCATGAAAAGATGCAAAATCACAGAAACGGCTAAGAGATGCAAAACGACACAGATATGAAAAAAGACTGCAGACACAAAACGTCTACAAAAAGATGCAAATAGCTGCAAAAGGATGCCAAAGACGTCTAATACACACAAAATTAAATCATCTGCACACCAAATGTTTAAAAAACAGTAAAAGGGACTGAAAATGGATCAGAAAGTTATGACAACCGACAGAGAAGACGGGCAACCTGCCATTAAAGATACAGAAACAGCTAAAAAAAATACACAAAATGTCTCAAAAAGCTTGAACCCAACACTCCTTCAAAAGAAGATTTTGAGCTGATGGAGACTAGAAGCTTCTCCGTGAACAGCTGGCTAGTTAGCATCTAGCGTAGCCTGCATGTGAAGCGTTTCTAGAAAGCAAGTCAAACATGCAGAGAAAAAAACAGCTAAGAAAAATATAAAAAGACAAAAATATCTCCAATAAGACAAAAGCAACAGCTAAAATGTATACAAGTCAATGAAAAATATGCACAAAAAGAGCAGAATTAGATCCAAAGTTACAGAATTGACTTAAACCAGACACAAAACATCTAAAAAGAGATGGATAAAACTAAATAGGACGCCAGTGCCTCAAGAAATGGCTAAATGAATAAAATTAATACAAAAAGACAAAAAAACATCTGCAGAATACCTACAAAAAGATGCAAATAGCACGGAAAAAGATAAAAAAAAATACATAGAATAACCACAAAATAGCTAAAGACGGATATGAAAACTGACAATAAATATGCATAAAATAAGCAGAAAATGACACAAAATCACTAAAAAGAGCACAAAAGAGAGTCTGAACAAACAAACCTGCTGCATGTAGACAAATACAGGAATGTTTCCATGAATATTCTGTAAAAACCTAAATGCAGATGTAGAATCTAACAAACTTCCTGCCACCAGCAACAACAGCAACAACTCGGAATGTTTAGTAAATTGATTGTAACGTCTGATAGCCGATTCTCTGAAAGGTCAGAACATTTCAACGAACTTTTGCACTGCAGTAAAAAATATTTCTTCTCATCAGCTTCATGCTGCTGCTGCTTCAGGAGATGATTATACAGAAAAGACTGCCGGCGGTTTGCGCTCAAATGAACTTTTGTTGTGATTCTAAACCTCAAGAACATCCCAGAAGAACAACATTCTGGGGGGAACGTTCTGGTACAAGATCCAATCAATGGAAACCTGATTATTTAGGAATTGTTTTTGTGTAAAAATTCATTTTTTTTCACTGTGTTCCTCCAACAGAACCATGTTTTAAAGCATTTAAACGGCCTTGGACTGCAGTGAATCTTTTGTTTCCTTTAATGGCTTTCTTAACCAACTACTTCACCAGAAACCAAAAAAGAAAAGAAAAAGTGAGAGTTGGAGTGGGCAAAACAAAACGGAGAAAACTGGAATGTTATCACTTGAAAAGACACTCAAACTCCACTCAGCATCTGCAATTCAAATTAACCTTCAGCTCGTCCCCCCTGCAACACTAAACTGAATAAATTCAGCTTCCACTTCAGCTGCTTCTATTTCAGCTGCTTCCACTTCAGCGTCTTCAAGGTTCAACCCGAACGAAGGCGACTCAAAGAACCAGATATGAAGGCCGTTAAATGAAACGTTTTGTAGTTTCATTTTATTAAAACATGTACAGAATGGCCTCATAAGTCCAAAAAGCACTGAGGGAAAGTATCTACTACCGTCTAATGTCTTTTTGTGTTGAAGTTATGTATTTTCTATCCTTTTTTTTTCTCATCTTTGTTTCAAGGGTCTTTTTTCAGTTCAGCTGCACCAAGTCTGGCTTCAGGTACAGGAAGTGTTTCAAGTTTTGCTGTTTTTGACACACATAAGCATTTCAAAAACTACAAAGCAGTGATTTTCTAAGCAACTATGTCGGAAAAATATCTTTTCACTATCTCAGATTAAATTTCAGCGCAATTTCGTTCAACATCTTAGTTTTAACCGACACTTCAACTTCTTTCAGTGTTTCTACTTCAGATCCATCTTCAAGTCCATTACCTGTTTCTGCAACACATGTAGGTTTCAAAAACTACAAAATAGTGAGTCTTAAGCATTTAAACAAAAGTGAAATTCCAACAAACTTCCTGTAGAGACCGCCACAACTTCGTTCATTATCTTTTTTCAACCAACACGTCAACTTCTTTCAGTCCATCTCCACTGACGTCAGCCGTTTCTACCACACAAATCAGTTTCAAAAGCCTCAAAGAATCAACTGGAGGGCATTTAAACTCTTTTGCAATGAACACAAACTGGCTCACACCTTCGGTTTCGTTTAATTAACTTAAAAAGCAGGACGAAGGGAAACGTCATCACTTCAACAAATAAAAAGGACGTTTCTTTAGTAAAACTCTGACTAAAACACTGTAAAGCCTCCTGACATGAGAGCAAATTAATGAACCAGCAGTGATCGTACAAAGGACAAAGACTTGGCCGATTTCCCCCGATGCATTCAGGTGGAAGGTTGTTTCCTGGTTGAATCGGCGGGGGGTGGAACGTATTGACTTCATCTGAACATCGATAAAAGCGTGGTCGGAGGAAGTCTTACCAAGCTTGGGCAGCGAGTATTGGACTTTGAAACAAATAAATACATGTTTCTGCAGTAAAACTCTGACTAAAACGCACCGTAAAGCCTCCTGACAAGAGAGCAAATTATCAAACCCAACAGTGAACATACAAAGGACAAAGACTTGGCCGACGTCCGCAGATGCATTCAGGGGGAAAGCTGCTTCCTGTTTCTTGTTGGGATCAATGGGGGGGATGGAACACATCGACTGCATCTGAATATCGTCGATAAAAGCGTGGTCGGAGGAAGTCTTACCAAGCTTGGGCAGCGAGTACTGGACTTTGAAGTAGTCCTGGTAGAACCCCAGCAGCCTCTTGGTGATGTGCAGGGCGTAGTCGCCGGCGCCGCTGGAGATGGCGTCAGGTCGGGCATAGAGTCGGATCTGAAAGACAAAAAAACGCCCGGAGAAGAAATAGGAATTAGAGTTGACTCGGCTCTGCGGAGAACAGTACAGAATTAAGCCTCTCTTTTTTTTGGTGTTTTTTTTTTGTGTTGTGTTTTCTGTCATTGAACACAGACAAGGAAATTAAATCTGTTGCAGACAAAGAGAAGGAAGCCGAACGTTTATTAAACTCTGCAGAGGAAATAATACAATCAGTTGGTGTTGGAGTTCAAATCACCAGAGAGGAGGGATGTAATTTAAGGGAGTGTTTTCTGTTTTTTTGTTGTAAAAAGAGAAATGTTTTGCAGGTCAACTCTGCAGGGAATCAACAGAATCATGTTGGGTTTTAGGTCGAAATTACGGCGAGGAAAAAAAAAACAAATCAAATTTGAGACCCAAAGACATCTGTGGAAGTTAAAGGTTGTTTTTTCCAGAGTTGAAAGCTCAGTTTGGTCTCATTATCCGACTATTTAACCCTCTAAGCTTCAGTTTCTGGGTGTTTTTTTTTCTTCCTGGCTCGTTTTTCTTCACTCTAGACTCATTTTACCATAAAAACTCCAAATGAATTCATCTTTTAACAGTCTGAACTGAGTGTTGTTTCACTTTTAGGCTTCCAGCGGAAGCTTAGAACTGCATCTTTTGATTAGAAAGTAACTCTTTGGACCCTGAGCAGCAGTTTTTGGCAGTTTTTGTTTTGCTCCTGTCTCATTTTTACTCACTGTCGGTTCATTTATCACTGCGATCTAAAGTCCTGAACCTCCAGGGAAACAGAACAAACATTTTTCTTGTTTTTGCATCATTTTAGTAATTTTAAGAGACGATTTTCAAATAGTTTCTGTGTGTTTTTGGTTTCGTTTTTCTTCACTGTTGGTTTATTTTTCACTGCAATCTAAAGTCCTGAACATCTCTGGAAACAGAACAACCATGAAGGAGAGAAAATTTATAAATGTCTTCTGTGCAGAAATACAAAGAATGACAGAAATCCTAAAAACAAAAAAGGAAAAAAAAAAGTTAAATTTCTTTCCAATGAACAACTTATGAACCAACAAGGCAGGAAAAAAAGAAGGTCGTGCATGTCAGGAAATGCATCGTAGATCAGCTGTAGTATCTGGGTGTTCCACCAGGAGGAGCCTCTAACTGTTTAGTACTGTAGTGACCAGAGGAGGCGTCACTCTGACTACAGGAAGTCAATGCTGACAAGCAGAGAGCATTGTGGGAGGTTAGCTAGTAAAGAGGCACCATGACAAAGACTTATAAGGTGGTTAATGACCAATGACCCAAGCTAAGAGAAGTTTTTTAGTTTAGCTGTAGCACCTGCTTGCTCTTACTGTTTAGTACTGTACTGACCAGAGCACTGTGGCGGTTATAGCTAGCAGCGGGGCACCATGACAATGATTTCTGTGATGCTTAATGACATCCAACTCATGTTCAAGTTTGAGATATGGTAATTACATGTTACACCCTAATTTATCTCCCATTTTCCTTGAAATTAAACCATAATTTACTATGTTAACAAGACATTGTATTAAAGGAAATGAATAGTTGTGTAGTTTAAAGTTGTTCTACAAGTTAATGTTGTGAATTGTGCTGTAAAAAAGTATTACACTTTGTTTCTTTTCAGTTTCTCTGAATAATAAAAGTTTTGGGGTCTAAAAACCAACCTTGAACTCTGAAACAACCTTTAATTCTGGTTCTAAAATAAAGAAAGCTCTGCAGACCAGCTGCTGTTCTGGGATTCTTCAGTCTGAAATCTTCACATTAAAAGTGAAAACACAGACTCTGTAATGATCTTTTCAGCGTTTGTTGATGCTCTCTGGTGATTCGGCAGCAACGTTTCACTTCAGCGACTCTCAGCTGATTCTCTAAAATGAAGCTCTCAGGCTGACAGTTGATTTAGCAGCTTTGGAGAGAAGATGAGAAACTGAGAGACTTTATTTCAGACCTTCAACATGACATTGTACCAAATTGATCAAATTTCCAACGTATGAAAAGTCATTTTCTGATTCTCTGGAAAACGCATTAACCATTTTAGACTCTAGTTTTTCAGTTATTTCAACATTTTCTACTGATCGCCGTTTAAAAGATGACTTTAATCTTTGTGCTTTTTCCAGATGCAAAGAAGCGACTTTTAAAACTGTTTTTACTGAATTTTTTTAAAGAATTTCCTACCATTATACAGTTTTTCTCTGTTTACATGCTGATTGTAAAAAAATTAAAAATAAAAAAAGTCACAAAAGTGCATAATGCTGACATCAAAAACTGGTTTTTAAATGTGCATTTTCATTACTGTATTTAAATGAGCAAAAAAATATATTGTTGTCCAGATATTTGCTAGTATTTGAAAGAAAAACTGTCTATTAGACTATAAAATGGTCAATAATCTTTTTAACTGTTATTTTACAGATTTTCCCTGTTTTTTTCAGTTATAGATAATAACTAACAAACTCAGATAAAAGAAATTTACACGTTGACTGCAAAAATAATATAAGAAAACACACTGTGAATAATGCTCACATCAAAAATGTCTATTTTTTACAAACTGCACTGTATTTTCTTCAGCCAAAAATTAATATTTTTTAAAAATGCTATCATTTGAAAAAATGAATATTAAGAAATTAAAAATAACTCTTACTGAGCAGATCTTTACCTGTTTAATTACAGACAAACTTCATTTTTCAAGATGAAAAAATTACTCAATAACATAAAATCTAATAAAACCACTGAAAAAAGTATTACAATTGTTTGTACACAAAACTGCACTATTGCTCTGTTTAACTGTATTTAAATCAGGTAAATAATATCAATATTTTACCAAAAAAAATTGTCATTTGAAAAAAATATGAGAAGAAATTTAAAATGGTAATAATTGCTCCCACTATTATTTTGCAGATTTTTATCAGTTTATTCAATAAATATTTAATTCTTTCAAAAATAAAAAAATGATTAAATTACATAATATCTAACAAAACCACTGAAAAAACATTAATTAAAACTGTCAATAATTTCCACATCACTGTAAATAGCTTTCCTCAATGTGTGACCAATAAATTACAGTTTTATTGTATTTAAATCATCTAAAAATATTAGTTTATAAAAAATGTCCATTATTTGAAAAAATATATATTTAAAAATTCAAAATGGCAATAACTGCTTCGTTATTTTGCAGATTTAGACTTGTTTAATTACATAATTACTTCATTTTTAATTAATGAGTTATTTTATTATATAAAGTTTAATCAAACCACTGAAAAAAGTTTTAACTTATATTTTGACAGTAAAATAAAAATATTTCCTTTCCTGAATTCTGTCTAAAATGACACAAAATGGTCCAAAAATGCAGTTTGAAAATGTAAATAAATGGAAATATTCACACTCTGTGGATGACTTCTGTTAAAATATCCCCTCAGACATGTTATTTGTTGGAGTGCACGCTGGAAACACTGGAATTGATTCACATACTAACACAGATCCTGCTGCTTCACCGTCCCGTACAAACACAAAGCTCCTGTTAAACTATGCTGATCTCATCCTCTGCAGCTCCCTCAGCACCACGGATTCCTCTGAAAAAATTCCTCCTTTTCAGAGCCGCCCTGCTCTTATTCCCGTCATTCTCCTCCCTCTGCCAGAACTCATCTCGCCGCTCTGCAGCCGGCGGAGCGAATATCAGCTCAGAGAGTCGGGGGGCTTTATTGAAATGGGAGCTTCTGTCGGCGGCAAGCTGCTGAATTGAATATCATCTCCCGAGGATTCCTCAAACGCCGGCAGTCGTGTTCTCCCAGGTGAGCGGCAACCCGGACGCCTTTCGCTTTCTGACGGGGTGGAGGTGACGTTTGACTTCAAAGCAGCGGCATGAACACTTTCAGCAGCACTCCAGAGGCCCGAATCTGACGTTTAAACTCAAACTACCACATTGGTTTGGTCTCTCAGGACTGAAAAAGTCGCCCAAACGCACGAATGCAAGAGAAAAATACTAATTTAGTGATTTAGATCAGCCTTTTCAGCTGGTTTGACACAATTATGTTGCATCAACTTAACCTTTTCTGCAATTTAAACTCAAATTTCCGCATTAGTTGATTTAAAATTCAATTCAATTCCATCGAAAATTAAATTGGCTTAATTTGCACCATGAACACGTTTTAAACCCTTCATAAAGTTCCTACCACTTAATTAAATTCACAAATGCAAGATAAAAACTCTAATTTAGTTGGTTTGACATAATAATGCTGCATCAACTCAACATTCTGTGCAATTTAAACTGCATTAGTTGTTTTAAAATCAAACTAAAGAAGCAGTTACTAAATTAAATTTTCAGAGTTCAGGATTCCAGCAAGTTTTGAGTCTTTGTGGACGAATTCTAAGAGATTTTCAACAATTTTTCGGTCATTTTGGACACATTCGGAGTCATTTTGGACTTTTATTTTTGATTTTTTTTGTCATTTTTGTCATTTTGGACAAACTTTGAGTCAGTTCAGAAGAATTTAGAAAACGTTTTGTGTCATTTTTGACACGTTTTAGTCATTCCAGGCATATTCTTGTTGGTTAAGAAACATTTAGAGTCAGTACTTTGGGGAAATGTTTTGAAAGTTCACATATCCTGACCTGACTAGATCATTTAACATTGTGTGTGTATGTTTTATATCCTCCAAAAAGTTCACACCACTTACTTAAAAGCAAAATTACAAGATAAAAATCCTAATTTTTGACACTTTTTTAGTTGGTTTGACGAAATAATGTAGCATCATTATATATAATCATCATTGCAATCAAATTAAAGTTGCAGTAACTAAATGAAACTGAGTTCAGGATTTCAACAAGTTTTGAGTCTTTGTGGATGAATTCTGAGAATTTTCAACAACTTTTTGGTGATTTTGGACACATTTGGAGTCATTTCAGACATGTTCTTGTCAGTTAAGACACATTATTAGTCAGTAATCTGGGTAAATGTTTGGAAAGTTTACATATCCTGTCCTTGCCCAACTTAAGATTGTGTGCAATTTATTCCAGACCCTTCCTCTCTCCTCTGCTCATCATCAGTAGAAAGATGTTTCACCATGCTGAATGTATCTCCAACAACTAGCTCCTCTGTTCACCGTTTCTGAGCCATGCTGCATTTATTTTATTCATCCAGTAGGTTTGGTTTTTTTCTCAGTCTGAAATTGTTCAAAATGATTTGTTCAGAACAATTTGAAACGTGTCCAAATTGACTGAAAATCTGTCAGAAGTACCAAATAAAAGTCCAAAATAATTGGAAAAATGTCCACAGTGACTTTAAACTAGCTAAAAATTATTCATAATTTGTTCAATATGAGATTATTTAGAGTCTCTACGGACAATTTGAGTCGTTTTGGACAACTTTTGAAATTTTTCTGTGGAAATACTGCCTGCAGTTCAATGTAAAAACTCTCAGAATTTTAGTCACATTACTTTTGGTCACAGCTGAGTCAAATGTGATTTTTCTGTCACGCTGTGAAGCACAGAATTTGATGTTTTTGACAGAATTCTATTTTGGCTAAATTTTAAATGAAAGTTAAATGATTACAACTCAAAGTGTCGCTTCCTGTTAGCTTTGAATTCCACTTGACAGCTTAATTATTTATTGAGCTTAATTCTCAAGAAGGAAGAGCATCAAATTAGCAAAATAAAATAACAAAAACCCACAAACCCAGCCAGCAACAGACTCAACCAATCTCCAATGGACACCAATAGAATTCACACTTTAGGAATTTTAAAAATGGTGGCATCTCCTGCACTTTTAGAAAGTTTCACCTCCTCGGATCAGCGATTTTCTCATTAGAAGTTTATGAAGAACCTGATTCCTCCTTTGTAAAAACAGATGGATAAACTGAACCCGACTAATAACTTACAACCGGCTCATAGCTCCTTTAATTCTCTCAAATAAACTTCTTGTATAAAACAACAAGTGTGTTTACAGCGTTTCTTTCCAAAGATCGGCTGCCAGCGGAGACACCAGAGAGTTTCTGGTTCCAGCCAAGAAATGATCCAACTCTTAATTCCCCATAAACCTCAGCATATTAAAGCAGATAAAAGGTCTTAATTAGTGGGAATTAGAGGTGCTTGTAATCCACTTTGTTACTCAGTTCCTCCTGTTTTCTCTTTTTTTACAGTCATTATGCTCAGAAAACTATGGTGCTTTATACTAACTACAAGGAGCCAAAATTCTACTTAAAACACCAAGAAAACATGGATCTCCATCTTAAGAACCTTAGAAGTCCAAGCAGCTTCTGGATGTTTTTGTTACTCTGGACACATTTTATGTAGAAATGCAGTTAGAATCAATCAAAAGAAATAGATTTGTTGGGTTATTTGTGTCACCTTCAAAAATAAAAACCTGGAATTAACACGTAGAACATTTTTCTAAGTGTCCACAGCTGTTACCAATACTGAAGATACAAATGGAGGCTCTATGTTCTTTAAATTTTCAATTAGTTTTCACAATTGTCTTCTCTCTGTTCTGTGGAAACACTGTCTGCAGTTCAACCAAAACATCTCTGAATGGCTGGTTGGAGGTGAGTCAGTTAAAACCTCACTGAGAATTTGGGAGTTTGGTGAGTTTGGTTTCTATAGAATCTGGTGCATCAACATGAAGAAGGAAATTCTACCTCGAGAAGCAGAACCTTGAAGCTACTCTCAAGTTTGCTGCTGATCACAGGGACAAAGAAAAGGTCTTCTGGAGGAAAGTTCTGTGGTCAGATGGAACAAAAACTAAGCAGAAATATGTTTGGAGGACAGAAGGTGAGGTCTTTAACCCAAGAAACCAAACCTACCATCAAGCATGGTGGTGGCAGCATCATACTCTGTGGAACTGGAGCTTCACACAAAGTAAATGGAAAAATGAAGGAGGAAGATTACCTCCACATTCTTCAGGAAAACCTGAAACTACCAGCAGAAGGTTGATCTTGGACACAGTTGGAGGATTCAACAAGACAATGAGCCCAAACACACATCAGATGTGGTAAAGAAATGGTTCAATCCAGTCCAAAACCAAAACCAGTTATAGAAACAGTCAGAAACCAGTCCTAAAAAAGTCAAAAATCACTGGTACAAAACCAAACCTAAACCGCTCCTAAAGCAAGTCCAAGACCTGTCCAAGACAGCCTGAAACTAGTCCTGAACTAGTACCAGATCTAGAGTAAAATAAATTCTAAACCAACTTTAATCCTCCTGCTGTCTTCATTTACAGGCACCAAAAAATATTGTTTCCTTGTCTGAAAAAAATCCAAAAATTCAGCAAAAAAAATCCCCAAATTTCAGAAAATTTGCAAAACTTTCAGGAAGTAAATTCCAATAATTCCTTAAAAGTTTCCCGTAAAAGTTTTATTTTTTAAAAATCCCTCAAATTTGGCAAGAAAATTCTTGTAAATATTTTCAAAAAATGAGTAAAAATCTTCCAAAAAATCCTAAAAATATCTCAAGTGATTATATATATATCAGTAAAACTTCTAATATGTTCTTGAAGAACATTCTCATAAAAATCAACCAAAATCCAGCGAATTTGGTTGATTCGCTGGACTTTGGTTGATTTTTTATGTGAATGTTTGTAAACATTTTTAACATTTCTTTTTTCCACCAAAAATGATCAAATATTTCCCAAACATGTTGAAAATGTCAAAATCTGAAGTTTCACTGTGAATTTTTTTTTCTTTCTACATTTTCAAACTTTAAACCAGGTCAACTTTTACCCGCAGTACGACACAAGGGTTAAATCACATCCAAAACCATGAGAACCAAGACTGAAATAGAACATAAACCAGTCCCAAGAAGGTCCAACAGGAGTCCAACATACAATCTGAAACCAGTCGAGACATACTTCTAGAAAGCCCCAGAGCATGATACTACCACCACCATGCTTGATGGCAGGTTTGGTGTTCTTGGGGTTAAAGATCTTCTCTTCTCAAGCATATTTCTGCTCAGTTTTCGTTCCATCTGATCACAGAACTTTCCTCCAGAAGACTTTTTTTGTCCATGTCCACGATCAGGTTGTTTCCGTTACATTTCAGGGTTCTGCTTTGATTAAATCTGTAGCTAACGGTCGGTTTCTCAGAGCATTGTTAATGTCTTTATATCGCCTGATCTCTGTCCAAGTCAAGGATCGCACATTTAAACCAATATAAAACAGACAAATGCAGCAAATCTTCACTTTTAACCAGCTGAAAGTCGAGAATGAAGACATTTTGCTGACAATTTTAGGTTTTCCTTCTTCATTATTCCGCTTACTTTGTGTAGAGCTCCAGTTCCACAGAGCATGATACTGCCATCACTATGCTGGATGGTCGGGATGGTGTTCTTGGGGTTAACAAAAGACCGACCAGGATAGTCTGACACCAGTCCTAAACCAGTCCAAAAAATGTTCAGAACCAGTGAAAAAACTGTCTGAAACCAGTCCAAAACCAAAACTTAAACCAGTTTCCGAAACAGTCCGAAACCAGTCCTAAAAACGTCAAAAACCAGTACAAAATCAAGACCCACTTTAACTCACATCCAAAACCAGGAGAACCAAGACTGAAACCAAACATAAACCAGTCCAAAGAAAGTCTGGAACCAGTCCAACATACAGTCTGAAACGAATCCAGAAGCACTTGTAGAAAGCCCCAGAGCATGATACTGCCACCACCATACTCTACAGTCTGTATGGTAAAACAATAAATCTACAAAAAGAGAAGCATTTGTTTCAGCGATTCTATCATGGAAATCAGAGTTATAGGAGTCATGGTACACGAGATATTTACGGGTGTTTAGAAACTATTGTTTACAACTGTGTATATATATTTTAATAGAATCTAGATGTTCTCGTTAATAGATTCGTCTTTCAGCTGCAGGAATCTGGTTTTGCTCTCGACATCTTATCTTATTTTAAAATGAGATTTTATTCAGGCCAGGAAGCCACCAAATTAGCCAGTCAGTCAACCGGCCGATCAGCTGGAGGAAACACTTTTTGGTTCAGATAAACACCTTTTTCCCGCCTCCTCCTCGTCCTTCCTCCCTCTCTCCTTGTTATCTCTCCACTCGGCCGTGACATCTCCGTCTCTCAGTCTGTCGCCCTCGGATGATGGATGGGCCGACGGACGCTCGGTTGCCACGGTAATTTGATGGATGGTTTAGCAGCTGATGCGAGCGAGCGTGCACGGCAGCGGCGGTGTCGACGTGCACGCTCGCCTCCAGTCGACAGGGGTCCTTGACTTTGAGCTCAACGGGCCTCAGCTAAGCCCAGCGTCCAATCAGATCGTCCGTTTACCGATGACAAACGGCGTGATGAAGTGAGACGGAGCGAGAAAAAAAATAGTTTCTGTGTCAAAGTCAACGAGACAGAAGAGATGATTGTTGACTTTAGGACGGAGAGGAGCAGCTTCTGGATCAGCATGTAGTGGAGAAATAAGATAAGCAGCGGCTGGAGCAGCAAGAAACCTCAGGAAAATGATGGAAAATAATCAGGTTCCATCAATAAAATACAGTTTCCAGTCTTAATTTGACTTGATGTGTAATATTTTCTGTGCATTTGTTTCTTAATTATGTATACTGAAGCCTGTTTACATGTGTACAAACCTAGAAATTGCCTTTAAATAGAGCTGAAAAACACTCTAACACATATAATCAGGTTTAAAACTGCCAAAGTCCCAGTTTTATTATGTAATTTTATGAATAAATCTTGTAATAAATGTCAGTAAATATCAGAAAACTGTCAAATCGCAAAAATCTGCTGATAATATTAAATTCGATCAAGTGTAGTTTGAATTTTCATGTGTAAATTTATCGAAAAATCTTTTTTTTTTAAACATATGATTCATATTACTTTATCATATATTTGATGGATTTTTTATGTTAAAACCTTTGTCCAGCTGTAATATTAATGGATGTATCTTTTAAAATTGGTTCTTAATCTTTCTTATTGTGCTTTTTGTTGGTTTGTTTTTGCTATGCAGTGTAGAAATGTTCTGAACCATATTTCATTGTCATATTGACAATGACAATTAAAGATTGAATTGAATTGAGTTGTTTTTGGCTTTTTAATGTAAAATGAAGGTTTTCTACATGTGCAAAAATGATTTTTAAAAAATCACCTCTAAATATTTTATGATGTAAATATTCTGGCAAAATGCAGTAAAGTTCCTGTTTTATGATGTAATTTTGTGCAAAAAAAAAAAAACTTAATAAATGTCGAAAAACTGTCAAACTGCACAAATCTACTGCTAATTTTAGATTATATCAAGTGCTATTGGAATTTTTACATGTAAATTTACAGAAAAATCAGATTTTTTTTGTACACAAGATTTTATTATTTTTTATTATTATTATCCCTTATTAATCCCACAAGGGAAAATACAGATTTTTGCATATCTCCCAATTGGGAGAGTCAGAGTGACAGCATCAGGGCTTGAACCTCTGACCTTCTGGTCAGTAGTCCAGAGACTTAACTGTTGCGCCACCACTGCCCCCACACATATATAATTGTATAATATATTCTATATTTAATGGATTGTTCATGTTAAAAACTTCACCCAGCTGTAAAATTAGTGGATTTACCGTTAAGACATATGATTTAATTGCACTCAATGTGTATTTTTTGGTCTTTTTCATGTTAAATGATGGTTTTATGCAAATATTCACACAAAATGCAGTACAGTCTCAGTCTTGTGATGTAATCTTATGTAAAAATTTTGTAATAAATGTCAAGAAACTTCAGAACACTGTACAATTGCAAAAATTTACTGTTAATTTCAGATATTAAGTGTAATAGGAATTTTTACATGTACATTTACAGAAAAATCTTTTATTTTTTGTTTTTAGATAGGATTTATATAATTTATAGATATATAGAACTTTTTTTCCCCTGGAGATAAAAAATTTTAAGCTCAGATTTTTTAAATTTTTAAAGAAGTCACACATGATTAGTTAAAAAATCTGCATTTTTTTTTTCAATTTTTACCATTTTAAACTGTCATGAATAATGCAATGTTGATGATTTCCTAATAATTTCATATTTTTATTACCTGAAAATTGAAATCTGGGAAAGATTTAATACAGATGAGTAGTTCAAGGACTGTAGGAAAATGGAAAATCAAGAGATTCTTTCAGTTTTTAGTTTCTAGCTTTTAATGCCATTTTGGTGATTATCGTTATATTCTTTTTAGCACAACATGCAAACGCTAAAGATTTTCCTGTTGTTGTGGGGACATTACCATCAATAATATAGATAATCCACTGGGTTTCCTGTTTGTAAATGCTGTCAGTGCATTAAGACTCTTGTGTTCACTCTTACAATCAACAGCAGAACATTTGGTGGACGTTGAAGTTATTTTGTGAATTTTTATTCAATTTTTTTGATGACTTTTTGGTGAATTTATATAATTTTCTGATTGTTTTATTATTTTATGGTCATGTTTTGGTCAATCTGCTCAAATTTATGCTCGTTTCGTTTCATTTCGTGGTCATTCTGGAGCTGTTTTTCATCACATTCTGGTTATTTTGACATTTTAAGGTTAGCAAAAGCAGCATTTTGTGTCACTCTGTGGTTATTTTGTTCTACTTAATAGTAATTTGGTTGATTTGTGTAATTTTCTGGTTGTTTTACTATTTTAGCTTTTAAATTTTTGTTAATTTTGTGCTACCTAATGGAAATTTAGTGTCACTTTTTGGTTAATTTGTATGAATTATTGCAGTAAATGGTCATTTTTAAAAGAAAAAATATATTGGGCATGCATGAAGACTCTTGTGTTCAGTCTTACAGCCAACAGCAGAACATTTGGTGAATTTTAGAGTTATTTTGTGTAACTTAATTCGAATTTTTTGATAATTTTTTGGTGAATTTTTCTTTTTTTTTGTTTTTTTTCTGTTTTATGGTCATTTTTGTGTCATCTAACTCTTTCTGGTTGTTTTATTATTTTAGCTTTTTTTTTTAATTGTTAATTTTGTGCTACCTAATGGAAATTTCGCGTCACTTTTTGGTTAATTTGTTTGAATTATTTCAGTAAACGGTCATTTTTTTGGGTGTGCATGAAGACTCTTGTGTTCAGTCTTACAGCCAACAGCAGAACATTTGGTGAAATTTAGAGTTATTTGTGTAACTTAATTCAAATTTTTTTGATCATTTTTTGGTGAATTTATCTAATTTTTTGGTTGTTTTACTGAGTATGGTAATTTTTTGTGTCATCTAACTCTTATTTGTGGTTGTGTTATGTGACTTTGTGGTCATTCTAGAACTATTTTTCAACACATTCTGGTTATTTAAGGTTATATATAAGGTTAGCAGAAGCAGCATTTTGTATCACTTTGTGGTTATTTTGTACAACTTAATTTGAATTTCATGTCACTTTTTGGTAAATTTGAATGATTTTAATAATTAGACATTTTTAAAGAAAAAAGTTGCTGGGTTTGCATGAAGACAGTTTTCACTCTACATTCAACAACAGAACATCTGGTGAACTTTCAGAGACATTTTAGAGTTAGCAGAAGCAGCATTTTTGATTATTTTGTGCTACTTAATTGTCATTTTTAATTGTTTTCTTTTTGTTTGTTTAATTTGTATAATTTTCTGGTTGTTTATTCTTTTATGGTCACATTTGGGGTCGGGTTTTATTGTCACTTTATGATCATTCTGGGACTGTTTTTCATCACATTCTGGTTCTTTTGACATTTTAAAGTCAGCAGAAGCAGCATATTGTGTCAGTTTGCAGTCATTGTGTTAATTTGGTGCAATTTAGTGCTAATTTTGTGTCTTGTTTTGGTAAATTTGTACAATTTACTGTAGTAAATCAATTTTTTTTAACAGAGAAAGTGCTGGGAGTGCATGAAAACTCTTGTATTCACTCTGACAGCCAATAACAATGCAATTTTACCACTTAAGGCCTTTAAAGTGCTAAAAGTAGTTGTGCTTAATGGTTAAAATTCATATTCTGTCTATGATAAAGCAAAACTCTTGTTGAAATTCTTGTTTAAAGCTCCTCAGTATTAATAAATATTACAAAGTGGCATAAACGTTGTATTAATGTTCCAAAATGACTTTGCAGAACACTGTAAGCTGACTTTCCTTCCAACAGTTAAAAATTTGAGGATTTGTGTCAATCGTAAACTCGTGTAATAATATTAAAATGTCACATTAACATCCCATAATGATAATAAAGGTCACGCTAACGGCCAACAGTGATATTAAACTGTAGGTCAGCTCAATGTTTTTAAATGTTTAAAGGCCACTTTTGGGATGGACGTTAATGGAAATTTAACAGCGTGGATTTAAATTAGTGCGGCCCAAAGGCTCATGGGAGATGCAGTTCAATGTTAGCAAAGTAAATGTGACTTTATTTGCTCCAAAAGCTATTAAAAAAGACAGCATTTCAGTCAGAATATTGAAAGAAAAACAGGTTGCAGCAAAAAGTGTGGAGCGTAATTCAACCTTTTTATATTAGAAATGAAAAAACAGCATTTTAAATTGTAAATTGACTCTTTGTAGTCCAACAAGAAGCATTTAAACTTCAATGTCCAACCTTTTGTGTGTTTTTTATTGCCGTCATTTTTCTCTTTGAGCAGTTGGAAGCAGAAGATGCGTCGGTCATTGGTGGCTAATTTTGCTCCTGGGACGTCGTGTTCAAGCAAAAAAAAAAAAAAGAAAAAAAAAAGTCTAACCATCAGGACAAAAACGTTTTCTGCGACAAACTGCTTTGAAATTTACAGCTGTCCCGATTTAATGGGGACAAATCTGCTTTGTCAGAGCACAAACATGCAAAATATGATAAAAGATGAAAGTCACAATAAGGATTTTGACCGGGTTACCTCTTTGGTGAGACAGATGTACACTGTGAACTTTCAAACACTCATGGGATGCGAAAGAAGAAGGAAGAAAACATCTCTTCTGCTCTAGTTTAGCTTTTGTGGTTTGTTTTCCTTAAGTTATTGGGCAGTTTTTCCTCCTCATGCCACCAAATATGAAACAAAGTTAACATAATAAAACAAGAGCAACACAAATCTACAAAAAGCAACAAAACTCTAAAGAAAATACATGAGATTTCACCAGATGACTTCTATTTAGAAAGAGCTGATCACTTGAGAAGAGTTGAGGTGATGATGATGCTAACATTACCATTAGCTTTGATGGTAACTCTAATTAAAACCAACAATCACGGACTGGATGGTGCAAAATAACCACAATGTGATGAAAAACGGCCCTGGAATGTCCATAAAGTGACTTAAAACAAACACAGATGGGAGTAAAATGGCCTCTAAAAGACCAACAATCCCCAAAAAGACCATAAAACAACCAGAAAATTATACCAAAAAGCAATTCAAAATGACCTAGAAACAGCACAAAATTAACTAAATGACTCCAAAGTGACACAAAATGCTGTGTCTGCTAACTCTAAAATGTCTCTGAAAGTTCACCAAATGTTCTGCTGTTGGTTCTAAGAGTGAACACAAGAGTCCTCTCTCACTAGTCTCTTTTTTTGCAAGTCCGTCAGAAGAGTCATAGATGTCTTGGTGGCCTCCCTTAACTCGTTTCTTTTTTGCTTGATCACTCAGTTCCAAACTCAGTTCATCTCCTACATCATGATGCTGCAACCACCGTGCTTCACAGTGGGGATGGTGTGTCTTTTTCGTAACTCTATCAGAGGAGTCATCGGTGTCTTGGTGGCCTCCAAAGTATATTAAGTGACTGGACCTTCCAGCTACAGGAGTCTTTACACTACAGTCACTGAGACACATTCACTGCATTCAGAGGACTTTAACTGATCAACGTTACTTTGTAGAAATCTGTTTTCACTTTGACATAAAAGAGTTTTTTGTACATTGACTGAGATTCAGTGTTGAACAGCAATAAACGGCTAAAACTTCCAAGAAGAGCCAATGCATTTCACAGTGATAAAAGTGTTATTGTTGGTAAAAATTTATATTTTTTCCACTTTTGAAGATATTTTTTCAGGAGTTTTGTCAGCTCGAACATCAGAACTGTCTCTCAGTGTGACGGACCTTCACCGTCTCCAGCTTTCGGTCATTATCTTGTTAAAGGCAGATGTGCCGCAGACAGAAACCCATCCACATTCAGATTCCAGCGGCGATTAGCTGCTCGACAAACACCGACCGTCTCTGCTTTACGACGCTGCCAGTCGGGCGGGATGACAGAAAATGGGGGAATAACGAGCTAAATGGCCGGGGATGAAGGTTTTATTGAACCGGGCCCGCTCACCGGGTCATCGCACACCGCCGGTTTGTTTGTTTGTTTGCATTCTGTCAGACTTTAATCCTCCCTGAAGGGAAAGCGTCTCATTACGGAAAACAGAGATCCTCACGGAGACACATTACAGCAACAATAGGACGGAAAGACAAACAGCTGTTTTAGACGGAGGTGAAGAAAGAGAAGAAAAAAGGGGAAGGAATCCTGAGACAATGGAGCCTGGAAGAGTCCCAGACGAACCGACGTGTTCGTGCTCAAGGACAGAAAGGATTCGTGTATTCTGACGTTGTGTTTGCCTCCATATTAAATTCCTTTATAACCTTAAAAACCCTTTAAAGCATTAATACCTACTTCCACTCAGCTCTGATGATCATTTACAGATTCTTTACTTGGTTTTTCAGAGCGGCGTAGTAAACATACACTATATAGTCTGATTCTTAATGTTGCCATTTGTCGGTTTTAAAAGTCTGTTTAGGTTCTGAATAGAGCATCATTATTTTCCCTGGAAATGAATCTTGTTGATGCAGTTTTCTGCTGCTGCTAATCAGAAAATGCTACTCGCAGGCAGTAGCAAGCGAATGTAAACAATATTTGCCTTCAATGTCCAAAATACTACTAATTAGAGCTTAAAGTTGCTGTTTTTAACCCGTAGAACCCCAACAGTGGGTTTGAAAGTTATTTTCAATCAAAGAAATTACCTAAATTACACCATTAATGAGAGCACAAAACTGTAAAAACATTGTTCTATTGGGAAAAATAACCAAATCCAAGCTTAAAATCCTAGTTTTTCACCAAAATGAAAAGTTCACTTTAAAAATTTGCCAAAAATATAACATTTGGTCTAACCAAAATTTGGAAAATATTAAAAAATTCAGTGTTAATTGACAGAACAGAGAAGCCATGATTGACTCAGCTGTGACCAACAGAAACATAATAAAAACTTAAAAAGTTTTCAGGTTGAACTGCAGGCAGTGTCTCCACAGAGAGATTGAGAAGAAAATCAAAGCTACCAGATCAATAAAATAAATGCAGCATGGCTCAGAAACAGTGAACAGAGGAGCAAGTTGTTGGAGATACATTCAGCATGGTGAAACATCTCTCTTCAGCTGATGAACAGAGACTTAAAACTGGACCAAAAATTGTCCAAAATTACTCAAATTTTCCATAGACACTTATAAAAGATCTCAAACTGAACCCATTTGGAGTATTTTTAGCTAGTTTAAAGTAATGCAGGATATTTTTCAAATAATTTTTGACATTTTTGGATACTTCAGACAGATTTTCAGTCAATTGTACAATTTTACATCAGAGAAAACGTTTGTAGAGGCTAGAAAGATGGAATTCGTTAAATATCTGCAGTATGTCAAGACAAAACAACACAAAACAGCAAAAACGAGACACAAAACAACACAGAAAGCACAAAAACAAGACAGGAAATTGCAAAAACAATACAAAACAAACAAGACACAAAACAGAAATGATAAAAGAAACTCAGACGAAAATCAAAGCTGCCAGATCAATAAAAATAAATGCAGCATGGCTCAGAAACAGTGAACAGAGGTGCAAGTTGTTGGAGATACATTCAGCATGGTGAAACATATTTCTACACATGATGAGCAGAGACTCAAAGCTGGACCAAAAATTGTCCAAAATGACTCAAATTGTCTGTAGAGAGTCAATAAACAAGTTTTGAGTCATTTTTACAGAGTTTAATGTACTTGCTGACATTTTTAGAGTTATTTTGGACATTGTTTGCTTTGTCAAACAGATTTTTGGTCAATTCAGACAATTTTATATGACTTTGGACAAGTTTCAAGTTATTTTAGACAAGTTCTGAGTCATTTCGGGAAAGTTTTTGCCATGTTGGGCAATTTTTTAGTGATTTTGAAATTTTTTTTGCGTTATTGACTCCTTATTTTGACCAGATTTTGAGTAGCACTGGACAAATTTCAAGGCACTTTGATCAAACTGAGAGTAAAATCCAACATAGTGGAGCAAAAAAATAAACATAGCATATCTCAAGTATGTAGAGCCTATATTTTCCAGTATTGGTGACATCTGTGCACATGCTGATTCCATGTTGGGTTATTTTCCTAATTTTTGTAAAATTATCGAAGAAATTTCATTTAATCTTTTTCCCTTTTTTATGATTTATGGCAATCAAAACTCTGTGGTTTCCATCGAGGTGCAGGACTTTAGATTGCAATAAAAAAAATGAAGAATTAAAAAGCGTAAATGGATTCCCAACTTGTCGATAAAAAGATAAACTATTGCTGCTCCAAAGAAGTGTGCAAATCGTCTGTATTCTGGTCTATTTTTAAATTTCTCTATTTTCAAAGTGTCGGCTTTCGTTGCCACCTCATTTGCTGGTGGTGGCGTTTGGTAGCTTTCTTCAGTAACAGCTGGAGATTTTTTAATGATGTTCAGGTCCATCACAGCAGCAAAATTCACCGCAAGAGCAAGACTCGAAAAACCTCTTCCAGGCATTGCAACGGTGGCAGGAAATAGTCGGCAGTCACAGGTACCAACAGTTAAGTATGCAATTAGTGTGAACAACAGCACAGTTGCATGTCGCCTCGATTTTAACATGTGGACCTACACCTGAGGGAGTCGAAAATGTAAGAAAACCAGCGCTGCAAGATGGCTCTTTACACAAAACCAGCCTCACCTCCAGTTAAATACAAACCCAGCTGACCAACATCTATTTTAAATACGACGAGGAGTTCTACAGACAAAACACCAAAAGCCCATCATTATTTGAAGAAGTGGAAAGCAGAGCAAGGGAGAGAACAACCCAGATATATGGACGACACCTGGGTTGGAGTTAAAATCAAAAAGGAAGAAGTTTAAACGTGAACAAAATGACTCAGTCGGCGTCAACATCAAGACGGAAATGGAAGAAGTTCACACATTTTAAGAAAACCATTTAACACCTGTTAAGACCCAAACTGGACCTCATTTGATTGACAAAAACTGGGATAAAAAAACAAACAAACAGGCAACATCGAGCAGAGAAGGAAAAAACAATTACAATCTACTATGTGCCTGGAGTGTCTGAGAAACCATAAGGATTTTCTCCAAACACAACACTTCAGATCAAGGCAACACAGACACCAACTGCTTCACCCTGAGGATAAAAAACAATGGTGCATTTTGGTTCTTCCACATGGACAAAGAAAAGACTTTCTGGAGGAAAGTTCTGTGGTCAGATGGAACAAAAACTGAGCAGAGATATGTTTGGAGGAGAGAAGGTGAGGTCTTTAACCCCAAGAACACCAAACCTACCATCAAGCATGGTGGTGGCAGTATCATATGCTGGGGCTTTCTACAAGTGCTTCTAGACTGGTTTCAAACTGTATGTTGGACTGGTTTATGTTTGGTTTCAGTCTCGGCTTCACACTTTTTAGGATTGGTTTCAGTCTGTTTATAAAAACTGGTTTCAGTTTTGGTTCTGGACTGGTTTCAGACTGTATTCTGACTGGTTCTGAACATTTTTTGGAATGGTTTGGGTTTGATTTTGGTCCTGGTTTTAGGTCTTGGACTAAGAACTACTTCAGGACTTGTTTCAGTCTTTTTTAACCCCAAGAACACCAAACCTACCATCAAGCATGGTGGTGGCAGTATCATGCTCTATGGAACTGGAGGTTTACTCAAAGTAAATGGAATAATGAAGAAGTATTAGCTCCACATTCTTCAGGAAAACCTAAAACCATCAGCAGAAGGTTGATCTTGGACACAGTTGGATGATTCAACAAGACAATGAGCCCAAACACACATCAGACATGGTAAAGAAATGGTTCCATCAGGCTAGAATGAAGGTTCTAGACTGGTCTCCCCAATGTCCTGACTTAGACCCATCAAGAACCTGTGGACTGATGAACCAAAGTTCAGCGTTTTTTTGGTGACAAATATACGAGTTTCATGGATTTCATTGTGGAAAATCAAGAGTTGTAGGAGTCATTGGAAACTGAAGACTACAATGATTTACATGGCCTTTACAGGTGGCTGTAAACATTTGGTCACAATCACAACTTTACCATGTTAGACACCAACTACAAATGGGTACTACCTCCTTATTGGCCAACTAACAACCAACCAAGCAACATCTACTCTGGAAACCCAAGGAACTTGTAGTTAAAGGACAAAGCAAGCATCCTAAAACCTCCATCGAAAACCGAGCAACACTGAGGAGACTTTCTATACATACCAACAACCAACCGAGACATTACAGCAACCACATAGCAACACCCAGAGACATCAACTTCTCAGACTTTAGAGTATTTATAGAAATAACCTTTCCTTTTCTGTAACTTTCGGAATTGCAGCTATGGCAGTGCAGGTACTCAGCGGTAATTCAAGTGAGCGTTGCAGTTTAATGCGGCGAGACGTTATTAAAAATGTTCAATAGCAAACGGAAACGAATGGATCCTTGTCCTCGAACGTCTCCAAGCAGCGTCGCCTGAGGAAACACCTTACATAACCTTGTCAGTCAGTCAAGCAGCAACGCGTTAGAAACAAGTTATTGATTCTTCAATGAGGCGCCAATTTGCTCCTGCTGTCGCTTTGCATCGTTTATAGCGTGCTTCTGTTCTCCTGCAGGAGGTTGGAAGGACGAATGTTTCCGTCACATGAAGCTGTTTCATCAGTTATGGAGAGGACGGAGGGGTGTTTTTTTCTTCATATAGAGCTGTTCCTTTCGGAGGTTTGGGAGGTGGAGGAGGATGGAGGGATGGCAGGATTAATGTTTCTGTCAGGGGAAGCTGCTCTGCAAACAGACAGCAGCGGCGTCTCCACCGCCTTCGGGCTGAAACAAGGATTTGAACATGAGAGCGACGCGGTAACCGAGAACGCAGAGCCAATCTAGCAAACTGTGTGTAAATATAAAAATATGCATGCGCTGCTTCCTGGATCTCTTTCATGCCCCGCACGCTTATTGTCAAATCACATCCTGTTTTCCTTTTTAAAGGAAAAAAAAAAAAAAACGCTGCTATTCAACCGGGACAATCTCATCCTTAATCTCATGGTGTTCTGGCTAATTTTGGCCGCCGATGTGACCGAGCATTCAGAATCTGCCTGCGTGAACGGCATAAATATGTCGGAGGGAGGAAAATCCTCCATTCAACATGCAGTGATGGAAAAAGCTGAGGTATTTCATCATGTCGACTACTGGAGTATTCACCGTGTTCATATCTTCTTCGCATTTCCCTGAAGAGAAACTCAAACACTTTTTCTCTGCAATATAAAGTCCTGCACCTCAGTGGAAACAGAACAACCGTGAATAAGGAGAGTGACTTCTGTACAGTATGACGCAGTTAGAATGACGGAAATAATAACAAAAAGACAAAAAATAAAGTTGAATGTGGAGGTTTTTAGTATCCCATTTACTTTGGGTAGAGCTCCATAATACTGCCACCACCATGCTTGATAGTAGGGTTGGTATAATAATAAATTGGACATTCTAGAATTGGAGGACATTTTATGTCCCACCCATTGTGTTGTTTTGTTTTGCTTTATGTTGTTTTGTGTCTCGTTTATGTCACTTTGTCTTATTTTTTGCCATTTTTTTTTGTCTCCTTTATTTCATTTTGTGTCTCATTTGGGTCGTTTTGTGTCTAATTTTTGTTGTTTTCCGTCTTGTTTTGTGTCTCATTGGTCCTTTTGTGCTATTTTGTCTTGTTCTTTGTTGTTTTGTGTCCCATTTGTATAGTTTTATGTCATTTTGTATTTCCTTTGTGCCACATTTTGTTTTACGTCCGTCACTTTGTCTTGTTTTTTTTCCATTTTATGTCGTCTTTTGTGGTCAAATTTTTGTCATTTTGTGATTCATTTGTGTTGTTTTGTGCCTTTTTTTGTCATTTAGGGCTGTATCTTTTTACATTTTGTGTCCCATTTGTATAATTTTGGGTTTCTACGTGGTTGTCATTCAACAAAAAGTGGATTGCATTTTGTTTTAACAGTATCTGGTGCTATTGGGAAATTATAACTGTTGGTAAAGTAGTAGTTAGATTATCATCACACATGGTTAGTTATTGTTGGACAATATGATCAGATCCTGCTAGTTTGGATTTAGCTTAATGTTTATTAGTGCATCATTTATTAATTATATCATTTGATGTTTTATCCAACCTTTTGGTGAATATTGTCACTTCTGAGTATTTCTGAGTGAAACTGTGACAAAGTTTAATAAAGCAGCAATCTAAGTGATGTGTAAAAAAGCTTTTCACTGATAGCTATTCCATTATTTCGTCTTGTACGATTGCAAACTTGCAATTTGATAGATTTTCAACGAGCTACGGAGGGATTTATGTGGGCGTTTGGATCAATGACCTGCTGCAGAACTCCACTTCAAGATAATGGAGAACGGGAGCATTTAGACGTCTGTAAGTAATATCTCACCGAGCCACAAGAGGATGAATCACTGATCCGATATCTCCAAAACATAAGCTGTAAACGATCCCAGCTGGTGGCAGAACATCCTGATATCCTCAGAAATCTATTAATTCGTGTTCGGTGCAGATTAAGCTCTAGTGTGGAGGATCGCAGGGGGTTGGGGTCTTTAACGGCTGAAACTGTGAACAAACAGGACAAGTTGTTCCAGGTGGGTAAAGATTAACTTGTGTACAGTATATTGGAGGATGAGTTTATCAATACACAACCACAAATCCAACACTAACTCTGTTTTATGTATCTTTGTGGTTGTTTTATGTCTCTTTGTGCTAGTTTTGTGTCTCTTTGTAGTAGTTTTGTGGGTGTTTTGTGTCACTTTGTGGTTGTTTTGTGTCTCTTTGGGGTTGTTTTGTGTCTTATTTTTGTCTTGTGTTTACTTGTGGTGGTTTTGTGTCTCTTTGTGGTAGTTTTGTGTCTCTTTGTGGTAGTTTTGTGTCTCTTTGTGGCTGTTTTGTGGTTCTTTGGGGTTGTTTTGTGTCTCTTTCTGTGTTTGTTTTGTCCAGAAACCGAGTTGTTATTTGTTCTTATCATTTGATATTCAGTAGTCTTTATCTGACACCATTTCTTACTAAATGCACGCTTGAAGTGCATTAAAGTTCCATTAAGCGGTCATGAACCTTGTTGTAAAGGTTGTGGGGGTTTAACTAGCAAAGGGGCACCATGACAAAGATTTCTGTGATACTTGCACGCATGTCAGACAATGTATTATAGATTCACTGCAGTGTGTCAGACTACAGGCAGTTTCTTACTTCCAAGCAGAGATCATTGTGGGAGTTTAGCTAGTAAAGAGGCACCGTGACAAAGACTTCTGTGACACTCAATAACCTCCTGACACTTGTCTCATCCCATTAAGGATGTTTATGACTAAAATAAGAAGAAAGTTATGCATGGCAGAAAATGTAATAGATTAGTAGTAAATGTTGTAGATCAGCTGTAGTACCTGGTTGTTCCACCAGGTGGAGCCTCTTACTGTTTGACTACAGTTCATGTAGGCAAGCAGAGAGCATTGTGAGGGTTTAATTAGCAAGTTTCAAGGTGTTTTGACCAAATTTTGAGTAATGTCAGACAAAATTTGACTGATTTTGGACAATTTATGGGTGCTTCTGGACATTTTTGACTTATTTGTCTAATTTTCAGGTAAAGTAGACAAGTTTTGAGTCACTCTGGAAAAGATTCAAGACCTTTTGGTGAAGTTTTTGACTTTAGCTTTAGTACCTGGTTGCCAGAGGAGGCATCACTCAGACTACAGTTCATGTTGGCAAGCAGAGAGCATTGTGAGGGTTGAGCTGCTAAAGGGGCACTATGACTAAGACTTCTGTGATGCTGAATGATCTCCGACCAGAACTCATGCAATTAAGAGAAAGTGGGATTGATTAGGACAGTGTGTTTAGCTAGCAATGGGAACCATGACAAAGACTCCTGTGGTTGTTGATGGCCACAGGAGTCTTTACCTGGCCAACCAGGTAACGATGTTGTGGGGTCGTTTCCTGCCAGCTGGGAGTTCATTTTGGCAAGCATGGAAGTGGGAAAAAGACATTTCTTAATGATGCCACTGGAGTTTTTGGAACCAGATTTATTTTAGAACCAGTTTTCGACGCCCAACATTAACAACCCCGATGTTAACGAATCCTTGACTGTTTATTCATGAGGATGTGTCATTAAAGTGTAAATATGACCGTCTTGGCAGCTTTCCTTTATAATTAAACCACCTAAATGTAATAGAATAAATGTCGAATCAGCAGCATAGAGAATGTGACATAACAGAGGTGGTGTTTTTCTTTTTTGTGTTTCTGCCGAGTAAAAAGGGGGAGAAAGGATGAAAATAAAGCTTAATTTATTCATCATGGAGCCTCACAGTGTTGGAGGCTGGCGATGGTTATAAATGACCCAGATATGATTTGTCATTAAAGCAGCGTTTCGCCAAAATTATCTCGGAGAGACGAGGAGCTGCAGGAACAGTGTGTTTGTGTCGTCCTTGAGTTCCTGGCAGCCGAGATGGATGATCTGTAATTACACTGACGGAGAGACGATCACAAGGAGGAGGAGGAGGAGGAGGAGGAACAAGGTCGCCACCGGTCCGTCCTTGTGCAGAACGCCACGCCGTGCGTTTGCATATCTTCTGTTTCTGAAAACGTTCTGCTTGTTAACGACTTGATGGGATATCAGAGCCCAGATCCAACAGTTTAGACTTTCAAATCAGAACCCGGCAGACATGATGGACGTGACGAATAACACGAAAAAGCAGAGCGGCTCGATGTTCTCAAGGCCGACGCTCTGATTCTTCTACGCTTAGACCCCAAATTACTCACAGATTCTGGTTAGAGATAGAGAAGCTTTCATTGGACCAACAGGTTTCTGCTGCCTGGAAACGACACAAGCAGCCAGTTTTATGCATTTCTGTCTGGTGGTTTTGTGTCTCGTCGTGGTCGTTTTTTTTTCTCTTTGCAGTTGTTTTTTGTCTCTGTAGTAGTTTTGTGTCTCTGTGGTTGTTTTTTTGGGTCTTTTTCTGGTTTATTGTCTCTTTGTAGTTGTTTTGCTCCTCTTTGTCGTTGTTTTCTGTCTCTCTCTGGTTGCTTTAAGTATTTTTATTTTTGTTTTGTGTCTCCTTGTAGTCATTCTGTGTCTCTGAGGTTGTTTTGTGTCTCTTCGTGGTAGTTTTTTTTTTTGTCTCTTTCTAGTTGTTTTTAGTCACGTTGTGGTTGTTTTGTGTCTCTCTCTAGTTGTTTTGAGTATTTTATTTTTGTTTTGTGTCTCTGTGGTTGTTTTGTGTCTCTTTGTAGTCATTTTGTGTCTCTTTGAGGTTGTTTTGTGTCTCTTTGTGGTAGTTTTTTATCTCCTTCTAGTTGTTTTTTTTGTCACTTTGTGGTTGCTTTTTATCTCTTTCTGGTTGTTTTGTGTCTCTGTGGTTGTTTTGTGTCTCTGTGGTTGTTTTGTGTTTCGTTGCAGTCATTTTGTGTCTCTGAGGTTGTTTTGTGTCTCTTTGTGGTAGTTTTTTTGTCTCTTTCTAGTTGTTTTTTGTCACTTTGTGGTTGTTTTGTATCTCTTTCTGGTTGTTTTGTGTCTCTGTGGTTGTTTTGTGTCTCTGTAGTCATTTTATATCTCTTTCTGGTTGTTTTGTGTCTCTTTCTAGTTGTTTTTTTGTCTCTTTGTGGTCGTTTAGTGTTTCTTTGTGGTTTCAGTATGTCTCTTTGTTGTTGTCTTGTATTTTGTGGTTGTTTTGTGTCTCATTTTGTTTTATTTTCCCTTCTGCTTTGTGGAAACACTGACTGCAGTTCAACCAAAAAGTCCCTGAAGATGCAAAATTTTTCGTTCTTCACAGAATTTGGTGCTAATGGTTTAGTTCTGGCACATTTTTAAATGTCGCATGTCAAATTTTTGATGCTTTAAGCTTAGATTTGGTTAATTGTCTTGACTGAATTGCACAAGTAGTTCAAGCACCAATCAGAGTTGCAAATCAAAGAATTCTTTTGGTTTTTGGTCGATAAATGGTGTCATTTTCTACAAGAAAATTGGCTTTTAAAAGCTATTGGAAGGTTAATAATCCAAAAATGCAATATATGTCATTTGATTTAAAGGGACCAAATCATTTTTGACATTGTCTTGGTACTTGTACTTCAGGAAAGGCTCTGAATAATTTATGAGAAATAACTGCTAAATACAACATAATTCCTGTGAATCTACAGCACATTTCCCTTTCAAAACTCGAAAGAATAAAACCATTCCCTAAAACCAAACTAAGACGTAAAAATAATGATGATAAAAGAGATAAACCCAAAATTAATAACTTTTTAATGTCGCTCTGATGACATTTGGGTTTAATGTTTAAGCGTTTCATAATAAAAACCCAACATGTATCCTCCTCCGGCAGCCAGAGATGCTCCACATCCGGCTCAGGTCTGGACCTTCCAGTTCTATTCACAGAGCTCATAAAGGGAATAAAGAAGTCATGGAGGCAGCTGTCAGGAAGCCAGTTAATTATCTGCTATCTGAGGATCCGCAGCTGTTATCTAAAGTCCATGTCTTTATTGCAGCATTATCCTGAGAAAACAAATGTTCATGAGCTCACCTACATACGTTAAACAGCTATCTGTGGATTCAGACGTTTTAAATGAAGCCGATGCAGCACCTTTAAGATGACCACTTTAATGTGGAGCTTCATCAGCAAGATGGACTGTTTTCTTCTGACAGTATCACCTCGTTATGTGAAGATAAGATGAAGAAGCAGAATTAAAAAGACTCAGTTCTTTAACAACACAACAACCTGTTCTATGTCTGTTTGTGGTTGTTTTGTCTCTTTGTGGTTGTTTTATGTCTCTTTGTGGTTGTTTTATGTTTATTGGTCATTGTTTTATGCTTATTTGTTGTTGTTTTGTGTCTTTGCAGTTGCTTTGTGCCTCTTTCTCTCTTTAAAGTTGCTTTGATATCAGCTTAAAACATCAAAGCAGCTGTTTCTTTGCTCCTGCAACATTTTTCTTCACTGTGGGTTGTGACACAAGTTAGAATGACAGAAGTCAGAATAAAAAAGGGAAACATTTTTCTTCAAATAAATGAGAAAACAACTGGAATCAGAAAGATGTTTCACCATGCTGAATGCATCTCAAACAACTTGCTCCTCTGTTCACTGTTTCTGAGTCATGCTGCATTTATTTATTCATCCAGTCGCTTTGATTTTCCTGTTTGTCCAAAGTGACAAAAAATTTGCCCAATATTAATCAAAATCTGTCCAAAATAAGGAGTAATTCATCCAAAAATGTCTCAAAAATAACAAACAATGGCCAAAATAACAAAAAGAAAATCGCCCAATATGACAAAAGACTTTCTCGAAATGACTTAAAATTTGTCCAAATGCATAAAATTGTCAAAAACCATAAATCATTTAAAATAACAGACAAAAACTGTCCATAATGGATTTAAAAGGCTGTAGACTTGAAAGAAAACAAGCCAGAGGAAACCTTAAAAACTGATGTGTGAAAGTGGAACCTTTATATTTACCACCAGAGACTCCTGAGATCAATAATCTAAAGGATGAAACCACCGATGACGGTCTAATGTTCATTTTATAGCCGTGTCTATTGATCCTGCTGCCATTTTACAGCTTCTATTATAAGTCAGCCTCAATTTCTCAGAGAAAATCCAGATATTAAGTCAGATTTTCCATAGAAAACATCTGGAGAACATCTGGAACATTAGAAACTCACCTCCGGATACAGAACTCAAGCTTATTTTTTAGTCAAATCCAATAAGTCAAAGGGAGTTTTTTTTTCATTTTCCAGGTTAAAAGATGTCTTCTGGCTCATGTAAAACTAAACCAGCTACTCCTCCGTCTTTATTTCTTTTCTCCCGTTGGCTCTAAATTTAAATCAATTTCTCTCCGATCACAACTTCATTACTCCAGTTATCGTCTCACATCGTCAGACTCGGTGTTTTAATCCCACAGACGAAGACTAAATGAGTTATGAGGAGATTGGGCTTCTACATTTCATGTTTTATCCACATCAGAGAGACTCTGTTCTCAGCCGAGAACGCAAACTGGAAGAAGATGAAATGAAAAAGTAAAAGAAGAAGAAACAAAGATGAAGAAGAAAGAATGAAGAGGTTGAGGAAAGAAACAAAGAGAAGAAAAGAAACGAAGAAGAAAAATGTTGAGGAAACCAAGAAGAAAAGAAGAAAGCAAGATAAAGAGGAACAGAAATGACAGATGATGACAAAGAAGAAGAAGAAGGTGAAACTACAAGGAATAGACAAAGGAGAAATGAAGAAGAAGAAGTCAAGAAGATGAAGACAAATGCATGAAGAAGCTGAAGAAGAAATTAAGTACAAAGAGAAGAAGAAAGAAAGCAGAAAAAGAAGAAGAAATGAAAAAGAAGGAGAAACAAAGGAGAAGGTTAAGACACAAAGAAGAAAAATTGTAGAGGAAACAAAGAAGAATTGAAGAAGAAAAAACATAAAAGAAGAAACCAAGAAAAAAGAACAACTAGGTTGAAGAAGAAACACAGAAGAAAAAGTAGAAGAAGAAATGAACACAAAAATATAGAGAAAACAAAGAAGAAATGAAAAAGAAGAAATCAAGCGGAAGAGAAGAAATGATGAAGACGACCAAACTACAAGGAAGAAACAAAGGAGAGGAAAAGAAGAAGAAAAGAAGATGGCAAATGTATGAAGAAGCTGAAGAAGAAACCAAGGACAAAGAGAAGAAAAAAAAGAAGAAAAATAGAAAAAATAAAGAAGAAAAAACTAAGGAGAAGAAGACATGAAGAAGAAGAAGAAAAAATGTAGAGGAAACAGAAAAAATGAAGAAGAAGAAACAAAGAAATAGAAAAAGAAGAAACCAAGAAGAGAGGAAGAAGAAACAAAAAGTAGAACAAGAAAAACTGAAGAAGAAAAAGTAGAAAAAGAAACTAAGAAGAAAAAAATGAAGTTGAGGAAGAAACAGAAGAACAAGAAACAAAGAAGAAACAAAAAGTACAAGAAGAAGAAATGAACAAGGAATGAAGAGAAAAATGAAGAGGAAGAAGAAACAAGGTAGAAGAAAACATCAAAAAAGAAGAAACAAAGAAGAAGAAAACAAGAAGAAGAAAAGAAGAAAAAGGAAAAAAACAAGAAACAAGGAAGTCGAGGAACAAACAAACAAAAAAAAGAACCGGCCGACTCCCAATCAGCTGTTTGCTTGATCGTGAAGTTATTAAATCAAAGATCACAGCAGAAGGAAGCTTTAAAAACTGAATAAAAACTAAATGCAATCTTCATTTCAGAGCTCCAGAAGAGGAAATCATTAAGTTTAGATCATAAAATTTAAAGGATGTTTTTTATTTTATCGTCTTATATTAACTTAATGTTTCTGTTTTTCAATCTTCAGACGTTTTGAGCAGTTTTTCTGCAGTCGTGACAGAATTCTGCCGTCATGTTACAGTTTTAAGTTCTTCAAACCACCTTGCTAGAAAGAGAAACCAGACGGTTGTCAGTGTTCTTACCGTCACGCCAGCGTCACTCTGCGTCTCCCGGTAGGTGAAGTTGCAGACGGCCCAGGCCAGGTAGTAGGTGGACATACGAGGCGTTCGGGCGAACCTGTTGGTCGTCCATCCGTCCTCGTCGGACAGCGAGCTGCTCTCCACCGGCATGTTGGACAGAGACGTGTACTGAGGGTCGTGATGGAGGCTCAGCGAGAACGTGGCCTTGTAGACCGGCTCGTCGAAGCAGGGGAAGGCCTTCCTGGCGTGGATCGGACTGAACTGGGTCACCGCCAGGTAGCTGTGGAGGGAAAAGGAGACGCCATCAGTAAAAACAGGACAGGAAATAACAGAGATATCTCCAAAGTCTGAACCTCTAAATGGGCTGGCAGGTTAGAAAAGCAAACTATAAGTAAAAAGGACAATTTATTAGAGTGAGAAACTTTAAAAACAACAAGAAGTTGTTGGATTTGAACTTTCAGACAGTCCTTGAATCCATCATGTAAGTAAAAAAAAATTAATTAAATAAGTTAAAAATAATATTTCATCCAAAAATAAGCCAAATCTCAATCTAAAACTGTGATATTTCATCAAAAATCTCAATAGAAATTTTGTTAAAAATCACAAAAAAATCACACCATATGATTGAGCGAGAAACTGATTTTTAACTTTCAGACAATCACTGAATGCATCATATAAGCAGTGCAGTATGGTCAGAAAAAACAACCTAATCTAAGCCTAAAAACTGTATTTCTGCAAAAAAACAAACCAAATATCAACTTTAAATTGTAATATTTCATCAAAATTGTGTCTCAGTTGAAATAGTGTTTTAAAAAAATCGTGAAAAATGACACCGTATGATGAGAAAGTGATGTTTTAACTTTTAGACAGTCTTTGAATGCATCATGAGTGAGGTGCAGTTTTGTCAAAGAATTAACCAAATCTCAGATTAAAATTGTGATATTTAACCGGATTGCCCTCATTTGAAATTATTGGAAAACTTGCAAAAAAAATGACATTTATTAGACAAAGAAAAAATCGACACGTGTCCAAAATGATTGAGAAAATTGTCTAAAATGGCTTCAATTTCTCTAATGTAACAGAAATATTGTCCAAAATGACTAAAACTTGTCGAAATAATTGAAAAAAGCATCCAAAATGACTCAAAACGTGTTAAAACATGACGGAAACCTGAGAAAATTAGTCAAAAATGGCTCAAATATCTCCAAGATACCTAAAAAAATGTCTAAAAATGACTCAGTTTGTCCAAAATGATCATGAGAGAAAAATCAAAGCTACTGGATGAATAAAATAAATGCAGCATGGATCAGAAACAGTGAAAAGAGGAGCAAGTTGTTGGAGATACATTCAGCATGGTGAAACATCTTTCTACTGATGATGAACAGAGACTCAAATGTGACTAAAAAATCATCCAAAATGACTTAAATTCACCTTAATAACCCAAATCTTGTCTAAAACGACAAATTTCCAGATATTTACAGGTACTTTCAAATACATTTGGACTGTTTTTGAGTTATTTTGAACAATTTTCAACCCATTTTAGAAATGTTTGGACATTTTGGACCAATTTTGATTAAATTTGGACAATTTTATGTCATTTTTGACAAGTTTCAAATAGTTTCTGACACTGTAGACGCAAAATATGGAGGATAAAGTCTGTAAAGGCCCTAAACATGGAGTTATTAATATTCTAAATGACTCGGAAACCTGGAAATTGGCTAAAATCTCTCCAATATATATTTTTTAAATTGTCTAAAATGACTTAAATGTCTCTGTCTGAAAAAAATTGTCGAAAATGACTTAAACTTTGTCAGAACAACTGAAACCCGGTAACTTGTTCAAAATGATTGAAAAATGGTTCAAATTTCTCCATTGTAATTGAAAATTTGTCCAAAGTGACTTAAACTTGCCGAAATAATTGCAAAAAAGTATCCAAAATGACTCAAAATTTGTTAAATGTGACAGAAACCTGGAAACTTGTTCAAGATGATTAAGAAAATTGGTCCAAAATGGCTCAAATGTCTCCAAGATACCTGAAAAAGTGTCCAAAAATGACTCAATTTGTCCAACCACAAAGGTACAAAACAACTGTAAAGAGACATAAAGTGGCTGCAAAAAGACAAGACAACCACAAATAGTTGCAAAAAACAACCACAAAGAGACATAAAATGATTAGAGATATACACAAAACAATCACAAACAAACAAAAGGTACGCAAAGAGACACAAAACAACCACAGTGGTCGGTGTTGTAGATAAATCAGACTGGAATTCTGCTTCATCAGAATGTTGATTACATCTTGAATACATGTTTGGACTGTGGGATGATTTGTGCAGAAATCTATTTAAACCAGAAGCTACAGTGAAAAGCACCACTTGGTTTTCAAAAAAACAACATTAAACTACAAGAACACATGAAGGTTCAGATGCCCAAATAGAAGACATTAAAGATGCAGTGAAAATCTGACCAACCTTTGTTCTAAGTTATAAATAATAAAATCATAAACCCCCCCAGCTCTGATTCACTGCTCATTTAACCCAGAAACCACATTATGTCATTAACACGGCTGGTTAAGCAGAATCACTGTCGCTTTAAATCAGCCATGAAGACACCCTGGATTCATGTTCAGGCCTCAAACCTGAGGCTCAGAGCTCCAGCACACCTCAGACCTCAATAAATCAACACAAAGACACAGAAAACTACTGCAAAGATACACAAAATGACCACAATGACTAACCAATCATTAATAAATACAAAAAACGATTCCATAGAGACACGAAAAACAACCACCAAGACACACAAACGACCATAAGGCAACACAAATCTAATGCAGAGACACAAAACAACCACGAAGAGACATAAATCGACTGCAAAGAGACACAAAAAACAAATGTAATGATACAGAAAATGACCATAAAGGACCATGATAGCACAAAATGATCACAAAGAGACAAAATAACCTCAGCGACATGCAAAACAACCGCAAACAGATGAAAACAACAATCGTAAAGACACAAAACGATGGTAAAGGGACACAAGAAGGCGGCAAACACATAACAAACGACCACAAAGAAAAGGACTACAAAGGGCGGCAAAAACAGAAAATTACCTAAGAGGACAATAAACAACTGCAAACAAACACACAACTAGAAAAAAAACAACTAGAAACGGCCTCAAAGAGACACAAAAAGCAACTGTCAACAACAACATTGACATGAAAAATGACCACAAAGAGACAAAAAACAGTTGCAAGGACAAAACACACATCACAAATTGATTCAATCAGAGACACAAAAAACAACCATGAAGACATATAGAACAACCATGAAGGACTGTGAAGACACAAAATGACCACATAGCGATTCAAAAAACAACTAATGATAGAGAAAATAACTGCAATGAGTCACAAAACAACCATAAAGGACCACAATGGCACAAAATGACAGGAAAGAGACAAAATGGCTTGAACGACACACAAAATAAGTGCAAAGAAACACAAAATGACCCCGACAAGATTCAAAATGACCACAAAGAGACAAAATAACCGTAAGACTCAAAAAACAACCATAGATGATAAACAACCACAAGGAGACACAAATCAAACACAAGGAGACTCAAAAAACAATCTCAAAGAGACATTGAACAACCTCAAAGAGACACAAAACAACAAAGAGACAAAACAACCGCAAGAGACTCAAAAAACAATCTCAAAGAGACACAAAACAACTGCAAAGAGCCAAAACAATGGAAAAGAAGCACAAAACAACCACAAAGAGACAAAACGACAGCAAGAAGACTAAAAAAAAAAAACAAACAAAACATAAAGACCCAAAATAACCACAAAGAGACCCAAAACAACTGCAAGCAGACTCAAAAAACCAACCTCAAAGAGACAAAGCAACAAAAAAGAAATACAAACCAACCATAAAGAGACCCAAAACCACGGAGACACAAAACAACTACAAAGAGCCAAAACAATGGGACAGAAGCACAAAATGACCAGAGACAAAATGATCAACAAGAGACAAAACAAACACAAAGAGACAAAACCACAAAGAGACACAAAACAACCACAGACACAAAACAACCACAAAGAAACACAAAACAACTGCAAGTAGACTCAAAAAACAACCTCAAAGAGACAAAGCAACAAAAAAGAAATACAAACCAACCATAAAGAGACCCAAAACCACGGAGACACAAAACAACTACAAAGAGCCAAAACAATGGGACAGAAGCACAAAATGACCAGAGACAAAATGATCAAAAAGAGACAAAACAAACACAAAGAGACAAAACCACAAAGAGACACAAAACAACCACAGACACAAAACAACCACAAAGAAACACAAAACAACTGCAAGTAGACTCAAAAAACAACCTCAAAGAGACAAAACAACAATAAAGGGGCAAAATAACAGAGAGACACAAAATGACGACATAACATCAAACTCTGCTTGTGGACCCTTGAACACACCTCAGACCCGGATAAATCCCCCTCATGTTCTCGTATGAAGCCGGATTCTGTATCAAAACAGGACTGAGAGGTGGAACCGGGGTTCTGGGGGTTAAAGGATAATCCTCCGACAAGCACAACTCTCAACGCCGCAACTTTCCTCCTTGTTCAAATGTGAAAAGCAGCCTCAGCGGGGAGATAATCCACAATAAACACCAGGAAAGTTTCCTTTAAGCTATCAGAGCGCCGTTACGTTCTCCTGCCAGTCACCTGACAGACGCCACAAACTCCAGGAAATAATCCCCACAAACTTTGTTATCGCTCGGCTGCATTTAGCTGCCGGGGTTTGTGGAAGGAAAGATGAAAGGATGGGAGGAAGACGAGGAGGGAGAACAGGTGGAGTCAGAGATGAAAATGAGAAGGAAAAATGGAGGAGAGACATCTGAAGACGCCACGAAACATCCGAGAAGGAATTAGAAAAAAGATGAGAAGAAGAAGGAATGAATCAGATGTTTATGTGCAGAACTTCACCAAGTTTTACCTTCAGAGTGAGAACATTTCCAGAGTTACAGACCTTTGAAGTGCATTTTTTATGCTTTATAATGGACTTTTTCTATGATCGGTTCAGCAGAGAGACCCATGACATTAGAGTTCTGGTATAAACTGAAACCAGATCAGTTTTACGTCCACTAAAGGTGTCAAAATTTCAACGCTAAATCTGGTTTTTAGCATCAGCATAACGGGAAATGTCCTCGTTTCAACAGCTTATTGTCTTCAGAGTCACAGAAACATGCACAAGTTTGTGCAAAATGACTCCAGAATTGTTCAAAAAACATCCAAAATTCCGCAAAGTTGGTCAAATTTTACTGCAAATTTTTCCAAAATGATAAGAAGTGTCCACAGCACATAAAAGTGATTCTAATTCTTTAATCCTTTATCAGAACGACTAACTTTTCAAATTTAACAAAATTTGTCCGAAGTGAATCAAAAATCAGAATCAAAAATTCAAAATGACTAAAATGTATCCAAATGAAAACCATAAAATGTCCAAAATAACTCAAAAACCTTGTCCATAATGGTCCAAAACCCCTTGAAATTTGTCCAAAATAATTTTAAAAATGTCCAAAATGAAAAAGAAATTGTAAAATTTCTCTAGAACCAACATTGATCATTAGTATTATGGGATGTATCGTAGTTTGAACAGTAAAACTGCAGCAGTTTAATGTCTGTGACATAGAATCAGAGAAACAATAATGGGGACCCTGGATGTGTTTCTGTTTTCTGACAATTCACCAGAGAAAACTTTAAAAAATGCATTCTGGGTAAACTTTAAGACTCATATTGTTGGTAAGTGATTGGTCGGAACAAATAGAGACAATGAAAGGAGCATTTTAACACACATCTAATAAACAATTATTTTTTCATATAGTCACAGGACGTCCTATGTCTATATTGTTTTGTCTGACACAAATTGTCAGACAAAACAATCATTTGAACACATAAAACAACCAAAATGAGGTGCAAAAGTACAACAAAAGGATATAAAATGGTCAAAATGTGACACAAAATGATCACAAAAATGCAAAAAAAGACTGAAACATCAAATAAAGCCTTCCCAAAACGATGTAAAACAACCAAAATGTGATGCAAAACCACCATAAAAGGATATTAACTAAAATGTTCCACAAAGTGACCACAAAATGATGTAAAACAACCTAAAACTGAAATTTTGCACAAAACGATCCTAAAACAACGTAAAACAGCCAATATGTGATCAAAACAACAAAAAGAAGCAAAAAACCCCACGAATCGTCAGACAAAACAGTCCCATGAAGGCATAAAACAATCAATATCAGATGCAAAAGTACCACAAAAGTGAGAATAGAGGGAGGAAAAAGAAGATGAGAGGAAAATGAAAAGATGCAGGAGGAGGGTGAGAAGGAGGAAGAAAAATAACTGGAAAAAGTCAGAGAGAAAACAAAGAACATAAAGGAAAAACACAGAAAGGCAGAAATAAAAGTGGAAAATTTTCTGGAAAAAAACAGAACAAAAAAAGGAAAAATGATTTTAAAATAACATGAAAACAGAAAATAATGGTCTACAAAGAAAGAAAGAAAGACAGAAAGAACAGAATATATAAACAGAACAAACCAAAAACAGAAAGAAATAAAATTACAAACGAGACAAAAAACTAAAAGAAAGAAAAACAGAAGAAAGAAAAAAGAAAAACAAGAAGTAAAGAAGGAAAAATACAGTACAAAAGAAAGAAACAAACTAAAACACAATAAATAAAGAAAAATGACAAATTTTGAGATACATAAAACTACAAAGACAGAAAGAACAGAATAAACAGAACAAAACAAAAACAGAAATAAAATTACAAACGAGACAAAAACAAAAACAAAGAAAAACACAAGAAAGAAAAAACACAAGAAATAACTACAGAAGGAAAAATACAGTACGATAGAAAAAAAACAAACAAAATACAATAAAGAAAGAAAAATGACAAATGTTGAGATACATAAAACTACAAAGAAAGAAAGAGAGGAAGAACAAACCAAAGAATTAAAGAGAAAGGGAAAGGAATAGCAAGAAAGAAAGAAAAAGCCACAAAGAACAGAATAAAAAGAAAAAAGAAAGAAAAATATGCAAAGCCAAAACAATTTTAAACTACAAAAAGAAAGAGTGAAAGGAATAAAGAAAATGAATGAAAAAGAATGCAACAGTGAAAGACAAAACAGAAATAAAGCAAGTAGGAAAAACAACAATATACACATGGAAGGAACAGAAGAAAGAAAGAAAGAAAGAAAGAAAGAAAGAAAGAAAATAAACAAAAGACAAAACAAAAAAGAATGAAACACAAAGGAGCAACAAAAAATGAAGAAAGAAAACAGAAAAACAGAACGAAAGAAAAATGACACAAAAACAAAAATCATTAAAACTACAAAGAAAAAAGGAGAAAGACAACCAGAAATAAAGAAACGATGGAAGAAAAGACAAAAAACTGAAAGAAAGAAGAGGAAGATGAAAGAGGAGGAAGAGTAAAGGAAGTAAGGATAGAAAAGAGGAAAATAATAAGACGAAGAAATGAAACCACAGAATAAAGGAGGAAGAGGAGGAGCTGAGATGTGATGAGAAGAAGGAAACTGAAATGAACTGTGGAGAGATGATGAAGAAGAAGAAGAAGAATAGAGGGAGGAAGAATAGAGGGAGGGAGGGGTGAGGAGGGGTGAGGAGGGAGGGAAGAGAATAATAAACAGAGGGGCAATCGAGGCTGAGCGACACTAGAGGAGAGAGAGAGAGAATAATGGAGAAAGCCTGAGAGGGACGAGATAAAGAGAGTATCTATTAGAGAGGAGGCTGCAACACACAACTACACACAACTACACACAACTACACACACAACTACACACCAACAGCACAATAACACCCCAATATTAACATGCACCCAATGTGACGTCCTGCAGGTTGCTAACAGTCACCGCAGCCAAGGTAACGCTTGTTGTCACGGTAATCCTGATTGACAGCCAAGCCCACAGCATTGCCCCGGACGACCACGACACACGCACACACATGCACACACACGCACACACACACGCACGCACGCGCGCGCACGCACGCACGCACGCACGCACGCACGCACGCACGCACGCACGCACGCACGCACACACACACACACACACACACACACACACACACACACACACACGCTCATGCATGAATTCATGCAACGAAACAGCCGGCAGAGGAGAGAAACGACATCGTTTCCCACCGTAATGTTTGTCATTATCTGGTCCTGAGACACCAACGAAGAAGAAGAAGATGCACGTGAACCACACACACACACACAGACACATATCTACACACTCATCTGCACAACAGAGAGAACACACAGCTCATTTAGATGCAAAGATGTGACTGAAGGCGAAACTGTTGAGTCAGGTGCTGAGTGTGTGTGTGTAGATGTGTGTGTAGATGTGTGTGTGTGTGTGTGTGTGTGTGTGTGTGTAGATGTGTGTGTCTTCATAACACACATCAAACTGGACCCGCTGATCTCTTTAAGCAACGTCTCAAATTGCAATTCCAAGCTTTCACATTGAAGACTGCATAGTGTGTGTGTGTGTATCGCTGCTACACTTCAACACAGGAAGCCGCCGAAGAAGCTGATTCATCAAGTTCACTGTAAAATATGCGACTGACGGAGGAGAAGGAGGAGCTTCGTTTGATCAGGATCCAGTTCTGCTGCTAATTAGGAGACAAGGACAGGATGGAGGAGATTTTCTGCACCGAACTCGTCACAGATAAATTGTATATCGAAGCGTGCGGCTCAACCAGAAAAGTTGTGTTTTGTCTTTTGGTAGTGATTCATCGTACGGTTGTTACGCAATTCATTAAAAAAAAAAAAAAACAGCCACATAGCTCTGGCAGAGGAAGCATGGTGGTGGGAGCATCATGACATGAAGCATGGTGGTGGCAGCATCATGACGTGAAGCACGGTGGTGGCAGCATCATGATGTGAAGCACGGTGGTGGCAGCATCATGATGTGAAGCACGGTGGTTGCAGCATCATGGTGTGAAGCACGGTGGTGGCAGCATTATGGCATGAAGCACGGTGGTGGCAGCATCATGATGTGAAGCACGGTGGTGGCAGCATCATGATGTGAAGCACGGTGGTGGGAGCATCATGATGTGAAGCACGGCGGTGGGAGCATCATGATGTGAAGCACGGTGGTGGCAGCATCGTGGTGTGAAGCACAGTGGTGGCAGCATTGTGATGTGAAGCACGGTGTGAAGCATGGTGTTAGCATCTGATAGCTTCTCTCCTGCTCTCTTTGATCATTAAACTACATTTTAATTCAGCTGAACTCACAATAAAACTTTTCTCAGTTACATATTTTTCTGTTTCTGTTGTTTGACGACTAAACGTGAATGAAACAGCGACTAAAACGCTGTCCGTTACGACGACACCAAGAAACCAAGAAAACACTAAAATTCAGGTTTTATAATGTTATCTGAAAAGCTCACCAAACACAGTTAAAAACAACTGAGCTGAGAATTCACAAATATTTACAAGTAAAATGATCCTCAGACAGAAAGGAGACAGAAAATCCTGATCTCACACACTCAATCACAAACACAGAGTTTCCTTCCTGAAGGAGGCGGGGTCAGCAGCATGTAAAGCTACAGACACTAAAACATTTTATTCAACAACATAAATGTGATCTCACTTGTGTCTTAGGATACATTTATTTCTATGGCCCTAAGGTACTTCCATGCCAAAGAGGACCTTTGCATCGTGACTTGAAGTCAAAAGTCACTTAACCTCTCGACTAACATCCCTTTCTTTCATCACTCGTTCGTCTGATCTGTTTCTGTTTGCAGGGAAACAGAAAAAAAACCTCCATAGCCATCTGTTAGATGAGCTGACCTCTGCTTTATTCAGAAAGGAGGTTTTCAGTCCTTGCTGGAAGCACATGGAAGTAAAAGGAATCATTCAAACACAAATCAGTTCTGTTAAGTTGCCTTCATGCTCAATGCACACTAGTTATAACCTGTCACTTAATGCAACTGAGCTGGATGGTTCTTAAAACGATAAAACTGTTCATGAAGTCCAAAAAACATTTGATCGTGTGGTCAGATTCGTGAAATTAAGCAAAAAGTGGTGAAAGGTGACCACAAAGTAGCGCAAACTGGCCAAAATGTGATAAAATGAGCCCCAAAACGGCCACAAAGCAACACCAAACAAGCATAAATGGGAAAAAAAATATCTAAAGTGATGTAAAATGCTGTAAGCATCACCAAATGAACCCTAAAACACGTTTGGATTTTTTTGATTATGAAAATCACATTGTTTATCTGAGCAAGAAATGGTAAAAGCAGGAAGAATCGGGGGATTATCACATTTTCAGAGATATTTGTGTCAAATTAACCAAATGTGATGAAAAATGACCACGAAGTAGCGCAAAATCACTAAAATGTGATAAAATTAACTCCAAAATGTCCACAAAGCAACACAAAACAAATATAAATGGAAGCAAAATTACCAAAAAGGGATGAAAAATTACTGTAAAGCAGTGCAAAATGACCAAAATGCAATAAAAAAGAACCCAGAAACGTCCACAAAATGACGCAAAACAACCATAAATAGAAGAAAAATGACCAAAAAGTGATGCAAAATGCTGCAAACTTCGTCAAAGGAACACAAAACTGCCATTTTTGTTAAAACTGTCAAATTCCCATCATTTCTCTGAACAACAAATGGAGACAACTATGGAATTATTAATTTTTCAGAGGTATTTATATGTAAAATTAAGCATAGGTGATGAAAAATGACCCAAATGTGATTTAAAAAATAAACTCAAAATCTGTATACAACAACCATAAATGGAAGCAAAATGACCACAAAGTGATGCAAAATGCTGCAAACTTCACCAAATAAACCCTAAAATGCATGTTTTTTTAACTTCCAAAATCCCATCATTTATCTGACCAAGAAAATGATGAAAAATGGCCATAAATTAATGCAAAATGACTAAAACGTGATAAAATTAGCCTCAAAGTGGCCACAAAGTAAAATGAAACCACCATAAAGGAAAGAAAAATGAGCAAAAATGATGCAGAATGCTGGAAATTTCACTAAATCAACACAAAAATGCCATTTTTTAAATAGCCAAATTCCTATTTTGTATCTGAGCAAGAAATGGTAAAAATTCATTGGATTACTAAATATTCAGAGGTATTTATATGTAAAAATTTACCCAAAAAATGGATTAAAAAAAAAAGACCAAAAAGTGATTTAAAAAATGGCTTCATATCAGCATAAAACAACCATAAAAGGAAATAAAACGTCCACAAAATGATGCAAAACGCTGCAAACTTCACCAAATGAACCCGAAAACGCTTTTTTTAATTGTCAAAATCCCATCATTTATCTGACCAAGAAAATTATGAAAAATGACCATAAATTAATGCAAAATGACCAAAATGTGATTTAAAAAAAGAACCCCAAAATGTCCACAAAGCAACACAACAAGCTCAAGTGGAAGAAAAATTACCAAAAAGCGCTGCAAATTTCACCAAATGAACACAAAAATGCCATTTTTTTTATATAGCCAAATTTCCATTGCTTATCTGAGCAAGAAATGGTAAAAATCATGGGATTATTAAATTTTCAGAGGTATTTATATGTAAAATTAACCAAAAAATTGATTAAAAAAAAATGACCAAAGAGTAATAAAAATGGCTTCATCAGCATAAAACAACCATAAAAGGAAATAAAATGACCACAAAGTGAGGCAAAATGCTGCAAACTTCACCAAATGAACCCAGAAGTGCATGTTTTCTTTAGAATCTCTCAATTCTCTTTGGTTTAGTTTATTTCGGGAAACCTGGCCGTGAACCGAAGAGCTTTTCGTCTTCTATGAAACATGAGCGTCTTTCTGCTGAGATGTTTCACTCCAGTGGACAGGAGAAAAAAAAAAACCCAATCTGGGTTGTGGGGGAAAAATGAGGCGGTTTAGAGTCATGGGTCAGAAATGATGCGAGCTGGTGGAGACCTGAGAGAACGAATGAATCCATTAGAGGGTTAGCGTTAGCTGCCGACACTCTGCTGAGCTCGTATCGATTCCAAACATCTCATCTCAGCGCAGGATTTCTCCATCAGCTGAAGCTCCACCAGTCGGCTCCTCTCTGGCCTCCATTAGGATGGAGCTCCTCACCTGCCCTCCGTTAGCCGTCCATCCGGCCTCGTTAACATCTCTGTTCGGCATCTCGTTAGCCGCCCCGGCACTCCTCGTTAACCGTGTTCCTCCACTCGTTAAAGGGGAGAAGAAAAAAAACAGCTTCGGTCTAATGAAAAAGTTCCTTGCAGGATCTGAGGTTTGAAAGAAATAAATCAGTCCTGCTCTGGGCTTTTGGGCTGTTTTTTTTTTTTTTTTTTTTTTTTTATTCTCTGTTAGAAGTCTTGTTTTTAAGGAGAAAAGGATCCTGCAGCACTTTCCTGACATTTAAACACATTTTCACAGGGATTCTGTCCATCGAGGAGCCTCTTCAGGGCAAAGATCCTCCTGATGAAGCGACTTTATACCAAAATAATCTGCAGTATTTACATTTACGTCACCGAGCCGGTCTGTAAAGCAAAACCTTAGAAATCAGCGTCTTTTAAAAGCATGTAACCTTCAAAAAAAATACATAAATTACTCCATTTAATGTAAAAACACAAAGAATTGCCTCATTGTCAACTTTCTGACAGTCCTTGAACTCATCACGTGTCTGTTTTTTTCAGAAAGTCAATCAAATCTAATCTTAAAATCATTTTATTCCACGTCTTGTTTAGAAATTCGTCAAAAATGAGCTTTGCGCTAACCCCATTCTGTAAAAAAACTAAAAATTCTGTGCTGTGAATTCAGAGATATATGTTAAATTAACCAGAAAGTGACAAAAATTTGCACAAAATGAGTAAAATGCCATAAAAAGAACCCCAAAATGGGTTCAAAGCGACATAAAATAACCACAAATGAATGCAAAATTAATTTTAAAAAGTGACACAAAATGCTACGAAGTTCATCAAATGTGCTGCTGTCGGCTGTAAGAGTGAACACAAAAGTCTTCATGCACTGACAGCATTTACAGGAACTGAAACTGTAACACCAATAAACAAGAACTAGGTGGTGCAAAATGACCAAGATGTGACAAAAAACAGCCCCCAAATGACCATAAAGTGACATAAAACAACCACACATGGAAGCAGATTGACTGCAAAGTGACACAAATGTTCTGCTGTTGGCTGTAAGAGTGAACATAAGAGTCTTCATGCACTGACAGCATCTGAGGAACTGAACATCCAGTGACATTATAGTTATTTTTTATGCTAATGCTAACAACAGGAAAACCCTTAGTGTTAGCATATTGTGCCACTAATGTGGCTAACGTTAGCTTTGATGGTCAGAGTTCGGTGGAAACTTTAATCTAAACCAGTAAACCAGGACTAGATGGTGTTTTCATGTTAGCTTCTCTCCTGCTATCTGTGCTCATTAAATTGTATTTTAATAGAACTGAACTCACAATAAAGCTACTCTCATAGACAGAATTTCATTTTTCTGTTGTCAGACAGCAGAATGGCGACGAAACAGTGTCTGAAACCTAGAAATTAAGACCACGTCAACCACAACAAACCAGTAAAATGCCGATTTTATAACGTCAGCTTACAAAATTTAACAAATACAGAAGTTAAAAACAACTGTGCTGTGAATTCACACATATTTACATGTAAAATGATCCTCAGATAGAAAGAAGATCCAAAGTCCTGATCTATTCATGTCTGTTGCTGTAAATCACAAAAACAGAGAGAGTTTCCTTCCCGAAGGGGGCGGGCCAGCCACAGCTCAGCAGCATTTAAAGCTACAGACACTCATTTAGTACAAAACTAGTTAAACAGTCATGTAGAAAAGAAGCATCTTTGCAGCGTTTTGAGCAGAAAAATTGAAATATACACTCGGGAGACGTGGAATATGTTGATTAATTTGTTAAAGCCTGAACCAATATCGGACTTCTGCAGGTACTGAACTTGCAACTCAGCGACTTTTAAACCCTTGTCCGTGAAACCAGCAGCGCTCCAGTTTCCTGTATGTTGGACTGGTTTCACTGGGAAGCGGCTCCATTTGCATACAGATCAATATGGAGCGCGCTCAGTGGCGCCGTGCGAGTGCTAATTAATTCCGGGCCTCGCAGCGGTTTGAAGCGTTTAAGCTCAGCCGCGGGTTTATAGTGACTCTGGATATTAAAGCAACCCTCACAGCGAGGTGTGTGTGTGTGTGTGTGTGTGTGTCTGTGTGTGTGTGTGTGTGTGTGTGTGTGTGTGTGTGTGTGTGTGTGTGTGTGTGTGTGTGTGTGTGTGTGTGTGTGTGTGTGTGTGTGTTAGCATTAGCCAGCGAGCTAATCCTTAAGCTAACAGCGAGCTTTGAACACTCCAACAGTCTGAAGCCTCTTTTTTCCTGAGTATATTTTTATTTTTACTGAATAATCAGCTCTTTTTCTTTTCAGTTAGTCATCAGATTTACATATTTATGAAGCCAGACTGGCTCCTTTTACCCGCCGTGTTACTCACATGTACGCTTTTATTTTGTGAATTTCACAAACTGACCTGCTTCTTATTTACTGTGAGCATCATTTAATTCTAATAAATGCATGTTTTCTGTACTTTCAGCAGCACACCAGCAGCTTTGTGTGACATTAAACTTTAACTAACAGCTTGTTGTGCTGTGATCGAGCTCTGCTGGTCCGGCAGCTGCCATATTGATCGACTATCGATCGGTGAGTGAATGTGGAGCTGCTGCTGCTGTAAACATACAAACGTGATCGCTGGGAACTCCAGCTAAAGTTTTCCATCGTTTCCCGAGAGATTAAACTGGATTTTATTCACCCTTCTGGTTGATTTTAAATGAAAATAAGCACACTGAACATCAATATGTGGACATTTTATGCACTTGTATCAGATTTAAGTGCATATTAACATTTTTATAGTGATTTATATGCAAAAAAAAAACTATTTCATCAAACTAATCTTTTTCTCCTTGATATAAAGGTTCATATAAAAAAAATTGCACTTATTATCATATTAAATGATTGAAAATGTAGATAGCTGAGATTATTCTAAAGAAAACAAGATACAACAAGAATACAGGGAGCTTAATGGCAAAAATACGAGAATATAAGTAAAAGGAATGAAATGAAAATTAAAATAAGGTTCAATAGGTTGAAGAACGCTACAAAAAATAATGTTTAAACTCAATAAAGCATAAAAAGAAAAAGTTTTAATGAGTATTTTTGAGTTCAGACAATTTTTTTAAATCACTTGTCCTTTAAACGTATTTTAAAAACACAACTTATTTAATTATTGGCAGCTAAAAAACACGGGTTTTTTGTAAAATAAATGAATTACTCAAAATTCAAGTTGTTCCAACTATGTTTTAAAATTATCTAAAGTTTTTTATTATTATTTTAAGGATAAGTTTTTCAGTCGACAAACCTTAAAAAAATGTTTCTTCAGTATGTTTTTGACATTTTTGTGTTAAACACTTTAAACACAAGTTTTAAGTTGGCAAACATTTAAGAAATTAAGTTGCTCCAATTAGATTCTATTCATGAGCTTTAGGACTTAAAACTTTTTTAATTCAACCACAAAATTGTTGATAAATAAATAATAAAATGAAGTCGCTTCAAACTAATTTTCTTCAGTATGCTTTTTTATTGAGTCAAAGAAAGTCACTTTTCTTTTAAATATATTTTTAAAACAACTTATTTAATGACTGGTAGCTTAAAAAACAAGTTTTTAAGCTGATTATTCATAAAAAAATTATGTTGTTCCAACTACTTTTTCAAGGTTATTTAAACGTTTTTCTGTCGACAAACCATAAATAAATTAAGTTGCTCCAAATCAGGTTTCTTTGGTTCATTTTTTTACTTTTTTGTGTTAAACAGTTTAAACATGAAGGCAAAGTTTTAAGCTGACAAACATTTAAAAAATTAAGTTGCTCCAATTAGATTTTCTTCATCAGTTTTAGGATTTTTTTCATGTTTTCTTTTGTTGTTGTCATTTCATGCAGAAGCTTTGAAGAAATATATCAATTCTACAACAAAATTGTTGGAAGTCGCGTTAACTAAACTTCCTTCAGTTTGTTTTTGGCTCTTTTTTTGTGTTTTTCTGCATGTTGAAGTTTGACTTTTTCATTTTGAACTTTACTAGTGTACTGAAACACCTGATATTTAAATACTGGAACCAAAGCCAATAAATTTTATAATTAGTTTAAAATACCTATAAAATTAAGTTGATGCAACATTATTATGTCGACACAAGTCATTAAAGCAAAGTTAGTAAGGTAACATCTAAACCAGTAAATTAGAATTTCTTTCATCTTGTAGTCGTACATTTAATTAAATGATGTTAAGTTCTTGATAATAATAATTCTAATTTTATATATAATAATAAATAATATCAATATAATAAACAAGACTGAAGAAGCAAAAAAACGAAAAACAAAAAATTGAAATATAGCTAATTTTACCCTTCATCTGTTGGATTTTGAATGACTGATTTAAAATTCTGAGCATATTCAGTTATTTTGTTGGTTTAGAAATCTTCTTAAAGGAAAAGTTTGTGTGTTTATGTAAAGATCAGGTGAGTTTCTTTAATCAAGGCTCCTTTATTTTGTAGAAAAACTTGATGTAATGTTGAGAGTTTTATTGATTAATGTCACAAATTAAACCTCAAGTCGAGATGACTCCATCTGTGCATGTTTCAATCTTACCATAAAGGTCAATAATAAGGTGTTGGTGTGTTCTATTTACTATATTTCACAATTTCCTTTGCAAAAACATCTCAGGTGAAGCTCCTGAGATCTCATCAAAGAGAATCTTTCTCAAGGCTGACGAACCAATCAGGAGGTTTCCTCCAGTAAAACATGAATAAAGAAGAATGACTGACATTGACGTCTCATCCAATCACAAGGCAGCTCATCAGGTAAAAAGTCCCGTCGTCGCGGCAACGAGCACAAAACCTCACGCATGAAATAATATCTGCAGCATCGACACCGTGGAGACGAGTCTGCAGCCGAGGATCATGGGAAAATTCATGAGGAGGCGTGTATGTGTGTGTGTGTGTGTGGTTTGATAAGACACATACTGAGAGTTAATCAATGTCAAGGATGTGAAGCTTTGACCTTTTCCAGTCAAACCACCTGCTGCAGGAAAAACAACCGTGTGTGTGTGCGTTTATGTGTGTTGTTGTTGTGTTGTGTGTGTGTGTGTGTGTGTGTGTGTGTGTGTGTGTGTGTGTGTGTGTGTGAGCACCGTCTCTCCCGCTGCAGGGTGTAGGAGCTCCTGAAGAATCCCAGCAGTTCGTCCTCGATGGCGGCGTCGAAGCTCACATTGAGTCTGTAGAGTCTCATTGGCTTCAGCTCGCGGTGCAGAACCACCACGTACATCTGATTGGCTGGGAACGGGAAGTGGCGGTGCACGCGCATGACTCCGCCCCCCGGACGGTTGGCAGGACGACCGCCACCGCCGCTCTCCGCTGTGACGGAGACCCGATCCACCTGGAGGGAGATAAAGATGGAGGCAGGTCAGAAACCAACGGGTCGGACAGTTTTCTGTCATTTCTGACGTAATCGAAACTTCGTTCTACAGAAAAACCTCCTTACTGATGTTAGCTCTGTTAAACATGACTTACTTAGAATAACAAGAACCTCAAGGAACTCTAAAGTACCTCCAGAAACTCTGGAGAAGCTCAAGAATGTGTAGAGAAGCTCAAGGAACCCTGGAGAACCTGAAGAATCTCAAAATAACCTAAAGGAAGTCTGGAGAACCTCAAGAATCTCTGGAGAACCTCTAGACTCTCCATAGAAGCTCAAGGAACTCTGGAGAAACTCAGGAAACTCTGGAGAACCTCCAGGAACTCTGAAGAACCTCAAGAATCTGCAGAAAAGCTCAGGGAACCCTGGAGAATCTAATGAATCTCTAAATAACCTAAAGGAAGTCCGGAGGACCTCAAGAATCTCTGGAGAACCTCAAGAAACTCTGCAGAACCTCTAGAATCTCCAGAGAAGCTCAAGGAACTCCGAAGAAACTCAAGAAACTCTGGAGAAACTCAAGAGCCTCTGGAGAACCTCAAGAATCTACGGAGAAACTCAGGAAACTCTGCAGAACCTCCAAGAAAGTCTGAAGAACCTCACAAAACTCTGGAGAACCTCTAGAATCTCCAGAGAAGCTCAAGGAACTCTGAAGAATCTCAAGAATCTCTGGAGAACCTCAGGGAATTCCGGAGAACCTCAAAGAACCCCGCTTGCTTGCTTTGGTGGTTCTTGGAGGGTGTTTTTGTTCTTGTTTGAGTTGTAGAACTTAAATTTTAAAATATTACAATTTGTGGAGAAATAAATACAAAAGTTTGGTCCATTTTCTCATAAGACAGAAGTTTATTAAGCCCAAAGGAAGTTCTTGGGATCTTGAAGGATATTTAAGGAACCCTACTTTCTTATTTTCTTACTACTTTCTTTCAAAATTGTTATCTTTTCAACTGTCTTGAACTACTCGTCTGGCTCTGTCCTGAAAAACAACCAAATCTGACCTGTAAAAGTTTTGCTATATCATCAAAATCACGTCTGATTTACAAATTCCCCCCCAAAAAAATCAACTATCTGCACTATCCACATTCTATAAAAAACAGAAAATTCTGCACTCCTTGGTCCAACTGCAAAGACATCAGTGACTCAGCTGATGCCAAAAGTCACATGACAAAAATTCAGAGTTTTCAGGTTGAACTGCTGGCAGCATGTAGAGCCACCATGTTTTATTCCAGAATTGTCAACGATTGTGTTTTTCTTTTCAATTTCTGCAGAAATTTCCATTATTTCCTTCTATTGCAGTGAAAAATGAACCCACAGTGAAAAAAAATGAGACATTAGTGGAAAAATGAAAACACTCAAACTATGGCTTTGTTTATAGGGGTCACGTGACAAACCCAATCACGTGACTTTTCTGCCTCTCAACATTTGCACATTTATCAGATGAAAGCCGTTGCTAGGCGACGTGAATCCCCACCAGCTGTTGTCGCCATGGTGACGTGACAGGCGCCACATGTACAACTAATCTGTCTGCGAGGAAAGTATCGAAGGAGGAAACAAAAACTCGGCTCGTTCACGTTTGATCCCAAGCAACGAAGCAGAACGAAGTCGTCGCCTCTCCGGCTGATCTGATCTGAGACCAGCTTAGGACGACGTCATTCAAACGAAATGTCACCAGACTCTACAGACAAACAGCTGAGATCGTCTCACACCGACGTCCAGGCAGCCAAACGCCTCGGCGGGAGTTCTCACCTCGCTTTAATATCAGAAGGTCTGCAGCACTCTGGTGTTTGGTGAGAAAGAAGAAAAAGAGAGGAGACATCTGCTCAGTTTTACACCAATCCTGAGGGACGAGGGTTTCTCTCCATGGTTCTGCTCAACAACACTCTCAGCGTTTGACCAGTCAGTTAGACAAAGTCCCGATAGAGGTCTGTTTGATTCGAGTCACTGAACATTTGTAAAAAGAGCAAATTCCTGCAAACTCCAAAATCAAGGGGGAAAAAAACCTGAAACGGAGACGAAAACTAAGTAAAAACTACAATTTCAGCACAAGTTCACAACAGCTTCGACACATTTGCTCCATAACAGGAACGTCCGAGTCAAGTTTTACTGAAACTAATCTAATCAGAGTCATTTCATATCTATGTCTATTCTCATGAATGCTCCTCATCCTCTTTAATAGGAGTAGAAGTTGCTCCCCTCTGGCCTTCGTCTGGAAGAAAATCAGGCCACAAAAAAAAGAACAAGTTCTCCTTTGTGCTTACCTCCATCCGAGTTATTAACCATGAGAAGAGGAGGTAATAAACTGTATTTTTGTTTTGTTGCTGCTGTACTTTATCATGTACTGCGATGTACTTTATCCTGTTTTTACTTGACTTTATTCTGTCTTGCTGCTGCCGACTGTTGGCACTGAATTATACTTGACTACATGAATGACCAAGATTGCTGCTAGTTTCCATGTCAATATTATGTTTCGTGTGATATTTATTGTACTCATTTATTTTGTTTTTTTATCGAATTTTTACTGTTTTTACCACATTTTTACTGTTTTATGTGGTTTTTACTTGTTTAATTTGTTTTTATAAACTGCTGCAAAAAAAAAGTCCCCCTTCAACGGACAAATAATGAAGTTAATATTTATTATCCAACAAAAATGACAACAGTTTCCCAATTTAGTCGCACTTCAAATACAATAAAGTTATTAAAATAAATCTAGTGTTCATGTTTTGACCACAAAATACCACATTCCTGCATCCAAGCTGCTCCTTAATGTTATTTTATATTATATTAATAACCCAATAATATAAATGACGTCATTTAAAGTTTAGCATCTGTCACAATCCAATATCATCGTCTGAGATAATACACACTGAGTATTGTAGATCAGCTGCAGTACCTGGATGTTCCACCAGGTGTTTTGGATCTTTTAAGCGATCTTTATGTTATCATGCTTGTAAAGTTTCTTGATTCATTTCTAATGTCCGAATTGTACTTGAATAGAAGTAAATTCCTGCAGTTGAATTCAGAACCAGAAGAATAAAAGCTTTCAAAGCAGCCAATAAATCAGCATTAATTTCAACATCAAAAGCGATGATAAAAAGCTTCACTGTAGACAGTTTTCTCACGACGAAAACCAAACTAACACTACACAAAAAGTGCAATTTAAATGTGTTTTACATTCATGACATGCAACTTCAGGTGGCTGCAGTATTAACTCTACGCTCTACCTGAAGTGGACTCCCAGGGAAAAACAGAAAGAAATTAACAGAAATTTCAAATTCACTTCAAAATGGTACAAGCAAATCGCAGTCAAAGCCGACAAAAGAGCTCACAGGAGATCGGGAACTTTGTAGTAAAGCTCGGGGAAGCCGTGAAAAAAGTGATCTCGCCAGCAGGTGAACCGTGATCTCGAGGAAATTTCTCTCATTGCAAACGTATCCTCCAGTGTTTATTGCTTCGATGCAGCCTGAGTTACCTGAGTAGACCTCGCTGTGTTCAGGTAAGAGTTTCCTTTTTTAGGTGGGTGGTATTGAAAGCAGCTCTGGTACTACGACAAGTTGGACTGCTTTTGGTTTACGGTTTAAAATAATTCCACACTGCAGATAAAAATGATAGTTTTCCTTCAAAATATCTGTCTGAAAGCAGACAAAGAATCAGGCTTATGTTGGTGCTCGGTTTCATGGACGACGAACTCCTTCAGTGTCTAAATGTAGAAAGCGTTCGCCATTAATGAGGCTCTGTGGGTTGCACTGACGCTGCACTCCTGCCTGGTTTGTTTGCATGCAAAATATAAACACCATTCACATGCAAATGCCAGTTTACAGGAAGCCTACAGTCACAATAGCAGCATAAAAGGTAAATAGAGCAGGATGGTATGAACTGGAACCGTCATTTAATCCCTAAAGTGCCAGAAAACGGGTTTAAAAGGCATGTTTTCATTACAAAATCAACAAAATTACACCGTTTATCAGAGACACAAATGGTAAAAACAACAAAGTCTTTTATCTATTGTCCTCTGTGATGTGTAGTGTCATCGTGAAAAAGAATGAGGTTAAAGTTGTGATATTTCATTTAAAAATTACCCAAAAACAAACTCTTTGCACAAACCAGATTCTGCAAAAAGCAAAAAATTCTGCACTTCTCTTTGCAAATGTAGCCATGATCAGTTGATACTCGGAAATACATCACAAAAAAATCAGTAAAATAGGGTGACAAATTTCAATGTAAACAGTGAAATATCTATAGTGTGTAGAGCCACTACTTTGTATCCCAGTATTGGTGACTCCTTTGAAAATGTTGGACGTGATGGTTACAGTTTTTTTCAATTTCTGCAAAAATAAATATACAATTAAAGTCTTTCCTGAGTGGAAAAATGAGACAATACCACAAAAAAGCAACAAAAAACTAACAATTCAAGGGTTTCATTTCAGAAAATGGTAAAGAAATTAGTACGAGGAGAATGTATCCCACAGAACACAAACTAGCCTTTTTGATGTCCATTTAATAACATCTGGTGACAGCAAAACATCTGTCAAAATCTGGTTGAAAGTCTAAGACTATATTAAATCATTTCACAACCACGAAGGGGAAACATGACTATGTATACCATTAATGCAGTTTTTGGTCATTTTGACGTGAAACTGTGTTGATTTAGAATTTTTCTTTAACATTTAGATGTACTTTCACAGCCATTGTTATCAGTAATGGCACTAACTGCAAGCTAACTTATCATTGAATTTTTCAACCGATCGGTACAAAACTACGCTTGATTCTTTGTTTACATCCATTGTCACGTGAAAACATTAAACAAGCCAGAATATTAGCCTCTACAATTGCCACTAGGACGATTAAAAAAAATTCAACTCTTCTATCTCATCTTGATTTAGCATTTCTGTGCTGGCCAGAGGGCATTAAGCCTCCGAAAAGACTTTGTCATGGTGCCCCTTTACTAGCTATACTCCCACAATGGTCTCTGCTTGCCAACATCAGAGTATAAATACGGTTAAATAGTAAGAAGCTCCACCTGGTGGCCCAAACAGGTATTACAGCGAATCAGTAGTACCTGAAATGTGTATTGTCTTGAAAAAAGTTTTCATATATCAGCAGATAATAAATATTAAAACCTCAGATTGGATCATCGCACAAAAAATTGATCAGCACATCATAAATTCTGTGTTTTCCTGCACAGAATATATTCTTTAGTTTTCTCTGCTTCTGTTCATGTTTGTGCTGTTTATATTGCAGTGAAAAATTAGCCCACGATGACTAAAAACTGTGACGGTAGCGATAAACGATAAACGATAATTTTGTTATGTCGGACTTCAGAGTGCATGCATTACTCCTGAAAGCACTTCTGCAAGTCAGATCAGGTTTCAGCTGGCTAAGTCTTTGTCATGGTGCCCCTTTACTAGCTAAACCTTGAAATTTGCCAAAAATTACTAAAAAATGGTCTCAATTTACTCAGTACTTAGTATATTAACTCTGGTCAGATGTCATTAAGCAGCACATAAGTCTTTGTCATGGTGCCCCTTTTTTGGGTGAATTCACCCAAAACTGTTTCCAGCTTCATCGAAATTGCTCAAAAGTTGTTCAAAATGTTTCTAAAATTATGCAAAAAGAGAAAAATTCATCCAAAACACTGTCCTAATGAATTCTCTTTTGTCTTAGCTCGGTTCGGAGGTCATGAAGCGTCACAGAAGTCTTTGTGTTGTTGCTCCTTTACTAGCTAAACTCCCACAATGCTCTATTCTTGCCAACATGAACTGTAGTCTGAGTGACGCCTCCTCGCTTCTCTACAGTATTAAACAGTAAGAAGTGGAACAACCGGGTACTACAGCTAAAGTCAGAAACTTCACCAAAATGTTTTGAAATATCTCCACAATAACTGAAAATGTGTCTAAGATACTCAAAACTTGTCCACAAGAGTATTCCAAAATGAGAAAACAGCTAGTCCAAAACAGCTTGAAAATTCTCAAAAATTGCTTAAAATTTGTCCACAGTGACTTCAGAAAACTGTTTAAAATGTCCAAATGTTCTCAGTACTTAGTACATTAACTCTGTTTGAAGGTCTTGAAGAACCACAGAAGTCTTTGTCATGGTGCCCCTTTACTAGCTTGAACCTGAAATTAGCCAAAAATTATTCACAAAGGTCCAAATCGACTCAGTACCTAGTACATTAACTCTGAAGGTCATGAAGTGTCACAGAAGTCTTTGTCATGGTGCCCCTTTACTAGCCAAACCCTTACAATGCTCGCTTCTTGCCAACATGAACTGTAGTCTGAGTGATGCCTCCTCTGGTCTCTACAGTATTAAAGACAAGAGGCTCCACCTGGTGGAACAACCAGGTACTACATTTTTAACACTTAAGGAGTGTATTATCTTGGAAAAAAGCATCATGTATTAACATATACTGAATATTAAATGCCTCAAGTCAGACTTCATTGGGACAATGTAAATTTTAACTGAACAGAACTTTTTCTTGAGTTTTCTCTGCTTCTGTTCGTGTTTGTGCTGTTTATATTTGTATTGCAGTGAAAAATGATCCCACAGTGAGTAAAAACTGTGACGAAAGTGATAAATGATAATTGGTTTCATCGGTTTGGACTTCAGAGTGCATGCATTACTACTGAAAGCTCTTTTGTAAGTCGGATCAGGTTTCAGCTGCTAAAAACCTCGAGTGGAAAACAAAAAAAAAAACAAACTGCAGTTTGTGTGAATTTCGCTGCTTTCTCTTGTGACTGAGATCCTCCACCGTGAACGCAACCCTCCTGAGCATCAATTAATTCATTAGAACGAATAACATTACTCATCGTTAAGCACAAACTGACGCCTGAGCAGCAGCAGCGGTGCATGATGGGAAGCCGGCCGGCAGCGGTGGGAGCAGTTGTGGAGCTTCAGGCCATCGGCAATGTGAGTCCGCATTGCTTTGTGCGTTTGCTCTTTGATGAACGGGCCGATCGATCGTGGCGGAGAGCCTGCTGACACGGAGAGGAAACATCGGGGATTAACAGGATGTTTTTCAGGGTTTTCTGGTGAGTCAGCGAACGCAGCACGACACTTGGAGATGTTCAGCCACATTTTAATTGTGTTGTTTGGTTTGATTCCTCGGTGTACGGACATCTGAATGCCCTGACGATCTGCCAACTTTCTGATCGCGACAACTTTCTTAGATGTCTTTTCTACTCACATCACTACAGCCGACTCTTTATTATCTTTATTAATGATCAAAGTTCTACCTTCATACTATGAAAATTTCCAGAGTTCCAGATCATTGAAGTCCATAGAGGTGGGTCCAGATTTATCACTTTTTAATGGACTTTTTCCATCATTTCTGAGCCTCAGAACTTCATCAGTCCAGCAGATAGACACATGACACTTTAGGAGGGAAAACACATCTGAGTTCTGCTAAATCTGACACCAGGTCAGTTTTACATCCATTCAAGTGTCACAGTCTAAAGAATAAATCTGCTTTGAGTTTCAGCAGAAAAACTGCAGCACCTTAATGTCTTCAGTCATAGAGAAAATTGTTGGTATCTGGATGTGTTTCCTGTTTCAGTTTGTCTGAAATGATTCATAATTTCATCAGAATTACTCAAAAAACACTCAAAGGTCCCGCAATCGTTTCCAAAATGATAAGAAAAATGTCCAAAATGACTTTTAAAAAGTCATTATCAGCATCTGGATCACCTAAAAGTTCTCTGAAATGCTTTAAAGCTTTACTAGATTGACAAAAACCTGTCCATGATGGTCCAAAACCTCCTTGAGTTCAACATTTGTAAAAATGACTAATAAATGTCCAAAACCCCTTGAAAATTGTCTAAAATAATTTTAAAAATTCTCTCTAATCAACTTTGAGCATCAGTATTATGGGATGTATCATAGTTTCAAAAGCAACAAAAGCATCAGTATCCTGGCTGTTTCTGTTTCAGTTTGTCCAAAATGACTAATTTCTTCCCTGTTACTCAAAAATCATCCAATATACCTCAAATGTGTCCAAATTTTCCTTAAAACTTTTCCAAAAATGGTAAGATAGGAACAACAATATGACTAAAAAATGTCTCAAACACCTTAAACTTGTCCAAATTGCCTCAAGGCTTTACTGGAATGACTGGGTAAACAATCAAGACTCATATCAGCATGCATGATAGGTGGTTGGTCAGAACAGTTATAGAAAATGAAATGTCTAATTTTTACCACCAGAAGAAATCAGAATCATCTCCTACATGATTCACTCTGTGGAAAAAACAGTTTTAACAAATTTTTCTGACATATTTTGACACAGAGGGAAGGCCCTTCTCAAAAACTGAGCAACCGGACAAGACAAAGACTAGTGACAGAGGCCACCAAGACACCTAAGACTTCCTCTAAAGGAGTTTCAGCTGCTGAGATGTTAGAGACTGTTCAAACCTGTTTGAGTGGCAAAAGCTGCACAGGGTTGACTCAAAGGCCTATATATATCGGCAAATGTCAGAAATAATTGCCATGAATCTCGAGTTAAACATTGGCGACTAAACTTAGTCGAGTCGTTTAAGCCTAAGCAGCAGCAAAAATCTGAAAATAAAGCAAAACTATGAAAGTCCAACCTGAACACATGAACCTCATTCTCCTCAGTTAAAATTCTGTGACTCCTGTTTTAAAAAACTCAAAAAACATCTGCTGTCGTCACATATCTGTATCTCTGAGACGCCGACAGCTGCGACGAAACAGCCGTTTTTTGACACTGGGAATAAGAACAGGCTGGCGTGTAATCTTTAGCATTAATATTCAGCTAAAGACCACAGGTGGAGAAAAGTCTGATGTGTTTTCAGGCTCGGGTTGACTCATAATGAATAACTGGAAGGGTGTGGACGTGTTGGACTGCAGCTGTGACTAATGAAACGGAACAGAATGCTAGAAAAGACGATTTAAATGATGGAATAGTATGTTCCCCTACAATTCTGCTGCTTCTTTTACGTCAGGTGACCAATCAATATGAACGTTTTGATAGAAAAGGTGTAGAAAATCGGCTTCAGAGGCTCTGTTGCATTTAAAGGATTGGAACATCTAATGATTTCAGATGATTGCCAGAGGAACGAGGTCTGTAGAAAGCATAAATTAGCAGCCCTGCATGTTCACTTTCATTGACTCTAACGTAAACCGCCGGCTGCCCGGAGGCTTAAAACCGGAGTTTTTTGTAAACGGTCAGCAGATATTTTCAGGATTCGCAGAGCAACACGTAGATTAACAACTCCCACTAGTCTTTCTGGATGTGACATTTGTTTGACTCGGAGAATAAAGCAAGTGTTTTCTTCTCTTCCTGCTACCAGCTGCTGCTATTTTTACCCAGCTTCTTTTTCCCCTGCATCTTGATAATTTTTCTTTTCACAAAGCATTAACTGAGAGGATACCTTAGGAGATCTCACCGGGTGCCCAACAACACCTCCTCATTCACAGCAAGCCCCAACACAAACACACATACGCAAAAAAAAGGGGGCTGCGGGGTTTTTAATTGGCTTCTGCCCAAATTAGACAGATTTACCCCCGTCTCACATTAGGCGAGATGACCGGCCTGAAAAATCACGTTGCTCAGGCGTTTCTCTGAGGCTTTCTCTCGCCGCCCGCTGCTCTCCGAAAATTGGGCTGAAACAGCAACACTGACGGCTAATTAGCCTCGTTAAGGAAATCTCTGAGGCCAAATCTGGAAATAAACATTCTTTGTTAGAGAGCGTGGCTTGTTTTCAGCACCGAGAAGACCTTTCGGATGCAAACGAGGCGGTCGGGTCGGAAGGAAACTTATCGAGATCCAAATGTTGACGTCAACAGACGGTAAAGTACCTGCTACGGAAGGGGCGGCGCTTTATGCTAAAACGTCAACGGTACAAATAAGTTTGAACAAATCTGGAAAAAGTTTCTCACAATCAGCTGATTTTGTATACACAGTAACTTTAGTATATTTAATGACGCCACGCAAAATTTTACCTTCATACTGTGAATATTTTCTGAGCTCTTGAAGTTACTTCTTCCATCATCTCTGAGCCTCAGAAATTCATCAGCACAGCAGATAGACACATGACATTTTCTGAGGAAAAACACATTTGAGTTCTGGTAAAAACTGACACCAGATCAGGATGAATGCAGGGATTTATTGAGTCTTCTGGCCAGCTAATCAGCAGAAACTCCAAGAACTAATAGCTTCTTTTCACCAGGAAATAGAATGAGTGAACAATGAACCTGCACATTGTTGTGTTTGTATTTCTGTTTAAGGTCAGGCTTAATAAACAAGATACCAGATATTAATCAGTGATCTTTACAGTTGTCGGTAGGTATACTCTTGAACTTTCTACAGGGTTCTCCTTTCTGGCTTTTAGTTTTTACGTTTAGTCTCGCTAAGAACAGTACAGGTCCTTGAAGTCCATAGAGGTGGGTCCACATTTATCACTTTTTAAAGGATTTATCCATCATTTCTGAGCCTCAGAACTTCATCAGTCCAGCAGATAGACACATGACATTTTAGGAGGAACAATACACTTGAGTTCTGTTCAGTTTTTGCCTTTGTAGACAGATACAAATTATTTTCTATTATTTTTGTGTGATTTTGGGCAACTTTGTCAAATGTTTTGGACAATTTCCGAGTAATTTTAAACCATTGTTGAATCATTTTTGTAATATTTGGAATAACATTTTTTTGATCAGTTCAGTTTTTTAAGAGATTCGGGACATTTCTTGAGTCATATTCAGCAACTACAGCATTTCTGAACGGTTTTTGTGTTATTTTAAACATTTTTTTAGGAATTTCGGATAATTATTGTGGAAAAATTGCACAATTTGTGTCATTTTCAAAAATCATTGAGTGATATTGTGCAACTTTGGTATCATTTTAAAGTTTTCTTGACACATTTTGGAAAAAATGTAGTAATTTGGAACAATATTGGAATTTTGTCCAATATTTTTGAATATTTTCCATCATTTCTGAACCTCAGAACTTTGTCAGTGCAACAGATAGACACATGGCATTTTAGGATGAAAAACACATTTGAGTTCTGGTAAAAACTGACACCAGATCAGTTTTACATCCATCCAGGCATCACAGTCTAAAGAATAAATCTGTTTCTTGTTTATGGTTGGTTCAAGTCGACTGCAACTCACAATTATTGCCATTGTTGATGAATCATTTTCACGTTTGGCTGATTAGTTGTTTGGTCTAGAAAATGTCAGAAAGATGTCAATTAGTGTTTGTTTTTTTAGTCTGATGACTAAGAAAAGTCTTGTTTTGTCTACTATTCAAATATATTCAGTTTGTTTTCACAGTGGAAGAAAGAAACTAGAAAATTTTACATTTTAGAAGCCAGAATCAGAGAATTTTGACAGTTTTTATGTAATCTCAAACCCATTCATTAGCTCTACCAAACTTTGGGTTGAGTACACGCATCTTTGGGACAGGGATTGAGATTTTTGTTGTTTCAGGTAGATTTTCGAAGACCTTTTGTACGCTGGTCTTTCAGTTCAAGACTTGTATCATGTAGAAGAATTTTAAAATGAAAACTGTCATCATATATATGTTTTGGACATGAAGGGTTGCACCACTCCCCAGCAACAGACACTTGATAGGTGTTGGACTATCGATAGATAATTGATCTGTGCCCTCCAATGTTAACCAACAGATTCTCCACCTTCCTACAACCTGCGACATCGATCTAATTGAACAAACTTTTGAGCCGTTTCTTTCTGGATTTCAAACCAGGCGGACACTACGGTTCATTTGGAAACTATCCGTTATATTACGAGAACGAGAAAAAAAATCCAAAAAAATAGCAAAAAAATTCCCCAAATTTTGGAAAATTTGCAAAACCTTCAGGAAGAAAATTCCAATAATTCCTTAAAAGTTTCCCTTAAAACTTTTATTTAAAAAAAAATCCCCCAAATTTGGAAAGAAAATTCTTGTAAATATTTTCCAAAAATGAGTAAAATCTTCCAAAAAAATCCTAAAAATATCTAAAGTGATTACATATATATCAGTAAAACTTCTATGCGGGATTTTGGTTGATTTTTATGTGAATGCTCCTAAGAAACATTTTTTCTTTCCATCACAAAACGTTCAAAGATTTCCCAAAAATGTCGAAAATGTGGACATCAGAAGTTTCACTGTGAGAATCTATTTTTTTCACATTTTCAAACTTTAAAATGGGTCAATTTTGACCCAAAAGACGACATGAGGGTTAAACTTATTTCGAGTTTTCTTGTAAATTTCAACTCATAACAAGATAATTTCAAGATTGTTTGACTTAACAAGACATTTAAGATGTATTGTCTGAAAACAAGTTCATCCATCTTAATGAAATGTCACTTGTTAAGAGAATTTATCTTAAATCAAGTGGGATGAGACATTTTGACTAAAAATAAGACAAATAGATTTGGTAGGATGTTGAGTTTTTGCAGTGAGGTTCCTCAACCCATACGGAACATTAACGAACAGCTTGGATGCGGAAATTATTTTCCTAATGCAGATATACATGGGATAAATTTTAGTAACTTTAACATACTTGAAGCATGTATTTTTTTGGAAAATTGCATCCAGTTGGGGCTCAAATAAAACACTCAGATCGGATCAGGTGCAATTAAACTCCCTATCTATATCGGTTAGTGTAAAAGTTTGTCCAGAGTTTCCAGAAGCATCAAGTGGTGTTTGGACGCCCCTGATTGCAAGAAGTAGCAGAGACTTGAACTTGATGCAACTCAGGAGCGGGAAGTGTGACAACCTGTCTCTCGAAACTCAACGTGCCACTACCAGAATGTTTACAGAGACATCAAAAGGAAAGCATTGAAGTGACAGATTCAAAGTTCAGAATCAATGACAGCATCCGTCCACTGGATCTTTTCCAATGAGAAAGATCTGGCAACCCTCAGGAAACCTAGTGGGTCTTTGAACTCACTTGATTTTCTCGGTTTTGTCGCAAAACTTCCCGTTTACCAAATTCCCGACCATTCGCAGCACCCCTTACGTACCTCAAGGCGGTCGGTGTGCAGCACGATGAACCTGGTGGCGTTGACGCACTCCAGCTCAATGCTGACCTCCCCGGAGAAGGTGAAGTTGTCCATGTAGACAGCGAGCCGCAAGTCGTAGTGCCGCGGCCTCACCGTGCCCGGTAGCCGCGAGTTCCTCCAGGGCTGCACTGCCTCCTCGTCACCCCGCTCCCCGGTCCTCTCGCCTCGGCTCCCGTTCAGCCTCGCCGACCCCCTGGACCCCGACTCACCGGCTGACCCATCACGGTCCCGTCCGCTGCCGCACTCCTCGAACCGGACGCTGAGCACCACGGCGACGGCGGTCACAATGATCAGGGTGAGGATGGACAAGGCGAAACCCAACACCAGGCGCTTGTGCACCGTGATGTGGCGCTCGGTGGTTCGAGGCCGCACCACCACTGACTCGGCCCACTGGTCCGAGAGGCCGCGACCGTTGCGCATGGCGCCGGGGCTGCTGTCGTTTAGTCCCATCTAACTTTGGATATCTCTACAACAACAAAAAAAAACTCAAACTTTAGAGTTGGGGAGAGATTCATCGATACCCAGAGGAGTTTATCCAGTTGAGAACCTCCACTTGGAGCTGCAGCGGTTGCACTTCCAACGACCTCCGACCTCCCGACGGACGTCCTTCGAGCTCGGGAAACAAACACCGCGGCACGACTCACATTTCAGGCAACAAACCCGACAAACCGAGAGTGGACGGGATGTGCGATTAGCGGCAAACGGAGAGGAAGAAATCAATGCTGCATGGCTCGGTTTCAAGAGCAGAGGAGGAAGAAGAGGAGGAGGAGGAGGTTTGCTGTTGAGGATGTGGCTATACAGTGAGCAAAGCATCCATAGACTCTCAGTGGGGAAAAACCAGCCGGGTAAGCTAAACCACCGCAGACACTCTGAGGTGTCAAAGCCTGCGAGGAGAATAAAGCTGATTTAGCAGGATTTCCTCACAGATTGTGCTTTTAAAAATAAAAATTGTGATGCTAGAAATCCTTTACAAAGCTTGAACCAACAACCAGAGACTTGTAGTGGCAGGTTCTGGTCCCTGGACACTTATAAAGTTAATTTGTTCTGAGTTAAAGCTCTCCAGATCTGCAATTAACACACAAATAAACCACCCAATGGGCCGTTACGGGATTATTACGATGATTCGGTGGGAGATTAAAGCCCCTAGCTAGACGATAAAGTCAGAAAAAGGAGCCACGAGTCTGAGATTATTATGATTCGGGAGTTGTTTGGTGCAAATTTACAGTTTTGATGCTAAAAAAATAAGCAGTGTTTTTATACGAATTTTGGTGCAGTTTCCCCAAATCTGCTTGTCAGAATGTGTCCCATGGAGCTCCAGGTGGTTTTAAATTGCTTTTTTTTTTTCTTCTCCCGCAGCAGATGAGCCGTTTAAAGTTGATTAAAACGAGCGGGAGGCTGCCGCGTTTGTCTCTGGCACGTTTTTAAAAACGAAAATGAGCTTGTCGCCGCGGACGGAGGCAGCGCCTTAATAAAGGCAATAACTCTCTCCGGAGGGGGTTAAGTAGATAATTTACAGCCAGCGTGTGGGTTTATTTCACCGAGCAGCAGATCGTTCACCGGGCGGCTCTAAACGATCCGCGGCTGATGGATGGAACGGCACCTGGGCTGATTGATAAACGGGGAAGGTGTCGGTGAGACGGGCGCCGGTTGAAGCGGAGAACCGGGGGGGAAGAGGGTCAAAAATGTGGCTCGTTTTATTTATTTATTTATTTTTTTATCCAGGAATCGATCCCTGATGGAAGTCACATCACTCAGACGTTATCCGGTTGTTAAAGCTCCCGTTAAACCGGGGGGACATCGGCTGCAACTCCTCCGGAGCTCCGGGAACTTCTCCGCTTCCCTCCCACGCTGAGGAGCGCCGAGCCCCGGGGAGCAGAGAGGAGCTCCGGTGGTCGATTATTAGGAAGTTGAGTCCCGACCGGAGGAAGCCACCGGTCCGCCCAGGACGGTCGCGAAATCCGTTCCAGAAAAAAATCCGTGAGAGGAGCTATAAAAATAAATAAAATTTTAAAAATCCGTTACTGATCCAATAGAGGCGATCAATTAGAGCACCGGGGATCCATTAAACACACACACTGATCCGTTCCCATGGAGTCCAGAGTCCGGTATCCCGGGAGCCCCTCCGTTGTGACCACGGAGCACCGGAGCCTCCGCAACTTTGAGTCTCCGCCGCCGGTGACGGTGAGGAAGAGGAGGAGGAGGAAGGTGACGGTGATGATGATGACGGTGATGAAGATCCGCCGCTGCTCAGCAACCAGAGACCGCCGCGTGCCGACCGACCAGAGCCGAGAGCGCGAGCTGCTGCTCCGACTGAGAGGCACGCGCTGACCGAGAGAGAGAGAAGAGGGGGGAGGATGGAGGGAGGAGGGAGAAAGGGAGAGGATGGGTGAGAAATAAGGGGAAGTAGATGGGGGTGGGAGGGGGAGAGATGGTGGGGGAGGAAATAGAGAGAGAAAGAGGGGAGATAAAGAGTGAAAGAGGAAGGGTGAGAGAATAAAGAGAAGAGGGGAAAGGGGTGAGGGAGGGCAGCGACAAAGAGGAGGGAGGGAGAAAGGAGAGGACGAGGGAGGGGGAGTTAAAAGGGGGGAAAGGGAGAAATGGCTGGGGGAGAAAAAGGGGGAGGAAGATGAAGAAAATGGAGAGGAAGGGGAGAGGTGGAGGGGGAGAAAGACAGTGGGATGAGAGACAGGGAAGGGGGGAGATAAAGGATGGGTAAATGATGAGAAAGGATGGGTGAGGGAGAGGGAGACAGGGGGGAGTAAATGGGGAGAGGCAGAAATGACAAGGGGGAGAAAAGGGTGAGAAGGAAAAGAGAGGTGGGAGAATGGGGAGAGACTGGAAACGAGGGGAGAGAGAAAGACGAGGAGGGGGGAAGGGGGGAGGGGAACACAGATGAAGAGAAAGGGGAGAGAGAGGAAGGGAAAATGGAGAGAGAAAGTCACAATGGGGGAGAGAAAGAGTGGTTGAGAGAGGGAGGAAGGTGAGGGAGAAAGGGAGAGAAAGGGGGGGAGGTGGGATGGGGGGTCAAGGAGAGAGAGAGGTAGAGATGAAGAGAGGAGAGAGGGTGAGATAATGGGTGAGGGAGAGAGGGGAAAATGAGGGGAGAGAGAAAGATGGTGAAGGGGATAAAAATGGGGTGAGGAAGATGAAGAGAAAGGGGGAGGAGAGAGGAGGAGGGAGAAAGGAAAAAGGGGAAGTGAAAGGGTGGGGGGGCTGAGGGAGGAGGTGGGAGTCAAAGAGAGAGGGGGAGAGAAAAGGGTGAGTAAAAGAGAGAGAGGAGAGGGAAAAAGCTGGAGAAGGTGGACAGAGAAACAATTTCAGAGGGAGAGATGGGGGAGAAAAAAGGGTGAGGGGAGGAAGAGAGAGAGGGGGGAGAGAAAGATGTGTTTGACCTTGGACCCTTCTCTGATCCTATTTTCCTATAGACCAGGAGAGTCAAACTCAGCTTAGTTCAGGTTCCACTTTCAGCCCAATTTGACCCCCAGTGGGCCGGACCGGTAAAAGCACAGCATAATAACCTATAAATAACCACAACTCCAGATTTTTCCTTTGTTTTAGTGCAAAAAAGTACGTTCTGAAAATGTTCACATTTAAGGAATTTTCTTACAAAACATCGTGAACAACCTGAAATTTCTTAAGAAACTAAGTTCCATTTCAGCAACACAATGCCTCAGTTTATCATTTACACATCCCAACTCCCAGATCACAGAGTTTCTACAAAGGTACAAAACATTTAGTCACAGCTATCTGGAACTGAATGATGTAGTATGTTACTTTATGATTTTATGAAAATGACAAAAATCAGACAAAAAAAGACAAAAAAAAAACGCAACAAAAACAAGACAAAATATGAAAATCATACGCAAAACGACAAAAACGACACAAAATGACAAAAACATGACAAAAGACACCAAACAAAAGAGACAAAAAATGGACAAACAACAAAAACGAGACAAAAAAAATACACAAATGACACAAACAAGACCAAACATGACAAAAGGCAAAAAACAGAACAAAAAAGTATAGACTAACAACACAAGTGAGACAAAAACAACACAAAACGACTAAAACGATAGAAAACATCGAATAAAGCAAAACACAAAATGACAAAAATAAGACAAACACAAGCGAGACAAAAAGGAAACACAAAGCGACGAGAAACAAAATGACAAAAACATGAGAGAAACAACAAAAGTCAGGCAAAAAACAACAAAAACAAGACAAAACATCACAAAAATGAGACACAAAATGACAAAATAACAATGAGCAAACTAGTCAAACAACTTGTCATGGTCTAGAAATTATTTTAAATTTAAAGTTTTACAAATTTACAGTTTGCAGTTGATGTCTTCTCTGTAATTTTAACACTTTACTAAGTCGTCCGGCGGGCAGGATTGGACCCTCTGGAGGGCCGGTTTTGGCCCGCGGGCCGCATGTTTGACACCCCTGCTATAGACGATAAAACAACAATAAAAACTGTTCATTCAGTGTAGTTTTACTTCACTAAACTGCAGTATTCAGCTGAGTATTTACGTATTTATACATTATTCAAGCAGTTTATCGGTCTGAGCCACGTCTGATATTATTATTTATCATTAAATGCAATTAAATGCAGCAGAAACTTCACTCAGCTGATCTTAAGATGTTCTGCAACGATAAAAATGCCGTCAAATTTGTCTACAAACCGTTGATACCGCGGTGCTGAAAACTAATATTTGGTACGAGGGGATTCTAGCTTTTATAAAACATTATGAACAAAGTGGCAATGAAGTAGTTTCTACTGCTGTCGGACTTTGGAGGTGTTTTGATTTGTAGATTCTGTCCATTGACAGAGCCAAAACACAGTAGGGAATCCAAAATTTCCAGAAACCCCATGCTAGGTCCACCGACTGTGGTCAGCACACCTCAGGAAGATATGGTGCTACAGACTCTTGTTCCTTTTGATGTATGCTTCGTTAGAAACTAAATCTTGTGTAGATGTTGATTTTGGCCGAGTATTTACAAGGATATCCGTCCATCCAGGAACCTTCCACAAACTGGCAGGGCTGAAGAAACCAAGAGGTCAAACTACAACCTCTGCCTGCTATCCTGAACATGAAAACATATTCAAGGACAGGAAGTCCTGGATCGCAACACCACACAAAGCTTCAACTTCATACCAGTGACAATGCTCAGAAACATGGTTGGGTCACGCCTGCAGGGGAAGTTCTGAAAGATCAAACCCCATGGTTGCATCGCTTCCATGCTCAGTTCAAAATCCCAACTCAACGAGAGGCTCGTGTGACTTGGTTCACATTGAGTGGAAGAAGACTTCAGAGATGTCCTTGCAGGAAGACCTTGTTTATGAGGGGCAAGTTCATGCTGGGACACTGTCGTCAACAAGGAGGTGATGTTCAACCCTCCACCCGACTACGATCAAGACGACTTGTGAGGACTGTTTTAATCTACGAGTCTCTAGAGTATTTAGACAATACAAAAACTGGGAAGATATTTCAGGATCCGAACTACAACATGTCATACTCCCTTAAAGGAAGGGGAGTCGATATGATGGCATGAAGAAAGGTGATAAGTTCTTTCCAAGTTAATATTGGAAAGCAAATCTTCTCCAAGTCTCAGTTCTCCTCAGATTGCATCAGGTTGTCCTCCAGCATTTCTCTAGACTTTGCTGCATTCATTTACCCTTGACCTTTACAAGTCTTTCAAGATCTGCTGCTGAGAAACATCATGATGCTGCCGCCACCGCCATGCTTCAGGTCATGATGCCGCCACTGCAGTGTTTCACATTATGATGCTGCCACTATAGTGCCTCATATCATGATGCTGCCACCACCATGCTTCACGTCATGATGCCGCCACACCATGCTTCACATCATGATGTTGCCAATGCCATGCTTCATGTCATGATGTTGCCACCACCATGCTTCACATCATGATGTTGCCAATGCCATGCTTCACGTCACGTCACCACCACCATGCTTCACATTATGATGCTACCACTGCCATGCTTCATGTCATGATGCTGCCACGTCATACTTCACATCATGATGTTGCCAATGCCATGCTTCATGTCATGATGTTGCCACCACCATGCTTCACATCATGATGTTGCCAATGCCATGCTTCACGTCACGTCACCACCACCATGCTTCACATTATGATGCTACCACTGCCATGCTTCATGTCATGATGCTGCCACGTCATACTTCACATCATGATGCTACCACCACCATGCTTTACATCATGATGCTGCCACTGCCATGCTTCGTGTCATGATGATGCTGCCACCACCATGCTGCATGTCATGATGCTGCCACCACCATGCTTCACAGTGGGGGCGGTAAGTTGGTGACTAAATACTGATATGAAGGAGCTAAATACTTGTGCAATCACTTGTTTTACCTTTTACATTTGGAATTAACATTATTCTGTGGAAATCTGTTTTCATTTTGACGAGTTTTTTTGGTAAATGCTTGTAAAAAAAAAGTAATTTTACTAAAACTTCTATAGGCCCTGGTATAGTACGTATATCACTTTAATTGACTTTAATTGCTGTAAAGCGTGAGAGGATCTATCTCATTGAATGAAAGCTACACCCGCTGACTCCATTCAAATCTACTCCCGTCTATTCTCTCTGGATACGTTTCGCACCACACAGAAGAAAATTAGCTAATGATGAAAGACAAGTGAAGTTGATTTGTCCAGGAGGAAAGTAACTGAGCAGTGCAGGCCGGAGCTGCTGCTCGGTCGCCGCCTTTCTTTTGCAGATTTCCGCTCAAATTAATGCGTCTGCCGAGATTAGTTTTTTATTACAGTCTCTTTACATCCACTGGCTCTTATCTGCACTTCTGCATTTCACTTATTACACTTTTAAAGCCCACAGCTACATGTACGTATAGGCTCTTTATGGTGCAGTGGAAAATTCCCTCTGCCAGCGGTGAGTGGTTGCAGATATTACTTTCAAAAAATTATACTAGCTCATCTGGAGCTGTGAGCTTGAAATATGCAGACGCCAGTTCACAACCCAGACTTATTATCCAGAGTGGACGCAGAGGCTGTATGAAGGAGACTGAAATCATCTTTGCGTATAAAAGACAACCTTTACATGCACCAGCATCCCAGTTACTGATTATGGCTCAGAGAAATCAGGTTATTCATTTTCCTGCCGTTTAAAACAAAAAAGTAAAAATGCAATTTTAGGTAATTTTACCTTTTAACCCTCCTGTTAGGTTCATTTTTCAGGAATAGCAATGATGCTTTTGGGGCAATTTAATTATTCATAAAATGTTAAAGCCAAAAAATCCCAATAAACATTGTTTATAATCATTTTAACTCCATTACAAGCCATTTCTATCAATATTTAGTACAGCAATATTCCTTACCTCTGACAGATCATGGTTTAATGAGGATAATTCACTTGTTTTTCATTTAAAAAAAATGTACGTTAAAACTTGTGGTGTTGTGCACGTAAACAACAATTACTTATAAATAAATATAGTATTTTGTGCTTATAAATTAACTGGCACAAATGTCCTCTTCAGATTAAGCCGTTAAATCTCGTTCTGTTATGTTTACATGAAACGTTCTTAAGTTTTAAATAGAAAGATGTGAAACCAGACAGAAACCGGCTCCAAACAGCTGCTGCAGAAACGGCTCTTAATGAACTTTTAGCACATTTTAATTGAATTTTTTAAGCTGAATCTCACAAAATGTTAGTTTTTTTGTAAGAAAATAAGCCGTATGTTGGTGCACCAACCATACAACATACAACACCGACTGGTATCAAAGTGGGTTTTTTTGCATGGAAAGAACCTTGAATTTCACTGTAACCTGCGCTAACATTAGCATATGTTTGATTTTTCCCCCTCATCTGCCAGTGTGTGGTCCCTTTGCTAACCGGCCAATCACAGCTGTTTGCTGCCCGGTCGAGCGTTGAAGGTCAGGTGTTCCCTCGACGCCATCAAGGTGACACCAGCATACATCCAGCTCATCAGCATCCCCTCTGCCAGCTGTTTGATTGGCTACTGACACAGGCTGCCGAGTGTTTGATTGGCTATCACATGAGCCATTAAATTTTACAGTGGTCGCTGCGTTCACGCCCATCTGTCCGTCCAAGAATGTGTGCTTTCATGCCAGGAAGTGGTTTGTTTTCAAACTCTCCAACATGCTAAGAGTCTGGCGTGTTCGGTGAAGCTAACGGCTCGTTTGTATCCGTATCCTGTCAGACGCTTCAGTGGTCGACGTTCTGGTCCAGCGGCGGGATAAAGAACCGTGATGTGAGTTATTCCGTCCAATACTTTAGTGCAGAAAACTACACAACAGAGTCAGAAGTACGAGGACAAACGTTTTTAGTTTGTAATCTTTGGACATCCATACCAAGCCTATGGATGTTAATTTAAGTATTTATTTTGGATTTCAGATTAGATTTTTCACTGGTAAGACTTACTATTTTATGCTACATGGTATTAACGTTGCATGCTGATGAATAGTCAATTTGTGCAACCAAGTTTTGCAATGAAGTAAAGACTGGCAGTGAGTTTTCATTAATTTTATTTTTCAGAAAATACAGGGTGTCCATAAAGTCTCTACAATTCTCTACAATTTTAAGAATTTATTACAAAGGCAGTTGATAAGATATCTTAACCAGATTTGTTTTGTTGTATCAGTGTTTATTAACGCCTGCTAGCAACCAAAAACTAGTTGGTAAATGGTGAAATAAAGTGTTCTAATGTCAGGTTTAACTAAGTTGAAACCAGGGGATTAGGTGGGCTGGAGCCAATTTCTTTGTTAATTTTAATTGTGAGAAACCAAAACCATGATTAATATGAGTTCAATTTTACAGCTCCAGGACTGTGTTAGCTATTGTAGTTGAATATACTAGATAGCGCTTCATCATTGGAACACACAGCAGCTAAATAGAATGTTTTACCTACCAGCTGGCAATAGGCTGAATCAGTGAAGAACAAAAAGTATGACACTTTCCATCAAAATTGCTGATACAATACTCATACAGACAGGAGGGTCACCAAACACGTGAAATTTTAACTCGTTTACATTCAAAAAAGGTCTCATTTGCCACAGTATCATCAACGTTGCTCTGTTACATCTACTTCTGGGATATAAAAACGCCATCCTAGTTGATATCTTTAACACATGAGCTCTGGTCGAAGGTCATTAACCACCACGGAAGTCTTTGTCATGATGCCCGTTGCTAGCTAAACCCTCACAATGTTGTCTGCTTGTCAACATGAACTGTAGTCTGAGTGACGCTTCCTCTGGTCTCTACAGTATTAAACAGTAAGAAACTCCATCTGGTGGAACAACCAGGTACTACAGCTAGACTCAAAAATGACCAAAACATCTTAAAACTTCTCCAGCATGACACAAAATTTGTCAAAAATACTCAAAACTTGTCCAAATTGAGGAAACTTGTCCAAAACACCATATAATGTCTTGAAAAAGACTCAGAATTTGTCTAAAATTACCTAAACTGTGTCCAAAATTACTGAAAATGGTCCAACATTGCTCCGTATCTGCGGATGCTAAATATTTAATGACTTGGATTAGATTGGTGGAAAGAAAACTTTACTGGGAGGTTCATAATAATTTGTTGACAAAAAAATGTTAATTTAAAAAAAAAAAAAAAATTTGTCATAGTTCTTGGTTTGAAATTGTACTTTTCACTTTGTTTTAATTTGTTTTTTGTCATGAAAAACTGTCTAAAACAATGCTTTTTATCATCACTTTTGTTGCCAAAATAAATACTGACTTATTAGCTGCTTTCAGAGCTTTTATGCTTTTATTGTTCAGGTTACTTCTGGATTTAACTGCAGGAACTTAGTCCTATTCAAATACAACTTGGACATTAGTGACCTGCTTTAAAATCCAAAGTAGTAAAACAACAAGAAAGCAAATCACCAGCCTGAAAAACAACATAAAGATCCCTTAAAAGCTCAAAAACACAGAAAGAACCAAAAGTTAAAGTACTCATTATGCAGAATACTGTTGTTATTGATGCATTAATGTATAAAACACTTTAATTTTGCATCTTGCAAAGGTGGAGGTCATTTTATTGCTTACAAATTTAATCTGGGAATCAATAAAGTCTTCAAATACACCAGAATACATCTAACTTATTCGTTAAATGCATTGTGTGGTAATAATCTGAATCCACAAAGCAATTTGGGGCAAAATGTAGTGGAAGAGAAAGTGCAATTTGTGCCTCTGAGTTGCTGGAGTTAAAGCAGCAGAAAAGTGCTGGCGGGTCAGATAATTTAGCCAGTAGTGGCTGAGGATGAATGTGTGCAGGAAAAGATTAATATTGTACTTTCTGTTGTGTTGCCTTCTGCCTCCAAGATTACAGGTACAAACAAACAGAAATCAATCGGTGCTTGGCTCAGTCCTGCATACTGTTGGAGGGAGGATTGGGTTCCTTATTTAGACAATATCTGCCAAAAAACAAGCTGCTGCCTGCGAGCACTGACATCTGATTTGACTAAAATTATTCTTCCAGCAGCTCTTAACCGGCAGCCGATTCAATCTGAGCTGTAGGCGTTGCTGTAGGAGTTATTTGTTATTTGGAGGCAAAAAATAAGTTTTGCAAAATTGTTTTGGCTGAATTTGGAGGATTTCATCTGTTTTCGCACCTGGGAATTTTGCATTTTCACCCTCAAAAATAAACGTCTTTACTGAGAAGCTGTCTTAAAGTTCAAAATCTCCAGAAATAAAACTCCTGCAGGCATGAAATTTGGTGAGAACTCAGACAATAAATCCAAAACAAAAGTGAAACTAAACTAAACCCCCCCCCCATCATTTATGAAAGAAAATCAGTTTTTTTGAATGAAGATATCATTAAATAAATTTGAAATATAGTCTAGACATTGTTAATGTGGTACATGACTACTATACCAAGAAGGAGTCCCTCAAGGTAAGTAAGCTCAAAGCAGCTTAAGTCGTGTGTATCTAGACGCTAATTCTCAGGGTTTTAAAAATACTCTTTGATGGAGAGTGTTAAGTGTAGCCTAATCACTGATGCTTGTCAAGTAATATCATTTCACACTGTGTTCACACTGCAGTTATTTATGCATAAAACACTGTATATTTGTTCTTTCTTATACTGCACTGGTGTCACAACACTCCAAAATATGCACGATACATGACATTTAAAGATGCAAATACAATTCAAAAGATACCTCAGTCCACAGTCAGATGGAACCAGATGTTAATTTAACAGACACTGAGGAGTGTGATTTCACTCTGATTTCCTGCCAAATGATATTCAGCGAGACGCCATATGGGGAAGGTGATAATTCATAGTTGTGTAAATGAATGTTTGTACAACTGTCTGTGCTCCTTTCAGGTGCAGAAAAAGAACTACAGGGAAGAGAAGAAGAGGGCAACCAAGGAGCTGCTCAGCACCATCACTGATCCTTCTGTCATCGTCATGGCCGACTGGCTAAAGGTGTGCACCCCACAGTCACTATTCCCTTTACCTGTACGCTACCATTCAAAAGTCACTTGGAGTCACTTAGAAATGTCCTTATTTTTAAAAGAAAAGCAGTTTTTTCCAATGAAGATAACATTAAATGAATCAGAAATCCAGTCTAGACGTTGTTAATGTGGTAAATGACTATTCTAGCTGGAAACAGATGATTTTTAATGGAATATCTCCATAGGGGTACAGAGGAACATTTCCAGCAACCATCACTCCTGTGTTCTAATGCTACATTGTGTTAGCTAATGGTGTTGAAAGGCTCATTGATGATTAGAAAACCCTTGTGCAGTTATATTAGCACATGAATAAAAGGATGAGTTTTCATGGAAAACATGAAATTGTCTGGGTGACCCCAAACTTTTGAACGGTAATGCAGGTCTGCATGGGTTCACACGAGGTGGTGAAACTGAAGTCCAGGATGTGAATGCTTCTAATTGGAGAAGCCTTTTTAGGGTTCAATGACCTTCCCTGTACAAAAACTTCTTATTCTTATTTGGCTCTAAGTGTTACAAAATCCTCGTCGTCCGACATTTTCGTCACGTGGCTCTGCTCCAAATGTTGCAGGGTTTTGGAATACGAGTCGGTACTTTAATGGTCAGAGCACACACTTCTTTCTGACATTGCACGGCCAATTAGAGTCCTATTTCAGCCAACTAGATCAAGGTGGAAGACAGCGGGGAAGCAGAAGGAGTGAAGCACGAAAGGCAAAGAGAGGGATCTAAGTGGGCGGCACACTCTTCTGCCTCGGGGAAGATTGGTGTCAAGTGCAGAGAACACACACAGTGGGCAGAAAATGTAATGAATGTGTATCACTTGTTAGCAAAAAGAAAGTGTGTGTTGGTGTTTGTGTGCACTTGACACCAATCTAACGGCGGCAGAAGAGGAATCAAAAAAAGACGTGAGCGTGTCAGAGACAGAACAGACCGCACACAAATCCATCAATATTTCACAATTCCTTGAAAGCACAAATCCGTCCATGATTCATTGTCGCGGCACATGAAAGGGCCGTCGGTCAGAGCAGTGGCTGATTCACCGCCAGTTCGATGCGGTGTTTGCAGTGCGCCGTTCAGATTACGATGTTTTTAAAATCGCGGACGTTGAGCGCTCAGGATGATCTGATCCGGCCTGAAGCAGATCCTCACAGTCTAAACCTGGAGCTTACAGGGATTTCAACATCAGGTTGCACATGAGGAGGAGCTACAGATATGCTTACATTAGACATGCACAATGCCACAAGATTTAAAAAGAGTGGTGCATCGAGAAAAAAAAAATATATTACTGCTATCAGAGTACTAAAAACTGATTTTTGTTGTGCACATTTTGTGCAGTTTTGTCTGTTTTTATTATTTTACAAGCAACTTTCAATATACCAATGAAAATGTATGAAAATTAGTAATCTTCCTAATTTTAATATGCATTTTTTTTCCAAATATTGACAAATGTCTGTAAAATTGTAATTTTTTGCTCATTTAAATAATCAAAATAGTGCAATTTTACAGTAAAATGTGGTCAAATTTAAAGTAATGAAATGGGTCCAAAATGAATGTCTGTATGGTGCTGCCACCACCATACTCCACATCATGATGCTGGCACCACCATGCTTCACACCATGATGCTGCCACCACCATACTTCACATCATGATGCTGCCACCACCATACTCCACATCATGATGCTGGCACCACCATGCTTCACACCATGATGCTGCCACCACCATACTCCACATCATGATGCTGCCACCACCATACTCCACATCATGATGCTGGCACCACCATGCTTCACATCATGATGCTGCCACCACCGTGCTTCACATCATGATGCTGCCACCACCATACTCCACATCATGATGCTGGCACCACCGTGCTTCACAACATGATGCTGCCACCACCGTGCTTCACATCATGATGCTGCCACCACCATACTCCACATCATGATGCTGCCACCACCATGCTTCACACCATGATGCTGCCACCACCATGCTTCACACCATGATGCTGCCACCACCATACTTCACACCATGATGCTGCCACCACCATGCTTCACACCATGATGCTGCCACCACCATGCTTCACATCATGATGCTGCCACCTCCATGCTTCACATCATGATGCTGCCACCACCGTGCTTCACATCATGATGCTGCCACCTCCATGCTTCACATCATGATGCTGCCACCACCATACTCCACATCATGATGCTGCCACCACCGTACTTCACATCATGATGCTGCCACCACCATGCTTCACATCATGATGCTGCCACCACCATGCTTCACATCATGATGCTGCCACCACCATGCTTCACATCATGATGCTGCCACCACCATACTCCACATCATGATGCTGGCACCACCGTGCTTCACACCATGATGCTGCCACCACCATACTTCACGTCATGATGCTGCCACCACCATGCTTTGTCATGATGCAGCCACTGCCACACTTCATATCATGATGCTGCTGCCGCCATGCTTTGTGTCATGATGCCACCACCACCGTGCTTCACAGTAGGGATGGTGTGTTTGTGATGTAGTCCAGTATTTGGTGTCCAAACACATCCTCTAGTCTGATGAACAAAAAGCTCCATTCTGGTCTCCTCAGACTAAAGAACTTTCTTCCAGTTGACTTCAGAGTCTCCACATGTCTTCTGGTTAACGTTAGTCCAGATTCAATTTGAACTTTTTCCAACAGAGTCTTTCTCTTTGTCTCCCATAAAGCTGTGACTAGTGAAGAACACACAACAGTTGTTTGAACAGTCTCTCCCATCTCAACTGCTGAAACTTGAAACTCCTTCAGAGGAGTCATAGGTGTCTTGGTGGCCTCAATAAGAAATGTACTCACACAATCGCATATTTCACATCATATATTCCGTTCTCACTAGTTCTTTTTATAAATTCTTGTCCAAAAAGTCAAATTAAATTGACCATGATCCAATGCTGAATATCAACAAAAGGAGTAAACTTCTTATAGTCTCTGTAGGTCATACAAACTTGCATTTGCCACCTGTTTTCTCAAGAGTTGTGCAAAACAATGCATATTCTTTACATTATTCCTTCAGCAACTCGTCTCAGAGGCTGACCGACAGTAAATGCCGAGCAGCTCCCAGAGATGTGATTATTCATTAGAGGTCTCCATCTGGAACAACTTTCCAGCTGATCTAAACCTGCATATTCATCATATTCATCCACACCTGCTGCTAAGTGTGAGGGCTGAACTCTTCTCCACCTATCTACACCAAATATTAGCATGCAATCTGTATCCAACATCCAATCAATAGCTCGTTGCAGTTACACCTGATGTGAAGATGTTCGTTACAAATGTTGCGATTGCAATTTGATTCAATTTCTGCATCCAAATCAGTTATGACAGGCCGATGTGAGGAGGCGGAGTTAGGTTAACTTTCAACTTTTGAAGATGTATGGGTTTGCATTTGTGTCCGACTCCCATTAGAATCCATTTTGTATGTATTTACACCCTGAAATAACAGCTTGCGTTCCCCCTCATCACAATGTGTATATTGCATGTTAATACCAGGTCTTAATGGTAATATGGAACTTAAAATCAATGTTGAATCACCTCATGGACTGTTCTAAAGATGAGTCATGTCATTTTCAGGGTTGTCTGTATTCACCTGAACAAGAATAAGCAAAGTAAATCAAAATGTCTGAGAACACAGATTTTTGATGTGGACATAATTTACAGTTTTTTTCTATGTTAATTCTCTACATCTAAATCTGTAAAAATAACAGTAAATTGTAAAATTTGATCACAATCCCCCCTGACTTATATGTCCTAACATGAGAATAAAAACGATTTATGTGCAGACAGCTTTTTGAACAACTCACTGCAACTGTTTAGGCTTCAGGCGCAACATAATGACAAAGCAGAGCATCCCTGTTGTACTCATTCTGCATGTATCAGTGTTGTAACAGCAGATTTATCAAGTACTGAATGCAAAAAAGAGGAAAAATGTGTGATTTGGAACGCAGCCTTAATGTTTGCTGCTACATTATCCCCCCCCCAGCTCTGCGCTGATGCCTGACAGCTGCTTTCTGGCCAACAGCTCCACAAAAACGCTTGTTTTTCTGGCCTCGGCGTGGCTGAATCGTTGTGGCAGCAGCACTTTGGCTGAACGCTTTAGTTTTCCAACTTTTCCTGGCGCTAACCAGAGCTCTGTCTGACTGATTCTGCCGCCTCGTCTCTGGATGGAGGCCTCGGTAAATCCTGCAAACAAAACGCTTTGAATATCTGAATGGAATCTGCTGCAGGTTGTCCTCAAAGTCCCTCTGAGCTTGGATCGATGACGTGACGGCGTTCTAGCGGGACAACGGCGGCTGAATGGCAGCTATTGATTCTGAGGGAAGAAACGGCCACCTGGAGTCAGGAAATTTGTCTGGTTCTTTGTTGTTTGTCTCTTTATTGTTCTCTTCTTCTTCACCTCCAGACACCAAAGAAGACGATGTGTGTGTCGGCATGTACAACAGATTGCACCTCTTTGATTTTCCTCATTTATCTCCACACCGTCGTCTTGTAAACGTACATACTGCGCTTGTCGTCCACGTGGCTAATTCGTCAGGTGTTCACTCATGTGTGTCGCCATACTGGAGTTGCCGATCTGGTTTTGTGTATATAAGAGAGCTGCCCTGTGTGACGCTGATTAAAAGTGAGCGGTTTTTGATTGCCTCGACCCTCCATGGGATTATTAGCATAGCGTGCACACACACCGGAGTAATTGAGCGTTTCTCTTCTACATTTCATGTAACAGGATCCGATTCCTGGAGCCCAACGCCGAGCTAACAAACTCACTGTTTACTCTCCATATTCAAATCTATGCAGATGAGGCCGAGGGGAGAGATGAATGAGGCTGTTTGTGTTGGGAGACCAATCGTCTCCCAGTAAAACCTGCTTCAGACTGGAAACTAAGACGCAGCTTGGATTTGTAATGTCTGATCGTTCTGAGATGCAACTGAAGTGAGATAAGATGGTTTTAGCTTCTTGTTCAAATCAGAATATGGACATCTGTAACACTGATTTAACAGAATTATGATCTGATAAAAGTAAACTGCATTCTCAGATATGTTGATGAAATCTTTATTAGCGTGAATTTGCTACGATTAGCGTCCTTGTCTCAATATAGAACAAAAAAAATGTAGCCTAAAATACATCAACAAATAAAAATAAGGACTTGTAGGTATTAAGTAATTTCTTTTACAATAAATAGCAGTTTTTTAACCCAGATTCCCACAAAATTACATTCTTATACAACTAAACTGCATTCTCAAATACGGTGATGATGTTGTTCTCTTCATTTATTACTGGTAATTTTCCACCATTAGCTCTTACCTTAGCATTACAGAAATAAAGATGTGAGTTTAACAAATAAAAAATAAGGATCTTCTTTTACAACAAAATTATGTTCCTATGCAACCAAACTGCTTTCTCAGATACATTGACGATATCCTCTTTATTTAGTGTGATTTTTCTGCCACTAGCACCCCTTTCTCGTTAGAGAAGAATAAAAATGTAACCTGAAATATATCAACAAATTAAAAATAAGGACTTCCATTCTCCAATACATTGATGATATTATTCTATTTATCTATGAATGGGAATTTTCCATTAGCGCCTAATTTTGACATTACACAAGACTGAAATAAAGCCTAAAATCTAAATTTATCAAATACAAATAAGGACCTGTAGGTCTTCAGTAACTTCTTTTCAAACACGTTAGTTTTCAACCCAGTCTCTAAAAATTAGGTTGCGATACAACTAAGCTGCATTCTCCAATACGTTTATGACGTTACTCTCTTTATTTAGAACTGGGAATTTCCCATTATGTCATATAAGCATGAAATGTAGGATAAAATTACTTTGAGCTGGTTCTTAGTTTCAGAGGAGCCACTTTTATCTCCCATTAATCCACACTTCTTTACCATTTCCAATTTCCTTTAAGTGCCAGTGATTGAAACTTTGCGCTGAGGAGCAGCAGGTGTTCACGCTCTTCATATACACTGTTTATGTTTCTGTATTTATGTGTTTGGAGGGAACTAAAGGAGACAAACAGTTTGTTCATTATTCTAATTTCCTGCTAATGACTGCACGGTTGACGCATCACCATCTGGAACACAAACACACACCGACACACAGCGCCGCCATAATGCAGCCATTCAGTCTGACGACAACACGCCGCTTGTCGTAACGAGACTCAAGTTGGTTCCACACAAATCCGGAGTGGTGCACGATGGGTAACGCTGGCTCGCTAATTAGCTTCCTGTCACCGTGGAGACGAGTCAAGTGTTTTTCCTGACAAGCCGTTCGCCTCTGAGGATGGATGCTGAGAGATGCTGCGAGAGTAAATGTGACTCCGGGTTGCCAGACAGTAAATAAAGTAAGTGCCGGGTTGCCAGGTCATCAGCGAGACTCTCACGTCAGTGTGTGTCAGTGTGTGTTTGTCGCCGAGGCACTTGAAGTAAATTGCCCCCCTGGTACCCACAATGCATCTGGAGCTGGCAGGATTGTCTGTTTGTGTGTTTAAGCCTCGTCGCTGTAGCACACAGCTGCTTCGCTTGCCGTCCCTCCGCCGTTTCCACGGTAACCGGCGGCAGATAAACCGAGCGACTGAACCCAAAACTCCGTCAAAGTCACCTCGAGTGGCTCCGAGGCTGTTTCAACAAGAACAAATTCCAAACCCAGCAGAGACGAGTTTATAGCACAGTCCTGAAATGTATAAACTGTTTCAACCATTTGTGTTTGGTTTTGTCTTTGTGTATTTTTTGGCATTTTGTATCCAGTTATTGTCATTTTGTGTTGGCTGTTGTCATTTTGTGTCCTTTTTTTGTCTGTGTGTCTAGTTTTTGTCAATTTGTGTCTTTTTTGTGTCATGTGTCCATATTTTTTCATTTTCTATCAATTTTTTTAATCATGTTTAATAACTTTTTTGACACTGTTTGTTGTCATTTTATGTCCATTTTTCCTTAATTTTATGTCCATTTTTGCGATTTTGTGCCTGTTTTTTTGTCACTTTGTGTCCAATTTGTCCTTTAGTGTCCCTTTTTTGTCATTTTGTGTCTGGGTTTTTGTCTTTTTGCGTATTTTTTTGTCGTTTTGTGTCCAGTTTGTGTCCGCTCAGGTTGCTTTAAACGTGTCGTACTAATAAATCTTATTGATTTGTTATCTAATGTGAGTGTTTCTTCCAGAACCTGTTGACCACAGCTGCTTCACGCTGAACGAACAGCGACTTTATTAAAATCCCTACAGCTGCCTGACAGCAGCTGATGAATCTGCAGCCAGAACTCAGAGCCAACAAGCTCAGAGTTTACTTTATTCTAACATCACATGACATCAGGCTGCTGCAACGTGAATCCAGCTGACAAAAAACAACAACAGAACACATATGCCACTGGTTCATCACAAGTTTATGTGGAAGATGTCAAACTATTGGTGAATTCTGAGCAGGAAAACACAGAATGACAGAAATCTTGAAAAAGGAAAAACAACAGTTGAGTTTCTTGTATTATTTATTTGACAAAAACATGAGAAAAGCTGGAATCAACATGTCCAATATTTTTCCAAGTGTCCCCATGTGTTACCAACACTGGAGAAAACGGAGGCAAACTACACATAAAATGACAAAAACCAGACACAAATTATTAAAACCAGACACAAAATGATAGAAACTGACATAAAAACAAGAAACAGACACAAAATGACAAAAATAGACAAGAAAATCAACAAAAAAACAGACACGATAAAAACTAGACATAAAATAACAAAAACCAGACACAAAATGACAAAAAACTGACACAAAACCACAAAAAACAGACATGAAACAAAAAACAGACACAAAATGACTCAAACAAGACACAAAACGACAAAAAACCAGACAAAATATTAAAACCAGACACTAAATGGCAACAACAGACCCAAAATGACAAAAAAACAGACACAAAATGACAAAAAAAGACGCAAAATGACAAAAACAGACACAAAACAAAAAACAGACATGAAACAACTATAATCACACAGAATATCAAAAACTAGACAGAAAATGACGAAAAACTGATACAAAATGACAAAAAAAGACATGAAACAACAAAAAACAGACACAAAACGACTCAAACAAGACACAAAACGACAAAAAAACAGACACAAAATGACAAAAAACAGACACAAAATGACAAAAAACAGACATGAAACAACTATAATCAGACACAAAACAACAAAAAACAGACACAAAAAACTAAAACCAGACACTGACAAAAAACAGACCCAAAATGACTAAAAACAGACACAAAACAACAAAAAACAGACACAAAATGACTCAAACAAGACACAAAATGACAAAAACCCAAACTCAATAAACAAAAACTGGACACTAAATGACAAAAAACAGACCCAAAATGACAAATAACAGAGAAGAAACAACAAAACCCAAACACAAAATGACAAAAATGCAACAGAAAACGCCAAAAACCAGAGACAAAACTAGCTATAATTGGATGTGAAATAATTAAAATGCAACCGAAAACGAAAACAAGATCAAAATGACGGAAACGCACAAAACATGACAACAATAACAATATATTCCTACTTCACATAATTCCATCCCTCTCACACATTTTGAAGAGTCTGAATCTCTGTGACGTCATCTTTTTGAAGATGTAGCTATTAATATTGATGTTCTGGATTCTTGCATCTTTTTTCTATCTTGTTTTAACTTTATCTTAATTCCACCTCATTTTATTCGAGCTTGATGTCGGACTTCTTGTTATTTTGCCTTCTGGTGATTCTGCTTTTACCTCGTCTGTCTAAACTGTAAAGTCGTGTTTTTAAATAATATTATTAGAATTATTATTACTTTAAAGAATCTCAGCTGTAATATCTGTAATATATGGAAACATCTACATCCTATTAGTAGTTTTATGTCTTGTTTTTGACATTTTGTCTTTTTGTGCCCTTTTAGTGTCTTGTTTACGTCTCTTTGGAGTTGTCTGTTTTTTGTCAGGTTTTATCCGGTTTTTGTCAACTTGTGTCTGGTTTTGGTGATTTTGTGTCTGTTTTTTGTCGTTTTGTGTCTAATTTTAGTAGCTATGTGTCTGATTTTTGTCATTTTGAGCTTGGTTTTTGTCATCTTGTGTCTGGTTTTAGTAGTTTTGTGTCTGGTTTAGTTTTTTTTGTCTGTTTTTTGTCATTTTGTGTCTTGTTTGAGTCATTTTGTGTTTGGTTATAGTAGTTTTGTGTTTGGTTTTTTGTCATTTTGTGTTTGGTTTTAGTAGTTTTGTGTCTTATTTTTGTCACCTTGTGTCTGTTTTTTGTCGTTTTGTGTATGGTTTGAGTCATGTTGTGTCTGGTTATTGTTTTGTGTTGTGTTATTGTTGTTTCACATCTGATTTTAGATGTTTTTTGTCTATTTTATGACGTTTTGTGTTTGATTTTAGTCATTTTGTGTGTGGTTTTTGTGATATTAGGTCTGGTTTGTGGCATTTTGTGTCCATTTAGGGATTCAGAATAATCAGAGACACACTGACATTTCAGTAGTTATATGAAACCTTTTGCAGTGAATTTTTACCTGAAATCTTCGACTCACAAACACCTTCAGCTCCTCCTGGAGTCAGTCTTTCTTTCTGCAGGTCGACTTCAGCGTTAGTCAGATTTACATCAGCTGATTGACTCAACCTGTCGATGATATTTTCCCCCTTTTTCACCGTGAAAAGCTCTCCAGTTGATGAAATGTTGCTCCGGTTGCTCACCTGTCCGAACCTCAGCAGCAACTCCACCATGTTTTACCTCCAGCTGCTGCTCCAGGTCGCCACTTCTGTCCATCATTCTGACAAGAGGTTGACTTTTAGATAGTCTCCACAACTTTTTATTATTTCTAACATTTCAACTCCTCCAGTTTGTTTTCGTGCGGGCTGCCCTTTCAGAGCCTCCATCTTCAGCCGAATCCTTCGAGGTTCTCGGTGCAAAATTGATCATCGATGAGGAAAAGATGTCGGGCTGCATCCTGGAGAGCCTCCTTGACTTTATGTGCCGCAATAAAAAAAAAAGCCTTTCTCCTTCGCTGAGAAAATGATTTTCTGGTCATCCACACACTCCATCTGCCAGCTTGTTTTTGCCATTTTACAGTTTTTTTTTTCTTCATGTGCAGCTGCTAAAATCTCTCTTTGATATGTCTCCAGTAGACTTTCAGTCTCGTTATGTGACAAACAACTAAATGTTAACTCAGTCAACTCTCAGGGTTTCTTTTATTGTTTTAGCTGCTGAACGAATATTAAAACACTACAAAACAAAACGCTGAATCAAAATCTGCTGTTTAACAATTGGTTTTTCTTGCTTTTTTGTCATTTTGGATCTGTTTTTGTCACAAACTGTTGACAAAAGAGAGCCTCAAGTCTTAAATCTGCATTTTCTCCTACAGCCAGCAGGAGGCGACACCTGTGGTTGTAGAGAAACATCCATCTACATACAAGTCGATGAGAAAATTAGCAAAATTTTCGCTTCATTTGCTCCCTCAGTGAATATTTTCCAAATGAGTTTTTGGTCTCGTGCTAGTTTAAAGTTCAATTGAGCATAAAATTGAATTTATATGGTAAATTATGGTCCTGTTTAGAGGAAAATCTGCAATAAAGCGAGTTCAGTTTTAGGGCGGGACTACCTTGTGAATGACAGGTGGCCTTCATTCAGCGTCCTCAGGCTCTCCATCATCATGTTGACACTGTAAAAAAAAAAAAGATTTTTCCTTAATTTTGTCAGTTTACTGTCGTTTCAAAGATTTTCCCTGTTTTGTCAAATTACAGACAAGAACTCAAAAAAAAATCCCATAAAAAAAATTATTTACATGGTAATCGTAAGAAAACAAGCCAAAATTTATATATAATAGAATCTTCTTTTTTTTAAAAATCAGATTGCAGAATTAAACAATTTTTACTGCATTTACAGCTGCAAAAAATAGCATTGTACTGATATGTGGCATTACTTGAAAATTAAAATCTGTATATTATTTATAATATTTGTCTACAATTTACTTGTCTCGTTAAATTGCAGATAATAAACAGTAGAATTATAAGAAAGAATACTTTATTTACATGTTAACTGTAAAGAAACATGTCAAAACTGTAAAAAAAATTTTAAAAATCTGCATTTTCACACATGAATTTTTTTACATTTAAGTGTAAAATTACAGTTTTACTGTATTTAAAATCAGCAAAAAATAGAATTAATTTACACATATTTGCTGCTATTTTAAAGAAAAATATTCATATTAAGGATTAAAAATAGCAAATTATTTTTTAAAATTAACTGTCATTTTACAGACTTTCTGTTTTGTTAAATCAATCATATCTATAATATTAACAAAATCACAGAACGAGAGTCCTAATTTATTTGTTAACTGCAAAGAAACAAGCTAAAATCATTTTAAAAGTTATAAATAATGTCCATGTCGAAAATCTGCATTTCTACAAATGGTATTTTTTTTCTTTTAAAACATTTGACCACAAAAATACACCTTTTTACTGTATTTAAATGAGCAAAAAATTAAATTAAAAAAATATTTTATATATAATTGCTGTTTTATCAAAGAAAAATTATGCATAGCGATTTAAAATTGGTAAATAATATTTTTTTACTGTTATTTTACAGAAGCAAAAAAAATCCTTAATGTACATTAAAAAAAATTTTTAACATGCCTTTTTTTTTTTTAAACGAAAAACAAGTGAATTACCATCATTGAAATGTGATCTGTGAGAGGTAAAGAACACCATTGCATTAAAAACTGTTTTGAATCTGCAGTAATGAAGTTAATAACGAGATTTAAACAAAGTCTTTTGGGATTTCTTGGTTTCTGCCATTTTTGGATAATTAAACATCAAACTGACCCATGAACATCATGCTGTCCCTGAGAAATGAACCCAACAGGAGGGTTAACAAAAGTAGCATAGTCCAAACACTTTTTAACTTAAAGTGTTAAAATGGAAATATGTCACACTCAAACCGAAGCTCTGCGCTTTAATGTGATGCCGTTACCGTACTTCAAACAGAATATGCTGAGCACAGAAGAACCAGAAGAAAGAAGAACGTACGAATGCTGTAAAAGGCAGCTTTCCTCGACTCAGTTCAGCTCAGGTCAGTTTGTTCTGTTCTGTCAGTCAAACACTGTTTACCGTTACCGCAGCAACACATCTTTGTCCTGTTGTTTAACAAATATCGATGCTGCCAGAAAGCGTGAAGACGGAGGTCATCAGCGGACGTAGAAGAGCTTCAACCAACATTTTCATGTTTCAGCGAGGTGAAAATGTAGTTCTTCAGCTGAAACACACACTCACACTCCTTCTGCTTTTCCTCCAGGCTGCCAAAGTCACGTTGCCTTTTTTGCTTAACCTCTATTATATCCCCACAAGTGCGCGTGTGCACACACACTCACACGGCCGCACGTGCACGCTCTCCTTCGCTCTGAGTGCAGCAACGAAGGCGTGGGCTGTTTCTTCAGGTTACATCTCTCTGCAAAGATGATGGATGGAGGACATAAAAATCCATCTCTGCAGGCCATTTAGAAAGCAAATGAGCACAGATAGATAGATAGATAGATCGATAGATAGATAGATAGATGTTATAATCGTCTGTTTTCAAAGACAGCAGCTCCTCACACTGCAGTAAAATAGGTTTTTATCATGTGGTTTTCATCTGAGTCTTGTGCTAAACCAGCACGGTATCATGAAATACTGTACGAATAAAACAGTCACTTTACACGCCATCACGATGCAGTTTTTGCTTTCGGCATGTCTTAACCCTTTAACGTAATGCCCTAAAATCAGACAAAAAAACCTGATCACAGTCATGACGAAAGGTATTTCCATAGCACCTCTCAAAACGTGCTTCGCAAAGCTTTAAAATACACAAAACTTTAGATAAAACAGGAATAGAAATAAAACATCAATTATACCGTTGTGACTTTAAAAAGACAAACAACCAGCATAAAAATGTATAAAAATGCGAATCTGTATGGGTGTGTTTTGAAAAGTCAAATAGTCTCCTTGCGTGACAATGCTCTGCTCCCAGTGCTCCTGCAACCACAAATATAGGAATGAAGGCTTGAATTTCCCTCGGGATTAATAAAGTATCTATCTATCTGTCTATGCATCTACCGCGATCCTAAACAAAATCTGATTCTTTCGCCGAATCCGACTTCACCACGGTAAAGCTTTCTTTTCCAGATGTCATTTTAGGGCCACAAAATTAAACGTAAAAAAGGTTAAAATGCTCGTACATAACACATGTACAAGTACACACAATCCATCCTTTGTGCTATAATAAATAAGATAAGACTTTATTAATCCTACAGTGGGGAGATTTGCAGCAAAGACGGTGCAAACATTTCAGGAAGTAAGTTAAGGAAGTACAAAAATAAAATAAACCAATATATACACAAGTACTAACATCAGTATGGTACATTTTAGTGGTAGTTTTTGATGAATAGTAGTACTGAGAGAAGGATTAATATTGTACAGACAACACATGTTCTAGTAGGCATAGAAAAATAGATATTGCTATTAATATTTTTTAAAAATGTTAAGTTAAACAAAAAATGTAATTAAATTTTAAAACAATTTATACAATAGAATAAATAAATAATGCAATATATATAGTAATAAATAATATATATAAAAAATAAAAGATTAACATTTATTTTGCATATATTTGTCATTTTCCTCATACAATGTACTGTTTTCTATTTCAGGCTTACATATTTCTGCTTGTGTTTATCATATAAACATACAAACATATAATTTCTATGTCTATTCTGATTCTTTGCTTTCCTGTCTTTGCGAAGTCCAAATATCTGCTCTGTGGAAGTTATTTGTGATGGATTGGTTTCGTTAACGTACGGAGACAAGCAGCAGGTTTGTGTTTGATCCGCCGGTTAATGCAGCAAATGAAGAGCTTCTTCTCAGGACTGGTCACTGCTGCAGAGAGTTTCAGAGAGATCAGTATTGGATTTCCAGTCGTTTATATTCAGCAGGGGTTCTGCTACAGTCCGACTCTCTGCACAGCTGCTGGAGAAATCCATTACAAGTTATTGTCGGCTGGCGCAGCTTTTGCCGAATGAGTAAAATAAAAAAAAAGAAAAAAGAAAAAAAGAAACTCTGATTCAATTGGAGGCTTTATTGTCCTGCGAGGGCGATTTGGTTTGCAGAAACTGCTTATGATGAAAAAACAATAAAAACACATAAAAAACGCTCACGGCAGATGCAGCGTGATGCAATAAGAGCTAAAGTGAAAATCGGGTTTTTAATGCGACGGGAGGCGAGCCGAGAGGAAACCTGCAGAAATATCATTTAAACGGAGACAGAAGTGTGTTTATTAGCTTCTGCTGTGAGGGTGCGGGGGGGCATTCCATTCAGCTCACAATTAGTTTAATAAAGAAGAGGTTTCATTCATTGATTAGCTGTGAAGAGCTCAGGAGAGAAGGTCGACATTAAAGAAGGATGGAAAAGAATGACAAGGAAAGGAATGAAGGAAATGATAGACAAAGAACGGAAAAGGGATGATCAAGGAAATAAGGAATAAAAGGAAGGAAGGAAGGAAAGAAATGAAAGATAAGGAAAGAAGTTAAAGAAGGATGGGAAAGAGTGACAGGGAAAGACGAGGAAAGGAAAGGAGGATGGAAAAGGGAGACAAGGAAAGACGACAAAAGGAAATAAGAAAGAGATTACCATGGAAAAGAAAAGAATGGCTGAGGAAAGAAGGAAGGAGGGGAAAGGAAAGATGAGGAAATTAAAGATGGATGGAAATGAGCGATAAGGAAAGTTAAAGAAAGAATAGAAAGAAGAAAAGGATTAACATGGAATGGAAAGAAAAGAATGGACAGGGAAAGAAGGGAAGGAAAGGAAAAAGGGGCAGGAAATGTCAGGAAAGACAAGAAAAGTAAACTAAAGAAGGATGGAAAAGAGACAAGGAAAGACAGAAAGATAAGGAAAGGAAAGACGGATAGACAAGGAAAGGACAGAAAAGGAAGGAAAGGAAGGGAAGAAAGGGAAAGGAAATTAAATTAAAGAAGGATGGAAAAGAGCGACAAGGAAAGATGAAGAAAAAAGGAAAGAAGAAGAGAATGGACACTGAAAGAAGGATGGAAAAGTGAGACAAGGAAAGACGAAGAAAGGAAATAAGGAGGATAGAAAAGAGTGACAAGGAAAGACAAGACAAGGAAAGAAGGAAATGACAGAGTAAGGAAAAAGGATGATCAAGGAAAGAAGGAAGGGAAAAGGGAAGGAAATGAAAGACGAGAAATTTTTTTAAAAAGGATGGAAAAGGGAGACAAGGAAATTGAATGAAAGCAAGAAAAGGATTAACATGGAAAGGGAAAAAAGCATGGACAAGGAAAGAAAGGAAGGAAGGAAGCGGTGTATAGATAATGGATGGATGGATAATTCTGCTATCATTTATGGTAAAATAAACAAAGTGAACTTGTGAAGTAAAAACAGTAAAATTAAAAAAATATTAACTTCAAATACATCAGAAAGCTAGAGAAAGCTTCATCAGTTAGAGCTGCTCCCTGACAAAATTGTTTTATCATTTAATGAAAACTAAACAAAATAAAACCACTAAGACAGACAGAACGTCACCTGAAAAATTATGAAAATATTCTCAGACTGTCAAACTGTAAAAGAGAAATTAATTTGTTTTTCCATGGCATTTTTTTTTCTTTTGAGGGATTTTATTAATTAAAATTGTCTGCAAATTGAAAATCTGTAAAATGACAGTAAATTCTTTCATCATATTTCCTTGTCTCCCTTTTCTATCCTTCTTCCACTTTCCATTCCTTCTTTCCTTGACCATCCTTTTTCCTTTCTTTGTCGATCATTTCCTTCTACCTTTCCTTGCCTTATCTTTCCTTGTCTCTCTATTCCTTCCTCCTTTCATTTCTGTTAATTTTGTCCTTTGCCATTCTTGTCTTTTCTTCCTTTTCCTCATCTTTTTGATCTTTCCTTTCCAAACACCCTCACCTTTTTCTTTATTTTTTTTACTTCTCGATTGCTTTCCTTTCCCTTCTCATTTTTCATGTTCTTTTCCCACTTCTCTTTCTTTCTTCTCCCGTTGTGTCTGTCAGTTTCTTTAATCACTTTTCTGTTCTTTCATTTCCTTGTTCCTTTCCTGTTTTCTTTATTTTCTTCGACCTATCCCTTCAATCTTTTATCGTTTCCTCTACCTTCCCTCCTGTTTTCCTTCCTTTTCTTGTTTTCTTTTCATCTTTTTCAACCATCCTTCGTCCTCCTTTGAATCCGTCCTTCCTCACTTTTCCTCCCTGTCAGCATTAATAAAGAGGATTTTCTGCAGAAGGAAACTCTGGACGACGGGAATCATCCGAGGTGTTGAAGTAAACGTTTCAGCGGCTGGAAAGAAATAAATAAAAGAGCAGAAGTGGAAGAACCTTCTGCTTGTTGTGCTTCTAATTTACACCGGGAGACATTTTTCACAAGAGAACTTATGACGTTCTTTATGGTTTGAGAAAGAGAAACATCATCGGACGTGGAATGATTCGGGTTATTAATGGCTGTGGAGTGTGTGAACAGAAGCGGTGATGAAGCAGCAGAGTTCAGTTCAGTCAGCTAAATGCTAATCACACGTCCAAACCACAACTGCACTCATCAATCCTCCCAACCAACCTCCTTCAGTCCTCCACTCCTCCAGTTCTAACCTCCATCTACACAGCGTTGCCACCCAAAAATTACTAAACACTCAGAGGCATAAAGGTTCTAAATGGAACCAAATCTGTTTTTTCACAGTGATGCCAAAAAAGAAGGTCTTTTAGCTCCACAAAGAGACTTTTAGCAACAAGAAACCCCTAAAGGTGCCTTCAAAAATCAAACAGATGGTTCCTTTAAGCACCATAACTGCTGCTCCAAACAACTTCTGCAAAACTAGGTTCTTTAAGGAACTGCTTTCCAGATAGTTCTTTATGAACTCACTTGTTTCTATTCTGATAACAGGAACTGATAGTCATTTAAGTAAAAATAAAGATGCTAACTAAAATTTAAAATGGTTCTTTGCTGTGATGCCATAGATAAACCATTTTTGGTTCCACAAAGAGCCTTTAGTAAAAGATTCTATAAAGAATCTCCAAAGATGCTTCCAAGAACCATCAGAATATGGTTCCTTTAAAAAACCTCTGTGCTCAAAGGAACCCTTTTTGATGCTTTGAAGAACCATCAGAAAATAGTTCTTTGAGGCATCAGAAATTCTGCCCCAAAAAAACAGAGAAAAAAAGTTCTCTTAGGAGGTTCTCTCAGGAGCACAATTATTTTCGTAACAAGACTTGATAAAAATCAAGTTGAAAAAAAAAGTCAAATGTAAGAATTTGCCAGTTTACCAGTATTGTTCTCAGAGTACACGCTGAAAAGTAAAGGTGAACTGGAACCAAAAGTTTATAGCGGTGCTATAGAACAACCTTTTTCAGCTTCACAAAGGGTCATTTAGCAACAAGAAACCCCAAAATGTGCCTTCAAAAATCAATCATTTTTTTGTGGACTCAGCTGCTTCTATTCTGAAAACAGCATTAAACAGTTACTGAAGTCATAAAGTTTAAGTAAAACCTGAAATCAAAAATTGTTCCCTGCACTGATGCCGTAGAAGAACCATTTTCTGTTCTCCAAAGAGCTTTAGAAAAAGGCTCTTTAAAAATCCCCATAGGTGCCTCTAACAACCATCAACATGTGGTTCATTTAAAGAACCTCTTTGCTTAAAGGCTGCATTTTTGACGGCTCCAAGAACACATCAATAATGTTTCCATTAGCATCCATAAATTGCATTGTAAAGAACTTTAGCAAAATAGGATCTTTGAGGGACCATTTCCTAAATAGTTCTATGTGGCTCCACCAAGTTTCATTCTGATAACTTTTAAGCCAAATAAATCCAACGTAAGAACATGCACCATGTCTGGGTTCCTTCCTTTAGAACACACTTAATATTTTGGGTTCTTAGAACAACACGTTCTAAGATACAAACTTGCGATTTATAGAAGAAATAATTCATTGATAATGGTAATAATCATTACTTGCAGCTCTAATTGCGTGTCACCAAACCAAGTAACTCCAATAAAGATGAAGAACCTTTCAAGAACTTTCAAGAACCACATAGAGAATGTAAAGAACCATCTGTGTAATAAAGAACTTCTTCCTTATCTTCACTTTCCCTTTTTATCCTGGATGTAATTTCCATCTTTGAACCATCCATCTTTATTTGATTTTTATCTTTCTTCCTTATTAACCTCTTATTTCCCTTCATTACATTCTCCATCCTTTCTTCTTTCATAACATTCTCCTCCCTCCATCCTTTGGAGGCACAAATTGATTCCATCAGTAATTGTGCAGAAACAAACAGAAGTTGATTAATTCGTGTTTGCGTTCGCTCTGATAAATGAGTTGACGCATGGAGAGGAAAAAAAACAAACTTGTTAACACGAGAGCCGACGAGAAGAGAGAAAGTTAAAGTCTTTGGATCGCTAAATGGGATCACTGTCTCGTTTAGCCCGCCGGCTAATTAGCATTCAGCGTGTGCGTCCATTTGTTCGTACGTGAGTGTGTGTATATTTCCACTGTGTGTTTGTGTGTAGTCATTGATCAGACTGACAGAGACTTATTATGGTGTCACTTTGTGTGACCCCTGTTGACCCCGTCAGTGGTAGAAGTGTGATTGTGTGTGCAGTGTGTTGCCGGTGTGTGTTTATGTGTGGGTGAGTGTTTGTCCTGCTAATGACTTGTCAGCTTCCACCACAAGTGCTAAAGGTGACGCTTCCTCCCCAGAGACACACACAAACACCCACACACTGAATACACAAATGCACAGTATTTATCCTGGCAACACAAATATCAACAAACACTGGAGCCGCGACAAGAATTTATATTAAAGGGATTAATCCAGGAAGTAGACACCTGCAGCGGTGGGGCAAATTTAAATGAGCGCGCAGCAGAAAGCAGACGTTAGACACGTTCACCTGAAAAGTTCACGTCATAAACCGTAATTATCAAAATGAGAAACTGAACTATTAGCCGCTCTGGACAAGATGCATTAATGTCAGTCAGTCAATTGCATCCAACGGAATCGGTGACATGAATAAAATTCTTCATCCAGCTCCCACTGTCCAGCATTGCAGTCAAAAGTTTTGTCTTCCAGACCAGTGTCTTCTTCTAGAACCTTTAAACATTTTGCAACAAGAGCTAAACTCAGACAACCACTTATCAAAGTTAGTTATGCAAAGGTAAAATATGACCTTGGTTATGCTAGCAGAGGCTCCTTTTGCCGTTACCAGAGCTCTGTCTGTTAGCCGTTGCCTTGGCTAGTTAACTTCAATGCTAAAAGCACACTTTTACTCCGTTTGCTGCTAGCGTGTTTTTGCTCCAACAGAGAAGAAGTAGTCAGATGTTTACTAACAGCTAACCATTTTCAATGAAGCCTAAGCTGGTCAGCTTCAATGCAGAAAGCATGCTAACTTTGTTAGCTTTCTACGATAACAGAATAGAAGAAGTCAGCAACAAAAGCAGTTGCGCACAACCACTAAAAAACCTCCAAGTAGCAGCCTGAACTAGTTAGTTATGATTGTGTGCATGCTCTTTACTCTAACAAAGTAGAAGAACCAGTTGATTGCCAGCCACAAAAACTCAACAAGTAGCTCAAGATAGTTAGCTTCAATTCTAAACAAATGCTAACCGAGTTGGTTCCAATTCTAAAGCACATTTTAGCTGCATGTTGAGTAACTTCTTTTGCTGCTAGTATATTTTTTCCTCTAACAGACTATGAGAAACTGAAAACAAAACCAGCTGTCTGCCAACTGCTACAAAGAACTCAAAGTAATAGCCTAAACTAGTCAGCTCTAATGCTAAAAGCACGCTTGATTGCACAACAGTAATTCTATTTGTGCTTGCATGTTCTTTAGAAAGAAGAAACATGTCAATTTTGATCCCCAAATGTTCCCCAATGGTTGTTGTCTGCTTGTTTACCAATCAGGCACATTAGAAGATCATTTACATCCTAGAAGTTGTGAAATTTTGCCTCCATGGATTGTTGTTTTTAATCATAGAGGCTTCCAGACGTGTCGGTCTGCAGCTACATATTCTGACATCTTTCTGTCAGAACAGCATTAACGTTTCCAGCTATCAGTATCTCCTCTATGGGATGGAATCAGCCTTAACTCCCATCATGCATCACTGCCTCCATTTTGGACTACTTCTGGGGATGTTCTGATGCAGTCGACTCACATCACTGTTTGTCAAAGATCCTCAGAGAACATTTTTCCTGCCTGAAGAGCCGACAGATCATTTATCCAAATGCTGACTCTGTTCACCTGTCAGCGTTTAAACTGAGCCTCTACATTTCTGAGTAACAATGTGATTCACTGGATAATAGACCCTCCGCGGAACACAATGTTCCTGATGTGAGACACATCATTCTGATTCTCCAGATCGAGGTCTGAAATTACATCCATGCATATTTATGCTTTTTATCTTTGTGACGTTTGTTCTGCTGCTGCAGCAAGACAGGGAAAAAAAATGAACAAATTCTGTCTGCAAACCACCTTAAAGTGATTCCAAACAGTAGGCTTTGGGATAAACCAGCCACCTGTAGTGAAGTTACTAGTTTTAACTTGTGGTTTCCAACCTCTGGGTCGAGGGCTTTGAAAGGGCCATCGAATAAATCTACATGACGATAAAGGGGATAAGAAAAGCAAAAACAAGCATCTTACTGAAAGATACGTCATCTTTTCTCTTTGAACTTCTCTCAAATTTTTTTTTTGTGAAACAGTGGCAAATTTGGACCAAAAATAGTAATTTACAGATTTAGAAAGAACCAGAAAGGTTGGACTTAATGGTTCAATCAACGCATGTTGCTTTGTAGAAACAAAATAGATTTATTTCGTCTATAGCATGATGTGGAGTTGAAGTATAAAAGTGCAGAGAATGAATCGAGTGTCTTTTTTCTATAAAAGACAACAAACTCCCTAAAAACCCAAACAACCGACCTGAACTTCCTCACATGTGAAAGAGCAGCAGGGAAGCAAATCTTAAACAACTATTTTAAACTAACAGTCACTCACATTAACAATCGGCAATCCACAATCCACTGATACTTAATGTTTGCCGCAAGATCCAATCAGTTCATGTTAGCTTGAGCCTCAGGTAGCTAGCTAAACTGGACAGACGCCAGAAATCTTTTTATGACTACAAATGTGTCCAAGATGACTTGAAATTGCCAAATCAGGTCAAAGCTTGACAAAAGTTCATCAAAATGAGGTAAAAGCATTGAGAATGATTCAAAGCTTGTACAAAAACTTGCTAAAGTGAGACTAAAATGATTTTTAAAAATGACAAAATAATGCTGACAATGAGCTACAATTGTCCAAAATTAACTAAAAACTGGTGCAAAGGGATTCAAATGTTTTTCCAATATTAGTTCAAATTTTTCGAAATGAGTCACAACTTGATAAAACCTCATTAAAATGAGCTAAAAGCATTCAGGATGATTCAAAGCTTGTACAAAATGAGAGAAACTTTGTGTAAAGTGACTCTTTAATGATCAAAAATGACAAACCAATGCTCAAAAATAGTTAAAATTGTCAGAAATTACTAAAAATGGATCCAAAGGATTCAAATGTTTGGTCAGAATTACTTGAAATTATTCAAAATGATTCATATTATTCCAGATTTACTAAAATTTAGTACAAAGGGATTGGAAATTTTCTCAACAAGAGTTAAAGTTGTTTAGAAAGACTAAAACTTTCGGGTGGGGGGGGTTATTTGGCTGAACTGCAGGCAGTGTCTACATGGTGCACAGAAAAGACAAGAATGCGAACTAATAAAAATGTAAATAGTGAGTGAAAGGAATGTTATCAAAGAAATCACCAAAATAAACCAATTTTCCAGAGCAAGAACCTATAAGAATACAACTAGATTTTAAAGCTTCTGTCGTTCCCTCAATGATTCTGGTGGAAAAATGACTGAATCTAAGCTTAAATTTGCAGCGTTTTGTCGAAATCACTTCAGTCTACGTGTCTCATTTGACGATGAACAAAAAAATGCTTAAAAATATTTGACGAAAAACTCATCTACAGTAATGTAACAAAAACATTCTGTGATTTCTCGGCTGAACTGCACGCACTGTTTCCACAACAAACTGCTAAACATCCAGTTTCTTTCCAGTATCGGTAACAGCAACCTGTGGGAACTTTGTTGTCTCCAATTAATCCAATAAATTCAACTTCAGTTTGTATTTTTTTTTCAAGATTTTCATCATGATCAGTCAGAAGCAATATATTTTTGTATATACTTTGAGGATTTAAGGTGAATAACTTGGATTAATTGGGTAAGAATTGCTGATTAACATCTCTAGGAAGGTCATATGTCGATGCACAAAGAAGGAAAGTTGGTTCCACAATTACAGAGAAGTGATACGAGGACAGAAAGCACTCAAGCTGAATCTTCGTTTTCTGTTCCAGACGCTTAGCGCTGCGTTTCGACCTCCGACCTCGGCAGACTCGACCTCTCCGCCGCTCACTTCCACTCCGGCGGGAGTAACCTTGTTAAGTAAAGCTTCGTCTGAAATAACTCCATCCCGCCTGTCTGCTCCTGCTCAGCAATAAATCCTTCATCAAACAGCAGCATCGATCAATGCCGAGCCGTCTCAAAGACATCTGAGCGTTCGGAACAATGCCACCAACAGTTTATTAGCTAAAATAAAGCAGCATCAAGGTCACATGGTTGCTGCTTTTAACTCCATTCATCACAAAAAAAAAAACTGTAAATAGCAATTTGGAGGATTTTATATGTACATGTCCAATTCAGACCGAATAAAACAGAATGTGATGAAAAACAGCCCCGGAATGGCCACAAAATGACAAAACAAACATAAATAGAAGCAAAACTATACAAATTAAACAAAAAGTGATTCAAAATTACCATCAATTGGCTCAAAATGACCAAAACAAGCACAAACTGATACAAAATGCTCCTTCTGCTGACTTTAAAATGTTGAAATAACCAGAATGTGATGAAAAAAAATGACCACAAATTGACATAAAACTACCTCGAATGGGAGCTAAATGACCACAACAACCAAAACGTCCAAAAAAAATTTTTTTTTTTTAAAAGTCAATTTTACAAATTAACCAAGAAGTGATTAAAAATTGCCATCAAGTAGCACAAAATGACCAGCAAGTGAAACGAAATGCTGCTTCTGCTAACGATAAAATGTCAAAATAATCAAAATGGAATGAAAAACAGTCCCAAAATTACCACAAAGTGACATAAAACAGCCATAAATGGAGGCAAAATGGCTGCAAAATGGTAAACCAAAACCAAAAAATGAAAGAAACAACCAGTAAATTACACAAATTAACCAGAGTGAATAAAAACTATGGTCATGTAACACAAAATGACCACAAAGTGACATAAAACAACTGCTAATGGCAGCAAAATGGCAAACGACAACCTAAAATATCATCATAAAATAACCACCAATAATTAATCAATTGCACTAAAGAGACTGTGTAAGAAAAAAATGTCTATGGTGCAATTTGGAAACCATTTCTAACTTGGCTACGACCAACTTTTTAGGATGAACTGCAGGCTGTGTAAACAAAACAGAGGAAGACTAGTGTGGAAACGAAATGAAAATGTAAATAGCTAAATATATATATAGTATGTAGAACTGCCATTTAATTTCCAACTGTTGGTTGAACATGCTGACTGTGGGTTTTATACAGCTTTGTAGAAGAAATAAAGAGATGTAACTTTTGCTACTGTTTTTCTTTTGATTTCCATCGTTCTAACTGCTGCATAAAAAACATTGGTTGTTCTGGTTTCATAGACAAACCTATTTAATTTCACAGGAGCAAAGAAAAAAAGGAATTGAATCTGAAGAAACTGCTGCTTTGAGTTTGGAGGGTTAATCGCTGCTCGCCTGAAATGAATCCTCATTACACCATGAAAGTGTAATTAAAGATGGCGGGTCAGAAAGGACAACGGTGACCTTTTTACTGGAAGTAGATTTTAAAAAAGGAAAAACATGAGAAACGTGTTCAGATGGAGGTCAGGAACCTCAAACTTGTAGTAATGAAGAAGGAGAAGGTGTCGTCGCAGATTCAGCTGGTTTAAAGTCGTGTTTCCGTCTTTGTTGTGTTTCTAGTTTTTCATCTATAATTTCACTTTACATCCATTTATCATCTGTTTTTTGGTCCTAGATGAACTAATTGAGTTAACATGGAACCTCAACTCTCGGCTTTACGCGTCTTATTCGTTTAAATAATTAAACTTTACGACATGAATAGGGTCGCAATAAACGCATCCTTCTACAAATCCCCCGATTGTCCTGCAGTTTATCATCTGGGCAAACAGAAACATAAGTCGCACTTCGGCTTTACGGGTCAATAAAACGCTGACTGATGCCGTCCTATTAAAAAAGTGGACTATACAGATTTATTATTCATGAGAACGGAGACGGGAGCTCATAAAACAACAACATAAAAGCCTCAGACTGGAGAATAAAAATATTATTAAAGGCAGGGCAGCCAAGCAGATCCCATTAAGATGTTCAGTGTGGTTCCTTCTGTTAAAACAGGAATCCAAATGGACTCACAATAGAGGCATTTGATTGGTTGCTGATTTGGAAATCAGACAGTTTGCTTTCTATGATTTGGAGCTAAATGAAGTACAACAACCAAAAAAAAGCCCCCCCCAAAATTTAAAAAAAAACCAACCACAAAATGCTACAAATTCAACAAAAAGTGATTAAAAATTACCATGAAGGAGCTCAAAATGACCCCAAAGTGACATAAAACCCAAAATAATAACCAGTAAATGATAAAATAACTAGAAAATTTCACACATTATCCAAAAAAGTGATTAAAAATGCCCATTGGGTAGCAAAACTGACACAAAATGCCACTTCTGCTAAGATTAAAATGTCAAAATAACCAAAATGTGATGAAAAACAGAAACAAAATGACCACAAAATGACAGAAAAAACACAAATGGGAGCCAAATGACGTACAAGGACCAAAAAATGACCAAATCATTTCGTCGACTAATGTCACAAACCTAGTTATGCAATTCTGGGTTGTTTCACCAATAGTGAGAGTAAAAATAAACTAGAAATATCCCAATGAAGTCTTATTTTGAGTCAGATACCATTTTACAAGATGAAACACACTTCAAGTATTGTAGATTAGCTGTAGTATGACCAGAGGAGGCGACCAAAAACATTTTAGCGATCAGAGAACATTGTGGGAGCTTAAGTAGTAAAGGAGCACTGTGACAGAGACTTGTACGAGACTTACTGACTTCAAGACAGTGAAAAAGTATTAAAATAAGCTGGTGTAAGTGATCCTACATCCTAGTGGAACACCTTAAAGCTGTTTTTTAAGACCTTCTTTGAGGTTTTCATCTTCTTTGGGTATGTTTCCAATCTTTGGGTAGCACCAAAAATGAGAGTAATAATAAACTAGAAATGTTCCGATCTGGTCTTTTTTGTGTGTCAGACATCAATTTCTGAAATAAAACACACTTCAAATATTGTAGATTAGCTGTAATATGACCAGAGCAGGCGATCAAAAACATGTCAGCAAGCAGAGAACATTGTATGAGCTTAAGTAGTAAAGGAGCACCATGACAGAGACTTGTACGAGACTTACTAACATTAGGACAGTAAAAAAGTATTAAAATAAGCTGGTGTAAGTGATCCTACATCCCAGTGGAACATCTTACATCTGTTTTTTGAGACCTTCTTTAAGTTTTCATCTTCTTTGGGTATGTTTCCTATCTTTGGGTCGCACCAAAAATGAGAGTAATAATAAACTAGAAATGTCCCGATCTGGTCTTTTTTGTGTCAGACATCATTTTCCAAAATAATACACACTTCAAGTATTGTAGATAGCTGTAGTATGACCAGAGCAGGCGACCAAAAACATGTTAGCAAGCAGAGAACATTGTAGGAGCTTAGGTAGTAAAGGAGCACCGTGACAGAGACTTGTACGTGACTTATTGACTTCAGGACAGTGAAAAGGTGTTAAAATAAGCTGGTATAAGTGATCCTACGCCCTACTGAAACATTTAACATCTGTTTTCTGAGACGTTCTTTGAGGTCTTGTTTGGGTACATTTCCTGTCTAAGGGACGTCCCCAACATTAACCATCCAGGTTAGAACGTTCCACCTGGGCAGAAATGATTGAAAACCTGCTTAAACTTTTCCTCCAGATCAAGACAAGATACTCTAGCAAAGGTCAAGAACATTCAGCAACGAGGTGGAGCTTATCTAAAAGCCTTCTCGGTCTGATTAATATGTTTTTACTGGAGTCTGACCAGAGATATCTAGTTACTGCTGGCAGCAAACGTGCCTTTAATTACCGCAGACACAGTTGAGAGTTCTGGCGACAAACCAAGACAACAAACAAACAAAAAAAAAAACTATGTACGATCCAGACTCAGCTGCTGGCTCGTTTATTGTCAGCTCCCCACCCTCCCTCTACTTTTTTTATTTTCATTCCTTGAGTTTGTTAATTAACTGCTAATTTCTGTACAGCAGATGCAAAGATAATTTCTGACTAATTGTTTTCAAAACAAACAGAAAAAAGAAGGAAGTCTAGGACAGAGATTAAAAAAAAAAACTGGAAGAGAAACCTCAACGCTCCGTCCAACTTCCTCTGATTCTCTGATGATGAACTTCTGAACTAATTCAAACCAATAACTTCTCATCAAACCCCAGCAGAGAACTCAGAAATGTCTTCTGTGGAGAACGGCAAATTTATATTGTAGCACCCCAGCACCCATAATTTAAGACTACGACGACTTTCTAGAAGTAGTGGTAACTTAGGATACTGGGGTGTTTGGGTTCGTACTACTAAAGGTAGCTACCCTAAGGTTTACCTGATGTGGAGTAGACTTACCTTGCATACAAGACTTCAAACCTTTAGGTTTATCCACAGTTCCTACATGCTAATTGGAGTAACTGACCCCCAACAACTTGATTATAGTTGAGTGAAATAAAAATACTTTAATTCAGTGTTTTAAATAAAATAGCAAAAAAAATATCCCCTTCCATTTGATAATTTTTAAACACAAAATAACTCAAAGTAATACCTTTCGAACTGAACGCCTTCCCCTGAAATTAAATTTATAACTAACACAAACATCTCTTTAAATATTTAAGTTTACCTCAAACAAACTCACAAAGGAACACCTTCAAATGTGTCACTGAAATGTTCTTATATGTGACACAACAAACAACGCGTACTAAACACCAAATATTGTTCATTAAGTTGTGGGCCCACACATACACTCACACACTCACCCCAAACGTTGCAGGCCTGTGTGTCGATCTCCAGCTGTTCGCCGTAGTCCAGGTGCAGAGTAGAAAACCCACGATGATCACAGGAAGCAGCCCACGAAATCCCCGCAGCGGCGTTGATCTCCGGTCAGCAAACTCACAGTTAGCCTTTAGCAGAACCCACGTCGTGGCGTTCACAGCTCGGTGTCTGAAAAGTCAGCAGCCAGCTGACGAATAATCCAATGTCTCAGGAAAAGAAACGGTCAGAGGAGCGGCAGGTAACTCCTCATCCAGGTAACTCCTTGTCCAGGTAATTCTTCATCCAGAAGCACCTCAGTCTGTCCAGTTCAAAGTCCGCTCAGCCCGTGACGAGGCTCGCCGGCCCTAGCTTAGCCGTTAGCTTAGCCGTTAGCTTTAGCGGTTAGCTTGAACCCGCTCACACAGAATCTCCGTTTCTTCTCACTCAGACCAAAAACAACATCTGTGCCTCTGCAGTCGTTAACTACACACAGCTAACAAGGCAAACATAACATGTACTGAGTAAATCCAGTCAATAGAAACTCGGCTTCTTAAAACCCGGTTCAGCTTCCAGAGCACCTCTCCGTTCACCATCTTGTCTTCTCTTCCAACGTACATCTCACGTTTTTTTCCTCCCGCCCCCTCACATTCTCTTCCTCACTCCCGACCAATCCCTACACAGAAAGACAACTTGACCTTTAACCCTTGACCAATAAACAGTTAAATGGTAATAAAAGGAGTAGTCTGTTTTTTCCATTTTCTCATCCACTAAATGTAATTAGTTAGATCACCCCCCGACACGCACACATTCTTTCCTATGCAGTTTATTTCAACGATATAAATAACCATTGTGTTTACAGAAAATTAACCTGAATTAACTATTTTAATGTTTTAGTTAACTCAATTACTTTTAGTTTAACACATTTTTACATAAAACCTAATAACTTTTTAAGGCCATTAATATAATTAAGTGCTCTATTCTCCACGGGGCTACATTAGAATGATAGAACTCTTAAAACCAAACACAACACAACCCAGACACACAATGACAAAAATTAGAAACTAAATGGCACAAACCAGAGACAAAACAACATAAAATTCTGAAAAACCAAACATGACAAAAGCAAGACACAAAGCAATAAAGAAAAACACACACAACACAGAACAAAAATGGACATGAAACAACATAAACCAGAGACAAAAAGCCAAACTCCACAGTCAAAATTACAAAAACTAGACACAAACAACAATAAACAGGCAAAAAACAAACACAAAACACAATACCAGACACAACACCAATAAACAGACAAAAAACAAAAACAAAACAGATACAAAACAAAACCAGATACAAAGCAACACAAAGTGACAAAACCCGACAGAAAATGACAATTAAATTACACAAAATGCCAAAAAAAGAGACACAAAACTCTAAAACCCAGAGACAAAACAACACAAAGTGACAAAACAAGACACAAAACAATACAAACCAGACACAAAGCAACAAAAAATGGACACAAAACAACAGGAAAAATGAACACGAAATAAAACTGAGACAAAAAGCCAAACACCACAGTTAAAATGCCAAAAGCAAGACACAAAAACAACAGACATGAAACAACAAAAAGCAGACACAAAATGACAAAAACTAGAGAAGACGTCAATAAAAAGACACAAAACAACAAAAAAGAGACACAGCAACAGGAATCAGACACAAAGCGACAAAGGCCAGACAAAAAAAAAAAAAAAAAAACCCAAAGACAAAACAACAAAAAACAGGCACAAACATGACAAAAGCCTGAGACAAAGTGACAAAAACTGAACATAAAACAACAAAAACCAGACACAAATACACAAAATGATAAAAACCAGACACAAAACGCCAAAAACCAGACATTAAAAACAACAAAAATTAGACAAAGATAACAAAAACCAAAGACAAAATTACACAAAATAACAATACACAGACACAAAACAACACAAACTAGACAAAATGCCAATTAACAAACCTAACACATGCCAAAAACCAAAGCCAAAACAACACAAAATGACAATAAACAGGCACAAAATCATGAAAACCAGACACAAAATGACACTAAATAACTCAAACCAGATGAAATGTAAAGAAAGAAGTAAAGGATGGAGATAAGAAAGAGAAAGTGGAAGAAAAACCTCAAAGCATCTTCCAAACTTTCCCCTCTGATTCACTGATGATGACATCCAGCAACACATTTAAATCGATTCCTGTCCGGCGGCCCCCCGTGTCACCCGTTGCCGTGGAAACTGACACACCCTCATTATGGGATGTTCCAGTCCCGGCAGCGTCTGAATGCCAGGATGAGTGTGTGTGCTGGATGAGTAAATTAGCGGTGAGGGTGTTGTGTGTCCTCCGGCGGCCGACCAGCTCCACTACGACTCACTTCTTAATGAGATTTAATGCCGACTCGTCCAGCTAACAGACACACAACTCAGATGCACAACTGCAACACACTCACAGCTCAGGCTACACAATCTTAATAACAACTCGCTGCCGTTATCCCACCATGACTCCGCTGCAAGGAGGAAACTGTTGACTTTAAAGTGATGCAGGCTGAGCTGAAGGTGGCGCTAGAGCAGCTAAACACTAAAGATCTCCACATACAGCAAACTTTGACCAGACATCTGTGTTCCCCAGAAGATGAACACGAATGTGGCAAAGACCATGACAAAAACCAGACAACATGACAGAAACCAGACACAACATGACAAAACTCAGACACAACATGACAAAAACCAGACACAACATGACAAAAACCAGACACAACAGGCCAAAAACCAGACACAACAGGACAAAAACCAGACACAACAGGACAAAAACCAGACATAAAAAGACTAAAACCAGACACAGCAGGACAAAAACTAGACACAACATGACAAAAACCGGCCACAACATGACAAAAACCAGACACAACATGACAGAAACCAAACATATACGACAAAAAACAAACACATGACAAAAACCAGACACAACATGACAAAAACCAGACACAACATGACAAAACTCAGACACAACAGGACAAAAACCAAACACAACAAGACTAAAACCAGACACAGCAGGACAAAAACCAGACACAAAGTGACAAAAAACAGACACATGACAAAAACCAGTCACAACTTAACAAAAACCACACACAAAATGGCAAAACCCAGACACAAGACAGCACAAACCAGACACTAAATGGCAAAAACCAGAAACAACATGGCAAAAACAAATGAAATCAGATTTAAAGGAGTTTAACTTCATTTGATTTTGCCACCGTCTACTTCTGCTTCAGTGGCTGGTAATGGAGGGTTTTTTATTGCTGTTTTGATGCTTTTGCTTCAGTTCAGGATCTGAAAACTGCTGAAAGTGAGACTTTAAACAGGATTTATTTGTTCAAGCTCTTCCCTACTAAGGAAATCATTGAAATTTAATGAAAATTTGTGTTAAAAAAAGACAAAGAAACTATTAGAAAATAAATATCAGCACCTGAATCACTTAAAGAATATTCTTTAAAAAACAGAAATATATTTAAATGTGTATTAAAAAAAATCTGTAACTTGATAAGAAAATAATATATAAAAATGTATATAATACAGTAAAATAATTTCAGTACAGCAATAGTAAAGTTAACAGATCTATAAAAACCTGAGAAACTAAAATGTAGTTGTTGACATTTACAGTTTTAGCCTGTTTTATAGTTTTATAGTATTGTAATATTAGAATTTATTGAAAAAAACCAAAATGAAAAAAACTAAACAAAAAAAGTACCCATAAATAACCAGAAGTGTTAGAATTTGTTTGAAAAATAGAAAAAAAAAATCAGTAATTCAATACTAATTAAATAGTAAGAAAATTAAAAATGCATAAAAACCTGACAAACAAAAATTTATTTATGACATTATTTACAGTTTTGGATTGTGTTCTTTTTAACAGTCTTTTATTATTATTATTATTATTATTATTATTATTATTATTAATAATAATAATAATAATAACAACAACAACAACAATAATTGAATAAAAAACATTTAAAAACTCATAAATTACCAGAAATTTGTTTTAAAAACAGAAAGAAAAATCTGTAATTTAATAGTAATTGAATTCCATGAAAGCTAATATAAATATCCGTTAAAACTTGAAAAATTTATTGCTGACATTATTCAAGTATTGCAAATTACAATATTATATTACAATTTGTGATATAATATTATTTTAATATTACTATTTACTTATTTAAATAAGAAAACATTTTGAAAATACCTATAAATTACAAGAAATGGTAGAATTTATACAAAACATACAAAGAATTTCTACTACGATGCTATTTCTGGCAGTATTTCAAGTTTTGTCCTGTTTATTAATAGCACTGCAACATATTATTATTATTACTATTACATTAGTATTATAGTAACAGTAACATATACAAATATATTAGTGTTCTAATATTGTAATTTCTTGAAAAATAATGTTAAAAAGTCAAAAAATACTCAGAAAGTAGCAGAAATATTAGAATTTGTAATAAAAAGAAAAGAAAATTCATAGTACAGTACTAGTGAAGCTACTATATAACTATAAAATCTAAAAACTTGATTATTTACAGCTATGGTCTACAAAAAATATCCTGTACAAAATGTATAAATATAAAACACCTAAACTGCCTTAAAAATAACCCAAAAATGGTAAAATATATTAGAATTTGGACTAAAACTAGAAAAAAATGTGTGTAATTTACCAGATCATGATGCAGAAATAATAAAATAACTAGTAGAAACTCGACCTGCTGCTGTTTCGGAGGATTTAAACAAACAAGAAGGAACAGATTCATGAATAACTGATAGTCTGCAGCTGATAAAAAAAAACAGAAAAAGTTGTTTGCGCTTCTTTGACAATAACTGCTGCTTCAGACAAACAGTTTCCTGCTGAGTTCAGACTGAATGAATCAGCAGAAAGTCGGATCCGACGGCTTCATTCAGGTTTAAATCGGCTCAGATTCGACCTTCAGATGAGTGACTGTGAATAAAATCAGATCGGTCGTCGTCCAGTAAAAATAATGAGTCAGTTTTACTTCATCTGACAGGAACTGGTGCATTTTCTGACTGTTTCTGATTAAAAACGCAGATTACGGTTCAGAAAATGAAGCAAAAATTAACTAAACTCATCGATTAAAACCCATCAAAGTGGCAAACAGCTCAGTTTAGGGTTTGGTAGAATCCCTTTTTATTTAGATTTAGATTTTAATTATATTTATTTATTTATATTATATTTGACTTTTTTGCTGTAATTGTTGTTAATGATGATGATAATAATAATAATAATAATAATAATAATAATAATAATAATGATAATAATAATAATAATAATAATAATAATAATAATAATAATAATAATAATAATAATAATAATAATAATAATAACAACAACAACAATAATAAAACAGACCTGGTTTTTTGTTTGTTTTAACCATTTCAAACCAAGAAAGTTTTTTTTTCAGTTTAAATTTTCTCTCCATTTTTTCAAATCTCTTTAAAAAAAAAAAAAAATTTAATGTTGAATATGGGCCCATTCTTCCATTGTTTTTCTATTTTAAACCAAGATAAATAAATAAAAACACAGGAAAATCGCAAAAAATTTTCCCCTTTTAAACCAAATACAATAAAAATATATTTTTTAAAAAGGCAGAAAGAAAAAAATGTGAATGGGGCCATTATTCATTTTCCTTTCGCGAAAAACTTTAAAAAGACAAGAAAATTGGCCTGTATTTTGTTATTCCATTTTAAAACAACAACACAAACAAAAAAGAAACAGAAAAAATCTTTTTAATATTATTTAAACAAAATAAAAACCGAGAAATACAAAAAAAGGGTCCAGTTTTAGTTCCGTCTTTAATCAAAAACATAAAATACGACATAAAGGGAAAAGGAAATAGGTCTTATTTTGTAATTTTTCCATTTTAAACTACAAACAAAAATGGGATATTATCTCATTTTAATCTTTTTAAATATTTTTTGAGAGAACAGATTTATACTTTAGTACCCACATTGTGTTACATTTAAGTTTCAGTCTTAATTTGTCTGTTTTTTGTTGTTGTTGCTTCGTATAACACAGGTTTTTAATCGATTATCGATCACTGAGTACCATCCTTCATGATGACATAATTAGTTAGCTTCACGAAACATCTTCTAAATCCACAAAGAGAAACTAAAAGACGGAAGAAGAGGCTGCTGATGTACAGTAGAGAGAAAAAAGACACCAAAGACTGTATAAGAAAAACAGTTTGACAGTCGAGCTTCAGGGATTTCACCCGAAGAACTGAGTCAGCAAAGACACACACATAGAAAACACACACTGATAGAACACACCAACACACACCAATGGAAACACACACTGACGGAAACACACCAGCACTCTGAGTCTCGTTTCACTGCAGGAGGTCGACAGAACGTCGTCGTGACAAACCCAGAGACTCTGACGGCCTTTGAAGCAGAACCGAACATGTTCATCGACAGAAACACAACCAGATCCAGAGAGAGTCGGAGTTTTATGGAGGTTTATGAGGGAGAACAGTGAAATAAATCAGAGAAACGTACGTTGATTGTTGGATTAGTGGATGAAAAGTTTCATCAGCACAGCAGATAGAAACATGATGTTTTAGGAGGAAAATCACATCTGAGTTCTGGCAGAAACTGAAACCAGATCAGTTTCAGATTCATTCATCTGTAAGACGCAAAATCACCACAAAAAAATATAAAAACCCCACAACAAGATGCAACATTACCACAAAGAAACACAAATTTATCACAAAAAGATGCAAAATTACCATAAAACGGCTGAAAGTATTACAAAGAAACACCAAATTACCAAAACAGGTCAAAGTTGCCACAAAAAAACATTAAATGACCACAAAGAGACACAAAATCACTACAAGACACAGAAGATCAAAAAAAATGGCTGAAATTACCACAAACACAAAATGACCACAGAAAATGCAAAATCTCTACAAAAATTCACACAATCACAATAACAACAATCAAAATTACCACAAAAAGATGCAGTCACCACTAAATGGCCAAAATTACCACAAAGAAACACAAAATCACAACAAAAAATGAAAAATGAAAAATTACCACAAGCACCTTTGCCACAAAGAAACATTAAATGACCACAAAAAGACAGAAAATCACCAAAACAAGATTCAAAATCTCCAGAAAAACATGTAGAATCATAACAAGAAACAAAACTGCTGCAAAAAAAGATGCAAAACAAACACAAAGAAACACAAGTTCACCACAAAAGATGTAAAATTGCCACAGAAAGATGTAATCACAAGAAAATGCCTAAAATTTCCACAAAGAAGCATAAAATCAACCCAAAGATGTAATATCTCCACAAAATGTCCAGAATCACCACAAACAAACAAAATATGACAAAAGATATAAAACCACCCAAAAGGGGCTGAAAGTGACCCAAGAATCCATCCAGGTCTGACAGTCTAAAGACTAAATCTGGATTTTGGTAATTTTATTACAATTTTCCCCACAAAAATTGGCAAAATTACTTCTATGACTCAAAACAGCCAGAAAAACATGTAAAATCAACACAAGGGTCGAAATTACCACAAAGAACTATTAAGTCACCACAAAAACAAATCTGCCAAAAAAGCTAAATTACCATAAAAAGATGCAATCATAATAGAATGCCTAAAACTTCCACAAAGAAACATAAAATCAACACAAAGAGATGTAATATCTCCACAAAATGTCCAGAATTACCACAAAGAAACATAATCACTGTAGTCAAAGTGACCCAAGAAGGGTTCATTTTACATCCATCCAGTGGTCACAGTCGAAACCTACAGCTGGTTTCTCCTCTTCTTCTCTAAACCCATCTTTGAGCATCAATATTATGGGATATATCGCAGTATGAACAGTAAAACTGCAGCAGTTTAATGTCTTCAGTCGTAGAAACCGTCATTGGTACCCTGGATGTGTTTCTGGTTTAGTTGTCCAAATGTCTCAAGACTTCCCAAAAATTACTCAATAATCACCTGAAGTGACTCAAACTTATAAATTTAAACTATCCAAATTAACCCCTTGAAAAAAGTTATGTTCAAAATTTCTTCGAAAATTCCTCAAATTTATCCAATTTTATCAAAACATTTACAAAATGACTTGATAAAAACTGTCCAAAATACCTAAAAGTTGTATAAATGTGTCAAAGCTTTACTGGAATCACTAATAGTTTTCAAATTAAAAACAAAAACTTGTCAAAATACATCCAAAATTACTCAAAATATGTGTAAATGCATCAAGTAGTGTCTCAAACTGTGATAAAATCAGTGACCTTCAAACTGAATTTTATTTTGGCGACCCGATTAAAGAATCCAAATGTTGTGGAGATCAATGATTGTGTCCAGGTGGAATCGCTACGCTCTGATTGGTGGATGGAGGTGGATGACACCATCTAAACACCAATCCAGAGAACTGTGACCTGCTCTTAGTGAACCATTGACCCAAAATACATTTATACATTTGATAAATTTTGTACAAACAAGCGACTAGATCTCAGATAAGCAGGAAAAAAAAGAGGATGGAAACCCCTAAAGGGAGAGTCGAAGGAGAGTTAGCATGCTAGTCAAGTTTGACGTCACCGAAACATAAATATCTTGTTTGTCGTGTCGAAAAAAACTCTTAGACAAAATAGTTTTAGTTGGTTTAGACGATAGTTTCTAAACTCTGTAAAGATATGTAAAAAACATATTGTAGCAACAATCCTTTACATGTACCTTCAAACCATCAGTTATATCTCAGTCTTACTGAGTTCAAACTGAAACGGACAAAGAGCTTCACAACTCTGGATGAAACAGAAAGATCCTCAACAGACAGATCCAATTTCACTGAAAACAATGATAAAAATTCCTCAAAAATAATAAGTCGATTGTTAAACACAACCAGTGAATCCAGCAAACAGCTGAAACCAACAAGTTCATGACTCCGGTTTCTAAATGTTCAGACAGACGAGGTTCAGAGAGTTTGTTAGCTTGAAGCTAACGTCTGTCTGGTCCATGAGGAGGAAGTAAACAATCCAGAGGTGAAATTAATGCAAATGAAATTCACTGTCGGTGCAAACGTACCTTCAGGGATCAAGTCTCCACGTCGAGAAGGAGTTCAGAGAAGAGCTTTCATTTGCATTGAAGGAGGTCATTCAGCTGGAAGGGAACCTCGATCCAATGTTCAGATCCACCAGGAGAACCTGCAGCAGAAGAACATGAAGTTTACTTTTAGATAAAGTTGCATTTTCAGATCCACTGGCAAAAGCAAAACTCTTTTTTATTTTATTTTCATTCCTTATGCAGCAAGTATAGCCTCAAACCTCGTCATCCTGGTGTACACTCAAGAAAACAAGGTTCTAACTGGAACTAAAAGGTTTTCTGCAGTGAAGCTACAGAGGAACCATTTTAGTTTCACAAAGAAACTTTTAGCAAAAGTTTTCTTAAATAATCCACATAGATACCTCAAAGAAACATGAAAATATGGTTCATTTAGACATCATGAATAGAGCTCTGAGGAGGAAAAATTGTTTTTTTTAAGGAACAATTCTTCAGAGAGTTCTTCACGGACTACTTTGATAACACAAATAGCAAGAAGTTCTTTAAAGAATCCCCCAAAGTGCATCACAGAAATATTTTTTTAAAAAAAGCTTAATTTGGGCATCATAAATTGCATTTTGCAGAGCAAAAATAAGTTCTTTAAGGAACCATTTTCCAGATAGTTCTTTACAGACCCACCTGGTTCTACTCTGACAACATTAAAGAGCCTTAAGCCACGTGTCCACTAGATGCATTTTTCCTGCATCTGAAAATCACCCGCATGGTGGGCGGTCACTAGGTGGTCACATGACAGCTCGACAGTCCGGCAGATGCGTTGGACCAACATGGCGGCTCAGCCACAAACTTTCTCTTTTATTTTGAAAACACTTGAGCGAAAAGTATTTCTGAAAGCATTTGAGTTGAGAAACAAGCTGTGCAGTAGTTGAATCTGTCCTCGTTTTAGTTCAACGATGGCTAGTTTAGACGTTTGACAGAAGTTCCGCGATGCGTCAGGTCTCCGCACGCCGCATAGAATTTGCATAAAGTGGAAGTCGAGTCTACTTTATGTAAATTTTCAGACTGCGGCTCGCTGTAGGGAGATGCGCCACATGCTGCATGCTGGTCCGGTTGGAGGTGAACAGAGGTGGAACATAGAACCCTAAACCCTTAAATCAACTCGTGGGTTCTGAACAAAAATCTAGAAACACTGAATGTGTTTGGATTTTTAAGACCTTTAATGTCTAAACTGTGCCAGAAAGTGTTCAGAGGAGGACCTGAGAGCAGAAACCTCAGACAGGCAACATCATGAAACTTTCATCAAAACTCAACCAAGCAAACAAAGACAGTGGAGCAAACAGACAATGGCTGAAAGTGCAGGAATAAAATCCAAACTGAAAAAAACAGCAACTGAACAAGAAGTGAGCAAAACAGCAGAACACAAACCTGGTGGAGGTAAAGGAAGAACTGCAGTAAATCCAGCAGAACAAACTGATAAAACCAGAGAAGAACCAGGACTTCTGGTTAATATACAGAGAATTAGACTCAGGTCAAACCAATGTGGCCAATCAAAGAGGAGGGAAACTGAGACAAAGGAAGTAAAATAACAAGAGATGTACAAGGGCAGGGATCTCAACAAAATAAAACAGGAAGTAACTCAAGATGATAAATTTCTAGGTCACGTCCATGACTGATCTTATGTTTTGTTGTGGTCATTGATTTGGCATTATTGTGGTGGTTTTGTGTGGTTTTGTGGTAATTTTGACCCTTTTAGTATGGATTTCACATGTTTTTGTGGCTATTTTGAGTCATGGAAGTCATTTAGTCAATTTTGTGGTTATTTTGACATTTTTTGTGGTCATTTTGCATGTTTTAAGGTAATTTTTGCTTTATTTGGCAAATTTTATGTCTTTTTATGGTGGTTTCTGTTTTTTCTGTAGTAAGTTCAACCCTTTATGTATTGATTTTGCATGTTTTTTGTGCAATTTTGAGTTATCAAGATATTTTTACCTATTTTATTGGAGTTTTTGTGTCTTTTAGTGGAGAATCTTTCGTGATGTTTTTGTGTTTGTAGTTATTTTGGATTTTTTGTGTTCATTTTGAATCTTTTTGTGTTACTTTTGACTTTTTGGCATATTTTTATGTTTTGTCTTTTGTGGTAATTTTGAATCTTGTGTCCATTTTACTTTTTTGGCAGATTTAAGGTCTTTTTGTGGCAATCTCAGGTTTCTTTGTAGTATTGCCAATCGTTTTTGTGTTGATTTTGCATGTTTTTGTGAGTATTTTGAGTCATGGAAGTATTTTTGCCTATTTTGAAGATGATTTGTGTCATTTTTGGGGTCGTTTTGCATCTTTTTTGATGATTTTGCATTATTGTGGAGATTTTGTGTCATTTCGTGGAGAGTTGAATCTGTTTGTGGTGATTTTGTATTTCTTTGGAGTAATTTTGATCCTTTTTGTATTGATTTTGCACGTTTTTGTGGCGATTTTGCGTTATGGAAGTCATTTTGCCTGCTTTTGTGGTGATTTTGCGTCTTTTGTGGCAAAGATCATATTTTCTGTAGACAAAATCTAGATTTTGTCTCCTGATTATGTCACCTCGATGGATGTAAAAATGATCTGATGTCAGTTTTTACCAGAACTCAGGTGTGTTTTTCCTCCTAAAATGTCATGTGTCTATCTGCTGGACTGATGAAGTTCTGAAGCACAGAAATGATTGAAAAAGTCCATTAAGAAGTAATAAATCTGGACCCACCGCTATGGACTTCAAGGACCTGGAACTCTGGAAATATTCAAAGTATGAAGATAAAACTTTGACTATTAAATAACTGTAGATAAAGAGTAAGATGAGTCTTTGTGGTAATTTTGCATCTTTTAGTGGAGATTTTGTGTCTTTCTGTGTTATATTCACCCATTTTTGTGGTGATTTGGGGTCTTTTCGTGGCAATTTTGATTTTTTGGACTGATTTTGTCTCTGTTTGTGATAGTTTGGGACTTTTTGTGATTATTTTGCATCTTTCAGTAGATATTTACCTCTTTTTTGTGGTGATTTGGGGTCTTTTATTGAATTTCCCTTCGGGATTAATAAAGTTATTGTATTATTTTTGTGCTGATTTTGTGTTTCTTTGTGGTAATTTTCCTGGTGATGTGGTCTCTTTTTGTGGTTAAGTTGTCTGTTTTTGTGGTAATTTTCCAGCTTTTTTTTTAGTTACTTTAATTGTAATTGTTACCAGAAGGCAAATGTGTTTTTCCTCCTAAAATGTCATGTCTATCTGCTGTACTGATGAAGATTTGAGGCTCAAATGATAGAAAAGTCACCCTAAGACCTTCGAACTTTTAAAATATTCACAGTATGAAGGTAAAACTTCATTAAATACACTAAAATATGTATCACATCTTTGCCATAGTTACTCTTAAGTGTACATGGACGTAACGTTCCTTTAAATGGACACTAAATGGAAATCTAAACAGCTAGAATGTGGCTTTCAGCTGCTGATAAAGACCAAGTGTCCTGATCAAAAGCTCCAACAGGATCAAGTGGAGCTGAACTTTAAACCTCGTATTAACCAGCAGTTTGACATTAACAAGACCTTGAAACCTGAGTTTCATTGAGGGCCGTTGCACTTTAAATATGCTGCAGGACTATAAGCTATTTTTCTTTCCTTTTCTTTCCTTTTTTTTCTGCATCTCTGCAACATTTTCTTTTTCTTTTAGATATTCGGAGGAAACAGCATCTGAGGTCACGACCACAGCTGTCACGCCGCCAAGACGCGAAAAAAGAAAGTGAGCTTAAGGTCAGGAAGGTCGTTTAAAATTTAAACTCCATTTACAGCTCTGTTGTGCCGTCGCTGAGCAAACACACACACACACACCTCTTAGCCGGAAAGAGCAGATATCGGGCCTGACAGCTTAAAAAGGTTTCGGTGTCGGCAGCGATACAAGACGAAGTTACACCTTCCAAACCCAGTGGAGCGAACGCTTGAACGCAGGATTACCGCCTCAGCAGCGTTGACAGCTGTGGTCGAGTCTCCGAGCGGCAAAACAAAAAGAAAATCTGCAGCCACGGCACAAAAAAACAGCCGGAAACGCTGTTTTCTGCCTCAAAGCTACCCAAAGGATTCCAAGGAGCTTTGGGGGAATTTGAAGGGAAGCTGTGGAGAGCAGAGATCGGCCGGACTCTGGTGGATTTTACACTTTGAGATGTGTGTTTAGTGAAGCTGAAAGTGAAGCTAGAAACAAGCAGTGGATGTGTTTTCTGTTTCAGTTTGTCCAAAATGTGTCATAATTTCGCCAGAATTATTCTAAAATAGTCTTTAAAAAAAATCCCAGGATTGTAAGAAAAACATTGAAAATGACTATAAAATGGTGGCCAAAATGCATCAAATTCATCCAGTTTTTCTTTTAAAAAGTCAAAAATTACTCAAAAGTGGTCCAAAACACCTAAAATTTTATCCAGTTTCTCTTTTAAGATTTTCAAATTACAAAGAAAATTGTCCAAAATGTGTCATAATTTCACCAGAACTACCCCAAAATAGTCCAGAATGACTCAAAATGTTCTAATTTTTCTTTAAAAAAAAAAAAAAAAAACTAAAGTAGCCCAAAATGCCTCAAACATATCCAGTTTTTCTTTAAAGAATCCATAATTAGAAGAAAATTGTCCAAAATGGCAAAAAGAAACTGTACAAAATACTTAAAAGTTATCCAAAATTGCTCGAACAAATGCTCTAAAAAACAACATATTAAGTAATAATTTATTCGTAAACCTCCATTCAAACGGGATAATCATTAGTCAGATCTGAAGAAATTGACATATTTAGAGGATATAATCGGGTCAGGTCATGTCATTTTCAGATTGCATGAAACTATCCAACATTTTTATTCATTTAAAGTCATTTTTTAATCAGTAAGATCAATAAAAGCACCATTACTTCCTCACATTTTGCACCTTTTCTGTAACTCCTGCAGTTTTTATCAACCTAACGGCTCTGAATCAACAGATTTACATCATATTTTAGATCTAACATCATATTTTAGATCTATTTCAGCATCTAAACTCGTGTAAAGTGTCTCCATCCTTCCCTGCATGAATCCATCCAAAGACAGACACAGGAAAACAGCATCATGATGCATCTGAGGGGAAATAATTCAGTTTCCTTGGAAACCAGGCAAATGTGACAACTGCAGCGAAGGACAGAAAAAATAAAATAAAAAATAAAAAAACTCTGACTTTGATTTTTGTTGTTTTTTCTCCTGTCGGTCATTTTGTCTTCAGCTTCAGATCCTGGAAACATTTCAGGCAGAAAACAACAGAAGATCGTGTACGTTCCTTAAAGAACCAAACATTATTCAGTTCAAGCTGTTAATTAGTGACATATTTTACTCTTTAAATGTGAAACCTATCAAACATTAGCAGCACATTAAATATCAGGAGCACTGACTGAAACCTGAAACACTTTAATGGAAAAACTGTCAGAAAGCAACAGCAGAAAACCAGATATTTCTGTCATTTTTTGTCTTTGGAGGTTTTAATAAAGCTGGAAATGTCAGTAACTTTCCCCCCAGTGGCCACTCATGGTATTGCAAAGACAAAATCCAATAAAACCCCCCAAAAACTATTATTATTAAAGAGACATCACACACAACAAATGTTAAGACCAAGTTCATGCTTTTACAACTCCATGATTGTTAACTCACTTGTATTTCAAAGCAGCTATGCCTTTAAGTATTCACAATTTCTAGGTTTGATATAATTTAAACAAGGCACTAATGTAGAAAGTATTCTTCTGTAAAGTTTTCACAAACATGCAAATTAGCCACAGAGACTAAAACTGTTTTCTATAACAGGCTGTAAATTGTTTATTTCTGCTGTAAAGTCAGACACTTTACCATGGAGGTCTATGAGTCATTGACTCACCTTTGGAGCCTCAAGTGGACGTTTGAGGAACTGCAGTTTTTTTTGCACTTTTTGAGTTTTTGCTTTAAAAAGACACAAATACAGATGCGTTAAATGGCAAAAACCATGAAAGAGTGAAGAAGCCCACAGAAAAATGGCAAAGGTTTTTTGTCGTAAGACATGGTCGCCATCTTTAACCCTCCTGTTGTCCTCATTTACAGGCACCAAAAATTATTGTTTCCGTGTCTGAAAAAAATCCAAAAATTCAGCAAAAAAATTCCCTAAATTTCTGAAAATTTGCAAAACCTTCAGGAAGAAAATTCCAATAATTCCTTAAAAGTTTCCCTTGAAAGTTTTATTTTTTAAAAATCCCCCAAATTTGGCAAGAAAATTCTTGTAAATATTTTTAAAAAATGATTAAAAATTTTCCAAAAAAATCCTAAAAATATCTAAAGTGATTACATATACATCAGTAAAACTTCTAATATATTCTCTAAGAACATTCACAAAAAAATCAACCAAAATCCAGCAAAATTCAGTGGATTTTTAACATTTCTTTTTTTCTACCAAAAAATGTTTAAAGATTTCCCCAAAATGTGGAAAATGTGGACATCAGAAGTTTCATTGTGAAATATATTTTTTCCCTACATTTTCAAACTTTAAAACGGGTCAATTTTGACCCGCAGGACGACACGAGGGTTAAACCCAGTATCCAGTTCTTCTTGATATATCTATAACACTAACATGCTGCTCATGCAAATGCTAGCTGAGATGCTGTTCAGCTACACGGTGATCAAGTTGACGCTCTTAATCCTGCAGAAAATTATAAAAAAAAAACAAAAAAAAAACAACAAAGTGTAACTCATGCAAACCGTTGTCCTGGAATGTGCTAATGGCTAACAGCTAGCTGGCTAATGGCAAGAAGAAGCTTTTCTTCCATTTTTTTTCAGAAAAGACAGGAGATTGTTTGGAGCCAGAAGGTGGAAATGGCGACACTTAATAAATGATTGGTAAACACTTTGCCATATCATTAGAGCATTAAAAAAAGTTGAAGCTAGCTTAAATTTGTTTGGTAGTGTGTCAGTTTGTAGCATCACATCAGCACATTCCATTGGCTAAATGACTGCTAGCCAGTGGCTTTTCCACCGGTTTTCTAAACACAACATGAGTCCACTGCAATGCTAGCAGCTCTCCGAGGCTATACTTCGATACCGTGATGCTAATGAGCTACATGCTAATGTCAGCATACCAGCTACTGCTTCATTGTGAACCTAAAGGTGGCTCTACATGAAAACACCAAGGTCATCTTTTGAGTAACATCTGTAAGGCTTCCCAGCAATATTTTATACTTTTACCACCAATTTTAGGTTTTACAGCAGAATTATGCTGTGAAATATACATAAATATCTACAAAAATATCAGTTGTAGCATTTTTGTTCATGTACAAATTGTGCTCTAAAATCTGAAGTTGGTGGTAAAAGTGGCAAAAAGCTCAATAAAAGGATAAATTATTGCTGAGAAACCATACAGATGTTCATCTTCTGAGGAACACAAACGTGTCGCTTCTCAGCAGTAATTTATATTTTTATTGAGCTTTTTAGCCACTTTTACCACCAATTTTAGGTATTAGAGCTCAATGTTTACATGAAGAAAGAATACATATCCACAAAAATATCAGCTGTAACATCTCGATGGGAAAAATACTTAAGATTTTGGGTTTACCAGCTGTTCGTGGAGCTCTTCTGCCCCATAGTGGACAGAAATATTAGCATATTGGTGGTCAACAGCCAAATATCGGATCTGATAGTCAATGTTTTCTCAACTTTTAAAAAACTGATTCCAGATACAATTGATAAATTTAAAAAATGTGCTACTTCTTTCTGTCTGTAGGCCCGCCTACAGCGCTATCGGATCGGTTGCACACCATTACTAAGAGCCAGTCAACACTGAAGGATAAACACTGGTAGTTAAGAACCATTAAAACCTAAATAAATGCAGTATTGCGTTGGAGTTTGTGATATCAGTCGACCTGCAGTTCATATATTATATCACCACAACTTTAAATATTCACTTTGTGAACTATATAAAAAAAAGAATTATCAATTAGTAATGAGTCAGAGGAAAAGTTTCTAATTGTCAGAGAGTTTGTCTCCTCTGTAAAGTTTTAATGAGGATTCCTCCAGATTTCTCCCACACATGCTGGAGCTGGAGGATGACTGATCGTTCAGTTGGCTCATCTGGTGTGGGCGTCCACTTTTCAATAATTTTTATTGGAGAGGAGAAGCAGCAGAGTCGGCCGAGCTGAGCGACAGCTGGTTAATCGACTGTATGCTGCCAGAGACTAACAGATCCTCAGGTTTCTGGGCGAAGAAATACCAAACGCCGAGCACGAACCGTGTCTGACAAAACAGCAGAGGAAACGTTTGTGGTGGTAAAATATAACCCGGAGTTCTCGCTGAAATATTAAAGCCGCTCTGATTCGGGTTTTTAGTTTTCTGCAAACCTGCAGTCAGCTTTGTTGTGCAGCAGCAGCATCAACAGCCCTTAAAGGAGAGATTCTTAGAGATTGTCCAAATAAGAATCAGCAAGAATAAATGTGAAGTTGAGCGAGAGAGGTGCATCACAAAATGTGATTAAAGCTGTAAGCAGCATTTGTCAGGTCCTTACATCCTTTCTGGTCAGCGAATCCAAGCATGTCCACCAAGTGGCGCTGCGACTGAGAGTGTATATTGGCATATGGTTTGTTTGATGGCAAACTATTAAAACTGTCCACCAGGTGGCGCTATCACTGTGAGTGTATATGGGCCTATGGATGTGATGAGGGCTGGACTCTGATCACACATGTAAAGTCTGAGGTAGATTGGAGCATGTACAGACCAGTTAGACAGTACTTCTTGTTTCATGGCAAAACGTTGAAATTCTGCCAGCCGCCATTTCCACGCCTTCAGACCTTTGTGGAGCATTTTGGTAAGTTTTGATCACTCATGCCTGGTATACATCCTTGCCAAATTTGAGCACTGTCGGGGTTATCCTGTCTGAGCATTTTATAGAAAATGTGAAAAATTTGTCCAAAATCGTCCAAAATATGACACATAATTCAAAATGGCTGTTGTGTTTTGGGCATGGATGTCAATTACAGTTTTGTCCGTCTTGACAAGTTACATATATGTACCAAATTTCATCAGTCTAAGTCACACATACTGGTCATAATAAATGTTTGAAAATTTCCAGGGGGCGCTATTGAGCCATTTTGGCACACACATGTGCCATTCACCTAAAATACCGCATTTTTTGCCAGTCCTGATGTGTGTGCAAATTTTCACGTGTTTTTGAGTATTTTTTGGGCTTCGAAAATGCATTTCTTTCATCGGACAAAGAAAGTATAATAATAAACCCATACGTTTCAATAAGCTCTTCAGGTCGGTTGAGTGTAACTTCAGATTTGGATGTTTTTTAACCAGCTAGATCTCCACCTTTGGAGGGGCTTCTGATCATAGTTTGGAGGTTTTATCTGCAAATCTGTTAGTAATCCCACCGAATGAAGCCGTGGATGCATCATGTTGCAACAAAAACCTAAATGCATTCAGTCAGTGTTGCAGAAAATGTAAAATAATGTTTTTAGTCTTGATTCCATTTTTCTGCCAAGAGTGTTTCATGCTGCCGGTGCTGCAGCTAGGAGAATGCAGATTAGGAATGGCTAAGCTAAGCTAAGCTAACATACGATAGGATAAGATAATTGACACAAAGGAGAAAAAAAATTAACAAAAAAATTTACCTAAGAACTAATTTTGTCCATATTTGTAATTTCAGATATTGCCCAATTTCCTCCAAATGTGCAAAACAACATTTTACACATGTATGTATTGGAAAAACAATGATTTTGAAGGTTTTTTTGCATAGATTGATTGATTACTGATATCCATCACTCATAAAATTGAATCAGTAACATTAATTTCATTTTGGTTTGACCATGAACTGAAATAATTTCCACGTTTCCTTCATTATGGGGCAGTGTCAGAACTTAATCTTGATGGTTAAATGAAAGAAGTTTAAAGTTTTAGGCCTCTAATGTGCAGTTGTGCATTCAAAATATGTCACAAGTGGGGAAAAAAAGAATGTTAATAATGAAACTAACTGGAACGTTAACCAAAGTTGATGGTGATCCAGAGGTAATTTCAAATTAAAAGTCCAAGTGAGATCTAAATAAACCAATCCTAAGCAAATAAACCCCCCAAAAACAAAAATCTAAGACAAAACCAGCACAAGATACACAAATATAATAGAAACCAGGTAAACAAACACAAAATGGGTAAACACGAAGAAGCATATAAGGTGGAAAACAGGTATTTTGGTAGGAAAAGCAGAACTGGAGACAGGAAGTTCAACTGGATGAACTTGTGGAGAACAAAAAAAAAACCCAATCAGGATAACACAAACACAGCGAAACGAATAGGAACAATCAAGAGAAGGGGAAATTAACAAAGGGAGGAAGTAAAACATCATGAGATGCACAAGGACGGGGAATGTCACAGTAAAACAGGAAATATAACTAGCCATAACAAAGTAAGCAGCTGCATTAAGAGTCAATGAGTGAGTAAAATTAATCTATTAACAGTTTACTACCAGAAAATGACAACTTTTACGGAATAAATGTTTAGATTCTTTACAGGTTTTCATTTTTATAGCACCTGAGGATGGATTTTCAAACATTATACGTACTTTGAAGTCATTTTAAGTCTCTGTTTGGTAGTTTTGTATAGATTTTCAGTCATTTACATCTTTTTGTGGGTTCTTTGTGGATCTTTTTATGCTTATTTTGGGTCTCTGTGTTGCTCTTTTGCATTATTTTTCAGTAATTTTGTGTCTCTTTATGGTTATTTGTTCAAACACTGACTAATGTAGCATCCATGTTTAATAATCAGGCTATACTTTGGTAAAGACCTGACTCTTTTACTGATTATTATTCTGAGCTGTTTTCAGGCTAATCTCACTGCCTCGACTCTTGGTTATTGCTTATCTTGGTCATTATAAAGGCAAGTTATACAGAACATCTTCCAGAATTTGATGTCATAATGTTTATATATCTATATATATTAACCAAGAAGAAAATGTATTATTAAATTGGGTTTTTGCACATTTCTCGATATGAAATGTTGGCAGAGATGTTTTTTTTTATAAGAGATTCTCTGATAAGAACAAAATCATGAGAAAACGCAAATAACATATAAGGGATGTGAACTAGGACGCAAAGTGCATCTATCGCGATCTAAGGGTTAAAGTGAAAAAGGACCATTTTGTTATGCTTTGACTCACCATTGTGACTTAAATACTGACTGCACAGAGTTATGACCAAAGACTGATGCCACTGTTCGTGATTCTGTCTGCGAATAGATAAGAGAACTTCAGGGAAAAGAAAGGTTTGGTGTTCAAATACACAAAAAAAGTGGAACAACTAAAACAGTTTTACATGGTAAGCATTGGTAGTTTGCAACTTTGGAAACTGTAGAATTCCTCTGGAAAGCAGATCTTATGCCAGTTTAGCTTAGGTGCCTGCCATCCAGCTTGCAATGCACCCAAACCCAAAGTCTTTGCCTTGGGGTGGTGGTCCCATGTATGTGGTACCATGGGTTTAGCTTGTAGATGGGTTGAGGACTTCGGACAACCGGAGGGAGCTCGAAGTATGACAAAGGCATACCTTTTTTTTTCACCAAAAACGATCCATCTGAGGTGGAAGAAGCCTCCTGGCAGAATTCCTTTGGAGGCTTTCCCAGACCCAGAACTCTCTGGAGGGACTATATATCTCATCTGGCCTGGGAACACCTCAGGATGCCCCCAGGAGGAAGTGGAAAACATTGCTGCAACCCAACTCCTTATAAATGAAATAAAACGGATTGATGTCGATGCCTGAAGTTTAATACAGTTTTTCACGACTGCATTTGTTCCTTTCTCGTTGTTTTATTAGACGCGTTGCTTCAGCCAAGCTCCCTGCTGTAAATATTTGAAATATTAAAACAACCTGCTCCGCTCTCCACAAATACAGGCGTATTTCAAATTCCAATCACCGCTACGTCTTTGTGACTAAACGTTGTATTTACGCAGCATTTAGCCGCTTTAAAATGAGGTGGGCCATGGCACTGAAACTGTTAAATAAAGCTGGAGCTAAATATTGATTCTGACACTCTCACATGCATCACAGCCATTGGTGAAATGTTTATTCTTAGTGTGTTTTAGAAGCACTTTGGATTCACTGCCGTTTTTATATCAGCACATAACAGAGAAACGGGCTGAAAGCTGTGCTAACAGTCAGCGGTATCAATGAGCTGTTAGCTTTAAAATGAAACCACACACACACACACACACACACACACACACACACGCACGCAAATACGTATATATAGACACAAAAGCAGAGGCATGAGAGGATGTGCACTCACACACACACACACCCACACGTGCGCACGCCTCACGCAGTTTCGTGGATGCAATGAATAATTTATGTCGTGTGAATGTTGTGGGTTGAACACAGTCGAATGTAAGAACAGCCTGCAGGGAAAAACACACCGAAACACTTCCTGTCTGTCTGCCTCACACACACACCCACACACGAACACACACACGAACACACACACGCTAATTCCAATTCAAATTCAAATATACTTTATTTGCATGGGTGAGTATCAGACGTTGACACAACAACACAAAAACACAAGGGGACGAGGAGAAACCGGAGCAGCTCAGCCCAAACATTACGAAGCCAAACACAACATAAATATGCAATAACAATATGGGGCCGAAAGACAGACTAGAATACACAAACGCATCCCTACAGGAACATTTACATATATAATGATCATATAAAATCATCCGCACACACTCAAAGATACAGCCTGTAAGTATCTCTGTATTATTCTACTTAACTCTACCGATTAAGCATCTGAATTATACACACAAATTCCATTAAAATGCAAACTTCCTTCTGCTCTAGTATTCCTAATTTGCTTGGAAGTTCTTTATCCTCAACTACGGAAAATTAAAATGTTATGTGAGAAATTTCAGCTTCATATATGGAATATTTTCTGAATTAACCCACTTTCAGCAGGTTTATTATTGAAATTTGAGGCTGTTTGAACAGCAGCAGCTCAGGAACTGTTAAAGATAAAAACCTGAAATTTTCACTGTTATTTCTCATCATGACACTGATTCATAATATGTAATATTAAACAAGTGGACCAAATAATCTCTAATTATTGGGGAGTTGAAATATGGAGAAAAAAAGAAGCTGTCATGAAAAGTCTTATCTTTGCGTTCATACAAAGCAAAAAACAAACAAACTGTGAAGTAAAGTATTAAACTAGTGATATTTTCTGAACCAGACGTAGCTGTAGGTCACAAAAAACAAAACAAAAAATATTGAATCCTTTAAATATTAAATATTTGGTCACAAAAATGAAAAAAAGAAATTATTTTCGTAGAATTTTCAGCACTTACTGAGAAAGTTTGACAAGTTGCACCACAAAAACTAAAATATTGCTCGATAGTCGGATCCAAGTAGAGTTCTGGAGTTTGAAAACGGTTCTTTAAATATAACAACAACAACAAAAGTTTTAATATGAACATATTTTTCATTTTTAGACCCCACTTAAACCTTGGTTTGAAGGAGACTACTCATGTAGTTTTACATGATTACTTTGGTATTTATTACTACATCACTTAAAACTAAATGGTTTGAAACAGTACAGATTCTGAATCAATGACATGGTGAGAAACAATGGAGAAAATTTCAGGTTTTTATTTTTAATAGTTCCTCAGGTACTGTTGTTCAAACACGCTAAAATTTTATACTTCCAAAAAATGTGCAGAAAGTTGGTCAATGGGCAAATTTTTAAAAAAAATCTTAGAGCAGAAAGTATTTGATATATCAAGCTAAAATTTAAGAAATATCTTCATAAATATTATATTTTATGCAAGAAAAAATTCATGTAAATCAGAGAGAGACAAGCAGAAATTATTTCAAGAATCTGTTGATTTGAGATGAAATGAGCAGTTGGACTTGAGCTGCAGTTGTGTTTGTGACCACTAGGAGGCGCTCAACATGACAGTTAGTTTATTCATCTTACTTCATAGTACAATCCTCAAATGCATGAGTACAACACAAACTAAATTTTCATCAGCTGCAGAACTGTTGTCACTGCAATCAAAATTTTAAAAATGCAGTTCTGCACTAAAGCTGACATTCAGGTGCTGCAGCATTAAATTACTGTTGTAATAAACCAAACAGACAAACTTCTGCATCACGAAGTCTGAGTTTAGGCATTAAAACAGTGAGACAACACTGACACCATCAGGTTAAACTATAAATTACAACACTGTTGCACTTTAAGCACTAAAAAATATGCATAAATTTACTTTGTTTGGGTAAAAACGCAAGGAAAGCAATACTTTATACAAAGATGTTTTGACAGTTTGACAACTAAACTTAATAGTTTACAGAAGAAAATTGTAAGCAATTTAACTGTTTTATCGTCATTTATACAGTGATACAATAAACCAGATTCTGATTAAGGCATCAAAATCTTGTACTTGTTGAATGCTGTTCTGCACTAAATCCAATATTACTAATTACTGCTAGAATAAACCAAACAAAATCACTTCTGCACCACTAAATCTGGTAAAACAGTGAAAGAACACTGCCACCATCAGGTCAAATGATAAATTACAACACCTTCACAATTACAGAATTTTAAAAATATGCATAATTTAACTATATACACACGTGGACAAAATTGTTGGTACCGCTCGGTTAATGAAAGAAAAACCCACAATGGTCACAGAAATCATTAGAATCTGACAAAAGTAATAATAAATAAAAATTCTGTGAAAATTAACCAATGAAAATCAGACATTGCTTTGAACTGTGGTTCAACAGAATTATTTAAAAAAATAAACTCATGAAACAGGCCTGGACAAAAATGATGGTACCCCTAGAAAAGACTGAAAATAATGTGACCATAGGGACATGTTCAATCAAGGTGTGTCCTCTAATTAGCATCACAGGTGTCTACAAACTTGTAATCAGTCAGTCGGCCTATTTATAGGGTTACAGTAGTCACTGTGCTGTTTGGTGTCATGGTGTGTAGCACACTAAACATGGACCAGAGGAAGCTAAGGAGAGAGTTGTCTCAGGAGATTAGAAAGAAAATTATAGACCAGCATGTTAAAGGTAAAGGCTAGAAGACCATCTCCAAGCAGCTTGATGCTCCTGTGACTACAGTTGGATGTATTATTCAGAAATTTAAGAGTGGTTTGATTGCAGTGAGTGCCGCAAAAGGTTGTGCAACAAAATATTATTAAGGGTACCATCATTTTTGTCCAGGCCTGTTTCATGAGTTTATTTTTTAAAATAATTCAGTTAAACCACGGTTCAAAAGCAATGTCTGATTTTCATTGGTTCATTTTCATACAATTTTTTTTATTATTATTTTTGTCAGATTCAAATTATTTCTGTGACCATTGTGGGGTTTTCTTTCATTAACCGTGGGGTACCAACAATTTTGTCCACGTGTATATATATATATATATATATATATATATATATATATATATATATATATATATATATATATATATATATATATATATATATATATATATATATATATATAAATATATAAAGCAACACTTTTTTGGAATAATTATTGACATTTTCACTCCAGAATGAAATAGTTCAAGGAACACCAGGGAGTCAAGTGCTTAACTGGCCACCTAATAACCATTATCTCATGGATCTTCATCAAAGGTTTCAAACTTTCCTCTTTGATAAAGCAGAAATATCTGCGGTAAAGTCATCCTTGCTTAGTTTTTTTTTTCTTGACAGCAAGAAAAGTCAAAGCAATCATAGCGTTCTATAGTCCTTTGTACAGTGGTATAATAAACCGGAGATGGATTAAAGCATTAAAACCTTGCACTTGTTGACCCTTAATGATCTGTGGTAAGCCTACTTATCAGTTTTAATTGTGTTTTCATGTTTGTTCTCGACTCTCTTTGCTCCCAGGACTGTTTAATGCCGAGAGGCTGCAGCTGAAAGAAAAAAGGTTGAAACGAACTGGCTGCATCCGAGCAACGCCTTTAATGGAACACACAGTTGTAATTATACTCGGCTGCGCTCATGCCTTAATGATGAGGGAGTGGTATCGATAGTCCCATTAGCTCGTACATCCACGGTCCAGCTTTCCTCCCATTTTCCCGACTCTGGATGCAGCAGCTGCGGTGCCTTTAGCCTCTATTATGGTTGTAAATTCCTCATATTAGTTTAGGATTAATGTTTGTTCTTCTCGTGAGAAATATGCGACTGTAAATCCCTCAGCATTTGCCCATCTGGTGCCCTTTATATGATAGCTGGATTCAGAAACCCTGGCTGGGCCATGAAGTTGGTAACCAGTTTTTAGGTTTTAGCAAAGCCAGGTAACGGAAACATATCCAGAGTTTGTTGAACTTGCTTTGAAGTACAGGCCTCTGGAGCATTTATTGTTTTTTTTGTTATTTTTTTTAACATTTAACATTCCAATTTAACATTTAATCATTCGCATTTGTGCAAAGCAAATTTGTCAACCAGATTCAGGCCGAAAATACCTCAACTATTGGCACAATGGCAAGTAGGAACTCAAATATGCTGTGCATCCAATCACAACCTATTTTTTGTGACATTTATCCACTTTACTCACCAGATTTTGGTTCTTGTGACTTCCCCACAATGAATTTCAAGTTTACAGGTCATCATTTTGATGCAGTTCAGGCGATACGTCCCGTTGCAGATGGTGCTAGACATGTTAACGGACATCTACGGAGAATAACGTTACTTTTAAAACAACAATTAAGTAAGGAAAGTACGGTTTTATCTCACTGACATGTTTCGACTACGTCTGCAGTGTTCTTCGGAGGCCCCCTTTCACATACCTGAGATTCCATCCTCCAGAGACCACTGGACGGCAGGGGGCGTGGCCAGTCTGACAGATTCTGACAGATCTGTCAGACCAGCCACTTAATAGAAAGGACACGTCATCACACATCGGATGACGCTCTGAAGAAGACCTCAGACGTAGTTGAAACATGTTAGCAAGGTAAAACCATACTTTCCTTATTTATTATGGAACTTATAATCTTTTATGTTTGCTACACTTGATGCTACTGTCTACTTAGTTGCACTTATGCTTTTTTTGGATGATTTTTGGCAAATTTCAAAGGGGCACCATGAAAACGACCTCTGCAGCTTTTAATGACCTCCGACCAGAGTTATTGTGCTAAGCACTGAGTAAATTTGGACCATTTTGAATGATTTTTGGCAAATTTCAAGGTTTAACTAGTAAAGGGGCACCACAACAAAGACTTCTGTGTCGGCTAATGACCTCCAACCAGGGATCATGTATTTAAAACAAACTGAAAATTGACAGGAACAGCTTTTTTTTAATCCTATCAGCAGATGTAACAGAGGTGTTGACACCCTTTATTGACAACTTTGTGACAGTGGACGTAAACAAAAAATCAGGTTTAGATTTTTGCCTGTTTCCTTCATATTTCATCTAAATAAAGTGATCCAGACCAACTTTTCTGAAACTTTTATTCCTTTATTACCACAAAGACCCAGAATTTAGGCAGTTTTTAATTAAAAGTTCTCTCAAACTGATTAAGCAATTAATTTAATGAGTTAACAACTAATTGTATAATCATTTCTACTGCAAATTCATTGACTCCAGGTACATAATTTTGATTATTTATTTATGCAAAAACTGGTTTAATTGTTCACTGAAATCAGTTTTCAGCTTTTAAACTTATTGGACCTGCAGTGTGCTGTTAGTTTTTTAAACTTATTTAAATTGAATTTTCAGTTTAGTTTTTTAAAAATGTCTTGTTTGGTACAAGGGTCTTCGGTTTGCTGTCACAAAGAAGGAAATAAACAAGAAAATATTCATGTTTAAAGAGCTGAAATCTGTTTTTATCTTTATTAAAAGTATTCTCTAACTGAAAAGAAAAAGAAACATAATTTACTTAGGACGATCAAAAATATTAAAAGAGTTTCCAGAGGAACAGGTATTTTTAAGTAGAAAACACAGTTAGATGTAGAGCTTTTAGAGCAGAAACGATACACTGGGGCTGCAGGTTTTATCGCTTCTGCATCAGACTTTATTTTATGCCTGTTAAGTGTCTCTGAGCACCCAGAAAAGTGCTATACAAATAAAATATAATATTATTACTTGTTGAAACCATAACTTTTTGGAAAAGGGTTGAATTACACACAGTGCAGTGACATATGTGGCTCTTTATATAACATTAGCAATCAGAAAGTGTCATGTATCCACACAGAAAGCTAAAGAAGTTTGTGTATTAACTAAAACACCTAAAAACAAAGCTACTTCCTGTCAGGTAATTCTCTGTGTACACTGAATGTGTTGCACTTATTTGGCACCAGAGTTACTTCTGAACTCGGCACCTCTGATCGATGCTCGGGGACTTTTTTTGGCGACTTGTCTGAACAGGACGCCCTCCGAGCCACACCTGATTCATCATTCATAAAGCCCAACGAGTCACGTGCATCACTTCCCTTCACTGCAGGGGACGGAGGAATAAAACGTCCATCATACGCCGACGACCTTGTGGAGGGACTGCGGCAGAAATCTGTCCTCACAGTAAAACCACTGCTGGGATTATCAATAAATACAGGCGAGACGAGAGATCCACAGCAGCTGCACCGAAGCTGAAACTCAACGAGGAGCTTATCTAAGTGGTGTCAGGAACATGGAGCTTCCATACATATAGATTTGAATTAAAAAAGCATTCGGCTGTTCGGGTTGCCCCTTGACCCATGGAAAGATATTAGGTGATGGAAGAGAAAATGAAAAATGAGCTCAACCTGGATTTTATTTCAACAGAACAAGTCCTTACCTGCCTCATGTTGAGAATTTGTCATTGCATAGTGTTGACAAGACATAATGTGTGACCAAAAAGTTTAAAAAAATAAAAATGGAAAAGTTACATGTGAGGAATTTGACTTGGTGTATAACAGTAAATAAGAATTTTCAGTTTGTTTAAACCTCATGAGCCCTGGTTGCAGGTCATTAACTGCTACAGAGGTCTTTGTCATGGTGCCCCTTTACTAGCTAAACTCCCACAATGCTCTCTGCTTTCCAACATGAACTTCCTGTAGTCTGAGTGATGCCTCTTCTGGTCTCTACAGCATTAAAAGGTAAGAGGCTCCACCTGGTGGAGCAACCAGGTACTACAGCTAAACTCTAAAACTACCAAAACACCTCGAACTTCTTCAAAATGTCTCAATATATGTCTAAAATATCTAAACTTGTCTATAATCATTCGGGGTATTCCAAAATGAGAAAAAAAACTAGTTCAAAACATCTTGAAACATCAACAAAATAATACTACATTTACCCTCTAACACTTCATTTACCCTCTAATACTACATTTACCCTCTTATACTACATTTACCCTCTAATACTACGTTTACCCTCTATCATTACATTTACCCTCTTATACTACGTTTATCCTCAGTCACTACATTTACCCTCCAATGCTACCTTTACCCTCTAATGCTACATTTACCCTCTAATACTACATTTACCTTTTTAATATTACATTTACCATCTAATACTACATTTACCCTGTAACAGTACATTTACCCTCTAATACTACATTTGTCCTCTAATACTACATTTAACTTTTTCATACTACATTTACCCTCTAATACTACATTTCAGAAAGTGTCCTACTGAAGCCTTACAACAAAATGCAAGAAGAAATGTAATTGAAATGCAAGTGTGTACACTGGATTGATCGCAATAACTTTAAGCTACTGAAAATATGTGTATTATCTCTTGAAACTGTATTATATTGGGACTCTGTCAGCAGATAGTAAATAATAAAAGCCTCGTGTGGGATCAGGGCACAATAACTTGATGGGGACATCCCTAATTAGAATGATAAATGAACAGCAGAAGGATGACAGCCACGTCTCCCAGAGGACGGGATGAAGATGAGGGGAAAAGAATTAAACAGTCACAGTTTGGACGTTCCAATAGTCAAAGTCAGGAGAAATACTGCAGCAGAACTGATTGCAAAGTTTCTGGAACTTCTAGTTCTGGGGATTAAGATTAAAACTTTCCTGTCAGATAAAGCTTCTATAGTCGGCGCTGCACAGGTGACTCTGAACCATCACTTAGTTCTGCTGCTATTGGTCCAGACTGATGGGCGACTTCCCATCATGTTTCCTTATATGCCACTATAGTAGCACAGGAGCTTTCATTGTCTATAATTGTTCTAACCAACCACATATCACACATGCTGATATGAGCTTTGAAAGTTTGTTTGAAATGCACATTTTAAAGTTTTCTCTGGCCCCATACCATCACATTCCCACCTCCGTGCTTCACTGTCAGGGCTATACATTCACTGTGGTCGTCAGAAAAGACACAAAGCAACCAAACAGACACAAAATAACCAAAAATAGATAAAAAACAACCACAAGTTTTCTATGGTCCCATACCATCGAATTCCTACCTCCATGTTGCACTGTAAGGGTTATGTATTCACTGTAGTAGTCAGGAAAGACACATTACAACCAGAAATAGACACAGAACCAGCCTTGAAAGTTTACTCAGAATGTATCTTTTACAGTTTTCTGTGGTCCCATTCCTACCTCCATGTTTCACTGTCAGGATTATAGATTCACGGTGGTAGTCAGAAAAGACACGTAACAACCAGAAATAGACACAAAACAACCAGAAATAGACACAAAACCAGCCTTGAAAGTTTGTTCAAAAAGCACTGTTTAAAGTTTTCTCTGGTGAATTGTCAGAAAACAGAAACACATCCAGGGTACCAGTGATTGTTTCTCTGACTCTATGTCATACACATTAACCTGCTGAGTTTTACTGTCCACACTATGATACATCCCATAATACTGATGCTTGACATTGGTTATAGAGAAAAATCTTGCTGAATTGTTTTAGTCATTTTTGACGTTTTTTAAAAACTTGCATGGCTTCATTAAATATACTAAAGTTACTGCACATAAAAAAACTGTTGATTCTGACAAGGTCCAGCTGGAGAAACTCGTATTTTCTTTCTCACCTCACCCCAACTGGTCGAGGCAGACGTCTGCCTTCCTTGAACTGCATTCTGACAACAGTTTTTTCCACCTAAAATGGAGTTTTTCCTCCACAAATGGAAGAATCATTGACTTTCTCACTATAAAACTCTAAGACCCTGACGTCACCCAGTACATGTAGCTCATTTATGTTGACGCTGTGTAAATGAAAGTGAAACTGCAGCTGAATCCCTGCGACGGTTTGTTGCTAGTAGCTTCTCTGACAACAGCACTGTGCTTTTAGACTATTCGGACATGTATGAAAGTGTGTGTGAGAGTGTGTTTGACGGTGTTTCTGCCAGTTGCATCACCATCCCTCCACAACAGGAAGGTCTGACGGACACTTTGAATCCCTGAAAGGACCCGTCTGTCTGCATCCGTACGTCTGTCCATCAGCATTCAACTGCACTGGGTTTTCATATCCAACAACACCGAGCCCAATATCCCCTTTTCCCCTCGGCGCCATCTGTCAGGCATCGTCACTCACAGCGTTGACCTTTTCCTGCTGAGGACACTGACTTGTCAAAATGTAAAACACATGAAAGAGACTCAAATCTCCAACGGGGACGATTTTACCACCGCAGTCAAACGTGGTTTGTTTTGCTTTATTTTGTTGTCATTGCAGGTGTTTTTATGCTCATGTTGGGAATTTTTGCGTTTCTTTTTGGTAATTTTGTGTCTCTGGGTGTTTGTGCGTCTTTGTGTGCTAACTCATGACTTTGGTTTTTCCATTTGTGGATGTTGTTTTTTGCACTTGTTACCTGGTTTGTATGTTCAAGGGTTTTCAGACTAACTAAATGCCGATGTTTTGCTTGTCTATGCTGCAATCATGGGGTTCTTTATGCAAATTTGTTTCTCTGTGTTGCTGTTTTCCACTTCTTTTTGGTCATTTTGTGTCTTTGGGTGTTTGTAGCATCTTTTTTAGATTGTTTTTGCTCACTGATACTGTTTTCTGCTGGCTTTGTATGTTTATGGATTTTGAGATGACTTAAACGCTGTAGTTTTGCTCATCTATGCAGCAATAATGGGTTTCTTTCAGCTCATTTTTTGTCTTTTTGTTCTCCTTGATCATTTTGTATCTCTAGGTGTTTTTGCATGCTTTCTTTGTCATTATTGTGAGTCTTTTAATGCTATTTGGGGCCTTGTAGTTGCTTATTTTCATTTATATTTATTCATTTTCTGTCTTTGGGTGTTTTTGCATCTTGTTTTAAACTTTTTGGTAGCAGGTGCTGTTTTCTGGGGGTTTTCACATCTGATTTCACATGTTTTGAGACAAAATATTTGCCGTATTTGTTTTTTTGTTGTTGTTGTTGTCATGATGGGTCTTTTTATGCTCATGTCGGGTCTCTTTGTTGATGTTTTCATTTTCTTTTTGGCCATTTGGTGTCTCTGGGTGTTTTTGCATCTTTTTTTAAAGGTTTTTTGTTTGCTGATACTTTTTTCTGCGTTTGTATGACATATGTGTGCCTGGTTTGTAGGTTCATGGGTTTTGAGATGAATAAAATACCAAAGTTTTGCTTTTTTGGGGATCATTATGGGTCTTTTTATGCTACTTTTGAGTCTCTTCATTTCTATTTTCTATTTGGTTTTGGGTCATTTTGTGTCATTTAGGCTTTTCTGGTATCTTTTATTACGTTGTTTTTGCTCTCTGATACTGTTTTGTGCCTGCTTTGTATGTTCAAGGATTTTGAGATGAATTAAAATAAAATTTAGCTTTTTTTGGTGTCATCGTGGGTCTTTAATTCTCGTTTTGGGCCCCTTAGGTACAGATTTAGTTTCTTTGGGTGTTTCTGCATCTCTTTGTTGGTTATTTTGCTTTTTCTTCTGCTTGTATCATGTGCATGTCTGGTTTTATATTCATGACTTGAGTTTAATTAAATGCTATAATTTTGATGTTCTTTGCTGTAATCTTGGGTCTCTATGCTCATTTTTTGTGTCTTTGTTGCGATTTTGCCTTTCTTTTTGCTCATTTTGTGTCTCTTGGTGTTTCTGCATCTCTATGTTGAGTATTTTGCATCTTTTTGTACCTTCTGTACTCCCTCAGGTGTTTGATTTTGCATTCATGTGTTCATATCATGTGTTTTATGTGCACAAACTTTTAAAGAAAGTAAACGCTGCCGTTTTGCTTTTCTTTGTTGTAGTCGCTGGCCTCTGTAAGCTAATGTTGTGTGCCTCTGTTGATGTTGTGCATTTCTGTTTTGGTCATGTTGTGTCTTTGTTGGATCTTTTCATGCTTCCTGCGCTCCCTCAGGTGTTTCATGATTTGTTTGTTTTGTTCTCTTATGTCATTGAACACATTTAAAACCTGCGTTCAGACCCAGGTTTAACACATCTTCTACTGTGCTGCAGCTCTGAGGTTCACATTCTCCTATAAGAGTCATTTTTGCTGCTGCAGTCACAGCGATGTGTGATTTGCGAGTTCAAAGCAGCAGTTCAATCGGAGTGAGAAGAAATAAGAAAGGACACATTGGGAAGCTCTGAAGAGCCAAGGGAGCTGCAGAGACCTGGCTCCGAAAAAAAGGAGTCATACATAAATAAAGTGACTTTTAAAGGAAAATGTGCTTGTTTTTAATAACAGCAGCTCTTGTGCAGAGTCTGATATCCAACGTCTGGTCATTGCAGCATCATTTTGCCTGAAATCCAGATGAGACAAATGAGTGAAGCTGCCATAGATCAGCAGGGAGTCTCACTATGAAGGCTTTTGGTCGCCTGATTTCCAGCATTTGTCGTGTCATTCCTCCATATTTCATCTGATTACAGCATGTTTCAAAATGCAACAAGAGGCTTGTTGTCGCTGCTGCAGAACGATGCCTCGGTTCAGGTAGATTGCCGGCGCGTTGCGCTTTTCATCGACTAATGTTTCCGCTCTGAATGCATCAGGAAATGTTGGGGGATGAAGATTTTAACATTCTTTAACATTAAAGAAAGAAACTGTTTTGAAAGATTCTACATTCAAAAACAGTGACTCAGCTACTTTGGTTTAAAAAGCTATTTTTGTGGTAGAAAATCTGGTCAGTCAGTTCCAAAAATTCAACTAAAATAATGTTTTTTTTTCATCTTTATGGCGTTATTCCATCTAAAACAATCAGCTGCCCTTTAGCTCGACCATCTTTCATTTGTTTGAGATTTATTATAAACTTACATATTTAACCCTTACCGGTACACCTGTGGTCTGCATGGACCCCAGGGGTATGTAACTTGTCATATTTATTTTATCTGTAAGTTGGATTTTTCAGTCTCTTTAGCTAGTTGTCACCCACATAGTTGCCATCACATACACCAAAGCTTTTTTGATTCCAACCACGTTTGTAGTGTATGTAAAAAATAATCAAACTAGACCAGACCCCAGCCAGACTGTGCATCTTTTATTTATGTATGTTTGTGTTATGTGGCTCTTGTGATCACTGCTTCAGTTGAATTGTGTTTCACACTGTAAGCAATACACGTCAGTAATCATCAGTAGTAATTGCACTGTTTCTTTCATATTTGTATCTCTAGACGACACGCTTTAGGAAAATATACACTGAGAGCATATGGACAGGTACAGAAATATGAAACAGATGAAATACTACTGGGTTCCAGCTGCACCCCAAGTGTACGGATGATGAGGATGTAGGTTTTGCCACATGTACCGATGAGGGTTAAACGGTATACCCATAATTAAAGAAATAGCAATAAATACCCATTTATTTATTTCTCTTTATGCTCATTTTCGACCTTGTTGGCTTTTTGCATTTCTTTTTGGTAATCTTGTGTGTTTTTGCATCTTTTTGTGATTTCTTTGATGTTTTCATGGGTCTTTTAATGCTCATTTTTTGCCCCATTGTTACTATTTTCCAATTCATTTTGTGTCTTGGGATGTGTTTGCGCCTCTTCTTGGCTACTTTGCATATTTTTTTGCTTTCGGTGTTCTTTTTTTGGCATCATCATGGGTCTAATTATGCTCATTTTGTATGCTTTTATGGCCATTTTCCTTTTGGTCATTTTTTGTCTTTGGGAGTTTTTGCGCCTCTTTCTTGGCTGTTTTGCATCTTTTTGTGCTTTCTCAGCTCCCTCAGGTATTTGATTTTCCATTTTCTGTACTCACATCAAATGTGCACATGCCTCGTTTTTATGTTCACAAGTTTTAAGACGAACAGATCGACATTCGTTGAGGCAGAGAGTTCAAAGTTATCTCGACCCATCTGACCTACAAATTGGGGAAACACGGTTGGTAGAAATGAATCTGAATCCTCCTTTAACTGAAGAGTATTCTGATTTCACTTTAGAAGCCTCTCAGCAGTTCAGGAGGGCAGAATTTATTCCTTTTCCCTGGAGGCCTTCGTTGCAAAACATCTGCAGGAAGTGTTGATTCAAATCAACTGAAGCAGGGATCATTTTTTTGTAATTCATCTATGTTATTTCCTTCTTTTACTGGGAATATACTCCATATGACGACACCCCTGCTGCTTGTCTGTAATACAGATTTTCTTAAAAACGAACCACCGCCTCTCAGACACAGTTTCCTAACAAACCGAGGCGATATTTATACCGTCAGATCTGAGAGCTGTCGCAGAGGCTCACCTGCACCTCCGAGTTTCAGTGTGAAAGGGTGGAGGGACGATAACAATGAGATAAACAAGACGGAGTGAAACCTGAAGACTGAAGCGCCCGAAGCTGCAGCAAAATCACAGGCTGAAGACGGTTAATTTGCCATGTGAATGACAGACTGCCTTCCTCTGCTCCTCCTCCTCGTCCTCGTTGTCGTTTTATCTTCATTATTGTGTGTTTGTGTCGTGTGCGTGGGTTTGTCTGACAGATTGGTGTCACTTCTGCTCTGCTGAGATTCACTCTTTGCTGCTTCTGAACTCGTCCTCGACAGTTCTGTCATGTAAATTTTCCACAACGCAAATCTGAGAGAGGCGACATCTGATTTCTCATCGAAACGTGTTGCTGCTGCTGTTGTTGTTTTCAGTTTTTTTCATTCATTCTAAAAACCTGAAACGAGACGATTTAAAGATGAATTAAAGCTTCTCTCCAAGACTAAAATCAGACAGTTGAGTCATTTCTCTCAAGTCACTTTGACTGAAAGCATTTTTTCCCTGCTCTGTTTTTAACACGTACACATCTAGTTAACTTAAACATCATAATTTTGTCTGTTTTGTTGTCATCATGGGTCTTATGCTGTTTTTTTTTTGTCTCATTGTTGCTGTTTTCCATTTCTGTTTTGGTCATTTTGTGGCTTTAGGGTGGTTGTGGCATCTTTTATTACGTTGGTTTTCCTCACTGATACTGTTTTCTCCCTGCTTTGTATGTTTATGGATTTTGAAATGAATTCAACATCACAGTTATGCTTATCTATGCTGCAATCATGGATTTGTTTGCGCTCGTTGTTTGTCTTGTTGTTGATGTTTTGCATTTCTTTTTGGTCATTTTGTGTCCCTGGGTACTTTTGTATCTTTTTTTATACTTTTTGTTTGTTTGCAGATATTTTTTTCTGTGTTTCTATCATGTTTGTGCGCCTGGTTTGCATGTTTACGTGTTTTGAAACAAATTAAACACCATAGTTTTGCTTGTCTATGCCGTAATCATGGGTCTTTTTATGCTGCTTTTTCTCTTTTTTTACCCTTTTCCTTTTCTTTTTGGTCATTTTGTGGTCTTTTATTAAGTTGTATTTGCTCACCGATACGTCTTCTGCCAGCTTTGTATGATTACAGGTTTTGAGATTAACTAAACACCATGATATTGCTTGTCTATGCTGTAATCATGGGTCTTTTTGTGTTAATTTTGGACCTTTTTATTGGATTTTTTGCATTTCTTTTTGGGGATTTTGTGTTTTTGGGTTTTTTTGCTCCCTGATACTGTTTTCTACTGGCTTTTGTATGATTACAGGTTATGAGATTAATTAAATATTATAGTTTTGATTGTCTATGCTGTATCCTTTTTTAATATTTTTTGTTTGTTTGCAGATATTTTTTTCTGTGTTTCTATCATGTATGTGCACGTGGTTTGCAGGTTCATGAGTTCTGAGACTAATTAAACACCATAATCTTGCTTGTCTATGCTATAATCATGGGTCTTTTTATGCTTATGTCTGGTCTCTTTGTTGATGTTTTGCATTTCGTTTTGGTCATTTTATGTCTCTGGGTGCTTTTGCCCTCTTTGTCGGCTGTTTTGCATCTTTTTGTGCTTTCTGTGTTCCTTCATCCCACCGTTGCTATTTTCCAGCTCTTTTGGGTCATTTTGTGTCCTTTGGTGTTTTTGCACCTATTTTTTGTTAGTTTTGCATCTTGTTTGCTTTAAATGAACTCTCAGGTGGATGTGTTTTTGTTTGCCGGGCTTTTATTATGTCCACATTTCATGTTTGTGTGCACAAATATTATAGACAACTTAAATGTCATAATTTTGTTTTTTGTTGCCATCGTGGGTGTTATTATGCTGCTTTTGTGTCTCTTTGTTGCTGTTTTCCATCTCTTTTTTGGTCATTTTATATCTTTGGGTGTTTTTGCACTTCTTTGTTGGCTGTTTTGCAAAACTGAAGATCCTCAAGACAGCTGTTCATTACTCCAAGAAAAAACAAGCCCAGCATGGTTCTACCAAACTGTGTAGACATTGAACTGTTAGCAGTTAAGCTGAGATCACACTATCTGTCACGGGAGTTCACTGTGATCGTTGCCATTCTTGTTTACATTCCTCCTACTGCACACGCTGAACCCGGAGAGACCAGGTCCACCATCTCCTTCCACCCTCCTCCTTCAACCCAAACTTCTCCTCCAACACAAATTTCTACCATCATCCTCTCCAGCTCTGGGACCTCCATCAGCTCAGTCCCACCTCCTCTCACTCCTCCTTCTCTGTTGTCTTGGTTGTCTATGTTAACATGTTGCTGTTACAAATAATTTCCTTTTAAGGATCAATAAAGTATATCTTATCTTATGTTGCCTTTTGTGTCATCAATTTAAAGATTTAAAGATGAATTAAAGCCGCCTTTGAAGACTAAAATCAGACACGTGTGTTGTTGGGATCTAAATGTCACTACTCTGCAGTCTCTTCATTTGAAACCATTTTTTTTCCTGCTCTGGTTTCAGCTCTGCAGCTTCTCCCATTGTGCCCGAAAACATCTGCATAACGTCAAACTCTTCTCCGACTCCGTTGCTAAAGTTTTCCAACTGACAGTCGCGTCTCTTCGCAGCAGGTTTACACAGACGGCGACATGACTGACATACTTTCGGTTCTTTCTTCTCCTTTTTTTTCTTCAGTGTTATTCGCAGCTTCAAAATAAAATCTGCTCAACCGACCTTGTCAGAATAAAGGAGTGAAATATCTGGAATTCTACAATATCTGCAGCTACACGGCTCATTTGTCTCTGAAGAAAGAAAAGAAAGAAAAGCACATTCTTCCTTGTGCCATTGAAGAGTAGAATTTGTTCAGTGGAGTCGAATAAGGTTTTTCTGCCGCAGCCTCTCATGGCCTGATCAGATCTGTAGCTTATGGAAGCGAATGTTAGAAGACTTTACGTAGAAGTTGTGTAATATCATGAGATTGTAGAGTCACTTTATGACAATAAAACACAAGTCAGTACACCCCTGTGGAATATCACTTCAATGGAAATGATTTTAACTGCATGAACGTGGTTCTAAAATGAGCTGTGAACAAGAGAACATTCTCAGTTTTGGACCTATGGGCTGCGACTATCTATGTCAACATCATCGCTCCACATGAGAAAGAATTGAACAGAGGAACTGAAAAATGTGATTGCAAATCTTCACAAAGATGGAAAAAGATCTAGAAAGATCAACCAAAAATCAGTGAAAACTGTTGCAGCAGTAATCAGTATGTTTATAACAACCATAGTACCACTAATCAGTGCTGCACCGGTCATTCTGAAAGAGAAGCCATTTTCAGGGTTCAATATCTCCAGGAACTTTAGAAAGACTGTATGGAAATTTCAGGCCCCAAAGCAGAAACTCAGTGCAACAAAACTGAGTTTCTAATCAGTCTAGATGTATGGACATGATTCTAAAATTAGCTCTGAACAGCAGAACTTCCTCAGTTTTGGACCGATTCGCGATGACTATTTATGTCTACATCATGGCTTCATATGGAAAGAACTGACCAAAAAAAAACTGAAAAATATGACTGTGAGACTTTACAAAGATGGAAAAGGAAAGAAATTATTTAAAATGGGTTCAAAATAACTCCAAAAAATGTCCAAAATCAACAACAGCCGCAAATGTCTCAGTTTTGGACATATGATCTGTGACTATGTCTACATCATGGCTACACACAGAAAACAATTGAACAGAGGAACTGAAAAATGATGGAAAAGGATCCAGGAAGATCAACCAAAAAGCAGTGAAACACAATTGAAGCAGTAACTAGTACGTTTAGAACAACTGTAAGTGCAACAACTGTAATACCACTAATCGTGGCTGCACTAGTCACTATGAAAGAGAAGTCATTCTAGGAGTTAAATACCTCTAGAAACATTAGAAAAAGTATTGAAAATTTAGGCCTCAAAGTAGAAACTCAGTGCAACAAGAGTGAGTTTCCAATCAGCCTAACTGCATGAACGTGGTTCTAAAATGAACTGTTTTGGACCTATCAGCAATGACTATTTCTGTCTATATTATGGCTCGACATGGAAAAGAACTGAACAAAAGAATGAAAAAATCTGACTGTGAGACCTTACAAATATGGAAAAGGATACAAATAGTTTAAAATGTGTCCAAAATAACTCAAAACTAAATAAAAAATGTGTTCAAACTTCCTCAAAATTGAACCCCAAAATTGAAAATGGTCCAAAATGGGTCAGAAAAGTCCAAAATTACTCTAAATTTGTCCAAAATGAGATTAAATTAGCTGAAAACAACTTGAAACTTATCCAAACTGAGTAAAAAATTGCTCAAAACAAGTAAAAATGGTCAAGAACAATGCAAAACTTTCCTCAAAGTGAGCCAAGGACTGCTACAGTGAATGCATAATCCTGACACTGAAGCATGGAGGTGGCATTGTGATTAAATGGGGCTGCATGAGTGTAAAAGGTGTTGGAGAGATATTTATGATGAATCCAGTCTACAGAAGCTTGAAAATGAGGAATATTCCAGCACGAGAACCAACCAAAACAGAACTTTCTGAACTTTATGCTAATTTGAAGGATGCAAATGAATTCGAGGAATGAAAAATTCACCCTCGACTGAGCTCTGCAGAGTTCCAAAGGACAATAACATCCTCATTTTTTGCAAACTATTTTAATTAGTGCTTGCATTGGATTGTTAGTTCGGGGAAAAACTGACATTTCTGCCAAACATAAACAAGTGATTTTGCACAGAGCCAACTGAAGTATCTGCAGCAGCTTATCGACTGAGGATAATAAACTGTGTTTTCATTATTCAGCCGACTGTCTGCTGCCTCTTTTTTTTTTTTTGTAAGTTATTAAATTGGTTACTTTCCCTCTTGCAGTGATTCCACTACGGTAAATATTTTTGCAATTAAGCAGCAAAACTGAAAACCTCCGTGAAATAATCTACTTTGTACATAGAGAGAAAAGTATTGGGACTCTCTGGAGGAATTAGCTGAAAATAAAAACACATCTCTGGCGATGCAGATTCATCCCGAACACAACGAAGTGTTGCTTTGTACTGCAGAAAGTGCGAATCTGTGCACAGCAGCTGCAGTAAAAGCATGCAGGTAAATAAGGCCATGTATGACATGCGAGAAGATGTGAATAATTCATGGAGTTAAGGCTGCAGTGACGTGACTACAGCCCTTCTGCTGCCGTTTGATAGAGTCAAAGAAAAGAACTTGTTTGTTCAGCAGAACCGAGAGGAATTCTTTGACAGATTTCTGCTCAGGATTCTTGATACCACCTCAGCTGATATTTGAGGACTTTCTCAAACACTCTTGCACAGGAAGTGGTGAAGATTCAACCAAACCTTTGTCCTCGTGTGTGTAGTTTTTCCGGTTAAACTTAATAAGATGCTGCTGAGTTTTGAATGTTTCCGTCAACTGCTACAAAGGACAGACAGCTCTGATGTAGCCTAGCCACCTGCTAGTTAGCCGCTGAGAAATGTAGTCATTATTGGAGTTGTTGGCTAACATGGCAACGAAAGCTAATGCTAGCCCAAGAGGTGGGCGGGCTTCCCTGCTGAAATCGTCTCTTAGGACTTGTTCTTGTTCGTAGTGTTTTTACTTTTTCACTTTATTGCTTGGCGCTTTTTGCACGTCCATTTTGATGTCTGTGTTGTGTTTCGTCATGAACCTGTCTGTAACCCATTCTTATATTGTCTAGTTACACTACTGTTCAAAAGTTTAGGGTCACTCAGACAATTTCATGTTTTCCATGAAAACTCACACTTTTATTCATGTGCTAACATAACTGCACAAGGGTTTTCTAATCATCAATGAGCCTTTCAACACCATTAGCTAACACAATGTAGCATTAGAACACAGGAGTGATGGTTGCTGGAAATGTTCCTCTGTACCTCTATGGAGATATTCCATTAGAAATCAGCTGTTTCCAGCTACAATAGTCATTTACCACATTAATAATGTCTAGACTGGATTTCTGTTTAACTTAATGTTATTTTCATTGAAAAAAACTGCTCTTCTTTCAAAAATAAGGACATTTTTAAGTGACCCCTAACTTTGAATAATAGTGTATATCATCTAGTACAGGTCCGTTAGTGTAAAATGTTAATAAAGATGCTCAGTGGACCGATAGCTGGTCGGGTTAAACATGTCAAAGTATTGAAAAAGTGGCAGTTGAAGAGGATTTATCTAATTTCAGTGTTTCCTCCAGGATTTTTTTCAGCAGCAGCGGCAGGCTCTCCAGGGAGCTGTGACGGCGTAAACAAATGACACTTAACAGCAGATTTTACTTCTACAACCTATTTATTGAATGGCCAGTTGAAAATAGCTTTTTAAATGCTGAATGTAAAAAAATAAAATAAATTAAAATATTTGAACAAGCTCATTTGAAAACACAGTCAGCAGTTACATCCTGGAGTGTAGATATTAACTTAATGCTATCAATTAGTTTACTCACGTTAGCGACGCTGAGTTAGCACCGGGCCCAATTAACTGAAGCTACAGATATGTTACATAACGTTAGCTGGAAATCGATATTTTGTGAATGTCTATTTAACTTGTAAAATCTATTATGAGTTATCTTAAGCTTATAACTTTTCTCTGGTAAGTCGCTGCTCTATTTTCCAAGACGACACTCTTCTGACTCTCTGACCTGGTATCTGGGTGACCTGACGTCACTTTCAATGCCGCGCTCTGGTGAGTAATTAATGTCGTATTAACCCAACATATCAAAGAGCAAGATAGTTATCTGTAGTTTACCTTAGTACTTGCGAGTATCTGACACAGTGCAGCACTCTGCTCTGAAGGTGGAGACATGCGGCGACAATAACAAAAAAAAAAAAGAAATTTGAAGGAGCGGCGGCTAGGATTTAGGAATGGCAGCTCGTCGCTCCTGAATGAATGTAGAGGAAAAACTGCATTTATAGCGTCATGATGAGATGTAAACAGTGATGTTGATGAACTCCAGCATCATGTAACTCAATGTAAAGGGCGCCATAAAGGTCGGCCAGCCTTTTACCCCCTCCAACCCCTCCAGCCCATCAATATCTAATCAATCACGCCGATCAATGGACCTACATCACAGCAGCGTGAACGCAGAGTCGCTTCACGCTGTGCGACTGAAGTAATCCCAAGGTGATTCATGTGCTTCGCCGTCATCGAGCGAACATTCATCTCAGCCGTCGCCTTTCATTCCCGTTTAATTCATTCAGACCCGTCACCGGTGAGTTTAAACAGGACCTCGGTGCATCATCAGCAGAAGAATCAGAGGGATGAATGTCGCACTTCTTCTGGAGTGTTATCTGTCTGTTGTTGTGTTTGTGTGCTCTATTAAAATCACATCAATGGGCCTCGCTGTGGCTCCGGCTTCCTTCATTACACTCCCACTGTGGCTGGTTATGACTCAGTCTCACGTCGTCCTGCTGCCCCAAACGCACCACCAAATGTCGTTTCTGGAACCTGTTCTCATTGTCTTTTCTGTTGGGGTTGAATTTGTTTGACAGTTGTCACAAATGCTGAGATTTTTTCCAGCAGCCCTGGACGAGTTTATCAGCTAACATTTGGCTATTTGGGGTGATTTTTGCCATTTCATTTTATCGCCACTCAATAAAAGTCAAGTGTTTCCTCTCATTAACAATCAAAAACTAAAACTTCAGAAAGACTAGACTGAAAATTCAGGCCCCAAAGTACAAACTCAACACAACAAAAGTGATTCTACTTTGGATTTCCAGAAAAAATGCATAATATGTACATGTTTTTAAAATGAGCTGTGAACTTTCTCAGTTTTGGACCTATGGACTGTGTCTATCTATGTCTACATCATGACTCCACATGGAAAAGAACTGACAGAGGAGCTGAAAAATCAGACTGTGGAAAAGGATCAAAATAGGCTAAAAGTTTCCAAATATGTCAGAATTTGTACAAAATTACTTAAGAACCATCCGCAGTTACTCCAAGTTGGTTCATAATTACTTAAAATTGTCCAAAAGGACTCCAAACGTTTCAAAAGATAACAAAAAATTGTGTAAAATTGCTTAATAAAATTGTGTAAAATTGGTCAAAAATTGTCCAACATTAACTCCAACGTTAAAAGTGTCTCCAAAAAATAGTACAAAATGACTTGATAGCAAAGCTGTAAAATTAATCTGAATGTGGTTCTAAAATGAGCTGTGAACAGCAGAACTTTCTGTGACTATCTATGTTTACATCATGGCTCCACATGGCAAAGAATTGAACAAAGGAACTAAAATATCTAATTGTGAGACTTCACAAAGATGGAAAGGGATGGAAATAGGTTTAAATTTGCTAAAATGACTCAAAATGTGTACAAAATTACTTCAAATGGGTTTCAAAATCTTTATAATTTGCGTAAAATTAATTAGAATCTGTCCACAGTGACTCAAAATTGGTCCATAATTATGTGAAATTGTCCAAAAGGACTCCTTTAGAAAAATAACAAAAATGGGTCAAAAATAGTCCAAAATGACTTTTTGGCAAAGCTGTGAAATTCATCTGAACATGGTTCTAAAATGAGCCATGAACAGCAGAGCTTTCTCAGTTTTAGACCTAGAGGTTGTGACTATCTATGTTTACATCATGGCTCCATGTGGAAAAATGAGAGAGGAACTAAAAACATCTGATTGTGAATCTTCACAAAGCTGCAGCAGTAATCATCAATCAGGAGGTACAGAAGGATCCATAGTAGCACTAATCAGGGCTGCAGTGTCATTTTAAGGGTTAAATATCACTCAATGCAACAAAAGTGAAACTAAACCCAGTCCACCTGAGATTTCCAATCAGCTCAAACTGCATAAACATTGGTCTAAAATGAGCTATAAACAACAGAACATTGTCAGTTTTTGGACTATCTATGTTTGTATCATGGCTCCAAGTAGAAAAATGACCTAAAATATCTGATTGTGAGACTTCACAAAGATGGAAAAGGATCCAAAGACCAAAATTCAGGAAAACACAGCAGCAGCAGTAATCAGGAGGTGTAGAAGGAGCCATAGTACCACTAATCATGGTTGCAGTGGTCGTTCTAAAATGACTCCATAGACAGTGAACTATACTTTCACAATCTTGCTGTGAAAAACTGCTGCTTCAGATTTGGCATAGGGGCGATCGATGGATATCAGAGTTTGTGTGACGCTCTGACACTTCAGAAAATCAACCTCTATGGACGAAGGACAAGAAAAATAATTGTAATTGTTGGTGAAACTTTGCTAAAAGACGCCTGATGAATGTTGGAGAATATTCTTTGGTCAGTGATACACAAAAATAAAATAAAAAGTGAAAACCATGACATGGTCAAGTTTGTTGCTGGACTTGAAACTAAATCCTTTGGGGGTTTCTGAAAAGAAAGGTGAAGGAACACAAGCCTTCAGCAATGCACAAGTTAAAAAAAAAAAAAAAGAAAACCAGTCTCTGGTGTCTTTCATGCTGAGAAAAATTGAATCAAGAATAAATACAAACATTTGAAGTGTGAAAGATTTGAATCTCAGTAATGAAAGGTGACTTCAGTTCCTACTGTGGGGTTTTATTTTTATTATTGGAAATGTGAACTGGTGGCTTTTATTTTTTTACACCTGAGCAAACTCTCCTCTGTTGGACTCGGAGGTGATGCAACTGTTGGAAGGTGATAAAATTTGACATTTATGTGAAACTGCACAGAGATCTACTCGTGTTTCTGACTGCTACAAACATCGAAGGTTTTCACGCTGCGGCTGCTCAGTTCTCGATCGTGATTAAATCTGCGTTTGAATTTAAATTACAGACTGCGACGGAGGAACAATCACACAACATAAAAGCGACTGAAAAAGGGGAAGAAGCAAAGGAGGACCCGGACGAGAGGAGCCCCAGATGCTGCCTCCACCCGGCTTCAGGAGCCCCGGAGGCAGAAGCAGCAGCAGGATGAACCCGATGCACCATCTGAGCCCGGAGCAGCTGGGGGGCGCTTCATTTACGCTACAGAGCCTCCCCATTTAACCCGGCGCTCCGCCCCGCAGCACCGCACTGGCACACAGGTTGCTTCATCATGCTTGTGAGGACACCGCATCGACATCCATTCGTCTCCTGGAGGCGGCGTTTGACCTCGTGGAGACCAGACGATTTCCCGCTTTCATCTCAGTGCAGCTTTGTGTTTCAGGAAAAAAAAAAATCTGGATCTCCTCCCCTTAAAACTGGTCTCAGATCCAGTGGGTTTCTTATTGCCGATTGAATGGAAACGAGTACATTACCTGGGACACAACTCCCAGGGTGCACATGGTGACAACATCGTGCCAACAAGAACACATGTCCTCGGGTGGGCTGTTAAAAACCACACTGAAGCTGGAATATTTCTGGAAATGAGGGGAGCTGCACAGAATCTACAGCTGCCTCTTTAATAATACAGAAAATGTTGGTCAGTGAGGGCTGGTTTCAATATATTCCAACCGTGGGTACAATTCCAATATTTGTGTGTTGCTGTTTTCTTTGCTACAGTAAACAACAACATTTTTTCCCAGTGTATCGTTCATTTTTGTCTCCTTGAATGCAAATGTTCCATAAAACACAGTTTTATATCCAGTATTAAGCTTTTTTCAGCACAAACCGGCTTGAACTGGTTGGTGCTGAGGTTTGTGTGCTCACATTTGGGCCTAGACATTGATACCAAACCTCCAACTCCTGATTTTGCTGTGAAGACTATATTTGCAAAGAACACAAGATTCTGGCTCCACTTTTGTCCATCTTTGTGTTCCGTTTCTAGCTGGTAGCATGGGATTTCTGGAGATTTTAGAGCTCGCTACTGTGTTTAGGCTATGTCGATGGAAAGTATGAACAAATCAGAGTTCCTTGAGAGCCTGGCATCAACTATGTCCATTACAACTCTTTAAAAACTCTTTAAAAATGAATTATAGAGGCGTAGAACCTCTCCTAAAAATAAGTTTTAAGTTTAAAAGACCATTCCACGTGGTCATTAAGGGATCAAAAAGGTCAGAATGTTATTACCTGAACCCATGTAAGGTGAGATTTTCTCCAACTAGAAAAGTCTTTGCTTGTTACATCCCTAATGGAACCATTAGTAACAGGTCAACTTGATTTACTTAGGTTTGAAATTAACCAAATTTCACCCTGTGATAGCTGATACCAAACCCTACTAACGCAAATTTGTCTTTTTCAGTTTATTTACTGCCCGTCTCTACAGTCGCGATAAAACAAATTGTTGCAGAGACAGTTTTATATCCAATATTATAGTTTTTTGAGAACCAACTGGCTATTTGGCATCACTTTTGTCCATTTTTTGTGTTCAGTTTCTAGCTGGTAGCACTGGATTTCTGGAGATTTTAGAGCTCCCTATTGTGCTGAGTCTCTGTCAATGGAAAGTATGTAAAAATCAAAGTTCCTCTATAGCCTGACATCAACTATGTCTACTACAACTCTTTAAAAAATGAATTATAAAGGTGCAGAACCCCTCCTCAACACAAATTTTGACTGAAACCAAACCCTGCCAATGCAAATTTGTCATTTTCAGTTGAACAACTGTCCATCTGCACACTGTAGACAAAACAAACTCTTGTAGAGACGGCTTTAAATCCAATATTAAGCTATTTTCGGCACCAACCAGCTTGAATTTTAAGGTTTATGTGCTCATATTTGGGCCTGGACATTAGTACGAAGCCTTAAATTCCTGGTTTTTGCTGTGAAGACTCTGTTTACAAGGAACACATGATTGTAGTTTCACTTTTGTCCATCTTTGTGTTCAATTTCTAGCTGAAACATAAGTATGTGGTTTATTTTTCCCGTCAGCAAGGCGTAAAAGTCATACCTCAACTGAAATATTGGTGAGATTTCCTTCTGCACCTTAACGTAACTTCAGAGTTGCCACTTGTCTAAACTTTTCCCGAATCTAGTGCACATTTCCAGCCACCCATCATGGCGACTGTCAGAAATAATAGTTATTGATCAGACGTGAGCTCGGACGCCTCCAGTTCCCTCCGTTGATGGACCACCTGTGAATAAATCTGGCTTCTATCTGTGTGTCCATATTAACGCCAGCTGGTTTTTCTTTTCTTTCCCTTTCCCTCGATCTAAACGACAAACAGCCGCAAAAAAGTAATTAAAAGGAGCCGAGTGTCGGAGATAAATGCCTGTCTGAGGAGGAAAACACTCTTCATCACTGTCAGGCGAGGAGGAGGAGAAGGAGGAGTAATATTAGTTTTATCGCTCCTGGGAGAAGAAGAAGAAAAAAAAACTAGGGTTTAGGAGGTGAAACAGAAAAGTTTATTTCAAAAGCGGGAATGGAGGGAAGGGATTAAAGAGAGGAGGTTTTATTACAAGGAGGAAAACCAGTTTTATCGCTGCTGAGGGGGGATTAGGAGGAAGATGGAGGCTTTTTATCACGTCCAGGAGAAAGTGTAGGAAAGAAAAACAAGAAGAAGAAAAAGAAAAAGCAGGAATCTCGCCTTCCTCTCGGCATCTGATCAATCAGCCTGATCAATCGCTGTGATTGGAGCCCCGGACGGCGCCGGGCCTCCTCATTGGCTAGCTGTCCGGCGCTCTGACCTCACCGGTCGACCGATTGATCGGTTCCATTGAGGCCTGTCTGGCCGCATCGGTTATTGATCGGTCAGCCGCTCCATCACTGTGATTGAATCGATCGACACGAGTCCGAGTCAGAAGTTCACAGAGACAACACAGATTTTAAACTGAGCCGGTTTTTCAAAATAGATGCAGATGGTAGACAGAAAGCTACAAAATAAAGACAAATACTACAACTGAAATAATAATGATTAAAACTTATCAAAAATGTCTTGAAACTTGTCTAAAATGTCAAAATATCATCCAATAGGTCTTAAAACTTGATTGAAATTGCTCAGAAATGGTCTAAAATGACTGAATCTTTTTTAAAAAGGGCAAAAAACAGTCAAAAATATCTTGAAAGTTGTTCAAAATGACTCAAAAGTTGTCCAAAATTGTCCATAATGATTCAAACCTATTAAAAATGTCTTGAAATTTGTGAAACATGACAAAATCTTTTCCAATAAGTTTTTAATTTGTCCAAAATTGCTCAGAAATTACCTAAATGACTTAAACAATGACAAAAAATCAGTTGAAAATGTATTGAAACTTGACAAAATATTGTCCAATAGTTCTTAAAACTTGATTAAAATGGCTTAAAAATGGTCCTAAATGACAAAATCGTGTTCAAAATGTTAATGTTGATACTAATTAAAACTACAACAATCAATAAATAACTTTCGTTTCTGGATATGAATGAGTTCCTGTACACTGTAAAAATAGGTAAAATTTATTTTGGAGTTTTGCCTGTTTTGTTAATTCACAGAAAATTATTATTAAAAAATCACTCTCCCAAAACATAATTTTAAATGGTACTTTCTTCTTTCATATTTGACAGTAAAATTGTACTTTTTTATTATTTTTAAATCAGCAAAAATACCATATTTTTTGGCTATTTGGGATGATTAGAACAAAATATATATACTATTATAAAAAGAAAATTTTATTAACAATGATTTTTGTTGGCTTTCGGGGTTTTGTTAAATTAGAGTTAATAATTACAAAAAGTTACAGAAAAAAGTGCTAATTTACATGATGACTGTAAAAGAAACTTTAAATAATATCCACATCAATAATCTGTATTTTTATAAATGGTAATATCTTCTTTTATACTATCAAAATATGCTATTGTTACTTTTCTGAAATCAGGAATAAAAGTTTATTTTGCAGATTTGTGATGTTGCTTGAAAGAAAAATGATTCAAATGAAGCATTGAAAAATTTAATCTCTAAATTTCTAGTTTTGTCGATTTTCCCAGTTTTTGTTTAAATTACAACTAATGTCTGGCATTGTTCCCTCTAAGCTGCGCATGTGCAATTGCGCACTGCTGACACGGTCTTCGCGCACAGAAAATCTGCGCTGCGCACAAAAAAAAAAATCCAACCTAAACTGTAAATAAAATAAACACGTAACAATTCATTCTGTGCTATTTTTCAGTGTGAGTCAGTGAGTGATCGGTGACGCTGCTGCAGCCAATGATGCGATTCACATACGTATTTACCATAGACTGTATATACTGGTATTTACGCAGCTAATCAACGTCACGCGTCCTTATGTGCAGCCATCGTTGCTGTCATAGATATGAATGAGTAGATAGGACACGCCCCTTTGAGCTGCGTGCTACAGTGAGGCTAAGCTAGTGGGGGCAAAGTTTCAGTGCATTCCGTTGATGTAGACGGCGTGAAAACGGAAACAAGAAGTATGCCGGCTCACTGTGCTGCATACAGTTACACACTGCGTCATACGATTGAGACAGACAGTCTGAGGACTGAAATCTTAAAAGTTTCTCAGTACTTCTCTGTTAGTTTGAACTTTCTGGTTAACAGAAGCCTTAAAACTTGTGACCATGAGTCTTGATTTCACATTTAGATCATCCATCTGAGTTCTTCTCAGACCTTCACCTGTGGGTTTTTTAGAAATCCTCAGCAAACTTTGATTCTCTTCACTGAACAGTAAAGTTTGTGGAGATCAGAAGGTAACATTAGTTTGATCAATGCCTTCAACTACTAGTAGACTTTATCTGGAAAGCAGTTTTCTGAAATGAGTTCTTAGTAAATCTGTCCACAAATAAACCAAGAACATAGAAAAAGGAAATGTTTGAAGAAACAACTTGATGTTTTCATTTCAGACTAGAAAACGCTTTATGCCCTTCATCTGTTTTTGCTCTTTTTGATCGTTTTATTGTCTCTTCTGTTTAATTTGATCTTCTAAAGTCTAACTGGTGTCTTTTGAAATGTTTCGTCTTTAGTTTGATTCTTCTTAAACATTTAGTTTTGCTCTTTTCTCACTTTTTATTCTTTTCTAATGTCTGATTTGATTTCCAAATGTTTTGTCTTTTTAATGTTTAATTGTTTTTATAAATGTTTTATCGGCTTGTTTGAGTTTCTTTTTCTTTCCCAATATTTAATGTTTCAATTAAATCTTTAAGGTTTTTCTTTTTAAATGTTTTACCACCTTTTAACATTTAATTTTCTTTTTAAATGCTTCATTGTATTTTCTGTTTAATTCCTATTTGAAGTTTTATTGTCTTTAAGATGTAATTTTCTAATTAAACATTTAATTTTTTAATTAAATGATTTGTCTTTTTTTTTGGCCTTTTTTAGCTTTTTATTGGATAGGCGTAGTGAGAGACAAACAGGGGAAAAGAGTCGGGGGGAAGACATGCGGCAAAGGGTCGGAAGCGGGATTCGAACCCGGACCGCTGCGTCAGGGACCAACGCCTGTACATGAGTCACCCACTTAACCTGTTGAGCTATACGGGCACCTTTCCTTTGTCTTTTTAAAGGTTTAATAATCCAATTAAATGTTTTGCGTTTTTTAAAATGTTTGACATTCTTCTTGTTGAATTGTATTCTTTAACTGTTTAATTCTGGGAAATATTTTACCTGTAATTTTGAATATTTGTATTTTAAAAATTTTGTTTAATTTCATAATGACATGTAATGTATGTTGTTGAATTATCTCATTCAATATTTTTGTCTGTTTAATAGAGTTAAACATTAAATTACATTAAATTATATTAAACAGACAAAATATTGAATGAGATAATTCAACAACATACATTACATGTCATTATGAAATTAAACAAAATTTTTAAAATACAAATATTCAAAATTACAGGTAAAATATTTCCCAGAATTAAACAGTTAAAGAATACAATTCAACAAGAAGAATGTCAAACATTTTAAAAAACGCAAAACATTTAATTGGATTATTAAACCTTTAAAAAGACAAAACATTTAATTAGATTATTAAACCTTTAAAAAGACAAAACATTTAATTATAAAATTAAATGTTTAATTAGAAAATTACATCTTAAAGACAATAAAACTTCAAATAGGAATTAAACAGAAAATACAATGAAGCATTTAAAAAGAAAACTAAACATTAAAGGTGGTATATGTATATATAATTTAATTGTATTTAATGTTTAACTCTATTAAACAAACAAAATATTGAATTAGATAATTCAACAAGGTACAATACATATCGTTATGAAATTAAACAAAATTTTTAAAATACAAATATTCAAAATTACAGATAAAATATTTCCCAGAATTAAACATTTAAAAAATACAATTAAACAAGAAGAATATTAAACATTTTAAAAAACAAACATTTAAGCAAAGCAAAACATTTAATTGGATCATTAAACCTTTAAAAAGACAAAACATTTAATTAAAAAATTAAATGTTTAATTAGAAATTACATCTTAAATTTCTTAAATCTTTTTAATAACAAAACTTTTTAAAAGTTTTATTGTATTAATTTTTTTTCGTTTGACTTAATTGCTTTTTGTTATGTAGTTTATTTCTTTAATCTTCTTTTTCTGTCAAGATTTTAACCCCAACCTTAAAAATGAAATAAACCCTTAAATCACAATGAAAATACTTCTGTTGTCACAATCATGAGTTAGTCAATTATTCAGTTTATCAATTCAGCTTTATTTGTTTAGCACCTTTTACACAGATGACAAAACTAAACAAGCAAAGAGAAAAAAACTATGCTAAAACTATGATTAAAATTCAAAAACATATAAAAAAAAAGATTTAACATGGTAATAAAATATGTTGTGTTCAGGGGGTGGAGGGAGTTTATTGAAGTCTTCTTGGGCTCACATGGGAAATCATTTATAATATAAACTTGATATTCAGTCTAAGGAAACTGCAGAGCGACAGAAGAACCAACAATATCTCCTGTTTTCTCCTTTAATGAGTCGACTCTTCTTGTGCTTTCAGACCAAAGAACTACAGACTCTTCACAACCTGCTCAAACTCTTGGTACAGGACCTCACCACACGGGTCAAGAAGGTTTCTGTCTCATTTCTACTCTGAAGCTCACCTTCTCCTGCTCAAACTGCTGACAAATGTTTCTGCTGCTCTAAAGTCTGCTCTCCAGAACTTCCTAAAAACTCTCAAAGTCTCTTCTGCTGCAGGTTGCTTTGTAGAACTGTTCCAGAAAACCTCACTAAACCACATGGAGGAGCCTCAAGATAGTCGTCCAAATGAAACCATACAAAAACCAAACTAGCACAACCCAAACACTAAAGTCTCCTGCAGCCTACCAGAGAACCTCTGAGAACAGAGAATCAGGACAGGAACTCTTACCTTCTGGACAACCAACGCTGGTTCACAAACAAGAATACAGAATGTGTCTGACCAAAAACCTCTGAAGACTCACTACAGCCAAGATAAAGACACAACTCAGCTGCACCAAATCCACTAATCACTGCACACATTAGCACCATGTGCTAACTGTGGCTAAAGAACCACATTTACCAAGACAACTATCCAGTACAAAGCCCTAAAACACACCAAGAAACACATTAAAGACGATTTTACTGCTGGAAGCTGCAAGCCAACGCCTAAAGAACAAACTGAAGCAATGGAGCCAAACCCAGTTCTGTGGTGAAGAGAAGCAGAGGAAATGTTTGTCTGCAGCTAAACAAAGCAGGAAGACACTGAGCTGCTCAGGTGTTCCTGATAACACCAAGCTGCTCAGGTGTTCCTGATAACACCTAGCAGCCACCTGGACAGCCAATAGGAACACAGCTTCCTGGAAGTCCAGAGGGCGGGGTTAGTGAAGGAAATTTAGTTTAAAGTTGAAGCAGAAAGTTAACAAAGAAAGTTGAAAACCACCTTCTGATACCTGAAATCTCTGAGTTTTCACACAAAGAACACCTGAACATGTCAAACTGGTTCCACAGTAGAGCCATCATTGTAAAAACATCATAGTATGGTGTGTTGCTCAAAAACCATTATGACCCGGCTGTCAGGGGACAAACATGTAAGAAACATGAGAACAGAGAGAACCCAACCAGTAGGTCACAGTTTATCATCCCCCAGTCATCTCCTGAAGTCCATATGGTGAGAGACATCAGTATCTGGTTGTTCATTTACCAGAGGATGCTTATAATCATGCTGATGTGGTCTGTACTCTACAGTATTTTAGTGACTCAATAAATGCCTAAGTCAACCCGTCCGGCCAGCAGGCAGATGGTTCCCCCACATTAGAGCTGGATTCTGCTCGAGGTTTTTTTCCCTGTTAAAAGGGTGTTTTCCTGCCACCGTCTCCTTAGGGCTGCTCTGGGGGGTCAGGCATATGGGTTCTGTAAAGCGTCTCGAGACAATTTGACTGTAATTGGTGCTATATAAATAAAATTGAATTGAATTGTTTTATTTAAAAATGCTTTTTAGTTTTTAATAAACATTTAAGAGCCTATATGTAATCAATAAATGGCCTTTGCCTATCTTAAGAAAAACTCACTCAGAACTCTGATATGTTAACAGTACTAAATAAATCAATAAATACATGCATACACACATAAATAAGTTCATACATTAACTGTGTTTAGATAAGATTTAGATTTTTAAAAAAGTTGTTTATGTTTTTGCAGAATCCAGTATTGCTCACTGGTTGGTCATTACATTTTGTTAGTTTGATTTCACTGTTTAAAATGACGCCACCTCTTTTCAGACAGAACCTGTGATAATAAAACAATACAAAATTTTTAGTTCCGTGTTAATAAAGCACTTAAAGCTTTAAGTATGGCTAAATGCTTTTTTCAAAATTAAATATATCACTCCTTAGGTGGTAGTGGCCCCAAGTTCAGTAAAGTTGGAAAGATATTCACAGATTGGGACTTCCAGCATCAATAACTCATTAGATATAGGTTGTCAAAACATAAACGGTGCCTCTTTCCCATTGTTGCAAGGCAGACAATGTGCTACAAGCCCAGTTTTATCAAAAGTAGCTGTCTTTCAAGCTACAGGAATAACATTGGTGTCTATGGAGTGAACAGGGTCCGTCTGCAATTTGCAAAACCGCTGCAACAGTAAAGAGAGACAAATATTCAATAACTTCACTCTTATACATTGTAGTGTCACTAAAATCACTGCAGCCTTCAACTGGCTCCTGTTGACAAAGTGTTTTAACAGAAATGTAAATGCTGTAATGTGATTCTTTTAATGAACCATGTAACTTGAATGGATGTGATGCTGGTGTGACCACAGTGCACACGTCTGATGTTGCTCACAGTGGTCCAAGGGACGCTCAGGGAGTTTGTGTGTTTGCTCACACTCAGGAAAAATTACAGGGAACATTGATGTCTGGTAAAATTAATCAATTGATTAATTAATTTACATACTGACCTACTTACACAATTTTATTTGTATTTAAATCAGCTAAAAATCAAATTTTCTCATGACAGATATTTGCTGGTATTTTCACCATTTTTACAGTTTTGTAAATGTTGCACTATTGTCTCAACGTATTTTTTTCTGGCACCTTGCTCCAGGTTATGAAAGTTTTTTTGCACAGGTTTTCTTTTTATTTTATTTTAAAATGTGCACACTGAGCCAGCCAGATTAGTAAATTCTCCATTTACTCCGTGTTTTGGTCTTCTTCTGGACTGAAAATGGATTTTTCTTGCCTCGTGAAAATGAATTTATACATTCATAACAGATAAATCTGAAAACAGTCTTCTGAATGTTGACGTTAAAACATTGTATTAACTTTATAGAAACATTAATGGAAATTAAAATTTTCCTAAAGCATCCTTTGAACATAAAAACAATAAAAATCTTTTAGGTAGTATACACCAACATTGGAGGAGCATTTTCTGTTGATATTGTAAATAATTCAATATGTAGAATATCAAGATATTGCTCACGGTTTATTCTTTGTGAAGAAAAATATTGAACAGATTCTTCAAAATGTGGAAAATATTGATAATGCACAGGTTTAAATGCAAGTAGAGAGTGAAATATGTCAGTTTTTCGATGTAAATGTGTGTAAATAACATCTGTAACCATGGTAACTGTATATAAAGATGGCAACTGTGACCTCAAAATGTGCAAAAATTAAAAATTGGTTAAAAAAAATGAGACCAAAATATGACCAGACTGAAACGTTTTCATGGATAAAACTAAGAAAAGTCAAATTAATCAATCTAACTCAAACTAAAACACGTTTTCGGTGCCAAAATTCCCCCTGGTTCCTTAAAAGTCAGATATGTTCTCAAGCGTTAAATCAGATCTAAGGAGAATAAAAGCCGGAGAACAGCTTCTGTCTTGTGTTTGTCGCTCTTGTTTTCCTGTAATTGCTTGTATTGTTTCTGAATGTGCGTTAGTGTGTCGTGTGTGTTTATGTGTGCGACGTCTTATCAAGAACTCATGAATTATTGAGTTCCATTTAGAACCCCTTATCATGGTCCCCATGGCAACCAGCCCCATGGGGCACAAACACACAACAATGCAAACAACACAAACAACAACACAGCAGGGGTGCACACTCACCCGGCGCTGACATTCTGCTGCGTTTGTGAGGACCGGAGAACAGCTAATACAGTAAATGTCCTCACAGAGACGGTAAGACGGAACGTGTTGGTTTGTGTGTTATCAGACCAAACCGGACAGAACGTCGAGCTCCTGTTTAATTCATGTTGCCCCACTCTTTGTGTGTCTGCAGCTGCTGTGTTTCAATGATCTGATGATGTGTAATGAGATCAGAGGTTCTCCATTGGTTGGAGGAACCTTCAGAGGAACCGTCAGAGGAACGGCGCCCCCCAGCAGATGGAACAACTACGTCTCAATCGGTGTGTTTGCGGAGTCGACAAAAGATGCCCAAAGTCTTAACTAAACCTCTTAGAAGAACATGTGTGCGTGAGGTTTTTCTTCTTCCAAAAATGTTCTAAGAAAGTTCTGAAAAGTTCTGCTAATATTTCCAGTTTGCTTTAAGTTCCCAGGATGTTCTAACTAAAGATGTTCAGCAATTGTTTGGCGAGAACACTGTGAGATCATTGTGCTCTAACATTCTCTAACTGAATGTCGCACAGAGAATATTCTTCCTGTGGAACATTGCAGGAACATTTCGTAGATTCTATAAAATGTTCCCTCAACAACATTCTCAGAACATTTTAAACAGAATATTCCACCTTTCTTGATATATGATAGTACAGGAACGTCTTATAGAGAATGTTCTGTGGAAACATCTCATAGAAAAACGTTCTATCATATGTTCCCTCAACAAAAAGGCGACACGTTCCACCTTTAATATATCACATTACAGAAACTTTGTAAACCTTCCAGACTAAAAAAGATTCTATCATCCAATGTCATGATTTGAGAACTTGCTTCCATTGTGATCATGGAACATTGTGAGAATATGTTCTAGAAGAACATTCAACATTGTGTTCTTCAGCAAAAAGGCAAAATGTTCCACTTTTAATGTATTACATTATGGGAACATCTTGTAGAGAATGTTCTATCATCAGAAATCTCAATAAGTTCTTGAGAATGTTTTCTGAATGTTGCACTGACAATGTTCTTCCTGTGGAATGTTGTAGGAACGTTTCATAGATTTTATCAAATGTTCCCTCAACAACATCCTCAGAACATTTCAGCCAGCATGTTCCACCTTTCTTGATAAATGACAGGACAGGAACATTTTATAGGAGAACGTTCTATAATGTGTTCCCTCAACAAGAATGCAAAATATTTCTATATCTTTAATATATCACATTACAGGAACGTTGTAAACCGTTCTTTTTTTAAAATTCTGTCATCTGAGGTCACGATTTGATCTTCCTTTGTTATCATGGAACATTGTGAGAATATATTCCAGAAGAAGGCTCGATGCTGTGTTCTTCAACAAAAAGGCAAAATGTTTCTTCCCATATCCGCTGTACATGATGTCAGAAAATATTATCACAGATCAGCTGTAGAACCTGGTTGTTCCACCAGGTGGAGCCTCTTCATGTTTAATCCTGTAGAGACCAGAGGAGGCGTCACTCAGACTACAGGAAGTTCATGTTGGCAAGCAGAGAGCATTGAGGGGGTTTAGCTAGTAATGGGGCACCATGACAAAGACTTCTTTGGAGGTTCATGACTTCAGGCCTGAACTAATGTAACCAAGTGATGTCTATTATTACAAACAGATTTATTTGATATTTTTAGTTCAAAAGTCAAGTGTAAACTTCGCAAACAGCAGTTTCTATATCACAGCTCAACAATGGGCACCATGACAAAGACTTCTGTGATGCTTAATGACCTGCAACTGGGATTAAATTGTTTAGGACGACCTGGGGTTAACTAGGGCAGTGTTTTTGTGGAAGTTTCACAATCATTTGATATGACAGACATACATTTGTGTTCTTCGGATCAGAACTTCTTTATTTCTAAATCTATGAACAGTGGAAGAACTCGGTACATTTTCCAGGATGTGGTTCTCGCTGAATAAACTCTGTCACCCTGTATGAAATCTAAGCTTGGAGGAGTGTTTGAGTCTGAGAGAAATAGGAAAGTGCCCGAGGACAGAATATGTGTCTTATCCATAGAAAAGACAGTGTGGATTACATCGACTTTACTGATGGAAGGAAACCAGGAAGTCAGCGACTCTCACACAGTCCAGATAATAATGTCTGCTCCTGGGTGCCCGTATAGCTCAACGCGTTGAGCGGGTGACCCATGTACAGGGCTGGTCCCTGACGCAGCTGGCCAGGGTTCGATTCCCGCTCGCGGCCCTTTGCTGCATGTCTTCCCCCGACTCTTCTCCCTTGTTTCCTGTCTCTCTCTCACTGCGCCTATCTAATCAAGCCCAAAAAAATAACTTTAAAAAAATTATGTCTGCTCCTGTTGAACCACAATGTCTAAAATATCTCATTAGACTCGTGTTTTAGGCTAACTGTAGCAGCCATGCAGGGTTACTGTGAAAAGAAAAGCATTTACATAGAAAATTTATAAACTCATGTAATATTAATAGATGGATTCAGTCATTTCTGTGATGCTGGTTGAGTATGAATGTATTTTTTGTCTATATTAGTGTTAAATGTTGCCCCATGACTTGCTTGATTGATTTGTTGATATGCTTTTATTGGTTGGACAATCTTTCCCTCCTTTTTTTTTGGCCATTTCCCTTCTTAATTTTGTCCTTTTCTCTCCTTTAGTTTGTCCTTTTTGTCCTCTTCCCTCCTTCATTTTACCCTTTTGCCATTTTTCCTCCCTCATTTTGTCCTTTTGCCTCCTCCTTTTTGCCTTTTTTGTCTTCTTCCCTCATTCATTTTGTTTTTTTGACCTTATCCCTGCTTCATTTTTCCATTTCTGTCCCTTGCCTTCCTTCATTTTGCCCTTTTGTCCTTTTCTCTCCTTTATTTTGCCCTTTTTGTCCTTTTACCTCCTCCCTTTTGCCCTTTTTGTGTTTTTCCCTCCTTCTTTTTGCCCTTTTGTCCCTGTGTCTCCTTCATTTTGTCCCTTTCCTTCCTTCGTTTTGCCCTTTCTGTCCTCATCCCTCCTTTATTTAGTGATTTTGTTCTTTTCTGTCCTTCATTTTATCCTTTTTGTCTTTTGCCCTCCCTCATTTTGACCTTTTGTTCTTTTCCCTCCTGCATTTGGCCCTGTTGTTGTTTCCTCTCCTCTTTACTAAACTAAATGCAGAGACAAACACACAACTTCATCCTCATTATTTTTGGCAGCAGATGGAACAAACTACCCCTGAACACTCCCATGTTTCCACAACTTTGAACTGGTCCAACCTGATGCAGACTTCTGGGTTTAACTTATTTAACATTTACATTAATATTGATCCCTGAATCAACATTGCAGTGTTTCAGCAGCAGTCTACATACTACAAAAACTTGCAAAAACACTACTTCAACAAAATATATTTGATAAAAAAGAATTCAAAATCATGTAGAATATTAGAAAAGGCCTTAGAACAGGTTCAAATAAAAACTCTCACAGTGCAAATTAAAGTTGAATGTAAAAATAAAGTAAGTACTCCCTGAACAGGGTGGAGTCGCTGCACAACATTACTGCAGTAGACAGGAAAGACTTTCTGGAGAGTTTTTTACTGCAACAGAACCAACTGAAAATATTCTGTTTTTGGATGTGAAGGCAACATCCTGAACTCCAGAGCTACAAACTATCGGACAACTTGTCTAAGAAGTCGTCGCCGCGGCTGCATTGTGATCAATTCTACCAGTGTTTGAAAGAAAACAGTTTAATCTAATGTTCAAAGGACCGTTTAAGGACACTAAGATGGAACATTTTATTATTCAGATGATGTTTGCAGGATGTTGTCAGATTATGTTACATGATAAAAACAAACCAACTTTCAAAAAATGTTTTTATGACAAGTTCAAGGCCTCAGAAGACAGAATGTGTTTTTTTTGAAGCATGTATGTAAAATGACACCGAAAAAAAGTAGGAAATTGTACCTGCAGTGTTCCATGGATTTTTTCCCGCCTTCTTTTTGTCCTCATACCTCCTTCATTTTGCCCTTTTTGTCTTTTTGCCCTTTTCCTTCCTTCATTTTGCCCTTTTTGTCCTTTTCTCTCCTTCTTTTTGCCCTTTTCTCTCCTTCATTTTGCCATTTTACCCTTTTCCCTCATTCATTTTGCCCTGTTGTCCCTTTCCCTCCTTCATTTTGCCATTTTCGTCCTTTTCCATCCTTCATTTTGCCCTTTTGTCTTTTCCCTCCTTTATTTTGCCCTTTTTCATCCTTCATTCTGCCCTTTTTTGTCTTTTTCCTGTCTTCTTTTTGCCCTTTTTGTCTTTTCCCTCCTTCATTTTGCCTTTTTCATCCTTTCCATCTGTCATTTCATCCTCTTGCCCTCTCCACTCCTTTTTATTATTTTTTCCTCTTCCATCCTTCATTTGCCCTTTTCTCTCCTTCATTTAACCATTTTGTCCTTTTGCCTCCTCTTTAATTCCTCTTTACTGTGCTAAATGCAGAGACAAACACAACTTCATCCTTTTAAGACAACTTTACATCAGGTTCCATTACCTGGAAAATTAGCCTCACTTTAACCGTAAAGACTCCATCCATCACCTCAACTTTAACCAAGCTCTAACCTCAAGCCTTAAACTAACCCTCACATGTTGAATGTTCAGACTTTCCTCACTGCCACAGTCTGCATCTGGTTCTCACAAGAATGTTAACAAGAGATACAGTCGGCTGGTTTTATAACTCCTCTTAAAAAAGATTCAGCGTTGCAGAGAGAATTAGAAATGGAATAACAGAGTCTTCTTTTTTCTTCTCTCTGAGCTTTTCTTTAATGGAAAGAAAGAAAAATACATCAGTGAAGTTCCATCAGTTGCTTTTGTCAAACCTGAGCTCTTTAACAACAACAGCAGCAACTCACTGAAGGGATGAAATAAATGACAAAACACCGAAGCAGCAGCAAACACAAAAGAGAACAATGTGCCACAAAGAATACAAAATGTGTTGGGTTTATCAGCTACAAGATGCTACTGTTAGCATCCTGCAGTCACAAAGTTTAACCTCAACGTCGTGCTACAGCAAATGGTCATAAGGTCAATAAAATCTATAGGACTGATCCTCTGGGGATCATGAATCTGATCTATAAAGTAACAGAAAATGTGCCCAGTGATTGTGTTTAAATCCTAGCTATCAGCTAGGCTAACTGAGCTAACGCTAACATGGTGTTGCGACAAGCTAAAATGAAAAAGTTGTGTTTACCGCATCTATATGGTAACAAACTCCTAAGTGGAAATTTTTCGAAAGCTCGAAGTTTAAAAGTGGTTCTGTGGTCGTTTTCAGAAATGTCAGAGGCCCTGAAAGTTAGCAGATTTAATTTTCATCATATACATTTTGCTAATCTGGTTCACTCTGAGTAGAGATGCAAATTTTGAACAGTTTTCTTACCCAATTGTTTCCTAGTTGAGTTTTTTTGTACATTCTAAAAATGTTCTGAGAAAGTTATGCAAAGTTCTAGTTAAATCTTCAGCACAGTCTTCTCTTTTAGTTCCACAAATGTCCTGTAAACACCAGGAACACCAAGATGCTCTCAGAACATTTTCTGAAGGTTGCATGGAGAACAATTGCTTGAAGCTAGTATACTCTTAGAAAATTTAAGGTTCTTTGCAGAACCTTAGATCCAGGAAGAAGCATTCGGTAAGAAGCTCTTAAAATAGCCATTGGAAGAAAAAAAAAAAGAAAACCTCAGGGTTCCTCAAAGAACCATCAAAAATGGTTCCTTTAGGCACCAGAAGTGAAATTTATAAAAACTAGGTTCTTTAAGGACTCATTTTCTAGATTGTTCTTTCTGGATCCACCTGGTTCTAATCTGAGAAGAGGATTTGATGAAAAGAAAGAATGTGCAACATTTCTGGTTCCTTCCATGAGAACACATTTTATCCTTAAGGTTCTGGGGTCATTTTGGACAAATTTTAAGGCTTTGTGGACTTTACACAAAAAAATACATTTTCAAACATTTTGGAAACAAAAATTGACACATTCTGGATATTTTTTCCTTTATTCTGAGTTGTTTCGGGCATATTTTTGGGATGTAATTTTAAGAATATGCAGTATTTCTGGGTTCCTTTCCTTAAAACACATCTTATGTTTTGGCAAATTTCAGTTTTGAGTCATTTTGAACACATTTCTGTCATCTAGGACAAAATGTGTGTCACAAAGGATGGATTTAGAGTCATTTTGGTACATTTTTATGATTTAGGACAAATTTTGTGTAATTTTTTGACGTTTTTGTCATTTAGGATGAATTCTGAGTCATTTCCTTCAAATTTTGACTCATTTAGGACAAATGTTGAGTCAATGTCAACAAATTTTGAGTCATTTTGGACAAATATCTCATCATTTTGGGCTATTTTTGGGATTTAGGACAAATTTTCAATCATTTTGGACCATTTTGGGCAAATTTTTAGTCACTTTTTAGTTTTGAGACAAAAGTTACATCATAATGGACAAATTTAGAGTAATTTTGGACCAATTCTATGATTTAGGAACATTTAGAGTGGTTTAGAACCATTTTAGGTAAATGTCTAGATATTTTTGGACAATTTTAAGCAATTTTGGATGCATTTTTGTCATTCTGGACAAATTTTGTGTCATTTTAGACAAACTTGTGGCACCATGTGTTTCTACTGATGATAGGAAGTCGTTTATAAGAAATAAAAGTCTTCTAGTCATGGACATTCACTGGTTTCTGATGTTGTACAGAACAAATGATTGTTAGTTGCAGCTCTAATCTGATGCCGTTATCTGCCACCAAACCAAAAAACTCCAATAACAATAAAGAACCTTTAGGACTTTAGAGAACCACGTAAAGTCAGTGAAGAACCATCCACTAAGTAAAGAAGTTGGTGACCAGGGAAGCTTCTGAAGAACCATTTAGGAACCATTATTTTTTAGCTACCATTCTGCTTTATGGGTTAATACATTTTTAATCGGCTGAATTATTAACAACAATCGATCGGCCATCAATCACTGACATCTGCGGCTGTAAATTTACAATCTTTAGCAGAAGAGAAAAGAGTCGAACACACCCACACGGAGAGTTTGACCCTGTTTGGCCAAATTAAAGCCATAAATTGTGTTTCCATTAAGGCCCTATTGACTGCTTTGAGAGGAGGTTCAATCCTTCAGCTGCCCTGCAACAAACTGTATGACGGTGGGACAAAGGAGGAAGAGTTCGGTGAATATTTATCCTTCGGCTTAATGACGACGGACTCCTGCTCCATAAATCACTGTCTTCCAATCATGCGCCGCCGCCAAAGTCTAATTTAGAGTTTTATCGGAGCAGCAGACAGGATGTTGATCTGGTGACCTTCGGCAAAGAGGAAAAACTGTCTCACTTCTTTGTGGATGCACAAAAACACACAAAAACACACACTGACTTCCTGTTCCTCTTTGCTGAGTCGTGATAATGTCTCGGCTCGGTTCCACTTCCATTAAAATCTTTTTCTCTTTCGCCAGCTGCTCCTTTCATTAACTTCACTGTCATTTAATTCAGCCTCCTGCTTTATCTCCCTTTACCTCTTTATTTCCTCTCGTACACTGTAAAAACAAACATTTTTAACTGTAACTTCATGACTAGTTTATTGTTGTTCTGCAGATTTTCTCAGTTTTGTTGTATGACAGATAATAGCTAGTAAAAATCGCTGCAAAAACAACCACTGAAACTGTCAATAATATCCAAAAATCTAATCATAAAATGGCTACACATATGTCAAGCAACTACAAAGACATGCAGAATGACCAGAAAACAGATTCAAAGCTATGACCATGAGACAGAAAATAGCAAAAGAAGTGCAAAACAACCACAGGAAGACAACAAATCAATAAACAACAACAAAGAGAAGCAAAATGCCAGTAAAAAGGTGCACAACTCATACAAATAGATGAAAAATAACTGCAAAGAGAGACAAAAGCAACAAATAACAACAAAATGACCACAAAGGGATGCCTAATGCCCACAAAGAGACATAAAATGTTCAAGAACAGATGTAAAATGAGCACTAAGACACCCAAAATTGCTACCAAATTCTCTGTCATTTATAACAAGTTTTTGTAAATGAATTCTGAATGATTTTCTACACATTTTGACTCATTTAGGACAAATATTGGGTCATCGTCAGCAAATTTTGGACAAATATCTTGTTGTTTTGGACTATTTTTGTAATTAAGACAAATTGAGAATCATTTAGAACCATTTTGGGCGAGTAATTAAGTTCTGAGACAAAAGCTGTGTCAGAATGGACAATTTACGGTCATTTTGGATGATTTCTATGTTTTAGGACCATTTTGGGTAAATTTCAAGATATTTCCAACAATTCTGAGTCATTTTGGATGCATTTTTGTCGTCTTGGACAAATTTTGCATCATTGTGGTCAAACTTGTGAACCCATCTGGTTCTACTGATAACAGAAAGTCATGTTTAAGGCATAAAAGTCAAACTGTGATGGACATTCGCTGTTTTCTGCTGTTTTATAGAACAAATGACTGTTAGTTGCAGCTCTGACTTGATGCCATTATCTGCCACCAAACCAAAGAACTCCAGTAACAATTAAGAACCTTTAGGACTTTAGAGAAACAAAAACTACTTTCAGGACTTGCTAAAGGGATTATATATCTCATCTGGCCCAGGAACCTCCAAGAAAACTGAAGGACGGATGATTTCAGGATTCAGGACTCGTTTTTTCCAATGTTTCTGTACAACATCAGTTTGGTCAAAGGCTTCATAATAATGAAAAAAGCTGAAAATACATTTGCAGCTGACAGACATTTCATCACTAAAGGCTCTTTTTGTTTTCATGACTTTCCTCGGGTTGAAGGTGGGCTGAGCTGCTGCATTAAAATCATCCAGCAAGAGCAAAAACCCCCCACAGAAAATCCTTTGTAACGGCAACACGGACGTCAATCAGAAACACCCACAGAGTCCTGAGAGGAAACAATCAACCAAACAGGTGAAAACATCTGCGTGGGCGTCACTAAATCCTACAGCCGGCTGGAGGTGAGTTTACCAATGGTAGCCAGGATCCAGGTTTTTATTCCGACGTCGCACCGGATGAACATGGCTTTCACAGCTTCATAGTTTCAGCTCATTGTTGGTCCGTCTGGCTGGAATCTCACCGTTCTGCTTCGCTCAGCATCACTTTAATTGGCTGCGACGAGGTTTAAAAGACCACAAACAGCAGAGAGCAGCTTGTGAACATCGTTTAGCAATGAAACCAGTTCTGGAGACCATCAGGTGGAAGCAAACATGACTTTAAAGGGATGAAAATGTTCCTCCAGACCTGCAGGATGCTCACAAGAGCTTAGATCTTCTTACATTTTTACAGGTTTAAGTTTCAAGTTTAGCTTCAATTTGTTTTGGCTAGCAAGGCAGCAGAATAAAAATGCATTTATTCACCATCAGAAAATGTGGTCAAGGTGAACCAGAAAGTGGTAAAAATGAGAAAATAGAATCAAGTAGTTCAGGAATCTTGGGAGGACGAGTGAAAGAACTGAACAGGCAGAGAAGCTTCATATGAAATGACTATTTATTCATGAAATCAGAATCAAAAAACTAAATCAGGTGCAAAGAGCCTCAAACTGACTGAAATAAGAGGTTTAAAATGACACAAAGAGATTCACAGCTGCTACAAACAGACACAAAATGGCTACAGACATGCAAAACAACAACAGAGATGCCAAACTACTCAAATATACTCAAACAGAACACAAAAGACACAAAAACGCCACAAAGACACAATAAAACTGCAAAAAGATGAACAAAAAGATGTTCAATCACCAAAAAAGAGTCACAAAACAGACTAAATAAAGTTGCACAACTACTACAAATAGACGCAAAATGACCACAAACTGAATCAAAATGACTACAAAGCGACACAAAATGACAGCAAAAAGATGCCTAGGGACAGTAAAGAGACACAAGGGAACTGCAAAGAGATGCAAAACTCATACAAGTAGATATGAAATGATCACAAAGTGGACCAAAATTACTACAGACTCGAAATCTCAACAAAAAGAATCAATAAACAACAATAAAGAGATGCAAAGTACCCTTAAAAAGATGCAGAACTACTACAAACAGATGCAAAGACAACAGCAAATAAACACAAAATGACCACAAAAAGATGCCTAGTGACTGCAAAGATTCACAAAAAGACTACAAACAGATGCACAACTACTTCAATAAGGGGCAAAATAACCACAAAGTGAAACAAAGCAAGTACAAATAAACACAAGACTCACAAAATGACCACAAATGGAACCAAAATGGCTGCAAAGTGACACAAAATGACAACGTAAAGATGGTTAGTGACTGGAAAGAGAGGCAAAGAAATGCAAAGAAATGCACAACTAGTACAAACAGATGCAAAATAACCACAAAGAAATGCAGAACTATTTCAACTAAAAGCAAAATAATCACAAAATGATACAAAAGAAGGACAAATAAACACAAAATGATCACAAAAGAATGCCTAATGTCCACAAAGAGACATAAAATGGTAGCAAAGAGACACAAAGTGACTACAGATGCAAAAGCCCAACAAAAAGCATCAATAAATGACAACAGAGATGCAAAGTGCCAGTAAAAAGATGCACAACTGCTACAAACAAACACAAAATGACCACAAAAGGATGCCTAATATCCACAAAGAGACACAAAACGACAACACAAAGATGCCTAGTGACTGGAAAGAGGTGCAAAACTCATACAAGTAGATGAAAAAAAGTGACTACAGGCACAAAGTCCCAACAAAAAGCATCAATAAACAACAACAAAGAGACACAAAGTGCCAGTAAAAAGATGCACAACTGCCACAAAGACACACAAAATGACCACAAAGACAACTGAAACAGCTGCAAAGAGAAAATGTTCACAAAAAGACAGAGAGACAAAGAGACACAAAATGAGCAGAAAGAGAACGAAAATGGCTTCAAAGAGACACAAAATAACAACAAAATGATGTTTAGTGACTGGAAAGAGACACACAAAGATGATAAAGAGATGCACCACTACTTCAAATAGGAGCAAAATGACCACAAGTGAAACAAAATAAGTACAAATCCACACAAAATGACCAGAAACAGAACCAAAATGGCTGCAAAACAACAACAAAAAGATGCTTAATGACTGCAAAGAGATGCAAAATGTGTACAAATAGATGCAAAATGATCACAAAGTGGACCAAAATGACTAAAGATGCAAAATCCCAACAAAGAGCATCAATAACTGTTAACAAAAGATGCAAAGTGCCAGTAAAAAGATGCACAACTACTACAAATAGATGCAAAATGACCACAAAAGACCCAAAATAGCTAGGCATGCTAAGCACCTACAAGAAGACACAAAATGACTACAAGGAGATGCAGAACTAATGTGAAAAAGGAGCAAAATAGCAATAAAGAGAGACAAAACAACAACAAATAAACACAAAATGACCACAAAAGGATGCCTAATGTCCACAAAGAGACACCAAACAACAGCAAAAAAGATGCTTAGTGACTGCAAAAAGATGTAAAACTTGCACAAGTAGATGCAAAAGAACCGCAAAGTGAACCAAAACGACTACAGGTGCAAAATCCCATCAAAAAGCATCAATAAACGAAAGCCAAGTGCCAGTAAAAAGATGCACAACTACTACTAATAGATGCAAAAAAGACACATTTCCTGTCTGTGTTGGGTCCAGTCAACCTGCACGGCTAAAGTTTATTTATTCTAATTATAAAAACTCTTCAACTACGAATGTTTGTTGAAGCCTTGAAGTTTTTTCTTGACGTGTCTGTTGATGTTCCTCTCCGACCTTCGTACTGTAAAAAGCAACACCCGACATCGATCTCCGTCGTTCTGCCGCTTCTTCATCGTATCGACTGTTTGGTTTCCTGACAGCAAACTGACCGACGCTGGTGTCGGAAACAGATGGAAGGGTTATTAAATGAAGACAGATGCCGTCATATTACCTGGGCGATACTTAATGAGTGGAATGGTTTTTCATCAAAGGACTCGGGCCCGACTCCCCCCGGCGTTCTAATGATCTGACTCCCTATAGATCCTGAAACCGAACCAACAGCGAGGAGCCCCATTGATCACGGAGCTACGAGCCAGCGGCCCACCGAATTAACATATTCATTTCAGCTGGCATTTAGCTGGAGAGAGACAGATGGAGGGAGGGAGGACGGTCGGGAGCTGAAGTGGAGGCAGAGGTGGAGGAGAAAAGATGAGGTAGGACTTTAATACCTCACTGAAATTACATTGAATACAGCGCTGGAATTAAATGTTAAAGAGAACGATGCGTTAAAACGTTTTCATTGCCTTTAATATGTCTCTCTCTGTTCAGACAGTCAAATCTTCAGCACTAACTCTGCTGCTGAAACTACTACTGACAAAACTGCTGTACGGTATTACAGTACCTCCATCAGAAACATACAGAATACAAGGAAAGTGAGTAAAATGTCACCTAAATATCAAATGATTCAACACTAAAACCACCGTTAAGTAACTGCCCTGCATGAACACGGTTCTAAAATGAGCTATGCACAGCAAAATCTTTTCAGTTTTGGACCTATGGGCTGTGACTATGTCTACATCAGGGCTCCACATGGAAATTAATTGTCAGAGGAATGTAAAAAAAATCTGATTTTAAGTCTTCATCAAGATGGTGAAACTAAAGTCAGTCCACCTGAGATTTCCAATCAACCAAACTGCATAAACATGGTTCTAAAATTAGCTATAAACAGCAGAACTATCTCAGTTTTAGACCTATGAGCTGTGACTATGTCTACATCATGGCCCCAAATGGAAATGGATTGACAAAGGAATTGAAGGAATCTGATTGTGAGACTTCATAAAGATGGAAAAGGGTCCAGGAACATCAATGAGAAATCACTAAAACAACGTTTCAGCAGTAATCAGGAGGTAAAGAAAGAGATATAGTACCGCTAATCAGGGCTGCATCTGAAAATCTCCAGAAATGTAACTCCCACAGCCATGATGCTTGGTGAAGACACATACAGATTAGTTTCCAGTAGATCATAATGATTAAAAGGCTGCAGCAGATGACTCATTTTTAATAACTGGCCCTTGAAAATGGAATAAAAGACAAGAGTGGCATTGGTTCCCCATAAAGTACCTCTAAGTGTATATATATATATGGATGGATTCAAGTTTTCTACTGAAAATACAGTCTTTGGTCGACATTTCATCAATTTTTAAGATTCTAATAACAATAGAATAAAATGATTCAACATGATCTCACCCCTATTTATTGGAGTACATCTTTTCACTGGCACACCACTTTTTTCATAGTTGGCCAGCAGAGTATCTACTCTGATGAACAATCAAAACTAGATATTTATACTGGAATTTCAGGCCTCAAAGTAGAAACTCAGTGCAATGAAAGTGAAGCTAAACTGAGTCCACTTGAGATTTCCAATCAGCCAAATATATATATATATATATATATATATATATATATATATATATATATACTGTATATATGGATGGATCCATGTTTCTACTAAAATAGTCTTTGGTTAACATTTCTATACAATACAATACAATAACTTTATTAATCCCTGAAGGGAAATTCAATATTGTTTCACCAACATTTGAGGCTCTAACATCAGTTGAATCCGATGTGTGGAAAGTTTGACAAGGCAAGATTCCAGTTATTAGATATTTTGACAAAATGAGGGGACTGAATGTTGGTGTTATATGTGCAAAGGTACAAGCTGCTTCCATGACGTCTTTATGTTGAAATGAAACAACACATGAGGCTTAATGTTCCTGTACATGCACCTGAAAAGGACACTGAGCAGAAAAACTGATAACACGCGTTGTTAAAATCTCCTGTTTATTGGCAGCAACAAGACGAGTGAAACAGATCAATCCGGCATTAAAGCAAAAAAAGAAATCAATACAAAACACTCGTCACTCCTGGCCTGTTAAAGCAGCAAAAAACTGGAATCTTGTCTTCTTTATTCAAAAAATTTCCACAGTTCTTTTGTTCAGGTGGAACATTTGGCTTCATAATGTGGTGATTATTGTGTTTATTTGACCGTCAGTGGTGCAGGCAGATAAAAATCAAGGGTGGGAAGAGAGAATCAGTAACAGTTAAGCCAGCGGACTCCACCTGTGGTCATATTTGATGAAAACATGATCTCTGGATTGAAAAGGCGGAGATGAGTGGACGGATTGGCCGGCAGGATCATCAGCCGGAGATCCTTCCTCGAGTGAAGAAAAGGTAAAAATAGCACCCAAGACAAAGAACAGAAACCAGATGTTACAGAACACATAATTTAAAAAAATGACAGAAAAAACTGGTACCAGATGAGCTTTAAGAGCAGCTGAATCTATGTTGTTCTGTCCAGAAGCTAAATTAAAAGGGTGAATCCTTGAAAGTTTTAATAAAGTTTGTAAAAGCACGTTTTCCCACAGAAAACGAACTGATGGAGGTTTCCTTAATGAATCAGCGTCGATAAGATCTGATGAATTCCTGATTGGATGAATTTTATCCTGTGGGGATCGGGGGAAGATTTAGTTTCGGTTCGCTCCCCATGCCCCCCACATTAATCAGAGTTTTGTTTAGGGAGACTTTGACAAAGGTTCTCTGACTTTCACCTGCAGGCTAATTAATAAGAAAACACACTCGGTGTTTCTGCCGAGGCTTTAAAGTGATGATTCTGCAGGAGGCAGCTTCACGTATTGATCCTCTCATGTGTTTCTTATCAACCGGCGCTGATGCATTTCTGTAGCGTCGGCTGAAAATCTGAAAATTATTCCCTCAGTATCACTGATCTGACCTTATATATGTGTTGTTTTTGCTGACGCTGTCCTTATTTACAACCTTAGCGGGCCTGAAAACCTCAAGGAGCCTGTTAGAAACACACAAACACAACATTTTCTGCACTACTTAGAGCCCTTTTGGTTATTTGAATTAGAAAATGTATGTTTTTTTTCTGTGCACCTTTGAATGGTTGAGAAAAGGTTTTATTTCACGTTTAAATTCAGCAGCAAATGAATCAGAATAGAACTACGGTATCTTGTGTTCCATTATTTAGGTTGAATATTTGCCATTTTCACTATTAAAGCAAAACACTTGAGATTTTAAACCAAGTTTTCAGGAGCTTTAAAAGTTCCTATACAGTGAAAATCCAATTTTATTGGGGTTTTGTATGTTTTACAAACTTGGAGGGGGAAAATAGCGGACGTAGAACTTCAAAGACGCTTACTTTTGTCATTCCTTCAATTAATTTGATCCACTTTATACATTTAAACCGAGGAACCAATAGTAATCCAATTGAAACGCTTTATAACCCCACCTCCTTACTGATTCTTACTGTCAACTCTTTATAATTGATGTGATAGGATTCTGCAAACTGAAATGTCTGAGCAATGAGCAAAGAAATCTCCAAATGTTCTGCTGTTGGCGGCAAGAATGAACACAAAAGTCTTCATGCACCCAAACTTGTCCAAAATGACTCGAAACTTGTGCAAAAAATGTTCCAAATGTTTTCACAATTACTCAAAATCTATCCAAAATTGTTCAAAATTTGCCCAGAAATGCCTCAAATTTGTCCAAAATTACTCCAAATTATTCATAAATTACTCAAAATCTGTCCAAAAATGCTCAGAATTTGTCCAAAATTACTCCAAATATGTTTAAACTGATTTAAAACTGTCCAAAATTACTCAAAATCTCTCCAGAAATCCTAAAAATATGTCTAAAATGACTCCAAATTTGCCCTTAATTTCTTAAAATTTGTCCAGATTGATTTAAAACCTCTGAAGTGTTGAACAAAGCAAACCAGACTGGTTCCTGCTGGTCCCATCAACAACAGGAAAACCCGTAATGTTAGCATGTTGTGCAGCTAATGTGGCTAACATTAGGTTACTGTACTTTCATGTTAGCATCTGTTAGCTTCTCTCCTGCTCTCTGTGCTCATTAAACTGTATTTTAATAACAGCTGAACTCAGAATAAATCTGCTCTCATTTATGTTCTACTGTTTCTGGTGTCTGACAGCAGGACGAGGATGAAACTCAGAAATTCAGAGCTAAAATATGGATTTTATAACGTCATTTGACAAAATTTAACAAAAACAATAACAGTGCTGTGAATTAAATTATATTTACATCTAAAACTGACATCAAATAGAAAGAAAATAGGAATTCTGTTGCTGCCGATCACAAAAATAGAGGGAGTTTCCTTCCTGAAGGGGGCGGGGCCAGCAGCAGCTCAGCTACATTAAAGCTACAGACACTCATTTTGAACAAAACTAGTTAAAAAGTCATGAAGAAAAGACACTTCTTTGTGGTGTTTTTAGCAGAGAGACTTTAATTAATTTGCTAAAAAAAAGTGTCTCAATATGCGATCTTCAGAAGTATTTTTAGGGTTCATGGTAAAGTTTAAGTTTTACATATACATTTTGCATAAGCCACAGATATAAATGTAGAATAGGAGGCTTTCTTTAACGGGGGTTTAAATTGGAATTTAATGCTCAGAAGTTGAAATTTTCTAGCTGGGCGTTTGCAGCTCTGTGTGCATAAATTTAAAGTCATTTAGAAGAACTGTTGACTATATAGTGGAGGAAGTAATTATATGTCTATGTACAAAACTGCCAATTAAATCTACATTTTTAAAAAAGCCTCACAGAATGACTGGAATAATTTAACTTTTTCAGAACACAGAGAGCCTCGTTGATGAGTTTAAATTCATTAAGAGTATAAATTCAGTCACTAATCAGTTAAAGCAGGTACAAACACAATTCTGATTTGTGAGGTTTACCAGAAAAAGTTCCGGCAGATCTGAAAAGATCTGAGCTGAAGGAGTCGCAGTGAAGCGTGGTTAGCCTTTAGTCTGCCATTGAAGTGATGTAAGACGGCAGCTTCCACTGAAGGCCTCGCAGATAAACAATAAGACACAACCATCATGACTTTCAGACAGACGAGAACACACAACTTTTTCACACACGACGCCATGATAAGCGCCATAAACATAATAATAAACCTGGAGGCAGAATGATGGTTGTCGGAGTGAAGTGGAGGCCGGAATATAAATCACACAGCTATAATCCAGAACAGGGAGGAAAACACAGACGGCAGTATTTGTCCTACAAATCACAGCAGTGTTAGTCAGGCCTGCATGATGCTGGAAAAAACTGACAGATTTTCTACGATATGACAAAAATACAAGAAGGTTCAGAATAACTCTACTTTAGGAAATAATAATTCTAGAAAGAGTGGGCTGATTTTGACTAGGATTGCAGCTGTTTAGAAAATAAAAAATAACTTAAAGACTGAAAAATTACTTTTTGTGAAGACATTTTCATGCAAACCACCAGGGAATTTAGGGAAGTGTGTGTGTATGGGGGAGGGGGGGGGATTGTTGTGGTGGTGGCTGTTGTGGTGGTTGTTGTAGTGGTTGTTGTAGTGGTGGTGGTGGTTGTTGTAGTGGTTGTTGTGACGACTGTTGTTGTGGTTGTTGTTGATGTTGTGGTTGTTGTGGTGATTGTTGTGGTGGTGGCTGTTGTGGTGGTTGTTGTGGTGGTTGTCATGGTTGTTGTTGTAGTTGTTGTGGTGGTTGTTGTGACTGTGGAGTGCTTGTGACTGTTGTGGTGATTGTTGTGGTGATTGTTGTGGTGCTGGTTGTTGTGGTGATTGTTGTGGTGACTGTTGTGGTGGTGGTTGTTGTTGTGACTGTTGTGGTGGTGGTTGTTGTTGTTCTTGAATTAAGCTAAATATGTTTGGTTTTGTAGCCAAAGCATTTCCATTCACTAGTTGCACATATTGCCAAATTGATTGCTAATTATTTTACTGAATAGAGATAGTTGTCATGATCATGTTTTTAGTGTGAAACTCCCACATCTGGGAAACATGAAATTCTCCAGAATTCTCCATGTTTTTTTTTTTTTTTTTTTTAAAGTTATTTTTTTGGCCTTTTTGTGGGCTTTATTAGATAGGCGCAGTGAAAGACAGGGGAGAAGAGTCGGGGGAAGACATGCAGCAAAGGGCCGCGAGCGGGAATCGAACCCAGGCCGCTGCGTTGAGGACCAGTCCCTGTACATGGGTCACCCGCTCAACGCGTTGAGCTATACGGGTACCCCAGAATTCTCCATGTTTTGAGTCCCAGATAACACATAAGTAAACTCTGAACAATATCTGTGATATGAACCGACCCATAAACTTATCATGAAGGAGAATTTTTGAGCATTTGAAAAGCATCTGTCCTGCAATGCAGCGAGGTCTGACAAAATACTTGAGTGTTTACTGCAATGCAATACTTATTCCTGGTAGAAAACATCCAGTACTCATTGTTTCCTTGCTACAGAAAAACGATTTACCACAGTAAAAAACCTTCCAAAGTGGTGAATTCCTGTGTGTGGAAACAATAAGCCCCCTGCAGTGTTCCGGAGTCAGAGAAGTCTTCACATCAACTGATCCGTTTACTCGGACTGGACTTTCTGGATTGTGTTTGGCGTCTCAGTGGTATCAGAGCTGAACGCCTCCACCAGGTTTTGATTCGAGGCTGATTTGGGTTTGAGCGTCGGCTTACTGGAGGATTCAGCTAACAGAGCTGCACAGAAAGCTCATTTTCACGAACTGCAGGGACCTCAGGGCTGAGCGATGAGCGATCTGTGCCAGCCACGGCGGTGGAGACGCCCACGAGGTGCAATTTTATCTTTAGCCTTCAATTTGAAGTCAAACTGCTTCTGTTTCTCCACTGCAAAAACCTCCTGTTTCTTTTTTTTTTTGCTGTGATAGTCTGCCAGTAAAAGTTTTTTTTTCCCCTCATCTCAAATTGGCAGCAACAAGTGTGTCAGCAGCTCCGTTTAAATCGAAGCTGTTGTTTTTTTGTTTTTTGGAGAGTAAATCATGGCTGCTGATGGTGCACAGCTGTGTGTACACTGCACAAATACATCAGTGTGAAACATACTGATTTTCCTGCACGGACAGGTAGTTACTGCACACAGATAAATAAACCTGCAGCAGGATGATCCCACCGCAGGCCTGTTTGTTTCCACCTGATGAATCGAATGTTTCTTCTGTTTTTGGCTCCGATTTTGGTCTTCCCCGACTCCTGAGGGAAATTTCTGGATCTCAAACTGCTGCCAAAGCTGCTTCATTTCTGACTGTGTCCTTCTGCTTGGGCTGTTTTTGGAGCTTTTTCTCTGAGAAAAAAACGCCAGAAAAGCAACACTCGGGGCTAAAATGCTCGTGTCAGAGTGAGAAAGTGGTTTTAACTAACATTACAGACTGTTTTTTTTAGCACTATGATGCAGAAATACATTTACCAGGTATTATTTAACTACACAAATAACATACATGATGAAGTGAATCCATGCCAGAACCATTTTTATGTTAGATGTTTGAGCAAAAATACAGATTTTCCAGTTGAGGAAACTTTTAACATGTTTGAATGACAATAAACTGAACAGAGCTGAACAATCTTGAGAATAATTGATTAATTAGTCATTAGGTGACTACAAAGGGCATGGTTACTCCCCTACAGTGTTACATAGCCACTGTTTGCTGCTACACTATTGCAATATTTATGTTAAAAATTTTGCATATTGCACGTTTAAAGGAAGCTGAAGCTAAAAACAACTATGGGAACTGTGGTGTCCGGTTCAAGAACATCAGCATTCACTGTTTTGCAGATGATGTGGTTCTGTTTGCTTAACTTGTTGCTACTGTAGTCTGGTATGATGATAATAGAAATAATAATAACAAGAATCAATAACAATAAGACAAAGAATTAGCACTAATTCTATAGCAAAGATTCAGTTTTTGTGTGTGTTTTTTCCCCATAAAAACAACAGTGGAATCATGTTAAACTGGCATTTAAACGGTTCAAATCATGAAAATGAATGAATATTTGTCAATTCTGATCATGTATCAATTATTGTACAACAATTTTATGTGGACATTCTTTGTCTTGAAGGTACTGAGTGTGAACATTTGTTTAAAAATGTGAAACAGTGCAAAAAATAATAAAGCATCAGATGATACTGGATAAAATAGTAATTATAAGTTGAACATAATATTAATATCTAACATTTTGTACATTTTTTAAGTGGACATTTTTGTCTGTAAGGTCCTGAATGTGGTAATTTTGTTAAAAATCTAAAACTGCGCAAACAATAATAAAGCATTAGACGATTTTAGGTCAAAAACTAATCATTAAAAGTGGAACATAATACTAATATTTGACATTTTATGCATTTTTTAAGTGAATATTTTGGTGTTTAAGGTCCTGAGTGTTTTATTAACTTTTTTTAAAGGTGTCATCCAAAAAGAATGGCATTTAAAGGGTTAAAATTTTGAAAATGAGAGAATAATTGCCAATTCTGATCATATATCAATTATTATACAACATTTTATTGTGGACGTTCTTTGTCTTAAACGTCCTGAGTGTGAACATTTCTTAAAAATCTGAAACGGCACAAAAATTAATAAAGCATCAGATGATACTGGATAAAACAGTAATTAAAAGTGGAACATAGTAGTAATATCTAACATTTTATGCATTTTTTAAGTGAACATTTTGGTCTTTAAGGTCCTGAGTGTGAAAATTTTTGTTAAAATTCTAAAACTGCGCAAAGAAGATTAAAACAGATGAAAAAAAATTGTCATTAAATTATAAAACGAATATATAACATTGTATGCATTTTCTTAAGTAAACAGTTTGGTCTTTTAGGTCCTGAGTGTTTTATGAAGCATTTTTAAAGGCGTCATCTAAAAAGAATGCCATTTAAAGGGATAACATTTTGAAAATTAATGAATTTTTGATAGTTGTGATGATATATTTATTAATATACAACATTTTTCCATGGATATTTTTGTATTCAACGTCCTGAGTGTGTGTTGTTATTCAAAATTAAACAGTGTGAAAATGAATGTTTTATAATGTCAGAAATGAGGGACAGAAAGGGGAATATCATCTAAATGTGCAGCATTTTTATGTGTTTTTTATGAGGTCAAATTTTTGTCTTTAGGGTCCTTTCTATAGCTTCTTTAAAGTGACTGAGGATTAAAAAGACTCCAGCAGGACTTCTTTCTGCTCAGCGTCTGTTTCCCACCTGAAGGTTTAAATCTGAACATTGAGCATTTTAGCTTCTCCTGCTTTAACACTTTTAAATAAATAGAAATAAAAATGAAATCTGTATTTAACTTGTTGAATGTGTCGCTGGGAAAGGGTTAAAACTGAAAACAGAAGATGAGGACACGAGCCGAGAGGATCGGGGAGAGGTAGATTCAATTACACCTGGCCTCTGGTCTCCTAAGGTTGTCACGGTAACAACAACACCTGGTGGTGAACGCTGCAGCGCTACACATAGACACATAAACAGACACACACACACACACACACACACACACACACACACACACACACACACACACACACACACACACACACACACACACACACACACACACACACACACACACACACACACACACACACACACACACACACAAACAAACCGACGGTTGGTGTGGACGAACGAGACGAATAAAAAAAAATAATAAACAGCCGGCCTTCAGAGAGTGATACACACATCAGCACACATATACACAAATAACTACACGTGTATAACTACACAACTACACACATATACACATGTAACTACTTATGTAACACGTACATATACCCAACACATATACACAATTACACACACAAACACCACTACACACACTGATATAAACAGAACTACACGCACACATAAACATAACACGCATATACACATATATGTACACAACTACACATGTAAACACACACGCTCTTAAACACAACTGCACACACATACACACAACACATATATACACACAACTACACACATAGACACAACTACACATATATAACTACACAACTACACACACACATAGACACAATGTATACATACACAACTGCACCCACAACTACACACATACACAACTACACATACTTGTAAACACAACACATATACACACAACTACACACACATATTAAGTTAATTTGAGAAAATTTTAAGTCAAGCATTTTGAGCAAATCTGAAATCCTTTTCATTCATTAAAAAAAATTGTCATTTAAGGCAAATGTTGAGTTATTTGGATGAATTTTGAGTAGATTTCAAAGGTTTTCTTTCATTTTGGACACATTCTTGGTTTTTTTAGACACATTTAATTCAAGCACAACTTGGTTCACATAGAATTTATTTTCCAGATAGTTCTTTCTGAGTCATAAGATTAGAATTTTTGTGTTTGAGGACACTTTTAGGGCAAAATTTGAATCATTTAGGATTTTTTTTTTGTTGTTAATTTCTCAGTCACTTTGGATGAACCTGTGGACTCTGCTTCTACTTTGGTCCGACATGTTCCTGGTGTTCTGTTGTTTTATAGAACCTCACAGATCCTCCTGAAGAACCAATAAAGGGCCGCTGTTGTTTTCCTGGGAGCGTTGCCGTGGTAACCAGCAGTTTAATAACCTGAGCGGTGGTTGACCTGTTGACCGGACGGCTGAACATCTGATTCTACAGAATCAGAACTCACAGACATCCACAGGAAGCTTCAACAATAAATACGACAGACTTTATGGGATTCTGGACACATTCATGTGATTTAAGACAATTATGAGGATTTTATGCACGAATAAGGAGTCATTTAGTCCAATTATCTGTTATTTTGGACTAATTTTAAGTTACTTTCCACAAAGTTTCAGTCATTTTTGGATCTTTCTGGTCATTTACGGAAAATTTGAAGACACATTTTGATTTTCCAGGTATTTAGGAGACTTCTGAAAAAATGTTGAGTTATTTTCAACAAAGTCTGAGTCATTTTGGACAAAGTTTTGAGTCATGTTTGGCAATGAGTTTAGTAATTAAAATAGATTTTGAGTCTTTTTGCCATTTATGACATATTTGGAGTCACGATGGACACATTTTGAGTAATTTTAAACATTTTTGGGGGTCATTTGGGACAATTATGGACAAATTTTGAGTTATTGTCAACAAGGTTTGAGTCATTTAGGACAACATTTGAGTCATTTTGGATTTTTCTTGTCATTTAAGATAAATTTACAGTCATTTTTGGAGCATTTAGGACAATTATTTGTCATCTTAGACTAATTTTGACTGGTTTTCATCAAAGGTTGAGTGATTTTGGACACATTTTTTCATCATGTTGAGTAATTTTCTCTCATTTAGTACTGATTTGGGTGGTGTTTATGACAACTATTTACCATTTTGGGAATTTTTAAAATCATGTTGGGCATTGTTTGTTGTCTTGCTTTTGTCATTTTGGACAAATTTTTAGTTATTCAGGATTTTTTTTTGTTATTACAGAGAAAACTGGGGTCATAACAGAGTTATTTTCAACAAAGTTGGAGTTATTTTGGATGAGTTTTAGACAATTTTTAGGTAGTTTTAGACAAACTTTGAGTCTTTTTCAACAAAGTTTGAGCCATTTTGGACAAGTTTTTACATCATGTTGGGTAATTTTCTGTCATTTTGGACAAATGTTGGATCATTCTGGACATTTTAGGGGTATTTAGGACAATTATGGGCAAAATCTGAGTCATTTTCAACAAAGTTTCAGTCATGTTTGAGAAGGTCTAAGGCATGTTCTGCAAATACTTTGGTCATTATGGACAGTTAATACAAAATTATACATATTTAGAGTCACTTTTTGCCTTTTTTTGTCTTTTCCGCACTTTTTTCACACCCACCTGGTTCCTTTAAGACAGATATTAGGTAATTCCAGACAGATGTATTCCAATTAAGACAATTATAGGGCTATTATGGACAAATTGTGACTCATTTTTGTACAATTATTTGTCATTTAGGACACATTTTGAGTCAATTTCAATAGAGTTTGAGTCAAGGTTTGAACAAGTTTTGAGTCATGTTGGATTCTTTATTGTTGTTTAGGACCGATTTGGAGTGATTTTGAAATTTTTGGGGGCATTTAGGACAATTATATGTAATTTCAGGCAAATTCTCAGTTACTTTCAACAAAGTTCTTGTCATTTTTGAGTAAGTTTTTAAGTCATGTTGGGAAATCTTTGTCATTTAGGACTAATTTTGAGTCATTTTGGATTTTATTGGTCATTTACGACAAATTTGGAGTCATAATGGACAACTTTTGAGGTTTTCTGGATATTTTGGGGGCATTTAGGACAATGATGGACAAATTTGAGGTTTGAGTGATTTTTGTGTCACGTCGGGTATTTTCTGTCATTTAGGACAACTTGATATTTTGAGGGGACAATTATTTATCATTGAGGACACAATTTGAGTTATTTTCAACAGTTTCAGTCATTTTGATTTGTTTTATCATTTATGGCACATTTAGGCCACATTTTGAGTCATTTTCAACAAAGTTTGAGTCAGTTTAGAATGTTTTTATTGTCATTTAAGACAGATTTGGGGTCTTTTTTTTACATATCTGGTGCATTTAGAACAGTTATTAGTCATTTTACACAGATTGTAATTTATTTTTAAATCATTTTGTACAGGTTTTTCAGTCATGTTGCAAAATTGTTCACCATTCAGGACAAATCTTCAGTCATTTTGGACTTTTTTGGAGCATTTGGGACAATTATTTATCATTTAGGACACATTTTGGGTCATTTACAACAAAGTTTCAGTCATTCTGGGCCAGTTTGGGCCAGTCATGTTGGATAAAAATATAAATAAAAAACACGTCTCAAGAGCAGGTCGGTCTGTTTTTGTTTTCTTTGTGGCAGAAAAACAATGGGAGTTGTAAAACTTTCCTCAGACGGAAAACAAAAGCCGTCATTGGCTGATTGACAGTCCTCATTCATCTCTGTAATTGTGTTTCAGCACCGCTATTTAAAAAATTACCTGAGTGTGTGTGTGCTAGCGTCTGAAGGCGAAGCTCGCCTGGAGGTATTAACCACGTCAGGCCTCATTACACAGAAACCTTTCCTCTGTCGCTGCTTCCTTCGCCTCTCATTCGCTTTTTCATTCCTTCTGCCCCTCAACCGTGAAATCTGTTGGGTCCTCAGACTGTAGATCTGCAGCATGTATGGTGGAAGTGAACACACCCACTGAAGCTACAGTTTATTGGGATGGAAGACATCCATCGTTCCTGTAAAGACACTTTTCTTTTTCTACGTATTCAACATAAATGCGAAGTTGAAACTGTGGAGCCAAAGGGAACAACCTGATGACGAACATGGTGTCGCCCACTTGGTGTCGCCTGCAGTCAGAAGCTGGAACTTTGCTTTGACATTCAGGCGTTTATTCCACTCCAAAAAAATCAAACCAGCAGCACCACAATGTGGGAAGGTAAAGTCATGTCTCTGCACTTCCTGCTAGGTTTAGAAGGTTTGGTATGTTCAAAAAGACTCGAAATTAGTCTAAAATGACTCAAAACTTGCCCGAAACCATTTAAATTTGCGCAAATAGACTCAAATTCTAACCAAAATGAGTCAAAATGTCCAAATGACTTTAACCTTGTCTAGAATGACAAAGACTTGTGAAAAATTACTCAAAATGTTTCCAACATGACAAAAAACATTTACCTAAAACAATTCAGAATTTGTGCAAAATGATTCAGTCTGTCCAAAATGAGACAGAATGTGTCCAAAATTTGAAAAGTTGGACCAAATCAATTCAGAATTTGTCCAAAATGATGCAAAGCTTCTCTACAGTGACAAAGATTTATGAAAAATGACTCAAAATCTCTCTAAAATGATTCAAAACTGGTCCCAAATGACAAAAATCTGCTCAAAACAATTTAGAATTTGTCAAAAATCATTCAAAGCTTCTCTAAAATGACAAAGATTTGTGCTAAATTACTCAAAATTTGTCTAAAACCATTCAGAATTTATGCAAAAGGACTCAAATCTTGTCTAAAATGACAAGGATTTGTCAAGAATGACTCAAAATGTGTCCAAATGGCTTGAAACTTGCCCAGAATGACTTAAAACTAGCACAAAATTAACTTTCCCCCCCCAAACTTGTGCACAATGACTCAAAGCTTCTCCAAAATGCCTCAGACCTGGTTCAAGATGACAAGAATTTATCCAAATTTAATCAAAATCTGTCTCAAATTACAACAATTGTCCCAAAGCACTGAAATGACTGAAATCTTGTCTGAAATAACAAGGATTTGTGAAAAATGATTCAAAGTCTGTCCAAAATGAGACAAAACGTGTCCAAAATGACCCAAACCTGGTCTAAAATGACAATGATTTGTAAAGAATGACTTGAAACAGAATGATTAGAAACTAGGACAAAATGACAATTTTTTTTTCACACTTGTCCAAAATGACTTTGTCCAGAATGCCAAGAATTGATCCAAAAAGGCTCGGTCAGGCCAAAATGAGACACAATGTGTCCAAAATTTGAAAAATATGGCCAAAACAATCCAGAATTTGTCCAAAATGACCCAAACCTTGTGTAAAATGACAAGGATTTGTCAAGAATGACTCAAAATGTGTCCAGAATGACTTGAAACTTGGACCAAATTACGATTTTCTCCCCAAAAATTTTTCCAAAATTGCTACAAATTTGTCCAGAATGAAAAAAAATTCACCCAAAGTTACAAAAATGTTCCCAAAATGACTTAAAACTTACTCAGCCTTTTCCACTATGACAAAGGAATGTCCAAACTGACTTCAAGTGTTTTCAAAATGATTAAAATCTTGCCTGAAGTGGCTTAAAATGTGTCCAAAATGACTCGGAAACTCTCGATATTGACTCAAAGCTGAAAATTTTCCCAGAATGACAAGAAATTTCCCAAAACACTCAAACTTTGTCCAAAATTGCTCAAAACTCATCTATAAAGACTCAATAAATGTTCCAAATTCTTTCTAATTCAATCCAAATTGATGAAAATCTGTCCCAAAATCCTACGAATTGTCTTGTTAAAAGCTCTTTGGAGACTAAAGGAAACATATTTTTTTTTGGTTCTTTGGGTTTTGTTTCAATGGAAGTGTTTAAAGGAATGGTTCCAGTTTGCATCTTTATATTAATTATTAACCAAACTCTTACTTCCTGTCAGGCAGAATTCATTAAAGCTTCACTCAGAAACCGTCGGATCTTTAAAGAGACGATAAATAAAATCAGAAAGTGACTCAGATCATCAGTTCTTTTCTCTGTCTGACCTCCATCATCACCACTCAGGTGTGGCAGCTAGCGTAGCGCTCCGCTAACCACAGAGACGCTCATCCATTTAAAACCTATTACACACACACACACACACACACACACACACACACACACACACACACACACACACACACACACACACACACACACACACACACTCTCAGGTCATTAAGAACATATTAGAGGTTCTGTTCGTATCACAGCGGTCGTTAAGAATCTGGGTCACAGAAAACTTATTAACGTCGTTCAGGAGCGAAACCGACGGCAACAAGGTGTGTTTGATGGATGGACGCAGGTGTGTGAAGCTCCGCCCCCTCACTCCACAGCGGTAATAGGGTATGTTTTAAAGTAGAAGAAGAAATTAAACATCGGTCCAGTGATTTACCGTTTGTCTGAACCTCTGACTGTTTCACAACTCAGACTTTTATTTTGGTGAATTATAATGATATATTATAAGTAAAACCAAATAAATTAAACGTGGGTGAGTCAAGAAAGACAAAATAATATAATTTAATGAGACACCTTTACAGTGTTTGAGTGCCGGTTCTTTAAAGAACTTCTTGTTAAAAGGTTCTTTGTGGAGCTAAACTGGTTTGTTTTTGGCATCACTGTGAAGAACCATTTCCTTTCCTATTACAACCTTTATGTTTTAGCTCTTATTGGTGTTTTTATTGACAATAAATGGGGAAATGAAGACAAAATATTAATATTTAGAACAGGAAATAAGAACAATAAAGATAGAAAAAAGCCTAAAGAAGGAAGAAAAATAGAATTATTATATAATGAGGCACCTTTAGGGGTTCTTTGTAGCGTTTATCTAACCAGCAGGGAACATTTCCACAACTATGAGTAACATTAGCTACAAGTTCTAATTATTTATTAATGAAAATGTTTTAATCTAATGTTCAAAAGATGTTTAAAGAATATTTTTATTTCCAGTAATGTTCCTACAAAGTTAATATAAAGCTTTAATATCAGCATTAAAAGGATGTTTTCAGGAACGTAGATGATGTTCTATGATAACAAAGGAAGAATGTTCTTGAACCAACTTTCACAAAAGATTTTCCAGATGTTACTGAGGCCTCAGAAGACAAAACGTTTTCTATGTAAGGTGTTCCTGTACTGTGATGTATTGACAGAGGTGGAACATTTTACAATGTTCTAAGGATGTTTTGGAGATGTTGTTGAGGAAATACTATATACAACGTTCTTCGATAGAATATTCTCACAATGTTCCATAATAACAAAGGAAGAACGTTCTCAATACAACATTAAAAAAAAAATGCTTTCCAGATGTTATTGAGGCCTCAGATGACAGAATGTTTTAAAATGTTCCTGATACATTAAAGACAGAACATTTTGTCTTTTTGTCTTTTTGTTGATGGATCCTGATATTTCATGATGTCAAAGGAGAAATGTTCTCAGCCAACATTTAAAAAAATGTTTGCAAAATATTTTTGAAGCCTCAGATGACAGAACGTTCTCTAGATAAGACATTCCTGTACTGTGATGGAATATTTTGCAATGTTCTAAGGATGTTTTGGAGATGTTGAGAGAACACATTATATAATCTATAAGATGTTCCCACAATGTCACAGGATCAGACAGCAAGAATGTTCTCAGTTCAAGGTTTAGTTTGAAGAACATTAGGGCATCATGTTCTAACAATGTTATCACCAGATACTTTTAGAACATCTTTTGTTATCCTGCCTTTAAGAAGAACATTCAAGGAACTAAAGTTCCTGCTAAAACATTGTTGATGGAGCGCATTATAGAACGTTCTTCTAGAAAACATCCTCAATGTTCCTGAATAACAAAGGAAGGATGTTCTCAAACCAACATTAATGTTTGGGGATGTTGCTGAGGGAACATATTATAGAATCTATAAAATGTTCCCACAATGTTACACAAAGTAACAGGATAACAAATGAAGAACATTTCCAATTAAACCTTCAGTTTTGAGAACAGACAACATTTTTAGAAGATTTTCAGTCATGCTGCATTTAAGAGAACATTCTGGGAACTAAAAGAGAACTTCCAGCTAAAAATATCAGTAGAATTTTGCAGAACTTTCTCTGAATGTTTCTAGAACAAAAATATGTGGTTGGGTAAACGTCTGATGTTGGATAAACTCCTGCGCAAGGGTTCTTTTGGGAACTAAAAATGGTTCATCTTTGGCAGCATTACGAAGAACCATGGTTGGTTCCAATTAGCACCGTATATAAGATGAAACAAGAACAGATTGAGATGAACAAGAGAGAAGCATGTTAGAGGGGTTCAGCCTCTGAGAAAACTGTTCCTTAAAGAAACATTTGATAACCTACAGCATCACTGTGAAGAACCGCTTTTGGTTCCATTTAGCACCTTTATTTTTCAGCAGTCAGACCACATAACTGCTGAGAAAAGATGCTTTTATATTCAATGATTCATAAATAGAAAGAGCAGACAATAAACGTGGTGTATTTATTAACACTACAGGGGGAAAAGACACACAAAATATTATTATTATCAGAAAAAGACGGATTAAATGAAGAAAGTCGGTTCACAGGGAATCTGTGGATTTGTTGGTGGCAAATTACAATTCTGTGCCTCAGGTGGTAAACACCCAGAATGTCGAGTCGGAAGTTTTATTGCAAGATTCTCTGATCGAAGGGACAAAAACACAGTATTAGCATGAAAAAGTTCCTCTGAATACAATCTGCTGTTGTGCTGTGTTGAACCACACCTCAGTTCTGTCTGAAAACTGGTTCCTGCTGTGGTTTAACATCAGATTCCTTCCAGTAAGTTCCTTTCACCTACTGAAAGTCATCAGTGTGTCCGGAAAGAACAAGTAGTACTTCCACATTCTGATAGTCATAAGGTCAATAACATTTAGGATTATTTACACAAGAACATCAATAAACTCTCTCTAAGAACTGAATCAGGGCGGTGAAGACCTGAGCGTCATCCGCCATCTCCCTCTCTGCTGCTTCCTTGCTGAGCTTTGCCAAGCGCTTCAGCTCCTCAATCTTCAGTCGTGTCTCCTGGATCATCGGGTGGATTTTGGTTTCCCTCCTGCCGAGATCCGACTTCTTCCTCTCTTCTAACTGCTCTTTCAGCAGAATGACTTTGTGGGACTTGTGGTCTAAAACCAGACACAGCATGCAAACGCAGGTCTGGTCTGTCTTGCAGAAGAGCTCCAAAGGTTTGTCATGAATCGTGCACATCCTCCCTTCCAGGTTCTCCACTGGATCCGTCAGCCGGTGTCTCTTCAGGCGCGACGCCGTCAGGTGAGGCTTCAGGTGAGTCTCGCAGCAGGAGGCCAGACACACCAGGCAGGACCTCAGAGCTTTCATTTTATTTTCGGTGCAGATGTCGCAGGGAACCTCCCCTGGTTTGGCTACTTGCTAGTTGGGGCTTCGTCTTCCTGCCGACTTCCTGAACTGAGCAGCCATCTCAGAAATGAAAGTGTTGACTCGCAGGTCCAGCCTCCGGTAGAACGGCTCTTTGCAGGACGGACACTGGCACTGGATGTTGGTGTCCCAGTGTTGCATGATGCAGTTTTTGCAGAAGTTGTGTTCGCACGGCAACGTGACGGGATTGAAGAAGACATCCAGACAGATGCCGCACAGAAGCTGCTCTTCAGTCAGCAGACAGCTGGCGGCCGACATTATGACTCTCTAAAACAAAAATTAAAGCTCGACATTACAACACTGTCATTAAACAATTTGTATGATCCTGCTAATGAATTCCAGAGCGGGATTCTGGGCAAATGAGTTGAAATCATGCAGAGTGGTTTTACTGCACCTGTTGAGCGTGTGCACAAAATAAAAGCAGAAAAAACTGTAAATCATCAGCTGGACTCACCGATTTTGGATGATGAATCTCTCAAAGGCCTTTAATTTCTACAAGTAAAGCCTTCATGAAACGTCTGTCTTGTCTGTGGTTTTGTCTTTTGTCTCTGCGGAACTTCAGTGCTTTAATTCTCACATCAGGAATTTAGCCGAGAACGCTGCTACGCCTCTTTGTGCAGGTGAACTGGTTTGGTTTGTTGCTGCCTCATGATCTGTTTTTCATTCCTCTCCTTTTCTGGCTCAAGTCCAAACTCAGCCAAACATGCTTGGCTTTGCAGCTGTGTTTTTGTTTTTCATTTATCTGTTTGTTCTGAATCAGACCCTGATTTTTTGCTGTTGTTGTTTTCTAGCTGAGACTTGCTGGAGACATTGTACAACAGATTTCTACAAAGTAATGTCAGTAAATAAAAGATTTTAAACATAAAACAAGTGATTTGCCTGAGTATTCATTCCCTTCAAGTCAGTATTTAGTAGAATCACCTTTGGCACCAGTCTGCTGAAATTTTTCCTTGTTTTATTTAAATAAAACTGTTCAATCTCTGTCAGGTTCCAGAGGAGTCCTGAGTGAACAGAACTTTCCTAATTCTCAGTTGAATTAAGGTCTGGACTCTGACTCGGCCTCCAAGAACTTCCACCTTGTTGTCTTTAAACCATTTCTGAGTATCTTTGGCTGTTTGCTTCGACTCATCATCTTGATGGAAAACAAATCTTCTCCTAGTCTCAGTTCTCTTCAGACTGCATCAAGTTGTCCTCCAGGATTTTTCAACACTTTGCTGTTTTAATTTACCCTCTACCTTTAAAAGCCTTCCATGGCCTGCTGCTGAGGAACATCATGATGGCAGGATCATGATGTGAAGCACGGTGGTGTTGTTAATTTCTCACCTCCATAAAAAAAAAAAAATAAATAAAAATAAAAAAAAAAAAAAAAAAAAACATTCTGGACATTTTAGGGGTATTTAGGACAATTATGGGCAAAATCTGAGTCATTTTCAACAAAGTTTCAGTCATGTTTGAGAAGGTCTAAGGCATGTTCTGCAAATACTTTGGTCATTATGGACAGTTAATACAAAATTATACATATTTAGAGTCACTTTTTGCCTTTTTTTTGTCTTTTCCGCACTTTTTTCACACCCACCTGGTTCCTTTAAGACAGATATTAGGTAATTCCAGACAGATGTATTCCAATTAAGACAATTATAGGGCTATTATGGACAAATTGTGACTCATTTTTGTACAATTATTTGTCATTTAGGACACATTTTGAGTCAATTTCAATAGAGTTTGAGTCAAGGTTTGAACAAGTTTTGAGTCATGTTGGATTCTTTATTGTTGTTTAGGACCGATTTGGAGTGATTTTGAAATTTTTGGGGGCATTTAGGACAATTATATGTAATTTCAGGCAAATTCTCAGTTACTTTCAACAAAGTTCTTGTCATTTTTGAGTAAGTTTTTAAGTCATGTTGGGAAATCTTTGTCATTTAGGACTAATTTTGAGTCATTTTGGATTTTATTGGTCATTTACGACAAATTTGGAGTCATAATGGACAACTTTTGAGGTTTTCTGGATATTTTGGGGGCATTTAGGACAATGATGGACAAATTTGAGGTTTGAGTGATTTTTGTGTCACGTCGGGTATTTTCTGTCATTTAGGACAACTTGATATTTTGAGGGGACAATTATTTATCATTGAGGACACAATTTGAGTTATTTTCAACAGTTTCAGTCATTTTGATTTGTTTTATCATTTATGGCACATTTAGGCCACATTTTGAGTCATTTTCAACAAAGTTTGAGTCAGTTTAGAATGTTTTTATTGTCATTTAAGACAGATTTGGGGTCTTTTTTTTACATATCTGGTGCATTTAGAACAGTTATTAGTCATTTTACACAGATTGTAATTTATTTTTAAATCATTTTGTACAGGTTTTTCAGTCATGTTGCAAAATTGTTCACCATTCAGGACAAATCTTCAGTCATTTTGGACTTTTTTGGAGCATTTGGGACAATTATTTATCATTTAGGACACATTTTGGGTCATTTACAACAAAGTTTCAGTCATTCTGGGCCAGTTTGGGCCAGTCATGTTGGATAAAAATATAAATAAAAAACACGTCTCAAGAGCAGGTCGGTCTGTTTTTGTTTTCTTTGTGGCAGAAAAACAATGGGAGTTGTAAAACTTTCCTCAGACGGAAAACAAAAGCCGTCATTGGCTGATTGACAGTCCTCATTCATCTCTGTAATTGTGTTTCAGCACCGCTATTTAAAAAATTACCTGAGTGTGTGTGTGCTAGCGTCTGAAGGCGAAGCTCGCCTGGAGGTATTAACCACGTCAGGCCTCATTACACAGAAACCTTTCCTCTGTCGCTGCTTCCTTCGCCTCTCATTCGCTTTTTCATTCCTTCTGCCCCTCAACCGTGAAATCTGTTGGGTCCTCAGACTGTAGATCTGCAGCATGTATGGTGGAAGTGAACACACCCACTGAAGCTACAGTTTATTGGGATGGAAGACATCCATCGTTCCTGTAAAGACACTTTTCTTTTTCTACGTATTCAACATAAATGCGAAGTTGAAACTGTGGAGCCAAAGGGAACAACCTGATGACGAACATGGTGTCGCCTGCAGTCAGAAGCTGGAACTTTGCTTTGACATTCAGGCGTTTATTCCACTCCAAAAAAATCAAACCAGCAGCACCACAATGTGGGAAGGTAAAGTCATGTCTCTGCACTTCCTGCTAGGTTTAGAAGGTTTGGTATGTTCAAAAAGACTCGAAATTAGTCTAAAATGACTCAAAACTTGCCCGAAACCATTTAAATTTGCGCAAATAGACTCAAATTCTAACCAAAATGAGTCAAAATGTCCAAATGACTTTAACCTTGTCTAGAATGACAAAGACTTGTGAAAAATTACTCAAAATGTTTCCAACATGACAAAAAACATTTACCTAAAACAATTCAGAATTTGTGCAAAATGATTCAGTCTGTCCAAAATGAGACAGAATGTGTCCAAAATTTGAAAAGTTGGACCAAATCAATTCAGAATTTGTCCAAAATGATGCAAAGCTTCTCTACAGTGACAAAGATTTATGAAAAATGACTCAAAATCTCTCTAAAATGATTCAAAACTGGTCCCAAATGACAAAAATCTGCTCAAAACAATTTAGAATTTGTCAAAAATCATTCAAAGCTTCTCTAAAATGACAAAGATTTGTGCTAAATTACTCAAAATTTGTCTAAAACCATTCAGAATTTATGCAAAAGGACTCAAATCTTGTCTAAAATGACAAGGATTTGTCAAGAATGACTCAAAATGTGTCCAAATGGCTTGAAACTTGCCCAGAATGACTTAAAACTAGCACAAAATTAACTTTTCCCCCCCAAACTTGTGCACAATGACTCAAAGCTTCTCCAAAATGCCTCAGACCTGGTTCAAGATGACAAGAATTTATCCAAATTTAATCAAAATCTGTCTCAAATTACAACAATTGTCCCAAAGCACTGAAATGACTGAAATCTTGTCTGAAATAACAAGGATTTGTGAAAAATGATTCAAAGTCTGTCCAAAATGAGACAAAACGTGTCCAAAATGACCCAAACCTGGTCTAAAATGACAATGATTTGTAAAGAATGACTTGAAACAGAATGATTAGAAACTAGGACAAAATGACAATTTTTTTTTCACACTTGTCCAAAATGACTTTGTCCAGAATGCCAAGAATTGATCCAAAAAGGCTCGGTCAGGCCAAAATGAGACACGCTGTGTCCAAAATTTGAAAAATATGGCCAAAACAATCCAGAATTTGTCCAAAATGACCCAAACCTTGTGTAAAATGACAAGGATTTGTCAAGAATGACTCAAAATGTGTCCAGAATGACTTGAAACTTGGACCAAATTACGATTTTCTCCCCAAAAATTTTTCCAAAATTGCTACAAATTTGTCCAGAATGAAAAAAAATTCACCCAAAGTGACAAAAATGTTCCCAAAATGACTTAAAACTTACTCAGCCTTTTCCACTATGACAAAGGAATGTCCAAACTGACTTCAAGTGTTTTCAAAATGATTAAAATCTTGCCTGAAGTGGCTTAAAATGTGTCCAAAATGACTCGGAAACTCTCGATATTGACTCAAAGCTGAAAATTTTCCCAGAATGACAAGAAATTTCCCAAAACACTCAAACTTTGTCCAAAATTGCTCAAAACTCATCTATAAAGACTCAATAAATGTTCCAAATTCTTTCTAATTCAATCCAAATTGATGAAAATCTGTCCCAAAATCCTACGAATTGTCTTGTTAAAAGCTCTTTGGAGACTAAAGGAAACATATTTTTTTTTGGTTCTTTGGGTTTTGTTTCAATGGAAGTGTTTAAAGGAATGGTTCCAGTTTGCATCTTTATATTAATTATTAACCAAACTCTTACTTCCTGTCAGGCAGAATTCATTAAAGCTTCACTCAGAAACCGTCGGATCTTTAAAGAGACGATAAATAAAATCAGAAAGTGACTCAGATCATCAGTTCTTTTCTCTGTCTGACCTCCATCATCACCACTCAGGTGTGGCAGCTAGCGTAGCGCTCCGCTAACCACAGAGACGCTCATCCATTTAAAACCTATTACACACACACACACACACACACACACACACACACACACACACACACACACACACACACACACACACACACACACACACACACACACACACACACACACACACACACACACACACACACACACACACACACACACACACACACACACACACACTCTCAGGTCATTAAGAACATATTAGAGGTTCTGTTCGTATCACAGCGGTCGTTAAGAATCTGGGTCACAGAAAACTTATTAACGTCGTTCAGGAGCGAAACCGACGGCAACAAGGTGTGTTTGATGGATGGACTCAGGTGTGTGAAGCTCCGCCCCCTCACTCCACAGCGGTAATAGGGTATGTTTTAAAGTAGAAGAAGAAATTAAACATCGGTCCAGTGATTTACCGTTTGTCTGAACCTCTGACTGTTTCACAACTCAGACTTTTATTTTGGTGAATTATAATGATATATTATAAGTAAAACCAAATAAATTAAACGTGGGTGAGTCAAGAAAGACAAAATAATATAATTTAATGAGACACCTTTACAGTGTTTGAGTGCCGGTTCTTTAAAGAACTTCTTGTTAAAAGGTTCTTTGTGGAGCTAAACTGGTTTGTTTTTGGCATCACTGTGAAGAACCATTTCCTTTCCTATTACAACCTTTATGTTTTAGCTCTTATTGGTGTTTTTATTGACAATAAATGGGGAAATGAAGACAAAATATTAATATTTAGAACAGGAAATAAGAACAATAAAGATAGAAAAAAGCCTAAAGAAGGAAGAAAAATAGAATTATTATATAATGAGGCACCTTTAGGGGTTCTTTGTAGCGTTTATCTAACCAGCAGGGAACATTTCCACAACTATGAGTAACATTAGCTACAAGTTCTAATTATTTATTAATGAAAATGTTTTAATCTAATGTTCAAAAGATGTTTAAAGAATATTTTTATTTCCAGTAATGTTCCTACAAAGTTAATATAAAGCTTTAATATCAGCATTAAAAGGATGTTTTCAGGAACGTAGATGATGTTCTATGATAACAAAGGAAGAATGTTCTTGAACCAACTTTCACAAAAGATTTTCCAGATGTTACTGAGGCCTCAGAAGACAAAACGTTTTCTATGTAAGGTGTTCCTGTACTGTGATGTATTGACAGAGGTGGAACATTTTACAATGTTCTAAGGATGTTTTGGAGATGTTGTTGAGGAAATACTATATACAACGTTCTTCGATAGAATATTCTCACAATGTTCCATAATAACAAAGGAAGAACGTTCTCAATACAACATTAAAAAAAAAATGCTTTCCAGATGTTATTGAGGCCTCAGATGACAGAATGTTTTAAAATGTTCCTGATACATTAAAGACAGAACATTTTGTCTTTTTGTCTTTTTGTTGATGGATCCTGATATTTCATGATGTCAAAGGAGAAATGTTCTCAGCCAACATTTAAAAAAATGTTTGCAAAATATTTTTGAAGCCTCAGATGACAGAACGTTCTCTAGATAAGACATTCCTGTACTGTGATGGAATATTTTGCAATGTTCTAAGGATGTTTTGGAGATGTTGAGAGAACACATTATATAATCTATAAGATGTTCCCACAATGTCACAGGATCAGACAGCAAGAATGTTCTCAGTTCAAGGTTTAGTTTGAAGAACATTAGGGCATCATGTTCTAACAATGTTATCACCAGATACTTTTAGAACATCTTTTGTTATCCTGCCTTTAAGAAGAACATTCAAGGAACTAAAGTTCCTGCTAAAACATTGTTGATGGAGCGCATTATAGAACGTTCTTCTAGAAAACATCCTCAATGTTCCTGAATAACAAAGGAAGGATGTTCTCAAACCAACATTAATGTTTGGGGATGTTGCTGAGGGAACATATTATAGAATCTATAAAATGTTCCCACAATGTTACACAAAGTAACAGGATAACAAATGAAGAACATTTCCAATTAAACCTTCAGTTTTGAGAACAGACAACATTTTTAGAAGATTTTCAGTCATGCTGCATTTAAGAGAACATTCTGGGAACTAAAAGAGAACTTCCAGCTAAAAATATCAGTAGAATTTTGCAGAACTTTCTCTGAATGTTTCTAGAACAAAAATATGTGGTTGGGTAAACGTCTGATGTTGGATAAACTCCTGCGCAAGGGTTCTTTTGGGAACTAAAAATGGTTCATCTTTGGCAGCATTGCGAAGAACCATGGTTGGTTCCAATTAGCACCTTATATAAGATGAAACAAGAACAGATTGAGATGAACAAGAGAGAAGCATGTTAGAGGGGTTCAGCCTCTGAGAAAACTGTTCCTTAAAGAAACATTTGATAACCTACAGCATCACTGTGAAGAACCGCTTTTGGTTCCATTTAGCACCTTTATTTTTCAGCAGTCAGACCACATAACTGCTGAGAAAAGATGCTTTTATATTCAATGATTCATAAATAGAAAGAGCAGACAATAAACGTGGTGTATTTATTAACACTACAGGGGGAAAAGACACACAAAATATTATTATTATCAGAAAAAGACGGATTAAATGAAGAAAGTCGGTTCACAGGGAATCTGTGGATTTGTTGGTGGCAAATTACAATTCTGTGCCTCAGGTGGTAAACAACCAGAATGTCGAGTCGGAAGTTTTATTGCAAGATTCTCTGATCGAAGGGACAAAAACACAGTATTAGCATGAAAAAGTTCCTCTGAATACAATCTGCTGTTGTGCTGTGTTGAACCACACCTCAGTTCTGTCTGAAAACTGGTTCCTGCTGTGGTTTAACATCAGATTCCTTCCAGTAAGTTCCTTTCACCTACTGAAAGTCATCAGTGTGTCCGGAAAGAACAAGTAGTACTTCCACATTCTGATAGTCATAAGGTCAATAACATTTAGGATTATTTACACAAGAACATCAATAAACTCTCTCGAAGAACTGAATCAGGGCGGTGAAGACCTGAGCGTCATCCGCCATCTCCCTCTCTGCTGCTTCCTTGCTGAGCTTTGCCAAGCGCTTCAGCTCCTCAATCTTCAGTCGTCTCTCCTGGATCATCGGGTGGATTTTGGTTTCCCTCCTGCCGAGATCCGACTTCTTCCTCTCTTCTAACTGCTCTTTCAGCAGAATGACTTTGTGGGACTTGTGGTCTAAAACCAGACACAGCATGCAAACGCAGGTCTGGTCTGTCTTGCAGAAGAGCTCCAAAGGTTTGTCATGAATCGTGCACATCCTCCCTTCCAGGTTCTCCACTGGATCCGTCAGCCGGTGTCTCTTCAGGCGCGACGCCGTCAGGTGAGGCTTCAGGTGAGTCTCGCAGCAGGACGCCAGACACACCAGGCAGGACCTCAGAGCTTTCATTTTATTTTCGGTGCAGATGTCGCAGGGAACCTCCCCTGGTTTGGCTACTTGCTAGTTGGGGCTTCGTCTTCCTGCCGACTTCCTGAACTGAGCAGCCATCTCAGAAATGAAAGTGTTGACTCGCAGGTCCAGCCTCCGGTAGAACGGCTCTTTGCAGGACGGACACTGGCACTGGATGTTGGTGTCCCAGTGTTGCATGATGCAGTTTTTGCAGAAGTTGTGTTCGCACGGCAACGTGACGGGATTGAAGAAGACATCCAGACAGATGCCGCACAGAAGCTGCTCTTCAGTCAGCAGACAGCTGGCGGCCGACATTATGACTCTCTAAAACAAAAATTAAAGCTCGACATTACAACACTGTCATTAAACAATTTGTATGATCCTGCTAATGAATTCCAGAGCGGGATTCTGGGCAAATGAGTTGAAATCATGCAGAGTGGTTTTACTGCACCTGTTGAGCGTGTGCACAAAATAAAAGCAGAAAAAACTGTAAATCATCAGCTGGACTCACCGATTTTGGATGATGAATCTCTCAAAGGCCTTTAATTTCTACAAGTAAAGCCTTCATGAAACGTCTGTCTTGTCTGTGGTTTTGTCTTTTGTCTCTGCGGATCTTCAGTGCTTTAATTCTCACATCAGGAATTTAGCCGAGAACGCTGCTACGCCTCTTTGTGCAGGTGAACTGGTTTGGTTTGTTGCTGCCTCATGATCTGTTTTTCATTCCTCTCCTTTTCTGGCTCAAGTCCAAACTCAGCCAAACATGCTTGGCTTTGCAGCTGTGTTTTTGTTTTTCATTTATCTGTTTGTTCTGAATCAGACCCTGATTTTTTGCTGTTGTTGTTTTCTAGCTGAGACTTGCTGGAGACATTGTACAACAGATTTCTACAAAGTAATGTCAGTAAATAAAAGATTTTAAACATAAAACAAGTGATTTGCCTGAGTATTCATTCCCTTCAAGTCAGTATTTAGTAGAATCACCTTTGGCACCAGTCTGCTGAAATTTTTCCTTGTTTTATTTAAATAAAACTGTTCAATCTCTGTCAGGTTCCAGAGGAGTCCTGAGTGAACAGAACTTTCCTAATTCTCAGTTGAATTAAGGTCTGGACTCTGACTCGGCCTCCAAGAACTTCCACCTTGTTGTCTTTAAACCATTTCTGAGTATCTTTGGCTGTTTGCTTCGACTCATCATCTTGATGGAAAACAAATCTTCTCCTAGTCTCAGTTCTCTTCAGACTGCATCAAGTTGTCCTCCAGGATTTTTCAACACTTTGCTGTTTTAATTTACCCTCTACCTTTAAAAGCCTTCCATGGCCTGCTGCTGAGGAACATCATGATGGCAGGATCATGATGTGAAGCACGGTGGTGTTGTTAATTTCTCACCTCCATAAAAAAAAAAAAAAAAAAATATATATATATATATATATATATATATATTTATTTTTATATATATATATATATATATATATATATATATATATATATATATATATATATATATATATATATATATATATATATATATATATATATATATATATATATATATAAAAATAAATAAATTTTTAATCAATGTAAAACAGCTATTTTATATGTAGGTCATTCCAATATACATTTAAAAAAAATAACATTCATTTTTTATGAAAAACAGGTGAATTATCCTCATTGAACCATGATCTGTGAGCGGTAAAGAACACCATTGCACTACTGCTTAGTAATGGAGATTATTAATGAGATATAAGCTATGTTTATTGGGATTTTTTTGGTTTCTGTCATTTTTGGATAATTAAACATTCCCAGGAACATCATTGGTGTTCCTCAGACACTAATATGATATGAGCGTTAAATGTTAAAACAATTCATTGTATGCCTTAATAATCAGTTCTACATGATTTACAATGGATTTAGTGTGTGTATATATATATATATATATATATATATATATATATATATATATATATATATATATATATATATATATATATATATATGGATGGATCCATATTTCCTACTATAAATACTGTCTTTGGTTGACATTTCACCAACATTTGCGGGCCAGAGCATCACTAGAATTTAGGAATTTTTAAAAAATTTTTGCCTTCAAAAAAATCTTGGAAGCCATTTTAAAGGTTCAATATCTCCAGAAATGTAATCCCCACAGCCATGAAATTTGGTAAAAATGGAGACAGAATAGTCTGTCAAAGCTTTCTCAATTTGGGGCCTATGAACTGTGACTATCTATGTCTACTTCATGGCTCCACATGGAAAAGAACTGCCAGAGGAACTGAAAAATATGACTGTAAAACTTCACAGGGATGGAGAAGGATCCACTCAGATGAACACATCTTTCATTGTGACCACTGCAGCCATGATTAGTGGTACTATGGCTCCTACTATACCTCCTGATTACTGCTGCAACTGTGTTTCACTGATTTATTATTGGTTTTCGTACCTTTGTGAAGTCTCACAATCGCATTGTTTAAAATTCCTCTGGTAATACTTTTCCATGTGGAGCCATGATGTGGACATAGATAGTTACCATGCATTATAGGTCAAACGCTGGCAATGTTCTGCTGTTTATAGCTCATATTAGAATTTAATGGTTGTGGGAGTTATATTTCTGGAGACAACCCTTAAAATGGTGGGTGAGATGTGTTTGAGGGTAAAAAATACAAAAAAAAACAAAAAAAATCTCAGGTCTGAAAAGAAATAAAATCTCAAAATTCATTTTTTCCCCCTGGATGTGGACATATTTAGTTACAGTCTCAGTCCACAGCTGAGCAAGTTCCGGTGTTTTCATTTTAGATTTTCATGGCTGTGGGGGTTTTATTTCTGGTTTTCTTGATCTTTTTATATTCAGTATTTCTGGGTTTTAAAATGGGACACATTTAGACTGGATTTATTAACGTTCACTAGCAGGGATCAGAAGCAGGAAGACTTTAATTGAGCTCTAATTGCTTCCCTGGTTCGTCTGGTATTCGTAAAATGCAGAAAGTTGACACCCTGAACAGGCCTTTCTTTCCTTTTTTTTTCTTTTTGATTTGTCACAGAGGAAGAAACGCAGGCGTCACTAATAAGTTTCCAGTAGCAGCAGAAAGAAAAACTTTCTCTTATTATTCACACTCACAGTGACAGGAAAGAGGCCTGTTGATTTTCAAGCAGGGAGTTCGCGGAAGATCAAACTTGGGTTTTGCAGCTTCGCTCAGACGTGACTCTCTCAGTGCATATTGGCTGCAATAAAACAAGCTGTCAGCCGAGCGCTCACTCTTTTGTTCTGCCTAAGCTGCTGACGCTACGTCGCTCGCTGCATTGTCACCGCAGCTTTTTAAAACCTCTGCTCAACGCTGTCAGGCTCTCTGGAGTCGGTCCTTAACTCCATCCTTCTGTTGCTCGACTCATTGAGTTTCAGCCATTCCAAAGTGGATTATATACACCAGAGTGGATAAATTGTCCAAAAGAGGGGTTTTTCCCAGATTTAAAATGATTTTAAAAATGGAGATTCGATTTTACTGGTGTTGTCTGTTCATTCACTTAACTGTAATTTACATTTCTGTTCTTCTAATGCTCAGAAATAAAAGGAAATGTATTTAAACCTTTGAATTCGGAGCAGTTTCTGGGAGTTTTGTTGCTCCTCTCACATTCTTACCAACTTTTGAGGCCTGTTAGGTTGGTATTGTGTTCCCATAAAGTTCCTGTTAGTGTATATAGATGGATGGATCCATATTTCTACTAATATACAGTCTTTGATTGACATTTCACCAACATTTGAGGCTCTAACATCAGTAGAATTCAGGAATTTTTCCATTTTCACCTTTAAAGAAACCTTGGAAGCCATTTTAAAGGTACATTATCTCCACAAATTTAACTCCCGCAGCTATGAAATTTGGTGAAACCACAGTCACAATAGTTTCCAACAGAAGCCAAGTTTTTACTTGGTTGCCCTTGAAAATAGAAAAAAGTACAAAATATGGGTGATGTTGTAGCCCCAGAAAGTTCTTGTAAGTGTATATATATGGATGGATTCATATTTCCTACTGAAAATACAGTCTTTGGTCGACATTTCACTAACTTTCGAGGCTCTAACATCAGTAAAATTTGAAGTGTGGCAATACAAGTTTCTAGTTTTTACATAGTTTGACAAAATAGGAGACAAAAACTGGTGCTCATACAATACAACACGTATTGTATTGTATTGTATGAGCACCAGTCGAGCTGCTTCCATGTTGTCTTAATGTTGTAGTTTAACAACATATGAGGCTGGTTTTTGCCTCGATGTTCCCATACAGATACTTGAAATGAACACTGAAGAGAATGTGATGATAATTAAACTCACATCAGAATAAGTCTTGTATTTATTGAAACCCATCATGGCAACAACGAGACAAGTGAACAGGAAATCAATGCTGCACTAAAAGCAACTGAAGAAATCAATGCGAAAGACTCATCATTCCTGCCATGTCAGCCTTCACCTGTCAACCTTTCCACACATCAGATTCTACTGATGTTAGAGCTGCAAAAGTTGGTGAAATGTCAACCAACGACTGTATTTTAGTAGAAACATGGATCCATCCATATATATATATATATATATATATATATATATATATATATATATATACCTACAGGAACTTCTGTGGACACAATACCAGTCTCATTTGAAAATGTTGAGCTTTTTTTCCATTTTCAAGGACCAATAATTAACAATTTGGCTTCTGTTGGAACCATTCAATCATTTGGATCAGTTGGAAATGATTCTGTCTGCTTCTTCACCAAATTTCATGGTTGTTGGAGTTTTAGTTCTGGAGATATTGAAGCCTGAAAATAGCTTCTCTTTCACAGCAACCACTGCAGCCCTGATTAGTGGCACTATGGATCCTTCTAAACCTCCTGATTACTGCTGCAAATCTGTTTCATTGATTTATCGTTGATTTTCCTGCATCTTCATGAAGTCTCACAATCAGATTTTTTCAAATTCCTCTGTTCAGTTCTTTCCCATGTGGAGCCATAGACATAGACAGTTCCCACCATAGGTTTAAAAAAATGACAACATTCTGCTGATTATAGCTCATTTTAGAATTTCATAGCTGTGGGAGTTATACTATAACCCTGAAAATGGCAGGTAAAATGTGGTTTTTTTTTTTAGGGTAAAAATAGAAAAATTCCACAGTTTGAAAGCAAATATAATTCTCAAATTCAACGAAAGTATTTTAGTTTCGGGTCCAAAATGAGAAACAACTAAACTCTGAACAAAATCTGTCTCCAGACTCTCCCACATACAATCACCAGAAATAACAAAGCTGCAGTATTTCCTGTAATCAGTAAAGGTCAGATCTGATTATAAGCTGCAAACGGCTCTGATTATTCAGTTACTAGAGAAGTTTCACACAAAGACAAACCTTCATTATCACCGTGGACGGACATGAAGTTCTGTGTTTTTATGACATTTTGATCCAGATAAAGCAGCAGTGACGGATCCAAACCAGTCATCCTCACTCGTTTCAGCCTCACGAGTGCATAAATGAAAAGCACATAAATAAACAAAACCTCTGCACAGGGCTGCAGGTCCATCGACACGTTTCACTCACAAAAAGAAAAAATAAAACAGCTTTGGTTTGTGAAAAACGAGTGATTTCATCAGTCATATTAAATGATATTAACCCATCTGTCACAGAAAAGCCTGGACTGACGTCACGTTCCCCTCGATGACGGTAAAATGATGAACAGAAGCTTTAATTTGCTTGAATTTACATTTTTGAACATCAAGTCAATTTATATAGCATTAGATTTCTATTAGTTTCTGTTTTATATTATGGTTTAGCTACAGTGATTAAAATTCAACCCTTCAACTGTTTTTTGGCATTTTTCGTTCACTGTTGGCTCATTTTTCACTGCAAACACCAAGGACACGTTGGCTCTACATAATGGAAATATTTACATTTTTAATTAGTTTCTCCAGTCGAATCCTATCATTGCAAATGCTTTTTTTTTTTTGAAATTTTAATTAAATATCAAGATTTTATGCTCGGATTTGCTTAATTTCTAGAAAAAGAACTTAATGCCAAAAATAAGTCGTTTAAAAGCTATCAGAAATGTGAACATCTGTTCATTTTTTCTGTTTTTACAGTTTGTGGCTTGTTTAAGTGATGTCATTTTTGTGATTTTTTCAATATTAACATATTTGTCAAACCCAGCAGCAGGTTTTTTGGGGTCAGATTACTGAACATAAATGATGTTTTGATGCTTTGATGGAGTAGAAGGCTGATCTTTTTTCCATCTTTTGCTAGAAATTAGGAGCAAATTTTCCATTATTGTTGTTTTATTGTTGAATTTGTGTTATGTCATATTTTGTACTTTGAGACTGCACATAAAAACATGCTTTTAATCCCTTCACACTGTCACTACTTTTACTTTGAAGCTCTTTTCTTGCTCATAAGAACCAGCCAAACATCCTGTATCTTGTTTATTTCATACAGTTAGATCTTTCATCATTTGATTCAAAAATACTTTTTTACATATTCACATATTTTTGAAAATTAGCTTTTATATCAGGGTGTCAAACATGCGGCCCGCAGGCCAAAACCGGCTCTCTAGAGGGTCCAATGTGGCCCATGGGACGACTTTGTAAAATGAAAAAATGACAGAGAAGACATTAACTGCAATTTGTAAGTTTGTAAAACTGTAAATTTAAAGTAATTTCCTGACTATGACAAGTTGTTTTGATCATAAAGCAAAATACTAGATTGCTCTTTGTTCTTTTGTGTCTCATTTTTGCAATATTTTTTCTTGTTTTTGCCTTTTTTGTCTGAATTTGTCTCATTTTTTTGTCGTTTTGTTTCTCATTTATGTCGTTTTGTGTTTCCTTTTTGTCTCGCTTGTTTTTTGTCTTATTTTTGTCATTTTATATTTTGCTTTATTCATTGTTTTATGTCTCGTTTTTGTCATTTTGCATTTTTTTTGTCTCACATGTGTTTTTTGTCTTATTTTTGTGTCACTTTGTAAATTTTTTGCCACATTTTTTGTCTCTTTTTTGTTTTGTTTCATGTCGTTTGTCTCATTTTTTGTCGTTTTGCATCTCATTTTTATCATATAAACTGAGGCATAATGCTGTTGAAACTGAACAGGTTGTTCGTAATGTTTTGTAAAAAAAAAAAAAAAAAAAAAAAAAAAGATCATTAAATGTGAACATTTTCAGAATGTGCTTTTTGCCCTAAAGCAAAGGAAAAATTTAAAGTTATTTAGAGGTTATTATGCTGTGATGTTACTGGTCCTTCCCACTTGAGATCACATTGGACTGAATGTGGCCCCTGAACTAAATGAGTTTGACACCTCTGCTTTACATTGTGGAAGAAAAGAGTTAGTATTGTAAAATTGTCATGTTTTTACCTGTATCTCGCCATAAATCAACATTTTTTTCATAAATGTGTAGATGAGTTTGTCTGGAATCTGGAAACATCAGAACCACGATGGTGAAAACTATATTTTTATTGTCTGACTGATATGAACATTTAAAATGAAGCTGCTGCTTGTGTCGTTTAGTTTGACTCTTCTGCCATCTAGTGGCTGCTGACAGTTTATTCTGGGATCAGAATTCAGCTGAAAGTAAGTGGACAGAAATCAGTGAACTAGACTGATAATAAACCTGGTCTGGCTTCTTTAATGTACTTAATTAGCTACAAACTCTCTGTTGATTTTAATTTTTTTTAAAAATATATGAACATGAGCTGATGTCTAAATCAAGCAGTGACAAAAACTAAATTATCCTCCAACACCAGAATGGGCAAAATTCTGAGTTTTATTACGAATGTATTGATTGCTTCCATGAGAACTTTCCTTTCACTTACATTTTTACTTATTTAAAAATATTCTCTGTTTAATTGTTGGTTATTTAACTGTTTCTTTTTAAGTTATTTTGTTGACTGTATGAATAAGTAAAGACATAAAATAACCACAAAATGGCACAAAATGACAGAAAATGACTGTAAAATGGCAGAAAATAATTACAAAGTCACAGAAATTGCCTACAAACTGGTAGAAAATGATTAAAAAAAATAAGCAAAATGACTCCAAAGTGACATAAAATGATCAAAAAGTCACTGCAAAGGTCATAGAGTGACACAAAGTGGCCAGAAGTTGCCGCAAAATTCCACAAAGTGATGAAAAATCACCTCAAAGAGACATAAAATGACCAGAAAGAGACACAAAGATACAAAACGACTACAACGTATCAAAATCGGACAATAAAATCATCACAGAGACACAAAATGACCACAAGAAGACACAAAATCACTATAAAGAGAAACAAAATCACCACAGAGACAAAAAATGACCGCAAATAGACAAAATGACCACAAAACGACCACCAAGTACCAAAACCAGACAATAAAATTACACCAAAGAGTAACAAAATTACCACAGGGGCAAAATCGTCACAAAGAGACACATAAATTGGCTACAAGCTAGTAGAAAATGCTCAAAAAATAAATAAAATGACTCCAAAATGACATAAAATGATCAAAAAGTCTCTTCAAAGGTTATAAAGTGACACAATGTGGCCAGAAGTTGCCACAAAATTCCACAAAGTGTCACAAAATAATTGCAAGATCAGAAGAAATCGCCACAGCTTTATGTACAAATTGCCAGAAAGTCACTAAATATTCGCAAAGTGGCACAAATTGGCCGCATTGTGAGATAAAAAGACCACAAAGACACATTAAAATGTCACAAAATAACCACAAATTTACACAAAATCTCCATAAAATGACACAAAATTGTCACAAAGTCACAAAAAATTAGCACAAATACCTGACAACTGTTTGGAGAAACACTTTAAAGATTGTGAACTGAAAAACTGAAGCGTTTGTTGCATCCAGGAGTCACATTATGCAGTATTTTCACAACAAAAGCTTCTGATGGCAGTTTAGCACGTGTTAACAGCTGTTTGAAGCTTCATCACACGAACCAGTGGGAACAAACCGACACATAAACAGCAGCTGAGTGAAGCAACAGAAACAGAAAACAACAGAAACTTCTCACCTGTTGTTCAGTTTATCCTGAAGAACATCAGACACCTGAAATCTGTCCAGAACGTCCAGCTGAAGGTCGACCTGCAGCTTCTTCAGCAGCTTCAAGAGGAAACGACAAAAGTCATCCAGTTTCACTTTGAGAAGATCAGGTTTAGACACAAAATGACACAGTAGCACGCAAAATTACTAACATGAGACACTAAATGACAACGGAGACAAAAAGAGATGGAAAACAATCACAAAGAAACAAAACCAGATTTTAAAAAATGACCACAAAGACACACAAATAGACCAAAAAAGACAAAAGAGACAAACAGTAACTACAAAGAGACACAAAAAAGAGACCACAAAGTACCAAAACTAGACCATAAAATGACCAAAAATACACAAATGACTACAAAGACAGAGAAAACGACTACAGAGAGATACAAAATGACAACAGTGACACAAAATGACCACAAAGACACAGGAAATGACCACAGAGAAACGCAAAATGACCACTAAGTAACAAAAAGACACAAAATGACCACAAAGACACAGAAAATGACCACAAAGTACCAAAACCAGACAATAAAATGACCACAAAGAGACACAAAACAACCACAAAGAGATAAAAAGAGACCCAAAGAGAGACAAAAAGACTACAAAGAGACACAAAATCTCCACAGAGATACAAAATCACCACAGACAAAAAGACACAAAACCACCACAAAGAGACACAAAAGCACCACAAAGCAACAAAAAGACACAAAACTATCAAAGGGTACCAAAACCAGACAATAAAATTACCCCCCAAAAAACCACAAAATGACCACAAAGACACACAAAATTACCCCAGAGAAAAAGAGAACACCACAAAGAGACACAAAATCATCACAGAGACACAAAATGACTGGAAAATGAACACGATGAAACAAAACAAAGCAACAACAACAAAAAAAAAACTACAAAAAGACACGACGAGACCACAACACAATCACAAAATAACACAACTAGAGTTTTAAAAAATTACCACAAAAACATCCACAAAGACACAAAATATGATCATGGAGACACAAAACACCCCAAAACAAAGAGTCCACTAATGAGTATACACTGGACATCATAAAAGACACACATCGACAACTGGCCGACAGAAAACACCACAAAGACACAAAGTTAACTAAAGTCACCACATCTGGACTGACTTTGTCCCTGCAGTCATCGGTTCATCATGTTCTACCTCAGAAACTGTTCCTTCAGACTTCACCTGACTACTTCCTGTTCCACCTGATCCACCTGTTCTCCAATTGGTCCGACATCGACCACATGGGAACAAGCTTTATGTTTGTTTCTTCCACCTGTGGCAGAACTCGAGTGTTCACACCGTCACTAGAAATCAGGGATTCAAACCATTTTAAAACACAAATCTAAAAGTCTAAAAGTCATATAGCCTCAAATAATATATTCCAAATATTACAAAATGCATTTGTGATAAAACTCAACACACCAGAAGCTGGAAATCTGCTGTACCTGCCGCTGGAAAGCTTCCCAGATATAGGTTCTGCCTTTCAAATTCTAATTCTATCATCTGTTCGCTCTTCGGGGACCAAAAATAAAGAATATAAGAGGCAAACATGAACACAACGACCATCTGCTGTTTCATATACGGCAATAAAGTCCTTGGACAGATGGAGGAAAAAGGGCATTTTCTGGGATTTGAAGCCTGGAAAGACTCACACTTTAGAGAAAGGACACATCTGGAGTAGAGAAGAGAACAGGCCTGTGTGATACAACTGAAATGTCAAATAACTCAAAGTTGTACCGCCTGATATTAACTGTTCTAAGTGGAACATCAGAGTTTTTGCTGTTTATGTCGAACTGAAAACTAACAGCTTAGATTCACTATATTAAAAACAAAGCTATCATGTCAAACAGTATTCTGGTTTATTCACAGATATTCAGACACTCGTGACCATTAAATCCACCACAGATGTAAACCTGAAAATGTAAGGAGGCAACAGTGTTGAAAGGTGAGTGGTGAACTACAGCTTTTTTTATGAAGTAATTTTACGCTTACTGCTAGTTCGTTTTTCAGTGAAGTAAAAATGCCTCATTCATTAAGTCACTGCTCTCTGTTAGCCAAATTATACAAACTATAGGAGATCCTTCCTCTAAAAATCAGTGTTGGTCAGAATAAAGTTTTCAGATATCAGTATTCTGATCTCTGAAAATCTTTAGAATCTTTATACCTAGTTCAAGTCAACTACTTAAGTTTGAGCTTTTTGTTTGGTCAACAGAGGGAAGAACCAGAGGGCTGAACTACAAACTAAGTTCAACATATCCAGGCTTTCTTTATGTAAGTTGTCTCAACAAAAACTTAAACTCTGGGATAGACTCCAGCCACTCTGCGACCCTAACGAGGATTAAGCGGTGTATAGACAATGGATGGATGACTGACTAGAATAATGCTTTTATATATGTAGGTGATCTGCTAGAAGCTAGAAGATCCCAGATTCGCGTCCTGGCCTCACCTGGGATCTTTCTGCATGGAGTTTGGGTGTTCTCCCTGTGCATGCATGGGTTTTCTCTGGGTACTCCGGTAATTCTAAATTGTCCATAGGTGTGAATGTGAGTGCATTTGTTTGACTGTATATGTAGTCCTGTGATAGACTGGTGACCTGTCCAAGGTGTCCCCTGCCTTCACCCTAAGTCAGCTGGGATAGGCCGAATGAAGACTAAGCAGTGTATAGATTATAGATGGATGGATGTTGTAGATTCAGTGGTCTTTCAGCTCACCCACCTTGTTGTGGAGTGTCGTGCAGCTGGCATCACTCCTCTGCTCATGCATGGGTGCAATATGGCTCCACTGGTTGGTTTGGGGTTGGTAGCACTCTGCAGTGTTGAGTCTCGCTTGGCCATCGGAGCCTCCCATGGCATAGATGCGTCCATTCAGCACAGTCACGCTTACGTAGCAGCGGCAGCAGTGCATGTTCGCCACTTCCTGCCAGGTGCACGACGTCAGGTCAAAGCGGTATACGCTGTTGAAATGCTGCACCCTGTCGAAGCCACCCACGCAGTAGACAAAGCCGCTGAGGAAGGCGGTGCCATGATAGGCACGAGGACGCTCCAAACCGTTTGCCACGCTGACCCACCGGTTGGCTTGGAAATCGTATGCCTCAATGCTGTTGGTCGGATCACCACCGCTCCAGCCCCCTGTGGCCAATAGGATGGCATTGGGCAGGCGAGGACGAGCAAGACGGTGATAGAAGCCATAACCTGAGGGTCTCTCTGTGCGATGTATGATTGTGGTAGCATCCTTGATCAAGGTTAGGCACTCAGCGCTGTTCTTCACCAGTTCATTGGACAGCACGTTGATGGTGATGTACTGTGTACTGAGCAGAGCCAGTCGGACCTACACAGACAAAACAGGACCGGATCTATGAATGGAACTGAATATATAACAGCTCTTGGTATCAAGTATCAAGACCTCTTTACTCACATTTTTGGCCCTTTTTCTATAGATTGCTAAAGCTGCATATATCTTGGTTTTAGCCATCCAATCTGTCAAACCAAATGCTTTAGAAACATCAAAAACTCTCAAGGGAAAGGCAGGATATTTTCTACGTTTCTCATTGAAAAGAAATTACACAAAATGGCCAAAATCAGCATCATATTAGTCTGTCTCTTGACAGAGAACCACGCTGTTTGGTTTCTGATAAAACCGCATGAATGAAAATTAAAATGACCGAATGATATTATAAAATAAGTGGGCACTGTAGTTTTGAACTAAGGTTACTCAAACAGAAGAAAATAGTGTATTTGTCTGGAGTAGTTTTCATTGTAGAGAGTATTTACATCACCAGGATGGTGATTAAACATCAACTACAGAGTCCATCCTGATGGTGATGAAGGAACAGTGCAGCTACGCAGCTCACTGGTGTGATTTTATAGTCTTGGATGGTGTCACAGAGACAGATCATTTGGATTTGGTTGAATTTATTGACATACACTAAACAAAGCACTCTCTACTTTCAAATGGAAGCAATAAAATGCTGTGATCAGGCAATATGTACTCTAGCATGACATCATGCTACGAATGTCTCCCTACTCTCCTGTTTCTGCATATTTGCTACAGTTTATGACATGAAGTCCAGCTGCATGACTCATCTCTTTGACACCAGACACAGTCGTAAAGTTAAAAAATAGAGTGTAACAGAGGAATATGAGAGAGAAAACTCAACCAGACTTTTTCAACAGAGTGAAATTGGACTCATGTGGCCTTAAAGCACTGACTGCACTGTTGTCAGAAAAACACACTCAACAGAGGAGATGGATCAATCCTCATACCTTAGACAGGAGAGCAGCGATGTGTCCTTGTCGTTCTTCGTGTACGTGAGCGATCCACTTCATCATGGCCTCGTACACACCGTTCTCCTGCCTCACACTGAGCTCATCTCTATCAAGGATATCAGTGAGTTCCTCCACAGACAGCTGCAGGAAGTCTTCAGAGGAAACAACGTCCTCAAAGTGATCAGTGATGTAGCGGTAGGCCTTGTGCCGCAGTTCAGGGGAGATGCAGATGTTGGTGAGACGCCAGATAGCGATGCATTTCCGTGGACAGAGCTGTTCCCCGAGGAAGTGGCAGCAGGTCTGGACCAAACTCTTCACGCCAAGCTGATCTGCTGCCAGCAGAAGTTCCTGGACGTTGTCCTCCGTCACAGAAATAAAGCAGCCATAAGCAAACTCAATGATGAGCTGCATCACGTCAGCAGACAGGTTGGGGATGTTGAAGACCACTTGGTCTGGACTGGAGCAGCGTGAGAAAAGATCTGAGGGCCAAAATGGAAAACCAAAGATAGTATGCAAGAGTTTCTTCTCATCCTCACACTCTATATATATATATATATATATATATATATATATATATATATATATATATATATATATATATATATATATATATATATATATAAAAATTAAAAAAAGATAAATTCCAAAGCAACAAATCCAGATTTCCAATGTGTTGATGGAAACAGCTGATTGTTTTTTTTTTGTTTTTTTTTTACAGTGGAGAAAACAAGCCTCAAACGTGAATATTTCTGAACACAAATCTAGTATTTTAGAGTCAAGACTCAAAAAACTATATGAGTTTTTGATTTTCAACAAAGCAACAGCTGCATTTTCACCTGCAAAACTGAACTTGATTTTGTGGAATAAATCCATCCATCCATCCATCCATCCATCCATCCATCCATCCTTGCTTATTTGACATCACATTCATCTTTTACTATATTGTGTTAGTTGAAGCTGTTGTTTTATTCCATGTCATGTTGAGTCGTGTCATGCACAGAATATATTATCTGAATAAAACACAGAATGTATCTCAAATCCTACAGAAACTCATCTATGACTCACCTGCAGCTGAAAAGTGGATTTCCAGCAGTACTGTGCTTTTGAAAGTAGCCAATCAAACCTTGGCCTGCTCTACAAAAATAACCTACTATCCAGACCCTGAGTTTACCAAATTCACATCCATGAGGACAGGGGATGATGTCAGCATCACTGTAGAGGTAAAGCATATTTTTTGAATCACAGCTGCAAAAAAACAGATATCAGTTCGGAAAAGTTCTGCATTTGTTCCTGTGTTGATTTCAGAAAAAGGCAGACAAACTAGAGATGACAGAAGCCGAGTTGTCGGTGTGGGGTGTTCATGAAGAGATCATGTACCCCTGCATCATGACCACCCAAACGGCCAGCAGTGATGCTGACTTTTTCATCTGTGAGATCCAAAGCTCACCAGATCCACAGTTTCAGCATTTAATGGTAAAAATTTCATTTAAACTGCGTAATACAGACGGAATTTTATTGTTATTATACTATAAGTTTAATTTTAATGCACCTGACTTCAAATGGTATCAATACACAATGAATATATTTTGACCCACTGATCTGGTGACACTTCCCAGTGTAAAAATGGCTTTTTGTTGTGTTCTAGATAAAGTATGGTGGCACGACAGTTTCACTCAGACCTCCGTCTTTGTTACATAAAGTCATTATGACGCTGCGTTTTCTGCTGATTCCCTGCATCATTGCTGGTAAGTGAATTTGATTTACAAATCTAAGCCTGAACCTGAATCACTTTTATTTATTCATTTATTTATTTATTTATTTATTTATTTATTTATTTATTTAAATAAATAAAAAATAAAAATAAAAACCTGAATCACTTTTAATATCTTTATTTAGATTTTGAGTTATTCTTTCCATGTATGTTACATTACAGAATATTTTACTATTTTCAATAAGGAAATTGTGGTAGAAAAACTGACTGACAGCGTATTCAATACAACTTTATGGTTGAAATTCTATTTTTCAGCTCAGTTTCAATCGGTAACTGTTTGTCTTTCAGCATTGGTGTTTATCTGCCGATGGCAAAGGAGACTCACCGTTGACGAGAACAAGCTGTGATCACTGCCACCAGTTTCTCCATCCAGTGTTTACTGGGAAAAAGTTCACTCTTTAGTCTCACAATCTGTCGAAAGGACTTCCTGTAGTCTGTCTCTCCCCAAAAGTCAACTTTTTCCAGTATCAGGCCATCACCTTGTATATAGTTTAACTCAGGGGAAGTTGTATTTAAGGAGTTTGGGTTTGTGTCCAATCTGACTCAACCTAGGAATTAAAATTACGTCGTCATCTCCCTAAACCTGTAGACCACCAGGAAACCCCTTTCTTTTTTTAATGTGATATTACAAGTTACTGTTTGTGCACACTGGTTGTTGTATAGATTTATGTTTTATATTTACTGTGAATCTCTGCCAGAAAGTAGATTTGCATGTTTCTCAAATATGCTCAACCATTAAATTACAGTTCTTCTCAGTCGCTTTGGTGCATTTCTTGAATCATCCTCAACATTTGCAAAACAGTAAGTGCATTTGTCAAAACAGTTCGTACAAATAGCAAAACACCATAGATTACCTGCAAAAGCCAGTCTCTGGCTGAAAATCCTTTGTTCATCTTTCAAAAGTAACTATCTGTGTCAATGAACATGTCAGTGGATCAGAATGACCAGTCCTGGTATCATTGTCTGGATAAGACAATCAAGTTGCTGAGTCATGGACAAACGACCTCTATATCATCACTTCCAAACTTGAAACTGCCAAACAAAACTAAGTGAACATAAGCCATCATCTCTACTTATTTTCAACGTTCATAATGAAGGTGCACCATTCCTGAAAATACTGCAATACCAGGTCAATGCGTGGAGCGGATGAAGCAAGCCCCTATTCCTATCCCATGTTCCAAAAACCAATTTAACATTTAGTCTACAGATAGAATACATATCAGATATTAAACTGATAAGAACAGATACTACACTTCATCTTAGCCAAAAGGCCGAGAAGCGATACCTGGAACACGTCGGAGGAAACGGTGTCATTCTCTGCACCGTCAATCTAACTCACGGTTTGGAAAATAAAAACTACAGCCACAGTACAGATTTTAGCTCATCATACAAAACACAAACGATGCACAGCGACCTCGTGTAACGTTGGTGTTGTTGTGTTGCCGTAAATTCTATCAATTAATGTTCACAAATGCACCTTCGTGAGACTTCCTGGACACGTGGTACGTTTTAGACCAATAGGAAGCAGAGAAACGGAAACTGCAAATAAACTGATTTTCCTTCATATACACACCAGAGAATAGATGAAACCGATAAATGTATGTACATATAGTACTTCCGTTAGCTTCATGAGGCAGAATACAGTTGTGGTGTTAAAGAAAATAACGTTTAATGCGATCCTGATCAACAACAAACGGAGCTCTTGCAGCGGCCTCTAGTGGAGAGGAGGGATAACTACACACTTCATGTTCTGCTGCTCAACACTAACCGGTCAGCAAACACACTGTCATTATTAACTAAACAGCTCTAACTAAATACACCCAACAGCCCTGGATATAGTTTGTCATAAAAACAAAGCAATGCAGACGTGAAGAAATAATTACAACCTCGACATGAGCACCAACATCATCAGATATGATGTTAAATAACCGTAATTAATTAATGACAGAAGAGAGCCTAAACAGCACTATCATTCACATGAAGCTGGACCCTACTGAAGATGATGCAGTGGGCTCACAAGTCGGAAAAACTCATTAAAACCGTCCACTGGTTGCTAATATATTAGTCTAATTAGCGTTAACTTAATATGCCGTTTAAAAAATCAGGCGCTATCATCTGCACTAAATGAGAACCTGCTGTGATAAAGTCAGTCACTGCACATTACAGCTTTTCTCTGTCGCTTTGGTACGTTTCTCAGATCAGAATGGAAATTCTCCAAAGCACTTGTTCAATCTTCACATCATTGTGTCACTTGTGCACATCAGAAAAGCAGTTTCTCACTTCTTTGAACAAGTTGCAAATCCTTTGGTTCATCCATGCAAATGATTATGTCCAATTCTCTGCTGCTTCCTACATTATCAACTGCTTATGTCATGTTGATCAAAATGTATTATAATGGGTCTCTGTTGAATAGTCTCACCCCCCACAACATTTATACATTAGTTCATTGCACAAGTCTTTACATGCAAAATGGTGGAATAAGTTGTCATAATATGTCAAGGATGTTTCTATACATTTCCATTAGATTTTTTTTTCTAAATCTGTCCTGAATTGGTAAATTGGATGAGACAGGAATGTCAGGAGGTGCAGGAAGACTGCACTGTAATTCCTGCCCAGTTTTCCCTAAGGAGATTGTCCTCTGTTCACATTTCTACTTTTGTTTCTTTTTTCTTTGTGCCATGCAGCACTGTTTTCCTTTCTGTATCACAATGACGTGGTCTGTCAACAAATTACAACACAAACAGTGAAAGCATAAATATGAATCTTGTCCAGTCTCTTGCAATCAATCTGCCACATACACTAAGGTGGAACTTACAATTTACAATAATTGTCATCAAAACTTTAGCCATAGTTTACATCAGAACACCCCTCTGGAGAACACTGTGATAATGAAAACATGACTAAGAAATCTGACTGTCTGATCCACACAATGACACAAGGCCCCGGTAAGTTTGTCTACAGAGCTGGAGGATGCGCTTTTAGGACCACATCGATTATTCCACACAAAGTACTACTTCATATCCTACCTAAGATTTTAAAGGTTTAATTAACCGAAATAACAAATATTACAATATCATGACTGGGTTGCTGAGATTTGTGTTAAACAACATGAAAATTATACATCTTTGCTCATTGTGTTTCGAGCTATGCTTTTATTCTGAAGGAGGTGTGCACCGATACACGGAAATGAAGTATTCTGTGAGTACCGGGAAATTGTTGGTTATCGTTTGATGAAGTTTCTAATAAAGATGCAGTGATTATATCTGTTCCATGAAGAAGTCTGGAATTAATTCCTCAGCTTGCACTTGGACAAATTGTGTAATTATGAGGTAGAAAAAAAATAATGGAATCATGTAAGGAACTTTGTGGTGTGGAGATCTCAAACAGCACAATCTGAAAGGTTGGAAGGAGGCAGATATTTATATTTATTTCATGCAATAACATTAAATAAAAATGAAAGTTAAATACACAAACATACAAAGGTAAATTAGCTGTATGACTCCCTGACATGCATAAATACAAATGTTTATAACCTTAAACATGCATCAATAAAAATGTTTAACAAATAAAACGTTATAAAACAAACAGCCCTCTCCGTGCAGCCTCCGGCTCTGCAGACACATACTATTGAAACTATTGGACGACTGAAGAAGACCTGCTCAGCCTCCTGCAGGGACAGATTGTCCTGCATAGACAGGCCATATATGATGGCCTGCCAAAAGAAAATGGTTCATTTTTAAACAATGTAATTTACATATACCATTTTACAGCAGAGCAAGCCATGTTAGACAGACACATACACAAATAGCACCATGAAAGGTGTGCTATTTATTTAGCCTATAAAAGTGAACCTTCATGGACCTCTGTTATTAGTTTTTTCACCTGTGACCAGTTCAGATGTCTGCTGTGAAAAAGGTTAAACAGTGAGAGTACATTTTCTTCATAGTTAGACTTTTCATGATCACATTTTTTTGTGAAGCTGAGACATTCAGTATTTTTAACACTCAGTTTTGATGTAGGCTTATCCTTCACTCCTTTACCTCATCTACTCTGTCTACTGTACAGCCTGTATGAAGTTACATCATTACACAGATTGAATCCAAGACAGAAAATTTTAAATGTATTGGTTCACCTCCCAGATTAAACTTGATTTATGTTTATTTATGTTCCCAAAATGATCTGAAAATGTTCAATTTCTCTCTTTATTTGAAGATGCACATAACAGTTCAACAAGGCAGGTCTCTCCCTACGTTGACCAGATTCCCCACATACTCCAATGACTATCACTCCCCATTCTGCTGCTCAACACTGTTCCACCCGCAAAGGTTGAGCAAGGTCAGAACCCATGTTGAAAGTCATTTTAACAGGGCGATTCTCCATGAAGGTAAAGTTGGAAAACATTCTCCCAAGAAATATAAATGGTGCTAAAATGTGGATTAAACTGCCGTTTTAAAAAAACGTTTACACAAAGAAGAAACTGCTCTCCAAATGCTTTTGTTGTTCGTTTTGAAGAGAAAGGACACATTTTGAACTCAAATTTTTCTTTCTATTGTCACACTGCTTTCAGATGGATATGCCTTTGACACGGAGGTGGTGGTGTCTTCTTCTCATGGAGCGTTTCCAAACAGAGGGGTACGACAACCTGAAACAAAACGTGTATATAAATTTTAGTGGCAAGTTAAGAGTTCCGGCTCTGCAGACATACCTTCTCGCTGGGGGCTCCATGACGGAGGTGGAGCAGGCGTCACATGTGGAAAGTGATTCTTGAACAGAAATAAACGCTCACCCTAAGTGCTCGAAAAACATGACATTGTAACTTGTGGAAAAAAATAAACCTGTAAGACCAATAGCTTAGTTCGTCATGCTGACTGTTGTATTAGCTTCTGAGAGCTAAACGTTAGAAATAGCAGCACGAAATACAAGCGGAGCACGGAGCTAGCGCTGATGGCTAACTAGCTAGCGCCGACGGCTAACTACTAGCGCCGACGGCTAACTACTAGCGCCGACGGCTAACTAGCTAGCGCCGACGGCTAACTAGATAGCTTATTGTCTGCTACAGGAGACAACGATGTTACTTTCTAAATATACTTGTTTGCTTAAAGGGAGTTTGCCACCAATGGGATAAATGATGTAAAAGTTTCTTGAAGTCACAAAACACTCACCGTCCTCGAACGTCTCCTACAATGCAGCAGCTGTCTCCCTCCTGTTGCTGGCTGTGCGGTGCCAGTAAATAGCTTCCATTAAACCTCTTCCAACACCTCCTGGTTGACCCACGCCGGCCGTTATGGTACGTGGTTGATCGATAGTCACTTTTGAGCTTTTTCAGCTTCTCCCTACACTGCTTCATTGTCCTCTTTATATACAGTCTACTGTATATGTGAGCGGCCATCCGCTCAGAGACCTCCTGATAAACTTTCTCCGTCCAGCTCCCTCTGTATTCTTTGGTCCGCCATCAAAGACAGAAAAGTCTCGACCTCTTCGTTCACCCATGGTACAGGTCTGGCTGTCATATTAGAATTAGGACGAACAGAGAATTCCGTGAACAGCAAAACACACCACCGTGGATGTTTAAATTTTTTTTTAAATGCCGGTTTGTTTTCGTGCTGGAGTCGCTCTCGTGTGTCGTCACTCCCTGTCCAATCAGTGGCCTGCAACTCCTGTCCAATCAGTGGCCTGCACTCTAAACGTCACCATGTCGGCCCATCTCAGCTCGCTTGGAACCTCAGCCGAGAAAGTGCTGAAAATAGTGCCTCGTACCAGGCACTAGTCCATATGGAAAAGCTCACAAAAAAAGACGAGCCGAGCCAAGCCATACCGCGCCGAGTAGATGCTTGCAGGAAAAACCCCACTACACTATTTATACTATTATACTATTGATACTATTAGGGCGTGTTCGTGACCAACGCATCACTACTCCAGACCAGCAGGCGGCAGCAACGTTACCGTCAGTGGTCTACCACCAGTGAAGAGACAAACAGGAAGTGGTCGTAATATAGTTTGAAAATACTTATCCGTGTGTTTATAGTGTTTTTTCCTGAATATCAGATGTGGTTCAAACTATTTTTGGCGGCTGTTTGATTTAGCTTTGATTCAGTAGACCGTCCTTGTGGGCTGTTAATGATCTGTAAGAGGGTAAATAGATCAAATATGTGATTTTTAGGTTAGCTTTTGACGCGCAAATACAGCATTGCATGATGGTACATGTAGTCACTTATATTTGAGATGAAATGTGAATTTTCTCGGCCAGTGTTTGTAAAAAGCTTCCTTTTTGTGTATTGACATGATGTAATGTGAGCCCTGCAGCCTGTGGTTTAGTGAATTAGTAGAATGTGAGATCCATGAGTCAGCTGGGTTTGTGTATGAATGACGTTGCCGCGTGTGAGGCTTGAAAGTCATACTTACCTGGCAGGGGTGACACCATGATCAAGAAGGTGGTTTATCCATAGCGAGGCTCAGTCATTGCACTCTGACTGTGGCTGACCTGTGCGAATTCCCCAAATGTGGGAATCTCGACTGCATAGTTTTTGGTAGTGGGGGACTGCGTTCGCGCTCTACCCTGTCAATGTGTGAAATAATAAGACGTGAGAAATACTAAAGAAGCGAGAAAGTGGTATTAAACTACTTTATAGAGTGTTTTCTCTACGTTTACTTATGATCGACGGCCCACAATACCTAAATCATAGCCGCCGCTCCGTTCATTTTTTTTGTAGAACATTTTTTTGTTATTGCAGTAAATTCCGCATGTCTCCACCTTCACAGCAGAGTGCTGCACTGTGTCGGGTACTCTCGTGTACCAAGGTGAACTACAGATACCATCTTGCTTAGTATCTACTCTTTGATACTTCGGCTTAAAACCACGTTAATTACTCGCGAGAGCGCGGCCTTGAAAGTGACGTCACGTCAAGCACCCAGGCAGCAGGTCAGAGTCAGAGGAGGGGAGAAGGGGATGTCTGCAGGAGAGGGCTGCACACTTCCGGTCGCACATTTACAGCATTTTTTTAAAAAAAAGTTACCACAATAGGTGATCACTAAAGTACACAGCTTACTGTTTAAATGCAGAACTTACAGTTTTAAAGGATGGTTTCACTCAAAATATACTTAGAATTTAAAAGGTTTTTTCAAGGAGTTTTCCACTTTCATTTTGGTATTGGTAAGTTTGTCTACAGAGCCGGAGGATGCGCTGCAACTGGTTGTTGGACTTCCTGACCGGGAAGGGACCTGAAGGGAATTAACAAACTACAATTTATTGTCAAAATTAACTGTACATATATGAACCTAGAATTAATACTAGTTGCACTTAGTCACAATTAATACAAGTTGTAGATATTTACAGAAAATTGTAGATAATCTATCTGTATTTTAAAACCCCATGCATATGAATAATAAAAGTGATACATTTTATCCTGGATGAATGTCACTCTGGATATCTGGCATGTTCTTTTTGACTTGGAAGAAATGAATCATGGATATCTGCCATAGATATCCCATCTGCCTCTTAAATGCTGGTTAAAATGACTTGTCAGAGAACATATGGTGTGTGCTGCTGAAACCTTTTTATCATTCGTAACACTGTTCCAAACTGTGTTCTTTTGTTACAAATCCATCTATTATCTATACACCACTTCATCCTGATTAGACCCTAATGACATGCTTCATAAGGTGTGTGTCTTTAAGAAAGAGGTAGTGGATAACATTCTATCGTTCTGCTTTATGTCTGCTTTGGCATTAGTCTTACACCATTTATCGCTTCAATTAAGATTAAGGTCCTGTAACACAATGTTATTTCTACGACACAATTTAAACAGCAAAGAGCTTCCTAGAAGAGAAATGAGACTGGCCGTATGGATTTACCTACCTAAGTTTGAATATGAACAAATGTTAAGGTTAAGAAAATACAATTAAACATCCATCCATTATTTGTACTCTGTTTTATCCTCATTAGGGTCGTGGGGGACTAGAGTCTACCCCAAATGACTTAGGGTGAAGGCAGGGGACATCCTGGACAGGTAACAGTCTATCACAGGGCTACACATAGAGACAAACAATCACACTCACATTCACACCTACAGACAATTTAAAATCACCAATTAACCTCAGCATATTTTTGGACTGTGGAAGGAAGCCGTAGAAAACCTACACATGCACAGGGAGAACGTGCAAACTCCATGCAGAAAGATCCCAGGAAGGCGAACCTTACATGGACCTGCTGCAGGGCGACAGTGCTACCCACTGACACACTGTGCAGCCCCTTGTTACACATGCTGGAGGGGGAAAAACAGCAAAGGAGAAAACCCCGTGACTGCAACACGTCAGAGTTCTGCTGTCATCATCCACAGAACCAGAGAGCCACAAGCACACAGAGCTCTCACTCTGTCGGTGTTTCCAAAAACAGAAACTTAATCTCGCTCTGCACTCACTGGAGGACTGAACATTCAAGAAATGAAAGAGAAAACCATTTTGAAGTGTTTCATGTTTGCAGAAACTAACGCTGGAAAATTAGTATACTGTTTACCTGTCATGTGCATTTGTCAACAACTTTGTTTGCACCAAAACTCACACAACTGTCACATTTACAACATTCATGCTGAAGACATCAGAACTATATAAGAATACACATGGAATTATGCTGTAAACAAAAAAGTGTTAATCTTCAGTATTAATCTACAATGTAGAAAATAATACAAATAAATGAATGAGAAGGTGTGTCCAAACTTTTGACTGGTAGAGTACACCCTGAAAAATAGGATAAAACAACATCTCATATCCACCTTTCAGTTCACCTGCAGTGCCTTCTGTATTGAACAACTGTAATATTATGAACTAGATCTGAATGCATTGTGGAGCAGGTCTGTCATTTACAGGCTGAACGAGTCAGGGTTTAGCTCGTGATTTTCACCAGAAAATCTAAATCAAACAACTGAGTCAAAGTGGTAATAACTCTTTCAAAATAAAGCAAAAGGAAAAAGGAGGACTCAATGGGTTCTGTTTTTTTGTTGTTGTTTGCTGTTGTTTAGCACCTGATCCCTAATAGTCATTTTTTGATAATACGACACACAAGCCATTACATTTTTCTCACAACCTAGATGGAATCATTATAGTTTTCCCCTGACAAGTATCACTGCAAAATAATACTGAGTTGTTCTTAGTGATCACCTTCACCTCAGGATGAAGCATCTCCATCCTGAATGGTTTGATGCACATCAAAATTAATGAATTAATGATTTGCTATGGCTTTACAGTCACTGTATCTAAACACAGTTGGTCATCTGTGGGAGATTTTGGAAGGACTTGTTACCACCATCACCAAAACACCAAAGGAGGGAATATCTTCAGGAAGAGTGGTGGTCATGGTGACTGAAAGAATGAGATTGCGGCCTGGTGCATGGGCTGAAATGAGCTTCCTCCATAGGGTGTCTGGGCTCAGCCTTAGAGATAGGTTGAGGAGCTCTGACATCTGGAGGGAACTCGGAGTAGAGATGCTGCTCCTTCGTGTCTTAAGGAGCCAGTTGAGGTGGTTTGGACATCTGATATGGATGCTTCCGATAAGACTTCCTGTGAAAGTTTTCCGAACATGTCCACCTGGGAGGAGACCTCGGGGTAGACCCAGAACCCACTGGAGGAATTATATATCTCATCTGGCCTGGGAACACCTCGGGATCCTCCAGGAAGAGCTGGAAAGTGTTGCTGGGAGGAGGGACATCTGAAATGACCTGCTTCATCTGCTGCCTCCATGACACAACCCCAGATAAGCGGAAGAGAATGGATGGATGGATGGATGGATGGCAGGATGGATGGATGGATGGTGGTCATCCTTCCAGTAGAGTTCCAGAAACTTGGAGAATCATTGCCAAGCTGCACTGAATCTTACTACACTCGCCCTTACTATGACGCTTTATGTTGGGTTTTCCTTTGTCACACACCAGTATATCACTATAATATGATGTACCAGTCATTTCACTGTTTTTAAGCTCGTGAAAACAAATTTAGCAAGAACTGGATACTAAACTGCTTAATGCATCAGTCTTCCAAAATGCTTAATATCAAAAAAAGTAGTCAGCAATTAGGAAAAACTTCTAAAGCTTTGTTGAGGAAAAAAAAGCATGCATTCAATACTGATACTAAACAACTAATTGTACTTATATTAATGAATAACTGTTAACACATTCCAGTTGGGCTCATCCATGTAAAGAACTATATATTGCTATGCCAAAATTTTATTCAAAGCAACAGAGAAGGTTTTGACAAAGCAGTCACTTGGGAATATGCCTGTGGTATTTTGTTTGTTTGTCAATGGAGTGTCTTCTGTGAAAGGAAACTACACTGAATGTAAACAACCTCTGACTCTTGAGTATGAACAAAGCACTTGTCAGCAGCCTTTGTTTGATTAAACATTTAAGAAAAGCAGAACTGTCGAAAGTAAAACTAAAGAGGTTGCTTTTAATGTCTCATAACACAAATATTCCTCTGTGATATGATATATGAATAATAACAGACTTTACAGAGCAATATTACAATGAAAGAATAGGGACACAGCATGTCTATCTGTACAATATGCTATTACATGTTACAAAGTGAGGGACACATAATGATATATGATACATACTGATATATTCCTGCTAATAAAACATGTTGAACTGAACTGAAAAGAAAGCTAGCAGCGCCTATGGTTGAAATAATGAGAACAGTTGTGTTAAAGCACTGAAATGTGTGATGGAAGCTGCCAGCTAGCTTGTTATCTTGGGACTACAAATCGGCTTGACTACAAGAGGACAGCGCATGCGTGAAGATCGACGCCCATGTTTACAGCCCAGAGTGATTCATCCTCTCAGCACAGACCATCTCTGGCTTATCAGGAGCGGTGGCTACTGTCCGGGAAGGACGTCGTCCTTGTTAAACTTCAACCCAGAGCTCAGTTAATAAATCCACTCTGTCCCCCAGCAGGCAGGCAGCATCCCGGAGGAGGACGGAGGTAAGAGACCACTAGCATCTAGCATCTTAGCTTAACCGCTGAACTGAGAAGAAAAGCTCTCCTGTCCTGTCACAGCTTACATAGCTAGTGTAGTTGAGCTCTGGTTAGTACCTGTGACACAAACGTCGCCCTTCAATGAACTGAAGCTTGATCTCACATTTGGAATCGAGTAAGACGCTGTTTTGTTCGCCCTTCGTCAGCATCGTGTTGCTCAGCTAGCTAACAAGATGAGAGGAAACGAGGGGAAGCACGAGACTGCTGGCTGATCGTCAGAGTTCATTCATTTGGAAAATGAAACCGTGAAGCTTCAAAATGTTCTCAGTTCATGTAGTAAAGAGGGAAAATGTGCAGCATTACCTCTCTGCTTTATGTCTGCTTTAGCATTAGTCTTACACCATACATCACTTAATTACGATTAAGGTGCTGTTGCACAATGTTATCGCTACAGTACAATTTAAACAGCAGAGAGCTTTCTAGAAGAGACATGAGGCTAGCATTATGGATTTACCCAACAAGTTTGAATATGAACAAATGTTAAAGTTAAGAAAATACAGTTAAACATCTATCCATTCATCCATTCTTACCTATACACCGCTTAATCCTCATTAGGGTCATTGGGGGGGTGGAGTCTATCCCAGCTGACTTTGGGTCAAAGTAGGGGACACCCTGGACAGGTTGGCAGTCTATTGCAGGGCAAGGAGAAACAAGGAAGCACACTCTAATTCACACCTACGGACAATTTAGAATCATCATTTAACCTCAGCATGTTTTTGGACTGTTGGAGGAAGCAGGAGAACCCAGAGAAATGCCACGTATGCACAGGGAGAACATGCAAACTCCATGCAGAAAGATCCCACAATATACATCCAATAACAAATGAATGAGTTCTTTAAAAATTAAACTCAACACCCTACAATTTTATACATTGAAAGCCCAATGAATCCAAAGGTTCCCTCTGAGTAACAGAGTGGTGACAACGCCTCCAACAGAACCAGGTTCAGGGAGGTGGACGTCTGCCTTGATCATTTGGGGTGAGGGCGGAAAGCAGAGACAAATAGACAACAAACAACAGAATATTGGTGGGACAAGTGGGACACAGATCAGACCTGTTGAGCTCTAGAGCTAGAAATACCTGCAGAGAGGCACAGAGAAGACAGAAAGTTGTGCACTGGTGAAGACGTGAAGAGACACCATATAAACTGGATAGCCAAAGTAAAGCATAATAGCTGGATTTATTTTTGGGGTTTCTTTTTGGCAAGACAAAAATGAAAGCAAACAAGAGATCAACCAAAAGTGGCAGTGAATTAAAACTATACTAAGGTTGGACATGACGTGATGTGTAACTGTGATGATGATGGAAGTGACCTCGGTGCAGAGAGTGGAGTTAACATATTTGTAGTGTATGGATGAGCTAAACCATTCAGAGCTTTATAAACAAATCATCAAATTTTAAATTTAGCTCTGTTTTTCACTGATAAGTGGAAATGAGCCAGAAGCAGAGCGATGTTTTGTCTTTTCTTTGTACAGTTGGGAGCCTGGCAGCTGTATTGTGAACTAAATGTCCAACCGTGAGCTTATAAAAGCACAGGTAACAATTCTGACATGGTTAATTAAATACCATATACAAAACATATAATATAAGAACTTAACATGCTTGCACATCTGTTTATATTATTACTATTTCAAGTGGATACAGAAATTGTATGCTGAATAACTGGAAAGCTGGAGATAAGGTCACTGTACATTCATTATGAATCATATGCACACAGTAGCTGTTTATTACAATGATTTCCTCTTCATTCAAGTTACATACTGCCTTCTTTGTTGGTGTCTAGGTTTTATCTAGATTTCCCAGGCGACACCTTGCACTGGAATCCAACTGACAAACTGGCCACTGTTACAGATAAAAAGCAAATATTTCCTCTAGCAAATGTGATCTGCATGTATAGCTCCACAGATGGCAAAACACGAGGGCAGGTTGTGAGATTTTTGAGAGCAGTGACGACACTTGTTTTCTGTTCTGACATGCCCAGAAGAACCTTTACGTCATGTGCTTTTGTATCCCAAACTTTGTCCCAGCAGCAGCTCACATATAATGCAACCCGTGTATTTACGTAAGTCTGCCAAAGACTAAATATTTACTAAAAATCAGATAAAAGATAACTTTGCCAGTGAGCACACAGGTCTGGTTGGCTGTTATTGCCGATGCTTGTAATTACATCCATCTTGTCTTCTCTTGCCCTCAGAGTAGAACGACACAGTGCAGATAGACCATCGCTGGAACACAGTGAGGAATGAAGATAAACCAGTCAGAATAATGACAGAGAAGCAAGAGAGAGAGATAAACTGCACGAGGGATATATAGACTGTGACCTGACTATTGTCACTCAATACAATCAGCCCTCCTGCCTCAACTATGGAACAAGAAGAAACAGCAGCGCGTGAGGATGCAGACTCTCAGCTCATGTACAGGATAGAGCGTCCGGTCTACGATGAAGCTTTCATCCGGACGCATCTTGTCAACCGCAAAGAAAACTCCACCACCATCCGACAGAGGCTGGCAGAGAAGTTTCAGTAAGTCTAGAGGGAAAAGGTCTTTCTTTTGGCTTGTCCTGCTGAAATGCAGTTGGAACTAATAGTTTAATCTGTGTAACACACGAGTCAAAAAGAAAATGTTTCTGCTGGGCTCAGTTTAGTATATTTTTACATACAAGGTTATTCAAAAAGACTAAACCGATTTCTTTATGCAATATTTTAATAAGGAAAAGCAATAGAAAACTCCAGCCAAGTCACAAGTATTCTACTCACAATCAACTTTTATTTCCTGTCTTACAAATGTTCTACCTGCAGCACAGCAACATCAATGCGATAAGAGAATTCCTCCCAGACACGTATCAGCATATTACCATCCACCGAGTTGATCGCTGTTGTTATTCAACGTCATTCAATTACCTTTAACATCAACAAAATGTTGATTGTGAGTAGAAAACTTGTGACTTGGCTGGAGTTTTCTATTGCTTTTCCTTATTGAAATATTGCATAATGAAATCTGTTCATTCTTTTTGAATAACCCTGTATATCCCTTATAAATTTAAATCAAGAAGATGATAAAACATTTAAGAATCTGGGAGGTGATAAGTAATGTAGCAGAATGAAATTGAATGGACTAATAATTTATGCCGTCTATTTAAGGAAAATGCAAAGCAATTTGAAGACATTAAAATGGTGAATATTTTTCATTAGATTTTGACTATAAATGCCTGAACAACAAAGACATTTTAGTTGAAAATGAAAATATGCATCTTTTCATCAGAAAAGTGTATAAAAATTTCCAGTTGTTGTATAATCTATTAGGTATCCACTCAAATGCCAGGTGTTTTTAGAGTAGCAAATTCTAATTCTTCATTATTTCTATGAAACCTCTTTTTTTAATTGAGCTGATCAGTGGTTTAGTCTGTATAATGTGACAGTTAGCCAGCGCCCAAAGAGACATATTCAAACTTTGTATTTTGTCAGATCAACAGTACAAAAATACTTGCTGAACAATGAAATTGACTTAAGTGATCTGAAGTTTTTCTTGATTTTCAGACTAAAAACCCCTCAGACATTATTTTCCACATATATTGGAGCACAAGTACCCAATCTATTTGAACAGTGTGAACATATTATGAAAACATTTGGCTTATTCTTTCAATGTGAAGAGATACAGTGGATGATAATGTGAAAAAACAGTTTGCATTATTTTTTTCTGGGTGTCTTTAGTCATTTTGGAAGAACAGAGTAAAAGACAGTCCAAACTTTTTTAGTTTCTTCACAATCTAATAGATTGTCAGGTTGCCACAGTGACATTTTGTGATTAGGTGTAGACATTAAGAATAACATTTACAGAACTGTGAATCTGAAACAGCATGAGATTTCTACCAGGTTTTATAGTTTTTGTAGACAGGAGTAAAGGTGTGGCAACATTAGTGCAAGTCTGAATCAGAGTAGAAACAAATCTCTATAAATGCTATGCTTGTTCTATCACTTAGCTGGTGTTCTCTGTTTAGTGAGCTATTGCTAGTGAATGAGCAGTTTATTGCTGGTATGAATATCTTTTAGCGATCATTAAACCTGTAAAAGGCAACAAGGCGGTTGGCAACATGAATATTTCCTCATCACTATAAAGTGCTTAGATCATTTTATAGCCCTGTTTCTAAAGTTGAATGCTTAAAAAGCATCTACCTCCCATTTCAGTCGTGGTGACTGTCAGTTTTACGCAGGATGTGAGAATGAGCAAATATTTCTTGTCAGTGTTTACCCACTAAGATGTGCTAACTTTATTGGTTTACTGGTGATTAGGAGAGTTGGGTCATCAAAATGATTTTCTCTAAGTAAGAAAATGGAACGTGTGTCATGTCAGACTCCAGCCAACCAAGAGAGGCTTTAGGTGAACGATATCACACCAGAGGGGTGTACTACAAATCTGCTGAAGTGTACACTAGTAATGCAACTGAACAAAGCCATGCAGTTATACTGGGCAAACTGTAAACATTGCAACACTAGCAGTTTTCTACCAGCGTTCCTCTCTTGCAACAGTGCTGCTTTTTACTGTAAGGATTTTTATATTCTTCACTGCTCTCCGTTATAACAACTAGTTCTTGATGATGAAAGCAGGTGGCACATGACAGGTTCATTTTGGGTGAAATAAAACTGGAATGGCACCTCAAACTTTCTCTTTAAGAGAGTGGGAACAGAGCTTAGCCCTTTGACACCCAAAGGTCATACAGGCTGCCTGGATTTTTTTATTTGTGCTGTAAAAGAGTCAGAAATCATACTCTGAGTGATTGCATTGTGAAAAAAACCTAAAATTGACTTGGATTTTTCAGGATTTTACTAAATTAGGAACTGGAGTTGAACATGAACAAAATACTGGACAACAAAAATCTAAAATATGAACCATAATAAATATTTACAAAAATTTTAATTTTATATATATATGAACGTTGTTGCATGTAGTTCCTTTGATTTACCGTAATACCCCGTAAAGTGCATCTTCTCTTCTTTCAAGAACCGTTTGAATTTTGTCTCTAGCACAAATGGTTAAGGAGTTACGATAATTTAAGGAGCGTTCGTAAAATGGGAGTTGCGCCGCTCCTGTGGGATTTAAAGGGTTAGTCAAGAAAATATGGGTTAACAATGAAAGTCGATAACCACCGTCATGATACCGTTATCTCCTAAAGTGAGCTTTAGGTTTTGTTGATTCAACTACGACAACAAAAGTCTGGCTATGCTGAATTTGCTTTAGGAAAAAAGCTCTCTGTAATCAAATACATGCCTCTTCTGTGATAGGCCATGAATTTCTTTTTCAATTACAAACTGATAGAAAAAGAGTTTTTGTCTCATTTCATAGGTGTTCATCAAAGAAGGCCAAGGCAGCAGCTCTGAGCCTTCTACCTATTCTAACATGGCTGCCATCCTATCCAGTCAAGCAGTACCTCCTTTCAGACGTGGTCTCAGGCCTCAGTACAGGAGTTGTGCAGCTCCCTCAAGGTCAGTCCCCTGCAGCACCACTGTATTATACAGTAGTCATGAGTTAAGCTCGTCATCTGGAATCGCACAGCAGTTGAAGTGGAATGGGCTAGTAGCCAACTCCAGAGGGACTGTTTTCAACTTCACGCTGTCTTTGTTTTGGTGTCCCTGTAGCTCTGATGTTATGATGTGATCACTTGGCTTCTGGGACTGTTTCATTAATTTTCTCTCTTTTTCTTCTGCTCCAGGTCTAGCCTATGCTATGCTGGCTGCTGTGCCTCCAGTTTATGGTCTGTACTCCTCATTCTACCCCGTCCTGCTGTATACCTTCTTTGGCACATCTAGACACATATCAGTAGGTGAGAAATTAACTTGAATTCTCTTGTAGAGGCTTTTCTCTTCGGTCACAAATCTCCTCCTACAAGCTGTAGCTGGTGCCAACATCCACAGCTGCTGCCAAAACCGAGACAAGGGAACAAAAAAGACAAATTCCATGACATTTATAGATCCTTTTTTGCTCTTAGCTTCTTTTGTTGTGTTTGTTATTCTACAAGATGATCATTTTTCATGTACATGACGAAAGGTTTACAAGTTGCAGTTGATTGTAAGACCAGTCACTGGTGACTTTGGCTGATTCAACAATCAGAATTGTACGTAGTCTTGCACATGAAAAATCTTTTGACATAGGGGGTCTTTGTCTTTCAGATGGAGATAGATAACAGCATCTTCTCATTTCTACTTACTGACCATTTCTCCATCTGTAGTTAGACAGCTAACTAAGGTGTTGTTTGCCTCATGAGTTGTTAAAAACCTGTCTTTGTCTGACTTTTTAATGTTTCCCATCTGCCTATTTGTAACGTAAGAATCGTGTAAAATGGGTCTTATTAATACTGCACTTGATATCTACATGTACATACATAATATCATGCTAGTAGAAGAGGCTTGAGCTGACAGGACAGTGTCCTCACCAGCTGATGTAGAAGAAATGGAGAAACAGCATTGTCAGTGCAGAGCCAGTTGTAAGTCACTGTAAGTGCAATAGAATCAGAGCATCATTTTGTCATTTAGTGTTTTGTTTTAACTTTAAGAGAAAAACAAAGCTTCATGTGTCTGGCAAATTTGGCTTTGGCTCAGTTCACGTTGGTTGGGGTTGTTGGAATGTAAATGTCCTCAAATCCAATAAGCTGCTAACGTTACCCTGAACTCTGATAACACCAAGGACAAGCTGCCACACAGTGAAGTGTTTGCTGAACAAAACATATACCTCTACATAATGCATTAAGGTAATGATGTGGACTGAACAGGAAAATGGCTGAAAGTGACTTTACAAAGTATTTAAATGCCAAATATCACTCTAACTACAGCCCTTTGTCATTGTTTCAACAGGTTGAAACATCCAAAGATTGACACTCTTGTTTTGTGAAGTTACAAAGTAATGATTAGACAACAGCTACCACTAGTCAAATTTTTATTATTATTGAATTTTTGATGATCTAGCTGTAATCTTGTGTATAATAGTTATTTGAAACTGGTTTCTCCTGTTGTGTATCCCCACATTTTCCTGTTTGTCTTCCCTACAAATCGTGTCAAAAATGCTAAACATTAACTTGCTGTTTTGCTTTGACACAGTATTTCGAGGAAAAGGAGTCTTGTAATTTCTTGACCTCACTGGTTGGCATGCTTCCTGGTCTAAATTAATTGTGGGAGCTGTTAAATATGAGTCTTCTAGCATTCTCACACAACCAGGCACTGCCAAAAGCACTGTAACCAACTCAAACTACCAGCTATCTCTGGCCCAGGCACATGCACTGCTTCACACAGATTCAGATTATGAGATAAAAGATGAAAGTTCAGGAGGAAATGCTTTCATTTAGTTGTCCTCGGCTGGCGTGAGCGACAGGATTGTGAAATTTCAGTGACCCCACCCTGTGGCATCTCAATCATCTGTGCACTTCCCCTTTCTTGAAACTGCTCCAAGTCATCTCATGTGTCAGCTGTAACATTCAAGTCCGTCTGTCAAATGGACACAATAAACTGCATCAGCATTCTGAAACAAAAAGGCTGCTCTAAACTAAAAAGTCATTACACAGCAGGAGGCGGCTGACTTTACTGTAAAAAGGCCTCTGCCCAAAATTTCCCCTTGATAGCAACATGGTGTGAAAATGATTGCTCAAGTTCTGGCAGAGAGTGAGGGGGAATAGCTGGGCAGGTGTTCAAGTGCTGGGCAAGATGGCCTTTTCTTTCAGGAAGTAAACACACATATGTACACACTGGACACTGGACATGGTGGTACTGTACAGCACCAAGCCTGGGAATAAGTGGGGCTGAGGTGAGGTACTTTCACTGTGATGTTTTGCCCTTTAGAGCGCACCATGTTTGGTGTGCTCTAAAGGGCAACACCAAGAGACTGTGTGACTGATTAAGAACTGACATTTAGTGTTCCACCACAAACCTCCATCTAGCCTTACATCTGTTTATCTGCCATAGGCACATAAATCTCCACAGTCTTGGCTGTATTTTTATTGTATCGTGTAGTAGGTCTGTCAGAAGATTCTACAATGTAATACATGTGATTTGAAGAGCAAAGATCATGTATGAATTAACAAAAAAGAGCTGAAATGAAGTTCTAAGCAAAATTACGATTTTGCAAAAGCAAAAATACTGAGCACAGCTTTTAACAAGAAACGCACACACACACACGAAACGATAAAAGTCAGACAAAAAAAGACAAAAAACAACAAAAACAAGACAAAATATTACAAAAATGAGATGCAAAATGACAAAAATGAGACAAACAACACGAGCAAGACAAAAAAAGAGACAAAAAATTTGACAAAAAAGTTGCAGAGTAACAAAAAGTTACAGAGTTACATTTGCAGTTTTACATATTTACAATCTGCAGTTGTTGTCTTATCTGTAATTTTTACACTTTACAAAGTCATCGTGAGGGCCGGATTGGACCCTCTGGAGGGCCGGTTTTGGGCCGCGGGCTGCATGTTTGACACCCCTGAACTAAACAGTGGGTGGTCACAGACTGCGGCGTCAGCTGACATGAGCAGCAGGATTGCATAATTTCAGTGAACCCAACCCCTGTCAGCTGATCCATCTGGATACTTTCTTTTCTAAAGCGCCGTCCAAGTGATCTCACATGGCAGTTTGACCTTTAAGTCCTTCTGACAGAATGGGTGCGATAAACTAAACCAGTGCAACCTTTTGAAACTGAAGAGCCAGTGTGGACAGAATGATGAATATGAAATCTGGCTTAGTAACAGGTTGCTATGGAAATGATGATCCCTTAATGTCTGCCAGAGTGAGAAAGAGTAACTTGGCTGCTGCTCAAGTGCTGGGCAAGATGGACTTTTCACTCACAGAGATACTGAGTATGATGGTCACAAATCCCTGCATAGAACTAAGCCTGTGAAAGTGCTGTCTTTGTGTTTCTGACCTGCAGGCACCTTCGCAGTTATAAGTCTGATGATTGGGGGAGTTGTGGTGAGAGAGGCCCCAGACTCCATGTTTTACGTCCTCCCTGCCAATGGGACCAACATGTCTGCGGTCCTGGACGTGGAGGCTCGTGATGCCAGGAGGGTCCAGGTGGCCGTGGTGCTAACAACCCTGGTGGGAATCATCCAGGTCAGCCTCAGAACCACTAACACACCGAGTCAGCCACTGCAAGCTGCTGCTGATGTGGTCAGGCTGTCCTATAACCTCACAGAGTGGCTGTTATTTGGCTAGAATGTCAGCGTAAAGTCATACAGAGCGCTCAGATCTTCTCACGCTGAAAAATCAATGTTTACTCAAAGCAGTGTGAGTCCCTGCTGATGTATCACCTTGATATTGATTTTATTAAACCAAGCTGTTTATTTATATCTCATCCTGGCTTTCATTGTTTTACTTTTCTTTTCAGATTGTATTCGGTCTTCTCAGGTTTGGCTTTGTGGCGATCTACCTCACAGAGCCCCTGGTGCGAGGCTTTACTACAGCAGCAGCCTTTCATGTTGTCATATCCCAGCTGAAGTACCTGCTGGGGGTGGAAACACAGCGCTTCTCTGGGCCCCTCTCTGCTGTTTATGTGAGTTTTAATAGTTTCTGTAGTGTTTGTAAGAGGGAAAAATACAAGAGTATTGAACAGCTGAGTCCGTCTTCTTCACAGTGCAGATTTTGATGTACAGTACGTTTGGTAAATGCTACATCTGAATCACTGACTTTGTCATTTTTCTGTCACCACAGAGTGTCAAAGCGGTGTTAAGTAAAATTACCACCACCAACGTCACTACTCTCCTCCTGGGACTTTCATGCCTCGTCTTCCTGTATGTAATCAAACACCTTAACGAACGGTACAAGAAGAAGCTGCCCATTCCCATTCCTGGAGAGATTATTGTGGTTATTGTGTCAACTGGAGTCTCGTATGGTCTGTCCTTATCAGACGACTACAGCGTGGCCATCGTCGGGAAGATACCAACAGGGTAGGTTGTTTCTGAAATGTCTTGGCATTTACAGAGTATATATATATATATATATATATATATATATATATATATATGTAGAAAGATATTTTCTTATAAAATTTACAACTGTAATACCCGAATGCACTATAAAAGTTGTGTTTCATATCTTTCTTGTAAATATGTGGTTTGACACACTCGTTCTCCATTTAAAACCTTAAAAGGAACCATTTCAGCTGAAATATACTGACATGCTGGTGTTTTCTTATGCGTTCTCAGGCTTCTCCCCCCTGCTGCACCACTGTTCTCTCTGTTGCCCAGTTTGGTCACAGACTCCTTCGCTGTAGCCATCGTAGGATTCTCAATGGGCATCTCACTTGCCAAGATCTTTGCCCTGAAACACGGGTACAGCGTGGATGGAAACCAGGTGAGTGTGGCCATGCGAGGAGCTGCAGATCTACACACTAACATTGATCAGTGTGTTTACACCTGTAACCAGGTTACAGCTGCTCTCCAACCTGTTAGACAGACTGTGAAAGCACCAACACCACACAGCGTTTTTAAAAAGCAAGCTATGTTTAAAATCTACTCAGATATTTACTTATTATTGATCTGTGCTCATGGACTTACTGCTAACAGTCGCATGAAGCTGGTCATCCACTCTGTAAGTCAGCTGAAGTGTATGAGTCTAGTAGCAAATTATAATCCTCTAATAGCTCTAGAAACTCTTACCTTCCCATCTCATTGTCTGCACATCGAGTTACACAGAATTTTCCAGGAGTGGTGATGCTGTTTTCCAAAAAAAAAAATAAAGATTTCTCAGTCAGAGATGTTTTACTGTGCATTAATCTCTATGATGAAAATAACAGGTTAGGAGTTCAGTGCAAGTTTCCACGACAATGTAGCCTGATAAGAATTGAATCACTGTTACAGACCTGAAAAGGAAGGATTAAAGCAGGAGTTACCTTGCTACCCACAAATCCTGCTTCGCAGTACAGGCCTCTCCTTTCTACAGTGCATGTTATCCCAGTAATGTGTTTTTTGAGTGCATGCATTGAGTATTTTGTTTAGGCTGAACCACATGAAAAAAATGACCTTGTACCTGTACGTAAGTTGTTTTTGTTCATGCTGCGCAGTGACAAGGAAACTAGAGCATGTAAACATACGTCACATCGGTTCACAAGCAGAGTAAGGCAACACACCATAGTGACCCAAATACACAGAACCCTCTGCCCTTTGCCCTTTACAAGATTGGTTTTTGAAAAAAAATATTTTTTGAGTCTATGAAGCACTTTTACACTTGTCCTGATGGAACAAGTGCCCTAAGTTATCATTATTCCAAAGAGAGTCTTGTTTAATGAAACATTTTGCCATTTAAAAGTGAAATATGCTGATATGTTAAACCCACATTGTGCAGCTTGTCTGTCAGTCACAGACTCACTGTTTCTTGTTATGCTCTTTGAAGCAGCCAATCATTTTCTCTAACACTATCACTTCTCTGACTTCAGATCTTTAAAGGTCTTCGTCTGTGACAGCAGTGATTGATGACTGTTTGAAAGGTTGCTCACTGTGTCATTTCTGCACTAAGCAATGATTGCTGTGGCCACACTGAATATGTGTGTGGACTGTTGACAGAGTGGCTGCTGCAGCACTACGCTTCCACTATAATCAATGACACTAGCTAAACTAGGTGGGTCATAAAGTGTCCATTAAAGCACACAAAACAAACTACCAGCATATAAGAAATCACAGATTGCATCAAACAGGGATTCCACTTTGGTATCTAGAGCCACTGATGCCAGTACTAACTGATGGTTGCTCAGTATGTGTATCACTTACAGAGTCTGCTTCATTCTGCAGATGTTAAACTTACCAATTTTTTAGAAAGTCGTTGGAAAAACTGCAAAAACTGAACACAGCAATCCCAAAACAAAGTTCATCACACACATCAATACACTGTAAATGCCCTTTAGATTTATCCTGTAAAAAGATAAACTCTTAATGTCAACATACACTACTGTTCAAAAGTTTTATTCATGTGCTAACATAACTGCACAATGGTTTTCTAATCATCAACTAGCCTTTCAACACCATTAGCTAACACAATGTAGCATTAGAACACAGGAGTGATGGTTGCTGGAAATGTTCCTCTGTACCTCTATGGAGATAGTCCATTAAAAATCAGCTGTTTCCAGCTAGAATAGTCATTTACCACATTAACAATGTCTAGACTGGATTTATGATTCATTTAATGTTATCTTCACTGGATAAAAACTGCTTTTCTTTCAAAAATAAGGACATTTCTAGGTGACCCCAAAGCAAGTAAGAAAAGCAATACAACACAGCTATAAATTGAAGAGGTGAGGTATACACACTTTATATACAATATCATTAAGAAAAACTGAAAAACACAAGGATACTAAGAACACAAATTTAAGGATATTTCCAGGAATGAATTGCACTTTGGTTTATTTGCACATGACAGGTTGCTAACTGTCATTAAGTGAGTGTGTGTGTGGTGTGTTGGGAGCAGTGCTGATTATAGAATTTGATACCAGCAGGATGGAAAGACCTGTGGTAACGCTCCTTCACACATCTGGGGTAACACAGTCTGGTGGCAGAGGAGCTGCCCAGTGCCCTCAGAGTGTCATGCATGGGGTGGGAGTGACTGTCCACTTCCTCCCCAGGACAGAGCTGGCCTTCTTGATCAGCCAATCAAGTTTCCTCACGTCAGCAGCTGAGATGCTGCTGCCCCAGCAGTAGATAGTGTGCTCTGACCCTACCTGTAAAGTGCTGTAGCATGGTCTGACCAGTCCAGTTTATTGTTCAGGTGAACACCCAGACTCTTGTATGAGTCCACTCTCTCAATGTCCATGCCATGGATGTTCACCGATGTTGGGCGAGTGCAACTGGGCCTGCAGAAGTCCACCACGAGCTACTAAATCTTCCTTGTCCTTTGTTCTTCACTGTCACCATCTGCCTCTGTTTCTCAACAAGCTGCAGGTTTTCGGATGCATTTCCTGTTGTTAAACATAGTTTTTTCTACCAAGTAGTCAAACAGGTTGACTTTGTCATTGCTTCAAGCTTGTTTCTTATTTGTTGCTTTCAGGAACTGATCGCTCTGGGTCTGTGTAACTTCATCAGTTCATTCTTCCAAACATTTGCCATCACTTGCTCCATGTCAAGGAGCCTGGTGCAGGAGAGCACTGGAGGAAAAACACAGGTGACACACACACACACACACACACACACACACACACACACACACACACACACACACACACACACACACACACACACACACACACACACACACACACACACACACACACACACACAGAAAGGCCTACACTATCTCACTAGACTAAGCTGGTGCTGTAAAACCATAATTACATTGAGGAATGATGTTGACTCAGTTGTTGTTCTTTGTGTGCGTTTGCAGATTGCTGGGCTCCTGGCGTCTCTCATGGTGCTGCTCGTGGTGGTGGCCATTGGTTTTGTCTTCCAGCCGCTCCCTCAGGTGGGTGAAGTTGTGGAGTTTATGACACAAAGCTTCCAGATTTTAGTTTGGTAGCTTGATATCACAGGTGGAACTGGACACTTTCTTTTACTTTTGCCTCAGTCTTTTGTATAGACAAAGGCTGACAGCTCCACTAATTTTGTTCTGTTTCCCAGACTGCACTGGCTGCCATCATCATGGTCAACTTGTTGGGGATGTTCAAGCAGTTCAGAGACATTCCGAGTTTGTGGAGGACCAGCAAGATCGAACTGGTCAGTCTGTTTAATCAGACTTAACATCAGAAATGTCACTGTGCTGTAGTTTTCTGACAGGAACCCACAAAAATCTGATGTTGCAAAATTAACTTGCACTTGATATTTCATTGTATTTCTAGATTGATCTGACTTGTAATGCAGCAGAGCTCTGTTCTCAAAACAATCTTACCGCAAGCAGCACATGGTCCATCTTTAGTCAGAACATCAAAACACTGACTTGGACAACAGAAGTTTTGAATGTACCTTAAGAGCTAATGGTACTAGAGTTTCCCTCTAAGCCTGTTTGCTTCAGAACTGGATAGACAATGGAGACAATAGGAGCAATATAATAAAAAGTAGAAAGTACTTCATCACTATAAAGCTTCTGTTTATTTCGTGTCTCTGTGGGCTGATGCCCAGCTGTTCACAGAGCTATTTGTTATTGGACACTTGTGTGTTTAATGGGCTGATCTACCTCAGGATTGGAAAAGATAAGATAAATTGCCCTCCTCTGAATATTTGAATTTCATCAAATGAATGCCATATAAGATATGGTGTCTCATTTTCAAGAGGTCCTAGAGAACACAAACAGAAGCAAACACAGCATTATAAAACAGCACAGATACAGAAATATGGAAAACTCACTCAGCTTCTCCCACCCACACCCCCCGACCTGAGCTACTGTAGAAGAAAAATCACGTACAAAGACCCAGTAACAATAATAAACAATAACTGCAAAATAAACCAAATATTGAAAGTACAAACAAATTTAAAGCATTAACATTTTGCTTTAATGTGAGAAAAAACAAAGATGACCTGAACCAGGAAAAGGAGGTAATAGATGTAAGAAACAGAAAATGATTATTCCAGTAGGAAAGAGATTTACATTGAAATGACCTGAAATAAGTAGTAGTAATCCCATGTGAGCTTTTAAGGTGCTTCATTTATCATTTTAAAACATCAATAGATGACAGGTTGTATTAGATTTCTTTCGTCCATCACTGAAGGCAAATTAGACGTAATGAGTCTTTGTTTTCCGTCACAGGTGGAAGAGGATGTTGCTTTTAGTGTTCTTCTTTCAGTGTCGTCCTGTGATTGTAGAGTTTAATGTTATTGTTTGTTCCCTTTTCTCTCTCAGGCTATCTGGCTGGTAGCCTACGTAGCATCTCTGCTGTTGGGTTTGGATTATGGCCTCTTGGTAGCCATCTCGTTCGCCATACTAACAGTCATCTACAGGACGCAGAGGTACTGATGGCAGGCAGCTGCTCGTCCTTAGTTGGCATACACTACCAGTCAAAAGTTTGGGGTCAGTCAGAAATCCAGTCCAGACATTGTTAATGTGGTAAATGACTATTCTAGCTGGAAACAGCTGATTTTTAATGGAATATCTCCATAGAGGTACAGAGGAACATTTCCAGCAACCATCACTCCTGTGTTCTAATGCTACATTGTGTTAGCTAATGGTGTTGAAAGACTAATTGATGATTAGAAAACCCTTGTACAGTTATGTTAGCACATGAATAAAAGTGTGAGTTTTCATGGAAAACATGAAATTGTCTGGCTGACCCCAAACTTTTGAACAGTATTGTACGTGTTTGTCTTCACAGAATTATTATCTCTGTATTCACCTAATGAACTTAATGGTGCTCCAAGCTTGCTAACAGAGGAATTTAGTGTAAAAGTTTTCTCCTTGTCTTCCAGCCCTAAAAGTTCCATCCTGGGCCACGTTTCCAGTACAGGACTGTACTATGATGTGGACGATTACGAGGAAGTGAGTCTGTGAGAAGAGAAAAGCCAGGATAAAAAGTTCTCACTGCTTCTTTTGGCCTGAATCTCTGTGATTTGTGGTTTGTTCCCAGGCGGCTGAATATGAGGGGATTAAGGTTTTCCACTCCAACTCCTCAATCTACTTTGCAAACAGTGACCTTTATGTGAACACCCTCAAGGAGAAGGTAATCCTAGTCATTATGTGTTTGAGTATGTGTATGTAAGTACTAGTACTGAGTAATCATATTCCTTGTGCATCTCTGGAGGAGAGGAACGTCAGAAACACTTGTTATCCTTGGAGTTTAACAGCTTTTAAGGTTGTCATCCACGGTTACCCAGAAACATGTAATTATAAAGAAAGGAAAACAATTTGGTGGCAGCCTCAACTACTACAGATATGAGCAACCAGTTGTGTTGTGAGATGAACAGGATGAGAATACAGCAGCAGGCTCATAGATCATCCTGGGACAACATGGCAGTGTCCTTCAAACATGACTTCATGTTCAAACGCAACTTCATTTTTCTGATTAAATGTTATTTAAACATGTTGTCTTAGTAACTCAGTAAATAAAATTTCGATGAGTCCTGATGTTTTCAGGGCTTAGCAGTGGTTTACATCACAAAGGCCTCCCATGGCTGCCAGTTTTGCCCAGTGGTGTCATAAAAGATGTGATCTAATGTAACTTCCTTGAAACAGCTTTGTAACCCTTCTCAGACTATTTCAGTCTCCATCTTTCTCTCCTGGAATTTAATTAGATTTTTAAGCAGTGTGCCACTGGTGAGACCTTTTTAGTCAACCTCATGCCTCTGCAAATGTCTATTGAAGTGATGATTTGATTGAACGGCGCTGGGAGCTATTAGACCCAGCAGTTAACAGTAGATGTAGTAATTTCTTTGATTTAAAAATACTTTTTGCTTAATAATCATCTAAAACTTTTATTTGTTATTCAACTCAGTTTGCCTTTGTTTTATGTTTTTGTTCATTTTGTTTGAAGTTCTGACATCATTTAGTCTAAAATGCACCCAAAAATAGAAGAAATCAGGAGGGGGGTTAAATACTTTGTTAGAACACTATAGATGGATTTCTAATGAAGTCTGGTTGGATTAAAGAATAACAGTGTGATGTCCCTTTAAACTAGCTTTATTCCACATAACTTTTGCTGTTACCTTTACAGACTGGAGTGAACCCTGTTCACATACAAGCTGTCCGGAAAGCCCAAAAGAAACTGAAGGAGAAGACCAACAGCAACCACTCTTCTCCACTGAAGGTTTGTGCTAAGGTGAGTCAGCCTTTTTCCTCTTCTCTTCCTGGTTGCTTGTTGTCTGTCAACACTGCCGGCTATGTTGACTGTAAATATACAGTGTAACTGCATAGATGTGTCTGTTGTGTGAAATGCTGCAGGGATTGAAGAACTTGTTTCCTGAGCTGAAACATTATCAGGAAGCGTCATTTAAGAGGTTTAAATGGTCGATTTTTCTCAGGATTTTGGAACATTGCAAAAAAAAAAAAAAAAACAGTTGGATTCTGAACTTGCAAACCTCTATTTTATCCATCCCATCACTACTACAGTTTACATGTGATGACAATGACCTGAATTACTTAAAACAACTACAAAAAGCAATGTGTAGATTTAGGAAATTTTGGACTCTCCTGAAATAGTTCGGTATCATGTTTTAACCCAGGATTCATGTTCTAAGCCAGGAGTGTCAAACGTGTCCCGCAGGCCAAAACCGGGACGACTTTGTACAGTGTAAAAATTGTAGAGAAGACATTAACTGCAAATTATAAATTTGTAAAACTGTAAATTTACAATAATTTCTAGACCATGACAAGTTGTTTTGATCATAAAGTAAAATACTAGATTGTTCATTCTTCTTTTGTCATTTTGTGTCTCATTTTTGTAATAGTTTCTCATGTTTTTGTTGTTTTGTTTTGTGTTTTTGTCATTTTGCTTTTCCTTTTTGTCTCGTTTGTGTTTTTTTTGTCTATTTTTTGTTGTTTTGTTCCTTTTTTTGTCATTTTTGTCTCATTTGTGTCCAATTTTTTTGTCACTGTAACTTTTTTGTCTTTTTTGTTTTGTTTTGTGTCGTTTGTATCATTTTTTGGTCATTTTATGTGTCATTTTTGTAATATTTTGTCTTGTTTTTCTTGATTTTTGTCCTTTTTGTCCGACTTGTCAGTTTCTTCATTTTTGTCTCATTTGTGTCAAATGTTTTTGTCGCTTTGTAACTTTTTTGTCAAATTTTTTGTCTCTTTTTTTGTCTCGCTTGTGTAGTTAGTCTCATTTTTGTCATTTTGCTTCTCTTTTCTATAATATATTGTCTTGTTTTTGTTGTTTTTTGTCTTTTTTTTTACCTGACATTTATGGTTTTGATCATAAAGTAAAATGCTATTTCATCCAGTTCCAGATGAATGTGATCCCTGAACTAAAATGAGTTTGACACCCCTGCTGTAAATAAACCGTGTCTTTAACTGGTTCCAGTACAAGGATGAGGCAGTGACCCATGAGGTTCTGCCCCAGAACCACATGGTGGAGGAGCAGAGGAACGGCCAGCTTGGGGACAGACACTGTGATTTGAACTCTGAGGAGGCCGTCTTCCTGGAGCCTCTCAACGCCGTTCACTCCATCGTCCTGGACTGGACGTCTGCCAGCTTCATCGACTCTGTGGGAGCCAAAGCCATCAAACAGGTTTTTCACTTTTCCTAAGTGGAGGGTATTTTCAAGATGACTTCTATCACCAACAATGTATTGTAGAGCTTTTCTGTTTCCATTTCCACACTGTTTGTTCCACTGTCAGCATAGAGATGCTTTAGATTTTTTTGTGGAGCTTCAATTGTAAAACTGTATCCGTGTCTGCAGGTCATGAAGGAATATGCAGCTGTGGATGTTCGTGTGGTCATAGCTGGGTGCAACAGTAAGTAATCAGCAAGACTTTCCTCTGCATGTTATTTTACTTTAAAGCTTTAAAGTCACTTTATAGCCAACAATGTATCACTGTCTTTATATCATCAGGTAGAAATGAACACAGTGATGATGATGACGCCCCAAAATAGACACAAAAACAATATTTAACTCACTCAACAGCCACGCAATAAATCCTACTTTCATTACGGTAGTGAAGTATTTTGTTCAGTGTGGCGAGACAAAACGTATAAAGCATTATATCACAATATAAACTTATGAGGAACTTAGAGGGACCAGCGTATAGGTGATGAATCTGGATCCTTTATGGTAGAAAATACTTCATGTATGTAACTTTCCCTGTAGAATGAGGACACAGCTCTGCTCTGACTGCTCTTTGCTCTGCTTCCATCTACAAGGACACCTGCTGTCTGAGCTGGACTCCTTACAGTTCTTCACTGGGAACGCGACCACAGACATGGTGTTCCCCACCGTCCACGATGCTGTGCTCTACTGTCAACACCTGCACTCCTGCTCACCTGCTGCTCCGACCAATGAAACGGTCTGACAGGAGCAGACACCAGCACTGATGATGAATCTCAGGAACAACATCCTGACCTGGACAACAGTCTTAGGAGCTCCATCCAGACTGTAGAAGCAATGAACTTGTCTCATTTGTATTCTGCATCACAGCAGAGAGGAAGTGAGCAGTGATCCATACTGCGTAGAGGTGGGTGTTGTAGCACTCCAGAGAGTCTGACAGCCTTGTTACATGTGAAGCACCCACAGGAGTGAGACTGATCAATGATTAAGAACTGCATTTCCAGCTGACATTCCTCCAGCCTTATTCCTCTGCATCCTCTTAGCAGCACACGCTAAGATAGGAGTGTTTAAAGTTGCACTTTATATGTCTTTTTGTAGTTCTGTCAGTTTTTTCTGCTTTGCAGGGACAAGTACATTTTAAATGAAGCTGCTGCAGCTGTTTTCTAAATGACTGTCATTTCTAGGAGAGTCTAGATTGTGGTGTAAATGTCTGAAACTGTCTCATAATCATGCTGGTATCAGATGTCTGTGGAGAAGTAGTCACAATGAATATGAGTATTAGATTTTGTAGCTGTGAGTCACAAATGGCAATCATTGGTCAATTTGCAGTCGTGTTTGTTGTTACTGTACATTTGCACTGTTTCAGTGCAACACTAATGTAATAGACATGGTGTGAGAGAACATTTTAGTTCATGATAAACTGCAGTTGTGCTGCTACTGAATAACACAGGATGCCTTTCAAGTTACCACAGAGCTATTTTACAAAGCACTAAGACTCAAATCTGGAATAAACTTTATTTTGAAGTGTACAAGAATGACAACAAAAAGGACAATATTTGTGACTGTTCTTTTCTTGACAGTGAAAAGCAAAAATCAGAAACACACACACTCTCAGTTGTAGGTCATGTATCTGGGGGTGGCGCTGAACTTGGCGTAGGACTTGATGACCTTGTTAACAGCCTCAAGGAAGTCCTTCTCTGTGGCGATCTTCCTGCGAGCCCTGATGGCAAACATACCAGCCTCTGTGCACACACTGCGGATCTCAGCACCTGGACAGAAAAACACAACGTTAAACTCTGTCTGCAGACTGAGGATGAAAAGGAAACGATGCTCAGAAGTTCAGTCGTTTGTGTGTACACTGGGGCCTGGACTACGAAGCAGGACCATCAGACCCAGGGGATCTTTTCATGATCTGAGGATAAGCGGTTATATAAAGCTGGTGATCAACTTAAGTCGCCCCAGAGTTTCAGAAGCTGGATGAGCGTGATCACATGAAAGAGGAGCTGACACCAGACTACCCATCAAACATGGACAGGTCTACTGACAGCAGAGTGGCATATTATGAAGGGGAAGGGGAAACTATAAATATTAAAGAAATAGGAAGATTTTAAACAACACAGATGTAAGTTTCTTATTCAAGTCTCAGTGTAATTATCACTAAGCATCACTAGACTGTATGACAAGATTACAAATGCTGTCCTTCTATGCTACTCATGAAACAATCAATAGCAATAAAATAGTTTCCATGGTGATGTGGAGGATGAAATCCGTATCTCACATTAAGTCTCTCTACAGCTATAAGAAACTTAGCCATAGTGTTTCTTCTGCTTTTTTTGGGAGCATGTAAAGAGCAAATATGAAAACATGACAAACCAATATGCAGGTTAGGTGTTCAGCAGAAGTTAGAATGGCTGCTGTAGTACTGAAAACCTGAAGGTACCTTGCTAACCTCAGATTCTACTTGATTACAACTAAACAAGTTAAACTAAACTTCAACAACTTACTGACATGTTTTCTAACTATTCATTAAGATAGTACTATATTTCTCCCCATGCCAAGGGAAATTCACATTGTTACAGCAGCTTATGTGGCAATAAATGTAGTAATAGTAACAAAATAATAATAAAATAGTAGTAATCATATTTACAATATGTACAGGGATGAGAAGTGAGGATGAAATAGTGCAGTACTGACACACTGTAAACAACACAATATAAAGTGGCTTGAGAAAATAAGTTTAAAAAGTGCAAAGATGTAGCAGTGCAAGAATTGCTGTGCAAATGTTATGGTTTGGGGTGATATGAGTCCAGTATATGCTAGCATCAGCCACTGATGCTGATGTTATACAGTCTTACAGCAGATGGGGTGAAGGACCTGCAATAGTGCTGCTTCTTGCAATCATGTTGCATTTTTACAGAGCTGAAATAGAATTTTAAAGAAGGTGAAACAACCTGAAGATTTCCCCTGACTAATCACTATCCTGAGAACCGGTCTGTTAGCTTTAGAGAATCAGTTTTCACTGGACGTTGCTACACTGCACTCTTGTGGCCACACATCAGCACTACACTGTTGAAAAAAACTGAGGCACATTTAAATTCCTGTCTCTGGTACCATGGAGTCAGTTAACAAATAAGCAACTGAGAAGCACCACAAGCATGTTTTAAAGTCACTGCCCCCTGGAATGATCAGCTGCAGGAGCAAAGAGGCAGCAGAGTGGCAGATATACTATGTCAAATGAACAGGACTATGTGGGAGAAAGAGAAAAATGTGATAATTTTTGGATGGAAGGAAGGATTGACGTCTCACCGGTGCTGTTGGGACAGAGGCGAGCCAGCAGCTCAAAGCGAATGTCTCTCTCCACACTCATAGAGCGGGCGTGGATCTTAAAGATGTGGGTTCGACCCTGAAATAAAGAACACAGTGAGCTCACAGAAGAGAAATGACTGAACTAAAAATGCAGACATACAGAGAAATACAGAATACATATATGTAGAAATGAGAGAGTAGAATTCAATTTCATGTCTGATCATGCTAAATAGGTTTAGAGGCTGACATATGTCTTCATAACACACTTCTTCATTTAAAACTACAGCTGTTGAACCAAAGTACACATACACAGGGTGGGCCAAAAGTAGGCTGACAGTAGTTTCATTATTTGTTTCACATTTTAGATCTAATTTATCCAAACCATAATTCCAAACCAGTATTCCATATCCCTTATTCACGGTTTGGAAATGTTATTAAGCTATTTCATCCACTTTTGGTTGTGATTTTTATGTTTTTTTGTTTTTTGTTTTTTTTACAGGGATTGTGAACATTTTTTGTCGTGTTCATTGTATTCTTCAGGTAATTTACCTTTAGTGGTACCAGGCATTAAAATGAAGAAGAAATTGAAGAAAACAAGGGTGGTCTAGTAACTTTTTCCATGACTGTATATAAAACTAATATTCTACGTGGCTAACTCACCTCCAGGTCAGGCAGGCTGAACTCGATCTTCCTGTCCAGACGTCCAGGTCTCATCAGGGCCGGGTCCAGTGTGTCGGGTCTGTTGGTGGCCATCAGCACCTTGATGTTGCCACGAGGGTCGAAGCCATCCAGCTGGTTGATGAGCTCCAGCATCGTTCTCTGGACCTCGTTGTCTCCACCAGCTCCGTCATCGAAACGAGCACCTGGCAGGAAGAACAACAGGAAACGTTTATATGGAGACATTCATCTTCTTCCAGTTCGATTTAGATTCTTTACACTGATCTTAAAGAAAAATAACATTCAGTATAAAAGCTGCAATGATCAATCTATGAGATGTCTACTACTAGAGTAACTGTTTAACCATTTTAATTATCAGATTAATATTTTTAGGTAAAACGAGTGCAGGTTGTTAAATTGAAATCATTTCTGGGTTCTTTCCTCTTCTCTGACAGTAAACTCATTTTCTTTGGGTTGTGCAGAAAACAAGATCTGTTATTTTAGTGTTTTACCATTTAGACTAAACAACTAATGAGTTATTTAAGAAAACAATCAACAGATTAACTGACAATGAAGATAATTGTCAGCTGAAGCCCCATTTGGCTTGTCATGATAAGAAATTAAGACAAAAACTGTACACTGGGAAACAATGCTAGACCAAAATACATTAAATTTAAGATAACTTTGCAACGTAAAATGCAGATATGTTCCTGTTAATCACCAATAATCTGTACAAGTATCCAGATTCTGTTGATGTTGGCCTCATGGGATTTTGCCATTAAGGTTCAGAATATGTACTGTAAATGAATGCATACAAAAAAAAGACAAAACAAACAAAAACAGGAATGGAGTGAACCTTACCGCCAATAGCATCAATTTCATCAAAGAAGATCAGACACGCCTTCTTAGTCCTGGCCATCTCAAACAGCTCACGCACCATCCTGGCCCCCTGTTAACAAAGAAACACTGTTAACGCTAACTAACATCTACAATCTAAACTTCAGCTGTTCTTTGCACCACGAAGCTCACCTCTCCCACATATTTCTGCACCAGCTCAGAGCCGATGACTCTGATGAAGCAGGCGTCCGTTCGGTTAGCCACGGCTCGAGCACACAGGGTCTTTCCAGTACCGGGGGGCCCGAACAGCAGCACACCTTTAGGAGGCTCGATACCCAGGTTGACAAACCTCTCAGGCTGGAGAGAAAAGGAAGAGACAAACGATCAGTCCAGATGGAATCTCTTTCATGGATGAGATTTATTCATGCCACGTTCAGTGTCAGTGTTATGTAGGGCTGCAGCTATCCATTATTTTAGTAATCCAGTATTCTATCGATTATTATAGCGATTACTCAGTTAATCGAACTCCACACTGGGCATGACAGCAACAAAAGAGGAAGTGAGCGCGCTGTGCAACAGAAATAACCGTCCTGGAGGAACACAAGCAGACATCTGTGGTGTATTGTACATATATAGTATAGTACAGGGGTATTATACATATATCTATATAATATAGTAAAGGAGTATTATACATATATATATATACTATAGTACAGGGGTATTTTACATATATAGTATAGTACAGGGGTATTATACATATATCTATATAGTATAGTAAAGGAGTATTGTACAGGGGTATTCAACTAAAACTACAGCCATGTATTTAACCCACATGTATTTAGTTGTTGATGCAGAAATCACATAAACATGTTTTTCTGTTTGGTCTGTTTAAACTGCTGCTACTGCAGCTGATAGAACACAAATAAGAAAACTGATCAGTTTATTAGTATTGATTACAAAGAATATTCAATCAGTAACTTTAGTTTTACTTTGATTTGGCCACAAATTAAAATGATTTCCTTCATTATGAGTCAGTGTCAGACCTGCATACACTTCAATACAATATCATGTTTGAATATTTAATAGTTTTATTGTGCAGCTGTCTGTTATCAATAATCAGCTGCACTGATCAGTAAAATAAATACATTATTGTGCATTTAACAGTTTTCTACAAGCATTCCTGTCTTACATCATTTACAGTAGAAGCTTTTTACTGTCATAAATGTTTATTTTCCTCATTGTTTTCCTTCAAACAACCTCTTTGCGATCGGTTCATTTTGTGCACAAAACGAGTCAAATGATGGTAAAACGCTCCTGTTTGTGTGATGAGTTTAAAGCAGAAAGTCTGAGTTAACAACAAAAGTTGCTAATCAACTTCATATCTGTTAACTCTGACTGGGGTTTTAGTTTTTGTTGACTCACACAAAGGAAGTGTGACTGTTAAACTGTCTTTGTAGTTCAGCTGATCTGATAAACGCCGTAAACACGAGAAAAGCTGCAACGATTAAAATAGAAGCGTCCTGTCAGATTTAAAATCCTCTTATAATTTACTGATTATAGATAGGTCTGAGTCTGTACAGAATGAAGTCTGTGTCCAGACCAGTTAGTGACCTGGGGTCTAGTATGCAGTGGATTAAACAAGGCCTCCATTCAGAGACTTTTGCCTCGAGGAATTGTAGTAATAGAATTACTGGAATAACCTGAGGAATCGTTTCAGCTCTAGCGTGAAGTGTAAATAGGGAAAAAGTAACGGTGTTTGGATGTTTCTTACATGGAGCAGTGGAGTCTCAACCACTTCTCTCAGCTTCTCAATTTGTTCCTTACATCCACCAACATCACTGTAGGTCACATCAGGTTTCTCCTCCACCTACACAACAACATGTGAGTGAAAGAAGTAGAGAGACAGGCAACATTTTTAAATGTAAAATGTCTTAAAATATTACCAATTTGTGTTCCACGCAAGTTCAAACATGACATACTTTGTCCTTTATAAGACAATTCACTGCATTCATACCTGCATCATGGTGACGGTGGGGTCGATCTTAGGAGGCAGAGGGATGTGGATCTGATACTTGTTCCGGTCAACTCTGAGAAATTAGAAGGGACACTTAACTTAGCAAACTGTGTCACCGGGTGTATGACATTTTTAAAGATAACGGACACATTTAAATCAGCTGTCTGCCTCACCCAACTCTCATGCCCTCCTCAATGTCGGTTGGAGCCACCTGGTCGCTGAGATCCACCACAAACTTGGCAAACTGTTTGACGTTGATGATATATTTGGGATCCTCAGAGTCTGCATTGATGATCTTCGTGCATCTGGTAGAAAAAGCACACAGGAGTATTTGAAACTGCATAATAGATAATGAGCAAAGGAAGGAAAATAACTGCGGAATATTTAGATTTCGCATTATTTTGCCAAAAGATGGCAAAGTGGGTAAGATGAGAAAGTTAACGCTGTTTTACACAACGATTTAAACTATTTTAAACATAACAGAAACAACCAGCAAACTCAGGAATCGAAGCCTGGAGATCTAAGATGCAAAACCAGTCATACCTAGAAATCCTTCCACAACACTGACTCAAAAAGATGAGACAGCTTCTTTTACCTTGCCACTTGCAACGGCTGTTCGCTCTGCAGAGTCTGTTTGTCAGCAGCCAGATCCCAGAGAGCCGGTGGAGCCAGGCCGGTGTCCGACTCCTTAATGCCTGTCAAACACAAAGAACACAACTTTAAAGTACAATCCAGTTAGAACATCTCAAAGCTATAGGTTGACTGGGAATATCTGATATTGTATGAGCGTATTCATGGTTTTACTACCCACCTGTCAGCTCGTTGATCTTTTTGAGCAGCTGCTGAATGTCATCTTCCACTTGTTTGATCTGTCTAGAGTAGGTGCTTTGACCCTGAGAATAAACAGTAAGGACAAAGGAAAATTTGATCAGCTTTCAAGTCGTGTTCTACAGCATGCCGGTACTGGAAAAGTACTGCTGTTCGAAAGAATATCCGAGTTGTTTAAGTGGGTACAGCGGGGCAGCGTGTGCTCTGCTTCACTCTCTGCATAACAGTCAGCATGCAAATTGCTTTTTTTTTTCACACTGCAGCTCTAATGGTGACAAAACAAGAAGCGTTACATATGTTTGCAAGCTGAAGGATCCAACACATCCAACTTCCAACCTTTCAAGAGTGACAGATTAGCTAATGTGATAGATCGCATTATTATATCATGCCCTTAAATAGAGTGAACATTAGTGTGATGTAGCCTTTATACGCTACTGAACAAAATTAGGAAACGGCAGGCAACATTTTTTGGACACATCTTAAGGAAGGAGACCCTGGAATATATCGTCACAACTGGAAAAATTAACGGGAAGAGAAGACGAGGCAGACAGAGAATGAAAACGATAGATGGATTGACATCACGGCTACACGTGGAACGGGCAACAGTCACAATTCAGAAAGGAGCAGGAGAGAAATGATCGCCTGCGCTGAAAGGCAAGGCACTTGACTGATTGATTAACTGCAATGTATGTTGCGATAAGCGAGCTTTTTTACACCATCAGAGTTTGTTGAGGCAGTTAACCCTTTGATGCGCGACATGGGTCAAAAGTGACCCAAATCTAGAGGAAAATGGGTATCTCCTGATACACATTGTGCATCAAAGGGTCAGCAATGATGCTAACTGACTAAATGTGGCAAATATCTCGATACGCAAAGACGGTGTTCACACTTGCATCACTATCTCATGTTATTACAAGCTGCTAAAAATCAGGTGTTCACTAGAATACAGTTATAATGATCAACTGAATTCCTGCAGAGAAAACGTGAAACAAAGTGATTAAATTGTGCACTAAAGCACTGCTGCACATATCTCTGCAGGGATTTAACCATTTAATAACCCACAGTGTGACATGTGAAGGTGGAGAGACATGAATATGAATTTGTAAAAAAAAAAAAAAAAAAGCTCTAAATGAAGAGTTCCTATGAAAATGTATGAACAACAACAATACAAAGAATACAACTTCACTTGTGTTGTTCTATGACTTGTTTTCATGTCCTCTACTGCCTTGCATTGACATTACCAGAAGATTTTTAGATTCTCTTTTTTAAATAAATAAATAATAACAAGTTCAGTGTTGTATCATATATTAGTCCATTATTTTCCTAATGCTTTAGGCGTTTGGTGTCGTATTCATATATTTAGGCAGACATGTACTGGTGTCCGCATTTTAATATCTGGACTGAGTCATAGCAATGCAAATGTGACCAATTTGACTGAATTTACACACATCGCAGGTAGTACAGAGGTGTTTGACGTCATACTTACATATGTTTTGAGCAGAGCGATGTCCCCTTCATCCAGAGCTGTGACAGACATAAAAACAACATGAATGAGTTAGCATTAACAGAGCTGTAGGGCCGCTAGCATCGATGTCAACCTAGGAGATACCGCATATTCCAACCTAGCTGCTAGATTTACATTAACTGATTTCACCAGATACATTATGAAGCTTACATTATATAAATAAGAGCAGTTATCTTAGCGAGAGAGTCAACTGTAACAGATTGTTTAACAATCTGAGCTAACCGTAGCTAAGTAGCTAGCTAACGGCTACGTTCCCTTTCACTGCTTTAAAAAACATTTTCAGACGTACCTCTGATAGGGGAGTCTTCCTTTTCCTCCTCTTTGATCTTCCTTTGGTCGTCTCCTAAATAGTCCGGCATATTTAAGGTGAGAACAAACCGCCGTGTATCTGAGAAAGTGCGCTGCTTGGGCGACTAAACTGAACAATTACACAGCAGCTTTGGACTTCCGCCGCTATGCGCCACTTATCGGATGCACAAGTCGGAACTATATTGAGGTTGTACCGCGTATAAAATATTTATTAGAGATATGGCTTCAAACAAGTATTAATTTCCATCTTTGATATGAGTGAAGTTGTCCATTTTTACAGTTAGCATGAGAGAGTTTCAGGCTGTAATTAAATGTACTGGGTAAAAACAAAAACAAAACAAACAACAAAAAAAAAAACTATAGCGGAACGTCGAGTGAGGAAGGGCAACACGGAGCGGTAAAGTGGCTCCCGGATTGGCACTTGTAAAGAGCGGCCCATGTGGTGTGTTAATAAGCGGCCCACAATCTTTAGCACTTTAGAGAGCTCCCACTTGGTGATTTCGGCACCTGAATGTTCACTTAGCCCGGGTGTCTAAGATGCTGCTGGAAGCGTTGGACGGAGAAGAAACTGTCGTGTTTGGAGCCGCAGCCGGTGAGTAGAGAGAGGCCAGAGGAGGCAGCTAGCCGAGCTACCGGGGCTACTGACTGACTGCTGCTCTGTGTGTGCTAGCATGCAGGTGGAAGCACACAGCAAGATGATATTACCAGTTAGTTTTGCACTCTTTGTTCTCAATACTTCGTGCTGTTCCTTTGTTTGTTCCAAATGGTGTTTAACGTGTTGCATAATGCCACCGAGCTGCTGCCCACTCATGGCTGCAGTGATTTATTCGAGCTGCTATCATTAGCTGCACTGGCTGGCACCACTTCATATTAACACATTTGGCATTTAATGTCTTCACATGACAGCCATTCATTACCAGGCTGTTACATCATGTTAGAACACCTGTTGTACCTTCTAATAGTCTTACCGTTTTCATTGTAGACAAAATAGGTGGAATCTTTACTGTTAAAAGGAAAGTTAAAACCTATTTTTAATTAAAATAGCACTCCCTATTACTTAAATGACTGGCTGTTTAAACCAGGGGTGTCAAACTCATTTTAGTTCAGGGGCCACATTCAGCCCAGTTTGATCTCAAGTGGGCCAGACCAGTTTTAATATATGATCAAAATGACAAAAGTCAGATAAAAAAAAAGACAAAGTAAATTAGATGAAATATTGCAAAAATGAGGAAGAAGTGAATTTTCATGGAAAACATGAAATTGTCTGGTTGACCTCAAACTTAATGCAAATAGAAGACATTCCTATCAGAAATATGTGTATTGTACAAAAAGAATACCAGCCAATATATCTAATTTTGGAGAAAAAAAAAACAAACCTTTAAGCATCAGTTGACTTCAAAGATCCAATGTCGTCCAGGTTGAATATTGCTCCGACTTTATCAGAAACAGTCTGTGGTGTGTTTGTCATCTCTCTGTCCTCCCTCAGCATCTGTTCAGGTTCAGGTGGAGCCGGTGGGCCGATGGTTCGAGGCCTACGTGAAGAGGAGAAACAGGAATGCATCAGCCTCTTTCCAGGAGCTGGAGGAAGAGGAGGAGTCTTCCGAGGAGTCAGACGACGAAGAGTTCCAGCTGGAGGAGTACTCTGTGCTCCGAACTCTCGACCCTAAAGACTGGAAGGTATCTGAGAGCAGTTTGCAACCTCTTCTTATTAAAATGACCCAACAGTTTGAGTTTGTGTTTCTAACCTGCTGAATTAATCTTTTGTCATTCTTAAAGGAGATCACTATCAGAAAGAGAAGGCTGTCAGGACTATAAATTCAGATTGTCTTGGGCACACTAGTCATTTTCTTGCTTTCGTAGGAACAAATACAATGTTAAGGAATGTTAATGCATACATCTCTTTTCCCTATTACAAGCATTTTGAATTAGCAGTAGTCTGCCCACAGTCCTCTTAGGTAGAGTTTTAATTACACAACAAGAAATTCATGCATGTATGTAGTTTTTTCTCCATCTGTGTGAGACAGGGAGATTTAAGGGTCAGTATTGAATGTATAGAGATAAAAGTTGCAGCTTAAACATATTTTTCCAAGGCAAGGCAGCTTTATTTGTATGGCACGTTTCATACACAAGGGCAACTCAGTGTGCTTTACATTAAAACATTAAAAACACTGGAAACATTCAGACAAGCATAAAAAGCACAGTTAAACTGACAAATATAATAAAACATAGAAAAGAACAGGACAATTAGAAATATGTTAAAAAATAAAATTACAATTTGCATTTAAAACAATTTAAAATAAACCATAATAGAAAAGCAGTGGCAAACAGAAAAGAGTTGGAGCAGACCTACAGCTTTCAGGGAGTTTGTTCCAGATGTGGAGCATAAAGAGTAAATGCTGCTTCACCATGTTTAGTTCTAACTCTAGGGACTGACAGCAAACCAGGACCTGAAGACCTCAGAGGTCCAGATGGTTCATAAAGTGGCAGCGGATCAACTGTGTATTTTGGGCCTAAACCATTCAGTGCTTTATAAACCATCAGCAGGATTTTAAAACCTATTCTCTGGCAGACAGGGAGCCAGTGTAGAGATCTAAGAACTGGAGTGATGTGATCTACTTTTTTGGTCCTTGTTAGGACTCGAGCAGCAGCATTCTGTACAAGCTGCAGTCGTCTGATGGACTTTTTAGGGAGTCCTGTAAAGACATTGTTACAGTAGTAGCTCACTCTGCACACGGTTAGACTTTTTTCTAATCTAAAGACTCAACACCAGCTGCAGTACCACCCTTGATGTGTTAAATATGTATTCTGATTCAAACTGTAACTGAAATGTGTCAATTGATCAGAATCAAGATCACTATGCTGTCCTTGGGCTCCCACACTTGAGGTACAAAGCCACACAGAAACAGATCAAAGCTGCCCGTGAGTATATTTCCTCCTCTTATCTTCTCTGAGATCAGTTCTCTGGTTCTTTGTGCTAATGTCGTTTCTGTTTTCTTTCTCTACAGACAAACTGATTGTGTTGAAGCACCATCCTGACAAAAGGAAAGCTGCAGGAGAGCAGATTGTAGAAGGAGACAACGACTACTTCACCTGTATAACTAAAGGTACGTAACGCCGTGGCTCTTTATCAACTCGGACGTTGCTTCTGGAACATCATGACCTCAACGTCGGTTTTCTCTTGGTGGTTGTTTGAACCTCAGCTATAGAAGTCCTGTCCGACCCTGTGAAGAGGAGAGCCTTCGACAGTGTTGATCCCACCTTTGACAACGCCGTGCCTTCCAAGAGCGAAGGCAAAGAGAACTTTTTTGACGTGTTTACTGCCGTTTTTGAGAGAAATGCCAGATGGTCTTCCAAAAAGCATGTACCCAAACTCGGAACCATCGAGTCCTCTTTTGAAGAAGTGGATAATTTTTATTCTTTTTGGTAAGCAGAAGAGTTTTTCAAGGTTGTTGATTTCATGCTGGAAAATAATCCAGAGGAGAAGACGAGCTGTTAAACTTTGTGTCCATTTTTACTGTTAAAGGTACAACTTTGACTCTTGGAGGGAATTCTCGTACTTGGATGAGGAGGAAAAGGAGAAGGCGGAATGGTACGCTGTTGCTCATCACTGCTGTCCACTTTATTGAACCACGGTGTTGCATCTCTGTAGTGTGACTGACATGTATATACTTGTTTCCCATGCAGTCGAGATGAGAGGAGATGGATTGAAAAGCAGAATCGTGCTTCCAGAGCTCAGAGGAAAAAGGAGGAGATGAACAGAATACGAACACTAGTTGGTACAGTCTCTGCAAACCAACACACACGACAGGATTGTATCAATTACATGAGAAATTAGCATAAAGCTGCACAGGACCCTGAAATGGTTTTACAGGGTTTACAAATCTCAGGAAGTCACTGCTGAAAATGAGTGCTATTTATTATGTGTGTTGCTTCGTTGCAGATACGGCCTACAGCTGTGACCCTAGAATAAAGAAATTCAAAGAAGAAGAAAAAGCCAAGAAGGAGTCTGAGAAGAAAGCCAAAGCTGAAGCCAAGAAGAGAGAGCAGGAAGAAAGGGAAAGAGTAAGTTTCATCACATGAGGTCTGAAATATAGACTCTATTTAATGATGGACAACTAATCAGTGCTTCCTGCTGGTGCAAAGTTGAGCTAAAATATTACAGAACTCGCCACTGCTGTCTTTCCTCTGTCGTTTTCTATGGTCTCTGCAGTAGTGAAAGCAGTGTGGAGACGTGACATTAATGTCCTGCTTCTTGTTGGTCCAAAAGTGAGCACACACCTTTTGAACTTCACCAAGCCCAGCTAACGCAATGGACAGTCATTCAGTGTGGATGGATGGATGGATGATGGATGGATGGATGGATGGATGGATGATAGATGGATGGATGGACGATAGATGGATAAATACTATCATCAGCTTATTGTGTTTTTTTAACCACTATGTAATGGATGCAAACGTAGTCGAAGCTAAGTAGCTAAGCTACCACTAACAAGTTCACTGTTGTGAATCAGAACATCTTTGATAACTACCTGTCTTCTCAAACATAGTCGCCGTTGTCTGGGACTACGATGAAGACAGGTAGCTACTGACAGTCTGATTATTTATTTCTAGATTGTAGTGTAGGCTTGGGAAGTCAGGAACAGCATTTGTATGTTTATGGTGTGCCAACGCTGTTGAACGGCTACACATGCAGTGACATACTGACGTTTTACAGTGATGCAATGATGTGGTTCTAACTTGGCTCCTTGCCAATGGAAAAGCAAACTGGTTCTGAGGAAGCATGAGATTTGAACCAACTAAGCACCAGCACTGAACTAGCACCCGGTTCTTTTAGGTTGAAACGGGGTTTGTCTGTTCACAACATTATTCAAAAACAGACTAATGGATTTGGATGAAATTTGTAAGGAAGGTCAGAAATGACACAAGGCCCAAGTGATTAGATTTTGGCAGTGATGTGGATTATAGTCTGGATCCATGGATTTGTCAAAGATTTCAGCCGTCAGAAATGATATGACTGAGTACTGTGCCCTCTGAGTGCTTTTCTAGTTAATTTTTGGGGAAGAATTGATCTTTGTGGTGCAGACGAAAACCATATATCTCACTGCATGTTTCATAATATTTGTTGAAATCAATAACATTGTAAAACTGTAATTTAGTAAAGTGCATGCTGTGATTGAGCAGTCTAACAGATGGACAGTTTCTAAAGCACAGGTCAGGCTCCAGGTGATCATTCTTTGAAGTTTGATTTGAAATACAGTCATCACATGAGCAGACGTTAACCAGTTTCTGTGTCTCAGGCTCGGCAGGCTGAGCTGGAAGCAGCTCGATTGGCCAAAGAAAAGGAGGAAGAGGAGGCCAAGCAGGCAGCCCAGCAGGCCAAGAAAGAGAAGGAGATCCAGAAGAAGGCCATCAAGAAGGAGAGACAGAAACTCAGGACCACCTGCAAGGTTAACACGATGACATTATCGGACATTTTTGTTTTGCTAAAGAATGATTGAACTGACATATTGATGTATGTGACAGTATTTGAGATGTGTGTTAGCTTTGGTGATTTAGTTCATCTTGTTTTGTGACTTCTTTCCTCCTTCCATAGAACTGGAATTACTTTGCTGACAATGAGGCTGACAGTGTGAAGATGATGGAGGAGGTGGAGAAACTGTGCGACCGTCTGGAACTGACAAGGTACAGTAAGCTATAAGGTTCATGGATTTTAATGTTATCAGATTTGTTGAGGACACATTTGTGTTTATCCATCAGGAACCCAAAAGCATCTGAATCCAACACTCCTGACCTGTTTGATCAAATTAAAGTAAACTCTGGTGTGTTTGGCTTGTGAGGCTGGTGAGAAAGTTTCCAGTCACCCTGGAGGAGACTCTTTGAAAAGATGTGCAATCTTTGGCGTGATGCTAGAGTTTATCCTGTATTTGGCAGACTGTCTGTCACCCAGTAATCAATACGAGTCCCCACTTTCTGTCTGTAGCCTGTTCAGAGGACCAGTTTATAATCTGTAGAAGTGATGCTTTTGGCACACATTCTAACACTTACACCCATCGTCATGTCAGTACTGTTGTTTTACCCTGATCAGGAAGTTGTGTTTGTAGTAAGTCCATGAATAAGACAGAATGACCCCACAGTTATCATCCTCTTTTTCATCATGTATCTACATCCATCCATTATCTATATACCACTTAATCCTCACTAGGATTGCGGGGGAGTTGGAGTCTATCCCAGATGACTTGGGGTGAAGGCAGGGGACACCTGGACAGGTCACCAGTCTATCACAGGACTACACATAGAGACAATCACATTCACACCTATGGACAATTTAGAATTACCAATTAACCTCAGCATGTTTTTGGACTGTGGGAGGAACATGCAAACTCCATGCAGAAAGATCCCGGGAATGGGATGCGAACTGGGGATCTTCTAGCTGCAAGGCGATAGTGCTAACCACCACGCCACTGTGTAGCCCTGCATCTACGTGTGCCATTATTAGCAATGCCGTTGATTTGGAGTCTAAGAATCCTAAAAAAACCACATAATCATGCCTTTATTAGCTCTATGTATTACAGGAAAACATAATTATAGGCATTAGACGCATTAACATGCAGACTAAGCTGCTGTCAGTCCTCAGAATCAGATTTTTCTGTTTGATTCTGATGATGCAGGATGATGTCACCATTGTTAATTGAAAGTCAGAGTGAATATGAATCAAATGAACCAAACTACAGGTTTGAAAATCCGAGATCTTAGTCCCACTGTAATTACATAAACCGTGATCATGTTTTTCTTCTAGTATTCCAGATGTGTGACAGTCTTTGTTGTGTGTTTCCAGTCTGCAGTCGCTGAATGAAGTCCTGGCCTCAGGCTCTAAAGAGGAGAGCAAGGCAGCAGTGGACAAGCAGGTAGAAAGCCGCTTTGTTCTGTAACAGTTTGTTGTTGCATGTCAGGTTTATTTAATCCCTGATGGAGGGGATAGACAGACTCCCACACATGAAGCTTTTTATAGGACTAAAAATCAGTTGACCTTGTTCAAAATTGCCACAGATTCACCAACACGTTGTTGTGTGTGCTTTCTTCAGGTGCAGGAAGTGAACGCCCAGCTGCAGAGGGAGAGGGAGGCCGAGGTCCAGGCCAGGCAGGCGGCTCGCAGCGCCGAGCAGGCCAGCGGAGGAGGAGGAGGCGGGGGGAAGGGATGGACCGAGGAAGACCTCCAGCTGCTCATCAAAGCAGTCAACCTGTTCCCTGCAGGAACCAATGCCAGGTAGAAACTCAGAGCAGTTTTAGCAGTGATGCAGCTTATAGTCTGGATCCATGGATTTGTTAAAGATTTCTGTCATTACAAGATAGCAGCATGGCGTCACTGTAACCATGACAACAAGTGAACACTACGTCAGCTGCCTGCTGATGATCACATGATTGTGATCCTACTACAAATCCACCACTGAGGACTTATCAGGACTTATCTGTCAGAAATGATACAAGAAACAATTGATTAAATTGTGGGGGTGTTTCTGAGTCCCATCAATTCCCGTCACCTGCTGCATACTTAGGTCACGTGATTCGGTATCCGTACATAACATACACATGCATAACACACACCTGTGCTCAGTGCAAGGTCATTGTGTTTGTGGGTACATCTATATTAAATGTCCATATTCTGTGTTGCCATGATTTATGATCATCAATAACTAATAAAAAAAATGCTGCATTTATTTAAAAAAAATAAATAAAAAAAGGCTGCATTTCTGACAATGCCATATGGGGGAATGAACAGCCTTGGTGGAGGAATGCTTTTCTTGTTTAAAATTTTTACAATTAGACTGCATATTTTATTGTCAATTTTCCATTTCCAAACTGCAGTTCCAGCATCTGGCTGCCAGCTGAACCCTGAAACTGAGCTGATAACAACGTACGCTGGCTGTAGCTGTGGGTTGTGAAGTCATACATCATAAAAAGATAACACATCTGCCACTTATGTGACTCAGATTTTTTCAAGATTTCATCCGTCGGAAATCATACGACGACTGAGCAGGCTTGACAGATTACTGTGCTCTCTGAGTGCTTTTCTTGTTAATGTTACTACTGTCAAGAGATGGCCATATTTTATAGGATTAATAAGGCAGCCCTGCTTTGTTTATTCAATATTTTACCTACTAAGAGACATCAAACTGTTCTTTTTTTTCCTCCAGATGGGAAGTTATTGCCAATTATATGAACTTGCACTCCACAAGCGGCATGAAGAGGACAGCCAAAGACGTTATCAACAAAGCCAAGAATCTACAGAGACTTGGTAATTTAAATTCGCACATTAAGAGGGCAAGATTTCCTGCTTTCAGTAGTCATGGTTTCAATAAACACAATGCTGAGCTTGTTTGAATGTGAGTGAAGATGCGACTGTGGGCTGCTGGACCCATTAATGCTACAGTGGACTTTTAGAACTGCCTTTACAGCACCTTAAGTAGGAGCTGAGGGAAGCACAAATCCACTGAAAATGTTCAGATCAGTCAAAATAAAGCCACAGCACAAGTTTCTCAAAAAAAGATTAATTTATTAGTAACAAGAGGTAACATTTTTTATTTGTAGGAATAAAGTTTTCTCTGATCAAAAAAATGTATACATGAATAGTACATAGACTGAAATAAGTCTTAAGATTTCCTGATGCACTTTTAGGAAGAAATGTACAGAAATGTAGCTCCATAAGCTCCACTCAGCTAATGCCTTTGGTTTTGTTACTGTCCTGTCCTCAGATCCACTCCAGAAGGATGAGATCAACAAAAAAGCCTTTGAGAAGTTCAAGAAGGAACACGCTTCTGTGGCACCTTCCATAGACAACGCTGTGCCCTCAGAGAGATTTGACGGTAGGTGAACCCATGTAGTTGTATGAAGATGTAACAAACAGGACAAAAACACAGTGCTGTCAAGACAGATGTGTAGCGGTCTGTTTCTCCTCATAACCTCATTGGACCTATTTACACACTACCGTTCTAAAGTTTGGGGTCACCCAGACAATTCCATGTTTTCCATGAAAACTCACACTTTTATTCCTGTGCTAACATAACTGCACAAGGGTTTTCTAATCATCAATTAGCCTTTCAACACCATTAGCTAACACAATGTAGCATTAGAACACAGGAGTGATGGTTGCTGGAAATGTTCCTCTGTACCCCTATGGAGGTATTACATTAAAAATCAGCTGTTTCCAGCTACAATAGTCATTTACCACATTAACAATGTCTACACTGGATTTATCATTCACTTAATGTTATCTTCATTGAAAAAAATGCTTCTCTTTCAAAAATAAGGATGTTTCTAAATGACCCCAAACTTTTGAACGGTAGTGTTTGTACCTTTGTAGCTGTAACATCATGTGGTAAAGACATTAGAACTTCGTTTTAGAAGTTGGTCATCATTGCCACACATACTATGCTTTGTTGTAACCATCTATCACTTCAGTATGGATTATTATTAGTATTGAGATCCCACTGTTGACAGTTTGCAGTGTGGATAGCATCATGTTGACTATTTGTGGGCTCTGTCACTGATGCAGTAACAGTTTAAGGTCTGGAGTGAGTTTATTCTGACTGACAGGCTGGAGACTACAGGTATGAGCCAGCCATTTCTCTTCCAGCAACTTATACAGAGAAAATTAAGTTTAGTAGAGGATTTGAATCATCCGTGGTTCTTTTGGTGAATTTGCCTTTTTAATGGCAGCTCATTTTTAACTTCAGATCTGCTTTGAACAATGTCTGCCTCTTTAACATGTTTTGATTTATTCTGCCTCGTGTGTGAGCAGCTTCTTCAGACTTATCTCCTGCCTGGGATCAGTGCTGCAGCACCTTTCGGACCCTCACTGCACTATTCTAAAGTGTATTTTTGATAGAGGCTTCAGGTTGTAAATGCATCTTGATTGCTTTCAGTCTGGGTCTAGAACAGGACAGATTTACTCCAGTTGCTGTTTTACATGAACACACAGTTGAGAGGACTGATATCAGGCCACACTAGTTATTCTTTAATCAAAAATTCATTTTAAGAATACCTACTCTCCCGGGGTTCCCAGCGAGCTGAGCCGAGCCGATAATGTGACGTCTACAGAGTGCAGGCCACTGATTGGACAGGGGGTGATGACACACGAAAGCCTGACCATTGACATGATGAGGCTTTCTGACCTGTTGGGTAGCTCAGGCTAGCTTCACTTTAGCATGCAGCTGTGTTCTGGTCCATCAGTCAGTTGCTAGGTGACAGAGAATAGCTTGGAGCTGTCTCCTTGAAAGCAGCTTGCTGCTCCGTATTTGAAGTATTTACTAATTCTTTTCTACATTGAACACACGGGTTGCTCTGAGTTAATCTAAAGCTGTTTGCACTGAGAATGTCTACCTCCCAAGCTTCAGACATTCACAGGTTGAAGGTTGTGTAACCATTGTGTTGCTGCGTGTGCTCCCTCAGCATCTGGCAGTGACGGTAATGCTGCCCCCTGGACCACAGAGGAGCAGAAACTGCTGGAACAAGCCCTGAAGACATATCCAGTCAGCACACCTGAGCGATGGGAGAAGATAGCAGCCGCAGTTCCTGGACGGAGCAAGAAAGACTGTATGAAGAGGTACAAGGTACGGTGATGTGGGAATATTTCCATTTCCAGCTATTACTCAGTCTAGTTTGCGGTGCTGAAGTGGCTATTCTGTACAACTCAGCAGCATCTAGAATCCAGCTGGTTTGCTAACATATTTCCCTTTTATCTGACAGGAGCTGGTGGAGATGGTCAAAGCCAAGAAAGCTGCTCAGGAACAAGTGGCAGCCAAGAGTAAAAAATGACAAGAACCACAAAAGAGAATAGAATCTGTGTTATTTTAACATTATTGTGTTGGTCTTTATTTTATAATAAAAAATTAAAGGAGGAAAAAAAAAACTAGACTTAAATATTTTGTTTCTGTTTCTATGCTGTACAGGTGATGCTTCTGCTCAGGTTCTCATCCAGAACATCCCACTGCGGATCTGGTTGTAGTCTGGCAGTTGTTCAATTGGACCTGAGACACAAACAAGAATCACTTTAACGCAGTATTCAAACAATGCAGCATCTCCAGAAATACGAGGTTCGCATCCTCTCAGTTATGACTTCCTGGTTCAACTTTAACCTGCTGCAGAGGTGCAATCATTCTCAAAGTCTGACAGAAGTGATGAGCTGAAGTAATACGACCAAAGTTGTTTTTTAAAGTCCATTTACAGCAACTACGGACAACAGATGTGATATCAACACTGTGTTGGTCTGTAAAAACTAGCTACATGTACAGTAGAAATCAGATGTGTTAAAAATGAATGACTGCTGCTTCAACTGATACTGAGCTTCTGGCCACAATTCAGAAGTAATTGAGTGCAACCTGTGATATAATGCACTTGTCAAAGATAACTATTTGGACTTTATGGTCAGGATACATAAAAGATTTGAATCCTGAGAAGCAGAGCATGTTGTCCCTGAGTGTGGATGGACCATATGGTATGATGCAGGGCTGCACAACTGATTGAATATGGATCACAGTTACAGTTTTGGCTTTCTGCAGTTAAATGAACTTAGTTGACTGATTTTAAAATGCTCTGCTCACAGTAAAAATTGGTTAATCTGACATTAGAAGTCTCAGTGCACAGCCACCAGACTAGAGTCTACTGTAGTGTGCATGTGAGGTGTTTAGTAAACATCAGTAAACTGTAGCGTACGTCACTACATGTATAAATTCCTTATGGAGAAAACAACATACCAACAGCTGCGATGGCAGGAGCCCTGTTGTAGATGTATTTGGTGCACACATCTTTAATGGTGTTTGCATCGATGGCCTGTTGAGATGAATTACAAATTATTACACGTGCCAACAGTTTACTACCGCTGTCTTTTAACCCTTTATTCCCCGACTTCCCTTAGCCTCAAATCTAGTTTATTGCTTGGAGCTAAGAAAAAGTAACAGACCCTATGAAAGGGAATTTGTATGACCTACTTAACATTAAATCAAAGTGCTAGTGTGACTGAACTGTGAACCAGTGACACCAGATGTGCAATAATTACTGTTTGGTGATTTGGCTGCAGCTAAAACAAGAGCTAATAATACTAACATAATCATCTTTAAGTTGATGTCATCAACATGTTAGCTAGTAGCTGTCTATTTACACATTTTGACATCCAGTCCAATATTCTCTCTTTTTGCTCTGCTTTGGCCTCTGGTTTCGATTTCTTCATTTCCACTAAACGTGACCCCCCAGTTTTAGTTGTGATTTAACCTTCAGCTAAGGCAATGTCAACTGTCTCCACTCACATCAATGCGGGCCTCCAGCTCATGCAGAGGGATCCTGCGACTGTAGCACAACATCTGTCTGCCGATGTCCTCGCAGATTGGGGTGGATCCTGGAGAAAGCAAATCAACACATTGACATCAGACACTGTAACACCATATATACACTACTGTTCAAAAAAAATGATGCACACACTAATATTTTATTGGACTGCCTTTAGCTCTGAGAACAACACTCATTCACATGGCATCGCTTCGATAAGCTTTTGCAAAGTCACAGCATTTATTTGTCAAGAGTTGAATACATTTTCTACCAAGATTTCATATTGATGATGGGAGAGTTGGACTGCTGCACAAAGTCTTCTCCAGAACATCCCAAAGATTCTCAGTGGGGTTGAGGTCTGGACTCTGTGGAGGTCAATCCACACGTGAAAATGATGTCTCATGCTCCCTGATGCACTCATTCACAATGTGAGCCTCATGAATCCTGGCATCATCAACTTGCAACATGTCCATACCATCAGGGAGAAAAAACTCCACTGATGGAAAGACCTGGTCATTCAGTATATTCAGGAAGTCAGCTGACCTCATTCTTTGGGAACATAACGTTGCTGAACCTGACCAACCCCAGATCATAACTCTAACCCCCACAGACTGGTAGGAATTAGACATGATGAGTTCATCACTTCATCTGCCTCTCTTCTTACCCTGATGCCCCCATCACTCTGGAACAGGATAAATCTGGACTCATCAGACCACATGACCTTCTTCCATTGCTCCAGAGTCCAACCTTTATGCTACCTAGCAAACTGAAGCCTTTTTTCTGATTAACCTCACTGATCAGTGGTTTTCTTAGAGCTACAGCTGTTTAGTCCCAATCCTTTGACTTCCCTTCACATTGTGCATGTAGAAATGCTCTTACTTTCACTATTAAACATAGCCATCAGTTCTACTGTTGATTTCCTACGATTAATGATACATTGGACGGTTCTTAACCTGATTTTAGTAGTTTTGGAAATCTCCTTGTTTTCTTTGCCTGATGCAGGCCAATAATTTGACCCTTCTGAGACAGATTAACATCCTTTCCACTACCACAGGATCTGTCTTCCAATATGGTTGTTTAAGAAATGAGAAGCTCCTCAGTGCATCAGCTAGGGTTAAATAAGTTGCTGCAGCTAAAACATATTCATCACTGCAGTAATTATCCTATGGAAGGATCTTATCCATTTGCTTAGTTAAATCCAAATGACGACTTTTTTTTGGACAGACAGTGGATGTTTCCCTATCTTGCTGCCTTACCGTCGAGATGCAGGAGCATGTTGGTCTTCAGCAGATTCTTGGCCCGAGCCACCTCACTTTCTGTCACACTCGTACAAAGAGACATCCTGACGAGAAGCAGTGATGCACATGTTAATTACAGTGTTAATCATCCTGTTAAATATCATCAGACTTGCAGCAGGTATGATCTATTTAAGCAGACACTAGCTACATAAATTCAACTTATAGGGTTTTAACTTCTCTCCTCTATAATGTTTCTAATGGTCCTTTTTGTGAGTGTGCTCACCATTCCATCTGAGTGAAGTGCATCATGTCGTTGATGGTTCCAGGCTCACACACCATGTAGAGACCCCACAGACCTGTGTCAGTGTAGCAGGTGTTGAAGGACTGGAAGCTGTGGCACAGGTTTCCCTGGCAGGCCATTTGAGCCAGTTTACTGGACAGATTCTAGGATCAGAGAACAAACCATCCAGCAGAGATGGAAGGAGACGAGAACACAGACAAATCAGCAGGTGAGTGAATGGATCTGAATCAACCAAATCTACAGGTCTTTCTATATTTGTGTCATAATTTGGTCCTTACAGTTTCAAACCTTTATTTGAACGGTTTAGACCTTGTTTTAAAGTTCAAGTACATACTAAGGGCCTAATGAACACATTATATATACAAGAAAAAGATGTGTGTTTCAATATAAAGATAATGAATAAAAAGAAATATGTTCCACAATGAAATGTCAAAAAGGTAACACAGTGTGACATCACTTCAGAAGTCACTGGGGTGGTCAGAAAAGCTGCTGTAAAGACACGTAGAGACTGGAGTTAGCTAACTTTGTGGCATGTCAACAGTGTTGAAGGTTCCGTCTGTACTCACCACGCCTCCACCAAACGAACGGTCCCAGTTTCCAATGAGTGTGTTAGCAACCATGAGGGGGATGGTGTCGGGGTGGGACCATCCAACTGCCTCCACGGCGATGGCAATGTGAGCCAGAGGCATTTTGTCATCACGCACACGGATCTGAAACAGCAGCAGACAAGATTACGGGAACAGTTACCAAATTAAAGACAAAGATTTTTAATACAGCAATTTAATTTCACAAATAAGGACTCCAAATACTTAAGTCAGAACAATAGTAACATTTTTATCATCTTTTAACAGTCATTCTTAGCTGCACATACTAATAATTTCTAGTAGTATTATTAATCAGTTAATGTAATCTGAAACTGTAGTGGCCTACAGAGCACACACCCTGGAGTCTGAGGGGTCAGGTGGGGCTCTAAATCTGACCACCTTATCCTTATTTATGATCCACCTTACCTCACTTCCTGTGAAGTGGCATGGAGGGAGCACTGGGGCTTCACCTTGGTATCTGTTGGGAAGTTTCCCAAAGTGATACTTGGCCAAATCAATGAGCTCCTCATGACAAACACCTGATCAGAAACAAATCACAGAAAGTCCTGGAGGTCAGAAGAGCATCAAACTAACATTTCCATTCAGTAGGAGTTCATTCTCAGGTTTGGTCATGTCATCTCATCTGAATTAGAAGAAGTGGAAAGTGTTGCTGGAAGGAGGGGACATCTGGAATGACCTGCTTCATCTGCTGCCTCTACAACCCAGCCCCGGACAAGTAAGTGGGTGGGTGGGTGGATGGATGGATGGATGGATGGATGGATGGATGGATACAGAGGAACATTTCCAGCAACCATCACTCCTGTGTTCTAATGCTACATTGTGTTAGCTAATGGTGTTGAAAGGCTAATTGATGATTAGAAAACATTGTACAGTTATATTAGCACATGAATAAAAGTGTGAGTTTTCATGGAAAACATGAAATTGCCTGGATGAACCCAAACTTTTGACTGGTAGTCTAGGTCACAGTAAGCCGAGTTTGCAGTTTTCTAACATTTAACACCATGTTGATTAAGGAGAAGACAAACAGCTCTGACCTCCAGCAGCAGCCAGCACTATTCTGGGTCCTTTGTAGTGAGTGGTGATGTACTCAACCAGGTCTCCTCTGTTGATCGTCCTGAATCACAAACAAACAGCACAGTGAGCTTCCAGCAGACTTCAAACCGAGGTTTTAAAAACAGCATGTTTGGTCTTACTTGATGTTCTCTGTGGGGCCCAGGATGGTCCTGCCCAGCGCTGTGGACTGGTACGCTGTAGCATGCAGGTAATCAAAGACCACTTCCTGCAGATTGGTCTCCACTTCCTGCATCTCTCTGAGGATCACACCTCGCTCCCTCTCGATCTCCGCCTCACCCAGGGTGCTGTTCTGGATGATGTCAGCCAGGATCTCCACAGCTTAGAGACAGAAAACACAACATTTATGATGTTACTATGATAAATATGTACTGGGAGTTTGCTGAGATGTTATGCTATGAGTTATACTGTTTGGTGGACTAGATCCACTTCAGCCAGAATGCTTTACAAAAGCAAAACATATGTTCATATTAATAGTAGAGTTAATGGTAAAGTCTCATAAATGACTCTCAGACTTCTTTACATGACAAATGAGGCCCGCTTTCTTTTGAAAAGCACCTTCAAGCATGACAAAATATTTTGCAGGACTAGTTTAATATTTAATAGGACTGTACTGCATCAAAATAAGCTAACCTAAAAACTAGATTTCTCTTCAAAATATTTAGTGGTTAAAAGTAGATGAGGTAACATTTTGTTTACTGCATTAAATTCTGGTCTATGGAACTGTTTTTAATGCTAAGGAGTAGAAAATAGCCAACCTCGTCTGTGATGATGTGTTCATACTATATTAAAGGACGTCTACAAAGAAGCAGCATGGATGCTATTATCTTTCACCAGTCTTTTGATGATCTCACTGCAACATTCAGCCTTTCAGTACCTCGGGGGAGATCCTTGGAGAAAGCCTTGGCGTAGTACACAGTCTGCTCTCGGGACGTGTAGGCATTCAGATGAGCTCCCATGTTCTCGATCTCCAACTCCAGATCCAGCTGAGAGCGTTTCCTGGTGCCCTGTCACACATAAACACAAAGACACACTCAGCTGAACAAACCTCACATCATGTTCTGTATTAAGGACATTTTTTTAACTCATTAGTTTGCATTTCTGTACTTAATTTTAAATGATGCTGCTCTGTAAAATTCTACTGTGTCCATATACCTCTAGATGAGATCAAAAGGTACTTTGTAAATGTCATTTTTATTCTAAAGCAGCCATTTTCTTAGGAATGGTTCAATAATATACACTACTGTTCAAAAGTTTGGGGTCATCCAGACAACTTCATGTTTTCTATGAAAAGTCACACTTTTATTCATGTGCTAACATAACTGTACAAGGGTTTTCTAATCATCAATGAGCCTTTCAACACCATTAGCTAACACAATGTAGCATTAGAACACAGGAGTGATGGTTGCTGGAAATGTTCCTCTGTACCCCTATGGAGATATTCCATTAAAAATCAGCTGTTTCCAGCTAGAATAGTCATTTACCACATTAACAATGTCTAGACTGGATTTATCATTCATTTATTGTTATCTTCACTGAAAAAAAACTGCTTTGCTTTCAAAAATAAGGACATTTCTAAGTGACCCCAAACTTTTGAACAGTAGTGTATGTGTCAATGAAGTAAAGTCTTGACTGTGTTGTTTCCCTCTCACCTTAAATGCCATATGTTCCAGGAAGTGTGCAGTTCCATTATTCCTCTCGTTCTCATAGCGACTGCCAGCATCTATCCACAGGCCCACCTGGAAGAAGTCAGTCAGTAATATTGACATCCACACAATGCGACCACTGTAACACAACTCCTGACATGAAGCTGGTCTCTGTAGTGGGGAAGCTAAGAGTAAACGTGAATGTTTTATACTTTAAAATATCATTTCAATGTAGACATGTCAGGCATTGGAATAATTCTTAATTTGTGTGGCTCATATAACACGGCCCTGAAGAATGGAAGGTTAGGCCTGCACTCATTGAAAGAATGATTAAACCAACAAGCATTTAAACCTATCATAAACCACTGCATCAGTTGACACTGATCTCAAATATTCAGTCATCGATTACAGTGTTAATATTATTTCAACAATTCTACAATTTCATTTAGCAGATGCTTTTATCCAAAGTGACGTACATCTGAGAGTAGATACAACACAAGCAAGGATCTAGTCAGGAGAAAACAACCTGGATAAGAGCCATAAAACAAGTTCAAGTGTGATAATAGGACCGTGGGGTCTACAGGCAGTGCAGGCGTAATAAGATATTTTTTTATTGTTTTTTTTGCAGTCTGTCAAGTGCAAAGGTGTTCAGTGAAGAGCTGCTTTTTAGTCTTTCTTAAAGACTGAGAGAGACTCTGCAGATCGAACAGAGTTTGGTAACTCATCCCACCACTGGGGAACCACAGAGGAGAAGAGTCTAGCTATGGACCGGCTCAGTTGTCTGGGAAAGATGAAGGAATGGTAGCAGTGGAAGGCGATGGAGAAAGGGAGAGGCAGAGGGAGCTACTGAATAACCAGCAGCCTCCTGCACCATCTGGTTGCTGTCAAACTTCAGTGCAACAACCGGCTCCAGAAACCTTTTTTTCTCCACCTTCTGGGTTCCTTGGTCCATCTTTTCCTGTTTTGTTTTCTTCTTCTTTTCAACTCCTTCTTCTCAGTCTTTTATTTCTGTTGCTTGTCTTTCTTTTCTTTGTTTCTTCTTTTTTTTTCTTCCCCTGTCTTTCTTTTCTAGAAACTAAAGATATCCAGCCTTTATGGCTGTTTTCACAGAGCTCTGGATCCTCCACTGGCTTCTTGTCCTCCTCTGTTTCTTTACTTCCCTCCTCCAAATCTTGCTTTTTTTCCTTCAGTTCTTGATTTTTGTTCTTCATTCTCCCCTTGTTGTGCCTCCTTTTGCTCCTCTTTTTGTGTCAGCAAGAATGAAAGTGAAGAGCTGGGCTTTTAGTCTTTTCTTAAAGACTCTGCAGATCAAAGATTTTGCAAATCTTTTACCATGTTCAACTTCTCCACTCTCTAGTCTTCCTCCTTCTGTTGTTGTATGATCTTCCTGAGTATTCTACTCTTTTTTTGCCATGTCCTGTAAAACACTTTGTAAACTGTTTACAAATAAAGGTACTTGCTCCTAAAGCTCTCTGGATTATTGTGACCTGGATGGCTGAGGATCTTCACAGACATACACTACTAGTCAAAAGTTTGGACAAACCTTCTTATTTAATAGTTTTTTCTTTATTTTCATGACTATTTACATTGTAGATTCTCACTGAAGGTACCAAAACTAAAACAACTGATGGTCCCAATCCCATTAAGAAGGCAAGAAAGTCCACAAATAAACCTTGACAAGGCACACCTGTGAAGTGAAAACCATTTCAGGTTCTACCTCATGAAGCTCATCCAGAGAATGCTAAGAGTTTGTAAAGCAGTAATCAAAGCAAAGGGTGGCTACTGTGAAGAATTATATTTTGACTTATTTCACACTTTTTGTTCACTACATAATTCCACATGTGTTCATTCATAAATTTGATGCCTTCAGTGAGAATCTACAATGTAAATAGTCATGAAAATAAAGAAATTAAATGAGAAGGTGTATCCAAACTTGTGATGGGTAGTGTAAATGCATACAGCTAGTAGTACCAACTAAACAGCAGAGCAGTGTTTCAGTGGGTACCTCTCTTACTTACTGTGCAGGTGGTGAGCCCGGCGTCCTCTGAAGCCACCCGGAGCCCGTTTTCCAAAGTAGTCACCTTAGTTTTAGGAACATTGAGGGTCACCTGCTGAGCAGCCTGAGTAGCCAAGAGTCTGTGCGGTCCAGCAGTGAGCTGCAGGAGGAGGACAGGAAGGATTTCACAGCCAGTCACCATGACACTTCACATTTAGGACACGGACGTCAGCTGCTCTCAGTCAGTAAAAGGTTCCTTCACCGTGTCGTCGATAGTTTGACAGTATCACACACGCCACATAATTAAAGAACTATCTCAGAATAAGCCAGTATGCCGCAGCTGTTAGCTACTTTTAACAGTTACCAAACAGCGAGCCTGAGCGGCCATGACGAGCACTTTCCCTCCGTTAGACTGAACACAGACGACTGTCAAGACACTACAGAGGAGGAACTACATCAAAAACATGGATTTAAACATGTTCTACTTACCCTGCTGACAGAATTAGTCTTCAGTAAGTATCTTTGTGAGAGATATCTCCCGGCAAACGTGAGGCGCTGTAAGGACGCCGCCATACTGTTTATCTGGAATACTGCGCAAGTGCCGTCTTCGCTGACGTAATATCCGCTTCACGAGGCGAGGTGATGTTTTTACAGAATAAAGGCCAGAAATCAGCATGAATAAAAGCAGTCCTACGGGTCTGAACGTTACAGGGGCGGATCTAGAGAAAGATTAATAGGGTGGCAAAGGGGTGGCACAATAGGAACTCAGTGCAGCAAAAGTCAGTCCACTTTTCATTACGGAGATTCAAATTGTTTATTTTTTCACCTTTATTTTTGATGAGACTTTTCAGCTGCTCTTTGCTAGTGGGATGGTGATGCTCTGCCTTTCCCTTTAAAACACCACTAATGTGTTCTGTTGGATTCAAGTCACTCAGCATAGGTCGTAGTTCTGTCCTCATTAAAAGCTCCTGTGTTTTGGATCATAATCATGCTGGAATATTCCTCTTCTGCCAAGCCTCTATAAACTGGGAGTCATCTTATTGACATATATGCGGTGTATCCACAGGTTTCCATGTTCCCATCTACCATCTCCTCAACTCCTTTTGCATTCATTCAACACCGTATCATCACGCTTCCACCTCTGTGCTCCACTGTCAGGACTATGCATTCACTGTGGCAGTCCTGGCCATGTTCACTTCAGACAATTCAGTCTTGGTCTCATCTGACCAAACAATGTGTTCCCAGCATCCATCAGGCTTCTTTTTGTTTTCTTTAGTAAAGTTTCATCTTGCATGTTCATGCAGTTCTAACGATCGAATGATCTAACTTGTGCGTGAGAAACCACAGGTGTATTCATTTTTGGTGAGCTTATACTCTGGAGCATGTAATTTCAATATAGACTTTCTAAAGTATTAGTTTTTGATTATTTATTACAGGAAATACTCAACTTAGTCATTTTAAAAGTAAAGCAGTTATTAAAATGAGACTGAGTTTTAAATCAGGTGCACCAGTCTGTTGTATATGCTAACATTCAAAGGTTTGGAGTCACTTAGAAATGTCCTTATTTTTGAAAGAAATTAATTTTTTTCAATGAGGATAACATTAAATGAATCAGAAATCCAATCTAGACATTGTCAATGTGGTAAATGACTGTTCTAGCTGAAAACAGCTGATTTTTAATGGAATATCTCCATAGAGGTACAGAGGAACATTTCCAGCAACCATCACTCCTGTGTTCTAATGCTACATTGTGTTAGCTAATGGTGTTGAAAGGCTCATTGATGATTAGAAAACCCTTGTGCAGTTATGTTAGCACATGAGTAAGTGTGAGTTTTTATGGAAAACATGAAATTGCCTGGGTGACCCAGAACTTTTGAACGGTAGTGTGTATAAATGTTTTTATAGTTCATGATACTGAGTAAATATAGTTCCATCCTGCTTATTTCTTATTATTTAAATTACTATTAAATGCTTATTAAATGTATTTTCCGGGTTTTGTTGCATCTGTTTTTGCCTTTACTTTGAAAGGGTGTGACAGTTGAAAGGTGGAAGCGTGAGTTTAGCTCAGCGCGAATTTTCTCCAGTCTCAACTTCTGCTGTGGAGCTCTTTTGTAGCAGTTCAGGCGAAGAGAAGAGGCCAGCAGCACTAAAACACAGTGTGATACAGACAGGGAGCTGCTGTCACACTCCTGAAGGTATCTGTGTCTCACCCTCCCTCTCTTGTCATTGTCTACCGGCTTTAAATGAACTTGGCTAGCTGCTAATGCTGCACAGTTAGCTCCTGCTGCTAATTAGTGGCCTTAACTTCAGCTGTTGCATTGAAGCAGCCTCCAATAGACACTCTCTCTGCTGTGGCTTCCAGACGAGAAATGGCGGATGGCGGAGATCTGATGGACGGCAATCTGGAAGATGGAGAGATCTCCGGCTCGGACACTGAGATGGGAACCGCCGTAGCAGCCCGGCCCCTGGTTCCAGCCGCGTTCAGCGACCAGTCCTTCCAGAGCAGAGCCCAGCCACCAGCCTACCGCAGCTCCGGCAGGACGGTGGAGTCCAGCGACACTGACCCGGATTCATCAGACGAGGAGGCGGCGGTTTGGCGCCGCAAGCGACAGAAAGTGTCCAACGCTCCTCCGTGTACCGTCCGGCCGGGCCCGAACCCAGTGGCCGCCCCTGGCGCGCTGGGAGGCCGCAAGGTGAACAACATTTGGGGCTCTGTGGTCCAGGAGCAGTGCCAGGACGCCGTGACTGCAGAGCTCGGTATATTCGGCATGGAGGGTGTTGGCATGTCCAGCAGAAATGTGGAGACCTATAACTTTGTCCTGGCCCGTAAGATCATGGAGAAGGAGAGGGACATGGAGAACCGGGCAAGGAATGAAGGAGAGGTGAGCATGCTGGATGAGGAGCTGGAGGAGTACATGAAGGGCCGGGGGTCAGAGGACAGGGCAGGGGGCAACACCAAGAGGAAGAGGCCAGCTAAAGAGAGGCTGGGCCCCAGAGCTGAGATGGATATCAAGGGCCGGTATGAGATCAGTGAGGATGACCCGGATGATAAGGTGGTAGATGAGATTGCACACAGGCTGCAGGAGCCCAAAAAGGAACTGATAGGACGTGTTGTTCACATAGTTGGGAAGAAGAAAGCCATAGAACTGCTTGGAGAGACGGCCACGCTGGAGGAAAACGGTGGTGTGTACACCATGGATGGCAGCAGGCGACGGACCCCAGGAGGGGTGTATCTGAACCTGCTGAAGAACACACCCAGCATCTCCAAGTCCCAGATCAGGCAGATATTCTTCGAAGAACAACAGAATGACCAAAAGAGCAAGAAGGCTGCCCAGAAGAGGAGGCGGCACATGGTGGCCAAAAAGATGAAGCAGGCCATCGGCACTCTGAACCTGCAGGAGCACGATGACGTCTCCAGGGAGACTTTTGCTAGTGATACCAACGAGGCCTTGGAGTCGCTGGAGGAGGCTGCAGAAGAGGAGGAGGGCGAAGAGGAGGGTGAGGTGGAAGCTGCTGTGGGCACTGAGGAGACACCCGTGGTCTACAACTCAGCAGACCTGGAGGTCTTCTGAGGGCTGTCTGAACACGATCATCTGGACTAACATGAATGAAACACTGAAAGCACTGTAGTCACACAGTGGTGTCTTTTTTTTTTTTTTTTTTAAATTTAGCAATAAAGGCTGCGCTTATGCTAACAGAAATATTGTACTTGTTTTGTACAGCATGGATTTGTTGATTTCAACATTTGTGATCCAAATGGTGTTTGCTTTTAAAATTCTGATCAAACAAAAGCTGTCATCTGAGTTTCAGTAACCTTCTCTGTTCTGACCTACATTGTGAAATGATTCAGTTTTGTTTCATTAAAATCATCTGTGTCTGTATCTGAAAAATAAATAAAGGTGACTCAGGTTAAATTACTTTAACAAACAGTGGGTGGTTTGTCAATGATGCTCCTCATAAGATAAATAATATTCAAGCGGCATTTTTTTAGCAGTGTGGAAAAAGTCCAGGTCAAGGTTCACTTTATTGTCTCCCATGGGAGAAATCTGTCCTAAAGCAAGCTGCACTGCAACATGTTGACAGTGTGTGAATATCCAGCATCCACATAGTGCCTCATGGATCCAGCAGGAGATAACACTCCTTCATCACAGTACAATCAACTGTGAAAGTCTTTTTTTGTTTGTTAAATCTGAGGTCCTAACATATCCATGATACACATTCTGACATATTACCGACGCAGTTGGAGGTGTGGTGTGCTGATGTAGGCAAATGATTGTCTGGACTGTTTTTTATTATACATTTTTTTGGATATGCAGCTGGAGATGAGCTATAAAAAGCATTGAAAAAAGTAAAATATAAAGTATTGGATATTTAAACACATTATAGAGTGGGAGAAAATGGTTTAAATGAAATCTGGGGATATAGTGAAAAAAAAATATAACTGCTACTCTTCAGCAGAAGAGAAGTTGTGGTTTTGTTTGCTTTTTTGTGTTTATTTTTTAAATTGTCAGACCGCTAAATCCTCATTAGGGTCAGAGTCTGTCCCAGCTGACTTAGGGTGAAGACAGGGGACACCCTGGACAGGTCACCAGTCTATTATAGAGACAAACACATTCACACCTACAGACAATTTAGAATTATCAACAAACCTCTTCCCGACTTTGCGGGACAGGGGCTGCAGTGCAAACATTAGTCCACTAGATGGAGGACACACACCATCTCCCTCATTGGCTGATGCCCTTCTGTTTAGGACAGTTAATGACGAGGATGTGACAATATGACTGAAGGTGTAATATACAACCAGTACCTGCAAAAAAATAAAATAAAATAAAATAAAATAAAAATAATTTCTCTTGTTTACCAGCCATTCTGGGTGCTTTTCAGTTTTTTTGATGTATGAAAGTCAGATATCTTGTGGTAATGTCAAAACCCCTTCACTTTAATCTAAACATGTCCAGTCATACAGCTGTGGAGTAATACAATCCTCCATATTCAATGTTCTGTTCCGTTTCACTGCTTTTACCAGATACAGCAGAAGATGGCAGCAAAGCTCTGACGATGTTGTGGCAGCAGCATAAACTTCACATGACTGTGGTGTTCTTTCATCAGGAAGGACACAAATAAGGGACAAAGCTTTTTTTCTTGAATGAATTCTGATTTGCGTCTTCATCTTTCATCATCAGCAATAATCAGAAGATAAACATTGAAATATTCAGTCTACATAACTCCATCACAATACTGAGGATACAAAGAAGAACATTTGGAAACGTTTTATTCTTCATGTCTGCTATTTTACATCTTAAATATAATCTATTTTTAATTTCAGAAACATAAAGAAATAAAAAGAATAAGTTAAAATACACATTACATGTTGGAGATTGTTATTTTAACAAGTATTGTTAAGTATTGACAGAATTTCTAAAGGTATTTTCCCTGTATAAAACAAAGTGAACCTTTATATGATCTTTTATTAATTATTGGTAACATAGTCTTATATATGTTGAATTATATACAGCCAGTAGACAAATTGAACTTTAAACAAGATTTTACAGTCTGCTAACATACTATTTAATCTAAGTTTAATGACTATACCAATTTAAAATATGTTCCAAACAATAGGTTTCTTCACAAAAAGGACACAAACATGTATAAAATAAATTCTTAATGACTTTTACACCTTATATAGCTGTGATGTTAACCACAATACATTATCTCATAACATTAACATTTATTCAGACATGGATCATTCTAGAATTAGAGGACATTTTACATCCCATCCATCAAAACTTCAAATAATCCAGGAACTAATTACTAAAACATGCAGTTGTTGTGTAAATGTTCTTGTCCTACGACCAAATCTAAAAAAAAAAAAAAAAAAAAAATCTAGGTGAAAAGAATGATTGAAAATATTTCTTAAAATATCAAATGAATCTGGAATTCCCTCTAAAATGCCATTTTTCTCTTGTCCCACCACAATGATGACCAAGTTGAATCTCAAATAAAACGGTTAAAATGAAATTTAAATCTCCTTTTATTCATATTTTTTCATTGTTGTCTCTTGTAATCGTGGCAACATTTTTTTTTAAATCAAAATAATATTTTAAATAATTACTCTGCATAGAACATGTGTCCCACAGCAACCCTGTTAACATAACCTTTTTAGCTAGTCAGCTTTGATTGAATGTCTCACTCTAGCTCATATTATCAGGATCAGACTAATTCTTTGGACTGTTTTCCATCAGTCAGTTTGTCCTCTTGGTCAGCAGTAACAGCAGCTAAATATCTAGCTTCTACTGCTGAGAAAAAGCTAACATTAGCATGGATTAGCAACCCTGTTACTGTGATTAGAGTAGGGTTAGCAAACAATAATAAAACATGGAATAAAAATGGTACCATTGATGTGTAAGCTGAGCCAATCATAGTTTATTACCTATTATTGATGAATGCAATTCTAATATTCATTTTAGCTCTTTTAGGAACAATTGATTAAATTGTGGGGGTGTTTCTGAGTCCCATCAACCCACTACATATTTATGTCACGTGATTTGGTATCCGTACATAACGTACAGATGCAGAACACACACCTGTGCTCAGTGCAAGGTCATTGTTTGTGGGTACATCTATATTAAATGGACACATTCTATGTTGCAGTAACTAATAAATAAATGCTGCATTTCTGGCAGTGCCATATGGAAGCATCTTGAGACAGTTTGAATTGTAATTGGTGCTATATCAATAAAATCAAGTTGAACTGAATATGGGGGAATGAACAGCCTTGGCGGAGTACTGCGCTCTCTGAGTGCTTTTCTTGTTTGATTTGTTTTTGTGGATTTTTTTCCTCACATGTCCAAAATAAAAACATACGTTCGTTCATTCATTCATTCATTCATACAGTTTACGATCCAATATTTGCTTTACAAATGTGAGTTTTTAATTGAGCTGAACATCTCTCAGTAAATAAATGCCCCCTGCTATAGCAGCTGCATCTAAATCAAAGTGAAAGTATAGAGTCACCCCACACAGCTCTGGGGGAGAATGAAAGCCTTTAATGGTGGCGGTGGATTTGTCAGCTGAAGCAAGCGCCTTGGAAATGATCATTATCTCTGCTCATGGCTGCCACATGAAAGGCCCAGCGCTCTGGCAGGAGCACGTTTGATAATCCCACCACTTATGGCTGTTTTCATATTTGCTGGCGGATATGTCTTCTCTGATAAGCAGTCACTGTGTACATCATGATTCCACACAGCAATTAGGCAGGCTGATTAAGGTTCACAAAAGGTGTGGAGATCAGTTTCCTGCCACTGAGTTTTACTGTCACTTCATCTTTCCAGATGCAGCGTTTATTGCATTTGTTACCATTCAAGAAGCAGAGAGTGTCTGAATGCGGCCACACAGATGTGTGTGTGTGTGTGTGTGTGTGTGTGTGTGTGTGTGTGTGTGTGTGTGTGTGTGTGTGTATTGTTAGCTTTAATGGTAAAGTTGATCAAAGCGGGATTATCAAAGAAATGTGTGAGTTGCCGGAGGTGACTGATGTTCTGCCTTGTCTTATTCATGTGGAATTGTTACACACAGTCTCTGGTCTCAGGACCTCTGTATCTGTCACCTGGCAACGAACTTGTTGCCTGGATACAATACGCTGTTTCCTATTTCCATTGGATCAAACAGGACCTGAGTTGAAAGACTTGTATCTCTGGGCGGGGGGGTGGGCTGGGGGTGCTGCATGATGGCAGCATTCAGAGACCTTGTCAACAAATATTGCTGCAGCAAATCAAATAGCTGTATGTATATTTGTGTGTTGAAGAGTAGTTTAATTGTGAGACATCACATCTCCAGGTACAGCATTTGCTCTATGAGATCTGCCCACAATCATCCAGCTGTGTCATGAATGAACGCCTCCCTGCCTTGTGTGGCATAAATTAGAAAATCAGGGGAACACGCTCAAAGACTTTCTCTTTCCTTTCGCGATCACACAAGCAGAAGTAAAATGGAATCTAAGTATATCGTGCTCCCCTGCTGACCTATCAGAGCTAATCTTGGAGTCACTGACAGAGGCAAGAAGCTGCCACCACTATTAGACGACTGATCTGCACTCTGGCACAGAGCGGCTGCACTTTTCATTGTGTGTTTCTCTTACGGTAACATGTGTTCTCTGAGCTCTTGTAAGTGGCCAGAAGAACAGCAGTAAAGGTGAGTTAGATAACATCATCAGAGGACTATTGAGAAGAGGCAGTGACTCATCACTTTCACTGAAACAAAGGTGACCCAGCTGGGAGGAGAAAAGAGACGATGGATCATGTTCACTAAGTATGTCGGCGCTGGAGATGATGTCATGTTGAAAACTGACTTCAGACCTGATGGTAACCCAACAGGTTTGGGTAGCAGAACTTATGTTCACGGGACCTATGTCAGACTGCTATAGTAGAGCAGAGGTTATCTATTTACACACATCTGAGCAAAGAAGATTAAGTAATTAACTAACTAAGCACCACACTGGCCTTCAAAACTGTTCTTCTGGAAACCTACACTATCTGGGGTCACCCAGGCAATTCCATGTTTTCCATGAAAACTCACACTTTCATCCACATGCTAAAATAACTGCACAAGGGTTTTCTAATCATCAATTAGCCTTTCAACACCATTAGCTAACACAATGTAACATTAGAACACAGGAGTGATGGTTGCTGGAAATGTTCCTCTGTACCCCTATGGAGATATTCCATTAAAAATCAGCTGTTTCCAGCTACAATAGTCATTTATCACATTAACAATGTCTAGACTCGATTTATGATTAATGTTATCTTCATTGAAAAAAAAAATGCTTTTCTTTCAAAAATGAGGACATTTCTAAGTTACCCCATAACTTTTGTAGTGTATGTCAGCCATTACTGAGAAAGCTTGTTGATATTTGAACTCAATAGCCAAACAAACACACCAGTCATATCAGTGCTGAAGAACAATGGAGTTAAAGCTAGTGAGAGTTAGTGGTTCAGATTGTTTTTACCGACTGGGAGAACCACAGTGCCACCTACAGACATCATCCTTGCTCTAGTTGTGCCATAGCGGGTGCCTTTGGTGAATCTGACAGTGGAGGACCCAGTCAGCCCATTATACTGGTGGAGCTGGTTGTCTTGGTCTGTCTCGTTGTCTGTTTCCATGAGCAAAGAAGCAGAACCGAGTGGTGCTGAAACTGGCATTTTGTTTGCTTCTTATTTCTGCAATAAAGAGTAAAAATACTCTGGATTCTCTGCATCCTCTGGAACATGTGATTAATAGGGCTGTCTGGTTTCCATAATCTGCCTGCGCACAAGCACAAACACCACCTGTTGTCGGTTCCTTATAATAGTGTTTTTGTGGATTGGTCCAAGGTTCTTTGTTTGTTTCCCATTTACAGAGTTAGGGCTGCTCATGAAGACAGGATTTTTTTTCAACACACACAGAATAGCAGACTGTAAGGGCATATTTACAGAGATGAGCAAAGGTTGTATTGGATTAGAATGGCCTATATTTAATGATAAGGAAAATGAAACATAATCATGTGAAGCTGTCTGTGTAATACAGACCTGGGCATCCTACATCTGGCCCACATCTGGCCCGCCGGATGACCCTGACTGGCCCGTATGAGGTCATTGGAAAATATTAAAAGTCAATGCAAATATATATCATCACAATACATGCAAGCAATACGCCTGCACTGCTTTTATTTTGAAAGATCTGCTAAGTTAACGTTTTTTCGCGCGTGCTTTCCGTACTTAGCATAAGGTTTATGCGCTGATTGGTTTGTTGGTCAGCTTCAACCCGGGAAGATGTCAGCTAACGGCAAAGAAAGAAAGCTTGATTCCGAATGCAGAGTTTTTAACAAAACATGGACTTCCAAGTATTTCTAAACTGAAGTCAGAGGTAAAGCTGTGGGCTGGTTTGTGGCGAACAGGTCGCGGTGCTTAAGGATTATAATCGACATTACGAGACCAAACATGGCGGAGAAGTACAAACATTTGATGCAGAGCGGGGAGAATGTCTGAAGGTTTGCTAGCTAAACTGCTAAAGCAGCAATGACTTTGTTTTACCAAAGCTCACATCAAAGGATGCAGCAGTCAAGACGAGTTTTCTAATATCCTACAAAATCGCCAAAAACAGTAAGCCATTCTCTGATGGAGAGTTTATAAAAAAATGTCTGGTGGACTCTGCTGTGTTTATATGCCCGGAGAAGAAAGGAGCGTTCGTTAATGTGCCCCTTTGGAGGCGAACCGTAACGAGGCGGGCGGAGAGCAGCGCCGAAAATCTGGAGCTTCAGCTGCACAACAAAGTGGACGATTTTGACGTTTTCTCCTTGGCTCTGGACGAGAGCTGTGATGTCCGTGACACAGCCCAGTTACTCATCTTTGTACGTGGACTAACAAAAACCTTTGAGATGACGGAGGAGCTGGCAGCTGTGCAGCCAATGAAGGAACCACGACGGTGAGTGATTTGTTCACTGAGGTAAATACACGCATGAACAAGCTGGGACTAAAATGGGAGAATTTGGTTGGTGTTACAACTGATGGCTGTCCAAATTTGACAGGGAAAAATGTTGGACTTTTGAAACGGATGCAAGATAAAGTGACTGAAATAAATCCAGAACCGAAACTGATATTTTTGCATTGTATTATACATCAGGAGGTGCTGTGTAAGTCAGTGCTAAAAATCAACCACGTGACTGATGTTGTAGCTAAAGTAGTTAACTTCATCAGGGCAAGAGCATTGAATTACAGACAGTTTGTTGTCTTTTTGGAGGAGATGAGAGTGAACATGGTGACCTTGGTTACCAGACAGCTGTCCGATGGATCAGCCTGGACAAGATGCTTAAACGAGTTTGGGATCTGAGAGCAGAGATTCAAGAGTTGGACATGGTACATCATTGTGTTGTTTCATTTACTGTTTTTATTGAGATATATTGAACATTGCTGTAAGTGTAGTGGGGAGCTGTTGTCTTTCTTTATGCTTCACAGTCATCTTAATGTAGATTTAGAAAAACTGACAACACCTCATAGCGTTCATGATGAACAAAAACTGACATGATAAGGCAAGTTTCAAATCTCTGCCAGCTGATGGTCATATTGTTTTAGAATAAATTCTGAGTGATGGCTTACTTACTTCGTTTGTAAAAACAGTGACTGCTGAAAAGTAATTAAAGCACTTGGAAAATCAGTTTCACATTTTAAGTATGTCTTTATGATAGTAAATATCTACAACTCAATAGGCAGCAATCATAGTTTGAATGAAAAAACAAAATTTTTCATTAAACAGTTGTGTTCTGTGTTCCACATTTTCATTATATCATTGTATTGTTTCATTTATTGTTTTTATTGAGATATATATTGAGCAGAGCTTTTAAGTGTACTGGTCCGGCCCTTAACAATCGTCAAAGTTTCTCATGTGGCCCCGTATGAAAATTAATTGCCCACCCCTGGTGTAACACATGTATGGTAAGTAACTGGGAGATGAGACGTTTTTACTGGAGCTTTTAGAGTTTCATGTGAACACATTTTGTTTAAATTGTCTATTTAGAAATGTTGGTTACCCAGGTTTTATTTGTAGTTGCGCTTGTTGCACATCAGTCACATTAGTTGTATCAAGTAGTTTTCTGTTTAATAACGTGTGTGTGTAGAGGTGTTGGGCACTGTGTGTAAATGGCTATAAATGTGTGAGTGAGCTTTTCACAGTTGTCTGAAGACCATTCATTAGTGGCTATTGTCAGCACTGTAACACACACACAAGCTCTTCTGTGTGAGAGACGAGGCTCACGGATTGACAGTGCAGGAATGAAAAAGTCTTGTCAAGTACACAGAGTGACAGATTGCCCTGAGAACACCATTAACAGCCCGATTCAGAGCCAAATGAGGGATCATTTGCATACAAATAGCGCATCTATATGAATCAATGATGGATGAGCACACCAGTATAGACTCCATCATTCTTTGCACTTCTTGGTGTTTGAAGGACACAACCGCAGGAGCGTCACCAGAGGAGTCCAAAGGAAATGGCAGAGTGATACTGAAATGATTTCAGTGGATGTGGTCCAGCTTTGTAGGTGTTGCCAAGGAACTAGAAGTTTCATTTGTTTTTGTTTTTTCATTTTCAACTGTACTAACTACCCCATATCATTTTCTTAAACAAGAAAAGCACTGAGAGAGTGCAGTACTCCACCAAGGCTGTTCATTCTCCCACATGGCATTGTCAGAAATGTAGCTTTTTTTTTTTTTTTTTTTTTTTTTAAAGAAATGCAGCATTTATTTATTAGTTATTGATGATCAGAAATCACAGCAACATAGAATGTGGCCATTTAATATAGATGTACCCACAAACAAAATGACCTTGCGCTAAGCACAGGTGTGTGTTATGCATATGCATGTTACTGCATGATACTGAATCGCATGACCTAAATATGTAGCAAGCAGTGAGAAATGATGGGACTCAGAAACACCCCCACAATTTAATCAGTTGTTCCTTGTGTCATTTCTGATGGATAAATCCTGATAAGTCCGCAGCGGTGGATTTGTAGCAGGATCACAATCATGTGATCTCAGCAGACAGCTGATGTAGTGTTCACTTGTTGTCATGGTTACAGTGACAGCGTGCTGCTATCTCACAATGATACAGAAATCTTTAACAAATCCATGGATCCAGACTATAAGCCGCATCACTGCCAAAATCTAATCACTTGGTCACTATGTCATTTCTGACCTTCCCTGAAAATTTTATTGAAATCCACTGGTCAGTTTTTGAGTAATGATGCTAAAAGACAGACAGACAGACAGACCAACAATCAATCAAATCATAAGAATGTGTTCCAAATGTTTTAGTAGAATTGGGATACCTGGGATAATCCTGATCCCAGTAGAAGGCTGAATTCAGTCTGAATTTCAGAAGCAACAAGTAAATAAAATGTAATAATACAACAATAATACAAGTACAAGATTCTACTATATCATGTGCTACATATACATTTATTTCCATTTTGCACTTGATCTCAACAGTGATAAAGTAGATATCTTCACAAAAGAAGAAGTGTGAAGGTTGCTAATTTTGCTACCAATTGGATATTTCTCCTTTAAAGGATTTAAAACCTGTTCAAAATATCCACAGTGTATTAGGGAATAATGTGTGTTTGTATTTATTAGATGTGGGTGAGATGAGGGTGTTTCCAGATACTGACCACTCTGATGAGGATGTCATCAGTCATCAGTATGATTTAATCAGTCCTACTGATGTTGAGCACATGCACTAGATCAATCTTAATATCAGCGTAATAACAGTATGATTTAGTTTATTTTAAAATTCTGAAATGTGATAAAAGTATCCAGACGTTTAAGAGTGTTGAAGTCGCATCATCTTTTTTTTTCTTTTCCGGATAGCTCTGCTCCAGTCGACTGACATCTCTCTTTACAGCTGCTAAATGTTTTGGCTCGGATCAGGTGGTGGTGTCCTCGAACTGGGTGGTGATCTCATTAATCTGCCGGGTGACTTCGCCACCCCTGTCATTCGTCTCTAGCCCTCAGATAATGGGCTTCTATTATGTGGGCCGGTGTGTAATCGCCCAGACTCACAGACCACTAGGATTGCTTTGGTCCATCATGGTCCCTGTAATGCTCTGGGCAGTGCACATGTCTCACATTTGTCTCCCACATCAGTGAGAATATAGGTCGCTGCTAATGCACGCTGAGAGATGGCATGGAAAAGAAAAGTTCTTGGTTTCCAATGTGTCTGGAGCTGAGTGTGACCCATAAAATGGTACCTTTCACTGAGGTTACCTCCGTCTTTAAGGTTCAGACCAGTCCAGCATAAGAGGAAACACAGTTTGCCATTAACCTTAACAGCCTTAAGCTTTTTTCAGGGTAATTTCACTGCATTTACTTTTAAGCTCTTATCTTGGTTCTTCTAGAGACTAGCCATTCATGCTGTATCTTGCATCTTTTCATAAAAGTCAAACCTACTCAGATCTTCCATTATTCTATATGATAATGTTTGCAGATTCTTTAGATTAGCCTTTATATCAAAGGAAAAAAACATTAGTAGCATGAAGTTCTTGCGTTTTTACATGTATCTCACCATAAAATGCTGGCAGTTAAGATATTTTTCATACTTGTACCGCAGAGTTTGTCTGAAATTTGGCAATGTCAGGATTAGGACGTTGGGATACTCAATGAATTACAACTTTGAAATAATGTGTACTTAGCTAACAGAGAGGAATAGCACTGGACATTTTAATATGTATGCAATGATATGTTAATATCATTCCTATTAATCATACCGCTGTGATCAAAGACTGACATGAAAACCGCCTCAATAACCTTTTCCTATAGAATATGGAACGTTACCTTTCAAAAGGTAAATGATTGTAAAGAACTGTAATTTTAAAAGACAGGGTTGGAATTACAGGGCGAGGAATTGTTCATTGTCATAATTTCTAGTGATACTTACCAGGATGTTCTTCCTGAATCATAAAGATCCAAACCAATCAGCAAAGAGATATGTCTTCTCTCCAGGTATTATGAGTGGTCAAGTCATTACAGATTCTCAAAATCTGACATCCTGGCATGACAAAATAATCTTCTCTGGCTCACTTCCTCTTACTAGCTTTGTTGGAGCTTTCGGTTGCATCCTGTGGTCTTCATCAGTGAATGGAGATGGATGTGGGATCATCAGAGTGGAATGTTGCTTAAATGGTCGACTGCTTGGTCGACTTGTTACATGTAAAGCAGTTCTGTTAGGACTTTTCATACTAGTGGGGTTTTAGAAATCAGATTTGGTTTTAAATGTGTTAAAATTTATTTGGTGTGATTTGAGCTACAGCTACACTTGATTGCTATTGATTAATTTTAACTAAACTCACTATAAATGAACTGTCACATAAAAAGAACATCCCTGAATTAAGATAAGATAGGTTTTGTCTTATATGACAGTAAACCTATAATGTAGAAGTTAGGATTTGTACCATCTTTTTAACACTGTACCAGTATTCTAAATGTAGGCCACCAGGGCCTTTTACATTATGTTGATGGTGAATTCCAAAACTCTGACCATGAATGGAATTTCCCTCATAAGGTCTTTCAGTTTTTTTGAGTTATTTTTACATTCAGAAAGACATCTCTTTCCGCTCAAGTTTAACTTTTAGAGGCAGTCCAGTGGTCTCCATCTAAAGTTGCTGCTCCCTATTAATTCCAATGAAACAGGGACGCACGTCCACTACATCTCCATGTTCAACACAATTAAGGAATCATTTTTCATATGAATTGCTCCTAATCTGTGCGACTCCTCTGTTTAACATTAATTGGCTCATTAAATCACTGCCAGCAGGCTGACACCAGTATGAGATTAATAAGCTCCGTCTCTGTGATGTGGAGAAATCCTCCCAGCTTCAGAGGAGCTGCAGTTTGGGTGACGAGGAGGGTCGTGAGATAGATGAGGAATGAAGGTAAGAACGCCTCGAAACTAAACAAACTTTTCAGCACACTCATCTTCAATTAATCTGAAGTAGAGGTGCTGAAATTGTGAGGTCAGAGAAATATTGTTCTTCTCCTCCAATGAATCACTGGTCTGTGCTAAAAATAGCCTGTAGAGCAAACACATCAGTCTGCAAGAAAGCCAGATTAGCTGCTATATTAGTCACTGGGTCTCCACTACAGTCACACAAGTGCCGCTGATTGCTTTTGTTTCCTCCCCCGGAAAATTACTAAAAGCCCGTAACAGTGAGTGGGAACAGTGTATTACTTTACAGGCTGCACAGCACAAGCTAGAGGTGGAGAGCAAGCAAGGCTTCACCATCTGAATTAAACTCACACTCTTTCTGTACCGAGGATAAAATACTAATATTATGACATTCATTTCTATGAATCTGGGTACATTTTTATATCCACCAGGTCACCTAAAACAGCTACATTACTGTCACTTCAGTAATTTTCCCAAAGAGTATGCATTTATTTGTCATGAAAGATTACTGATCCAACAAAAATTGTTTCACAATATCTTCTGTGACTCGAGAGAAGCTTGGTCAAGTCTGACAAAATAATCTAATTTTGATTAATTTACAGCTATTTGTTATTCTGTGGGACATTTAGCATCTCGCAATTTGCAGTTTGGCCCATTGGATTCATACTTGCCAGGATATCTAAAGAAAAATGCACACATTTTAGTTTGTGTGCTTCTTTTCTAAAACAAAAAGCTGTGAGTTTTGCTATAATTAATAAATATGCAGAGTAAAAAACTGTAAATCAAAGCAATGGTGAGCAAACTGCTCTTGTGCAAGGCATCAAATACCGCCATTTCCTTAAAGCCACTAGTGTTCATGAGGTATGAGCAAAATGTCCTTAAGCATCAGTGCAAACCAGGTCGATGCTCAACAGTACTAGGAGGTTTTTTACTGTTTAAAACAGCCTTCATAAGGGGGTGACACCATTTTCAGTCTCGATTTGATTAGGTTGAAGCACCAGTACTACTTTGATGAAGGTTCACAAACGATCATGATTTGGGTTCAAATAAATCCTTTACACAACATTAATTATGTGTTAGATGGCCAGACAGACAAACCAACGCCGGTCATCACATAACTCCACTGCGTTCCTTGGCGAAGTAATAAAGACATTTTCTCTAGACAAAAGTAGTTTTACAACCTGCTGCTCATTCCTACAACTAACATATGACAGCATCAGTATCTGCTTTTGTCCACTCGGGGCAAACAGCTGTGAGGCTGACAGCCATCGCTGAATGATATCAGCCATCAGAGCAGAATGCATTGTGTTTGGTCACACATTAAGTGTTGGTGTGCTGTTAGGGTGGAATCACGCTGGTAGGAGCTTCACACAATTACTCTCGTGCTCATAGCATCTGATTACATTTGCATATTTCCATTATTCAGACCGCTTTGCAACAACAGGATCACTTAGTGAGGCGCTGCAGCTAAACATGATGATAACTCATGCAAGCATAACACAGGTTAAAATTCATCTGCTTCTCTACTTTAGAACCAAGCAGAATCATGTTTTGACCGATGTGCAAATAACCTCAATCTAAAGAGAATGGAAATGAGGCTCCTTAGTCTCACACGGTGCTTTTAAAACATTCTTCCTGTGGTAGTGTGTACTGCATGCTCCACATGCATAACAAAGTGTGTTTTATATCCACATATTCATAATGCATAAATTACCATCAAAATACACACCCTGAGGCAAGAAGAGAAACTTTGGCAGTTCTGCGTGCCAAAAAGAAGCAGAATATTTTACATTTGCATTGCAGCAACTTGAAAACTCAGGAAAACTGATCTCCAACAAAAGCGGTTTGTTGCAAATCAAGACAATCTGACACTGGTCCTAACTAAATGATTACTGGCATGATAACACGCGTCACCATTATTTGATATGTGTAGTACTTTTCCTGTCATAAATAAGTGCCTACCCAGCGTTTGCACAGGTTTAACAGGCTGATGACAGTACCATGCAATATATGTCATGATTTTTACTGCAGCAACATCAGGTTGCTCAATAAAAGGATGGGCTGGACTGATTTGTGGGCAAGTTTTGCTTCTTGGTTGCATGATTGTGCCGCAAGTTTAAATCTAAGACATCTGATATTTCTGTGGTCCAATATTTGGAAATTATATTATCTACAAAGCTCAAAGACAACTAATCTGATAAAAAAAAAAAAAAAAAAAACCAAAAAAACTACAGGAAGGGCTTAAAGTGAATTCTGGCAGACATGTGAAATCATTCCTGGCATCTTTTTTAATTTTTTGTTTTATAATCTTCTATTATTTGTTGTTGTCTGCATTATAGACTAGAAATGACATGAAAAAGAGGAAAAAAGATGCAACAAAGGTCTGATGCTGGACTCAGATCTTTGATGGTGACATTCATCATCTTAACCTCGGAGACGTGTTTTTGTCATTTTGTGTTTCTGGCAAAACCCCCTGGAGAGGAGGTGGATATTTAGGGGTTTACAGCCTTTGACTTTGTATTCTACTTCCCTTTGACAGGAAATATTTATTTCAAAGTCCCTCACTGGTTGTTTATTATTAGAAGTTTTTAAAATATTTAGAACGGGGTGTCAGGATGATCTTAGTTAAGGGGCCACATACGGCCCAGTTTGATCAGAAGTGAGCCGGACCAGTAAAATCATGACATAATAACCAATAAATAAGTCCAAATGTTTCACTTTGTTTTAGTGCAAAAATGTACATTCTAAAAATCTTCACATTTAATGAACTACACTACCAGTCAGAAGTTTGGACACAACCTTCCCATTCAACACTTTTTACTTATTCAAATTATTTTCTACATAGTAATTTAATAGTGAAGATTAACACTTTTTTGTTTACAACATAATTCCATATGTATTTTTTTTATAGTTTCGATATCATCAGTATTAATCTATGATGTAGAAAATAATTAAATAAAAACCATCAAATGAGAAGGTGTGTACAAACTTTTAACTGGTACTGTATCTTTTAACAGAACCTTATGAACATCCTGAAATTTCTTAATAAAATAAGTTAAATGTCAGCAACATGATGCCTCACTCTATCATTTGTGTATTACAATTTACAGATCACAGAGTGTCCACAAAGACACAAAACATTTAGTTACAGCAATCTGGAACTAAACAATCTAGTCTGTTACTTTGTGATCAAAACAACTTGTCAAGATCTAGAAATTACTTAAAATTTACAGTTTTACAAATTTACAGTTTACAGTTGATGTATTCTATGTAATTTTAACACTTTGCAAAGTCGTCCTGTGGGCTGGAGGGACCGTCTGGTGGGCCGGTTTTGGCCCGCGGACCATATGTGTGACACCCTTGATAGAGAGTATTTAGAATCTTTTTCTATGAAAATAATCCTTTACTGCCTTGAATGGCTGAGATGTAACTTTTCCATTTCTTCCTCTAGAAGGTACAGATTTTTTATAGTTCCAGCCTCTTCCTCCAAACTCCCCTCCCCATTCACTGCATCTTGGGCACACCAGCTCACCTATGACTCTGCTTAAAACATTGTGTAAATTGTGTCAATAATTCTAAACTGCAACAAAAGTGCAGATTGGAGTTGTGTTCTTTTTCAAAAGGAAAATAAAGATAACTTAAAGGTGGGAAAAGGTAGCTCTTCTTTGGCTCTATTATAAGCAGAGATTAGTATTTGAATCATTTCTAATTCAGGGTTTCAATCTATTGCTGCCTAATGCTGAAACACTGCAGGGAGAGAGGGCTGCTCTGCTGAAATTGGAAATTAAAATTTACAGATGCCCCCTAAACGCCTCACATGCAGCCTGTCAGTTGACGCTACTATTTACTGATATTACCTGTGCTGTGCATAAAGAAGCCTCTAGTCTCCACACAGTTCCTCCAGTACAGTCAATGAGTGTGTAGCCAAAAAATACTTATAATAGTGATATAGAGCCTTGCAATATTCAGTTTCCCTCAGTTGAAACCCAGTGATTTTTCTACATGTCTGAGTCACCCAGATACACTCAGGTGCACCATTGCAACCAGTGAAACTGTTTTTGACAGATTTGGAGTCCTGCATTAGAAATGCGTCCTGCCATGTTTTTACGTTAGCCCAGAAGAGACAAACCAAACACTGGCACTGATTTATAGTGGTAACAAAAACAAGCAAACCAAAAAAACAAGGTGTTTCATTCTGGCTCATAAAGCACTGATGTGGTCAACTGTAAAAGGAAAGTAATGAATTAAAAGTGTAAAAGTCACTGCGGTACTTTGTTGATCATTTCCAGAGGTGGTTATGATGTATTTCCAGAGGTGTTCAGTTATCACTCACTAATGAAATCAACATAAAAAGGCTGATGTGGAGACGACACGTCTGCGTCATGTTGAGCTGCAGGTCTAACTGATGGTGAGGAGCTGCTGGCACTGCAGCGCTGCGATTGGATGTTTATCCTTAAACCTGTTTCAGTAATGTAGCCCCTTTAGTCTTGAGGAGCAGAGTGGAAAATCCAAAGTGACTGGAATTATGTAAAGTAACACACTACTGGCTTTTTATAGAAAAGGACCGCCTCCCGTCGGCATGGAAACCGGCCGCCATGATTGGCCCCCCATTTCTGGTGATGTGAATTGAGGCGTTCGTCCTTTTGCTGTTCCGGATAATCGAGGTGGTGACAGAGAGGTGAGAGGAGTCCAACAGGCTAATAAACACAGACTGTTAATAGCAGCTTCTTCTTTCTCCTCTCCGGTCCTGACGCTCTGTTTTCATGCTGCTTTAGCATCTGACCTGCTTGTCTGATGGAATCAGCTGCTTGGAATGTCACTTTCTTATCTACCGGTGACATGTTTTATACCACTTCTGCAAATGGTACACAGGCACTAAGAGTCCTAAATTGGATATTTTGTTGTCATATGTGTCATCACTGGTCGGATAATTTCTCACCAGCACGAGCATCAGAAAGGAGCCAAAGTCTGTTTTTGTGTGTTGATCTGGGCCACTGAGATGTGGGAAATCCTCATGTTGAAACATGTGACCTACATGCAACTTGTATTTTTAACACTCACATTCCTCTGCGTTGCCATGACGATAAGTAAATCTTCATTCACCTGAGACAGCTGTAGTAATTTGGCTCCGTGGAGGGTGAGGAGAAGCAACGGTGGAACGGAAGGCAAACAGGGATTTGATTGGTGTTTGGGGAGACTGATGAGTTGATGGAGATGTTGAGGAGAAGCTGAGCGACAGAAAAAGATGTGACGTTTGTATTACTGTCATTAGCCTTTACAATGCTACTGTCAGGTTGAACTGTTAGCTGAATAGTTAGGAATAAGGTATAATAGCCACTTCATTCATGCTTCTTCTGCTTTACACTGCATGTGTCTGAGTTGATCTAAAATTAGGTGACAAGAACATCCTTATACACACACATGCATGTACACACACATGCAGCCAACAAGGATTGTGCTGCTTGTGCGTCATTCACCTAAAACATTTCCCACCAAAACCCTCACTGCCTGCATCCCTGTACACATTACTGCTGCTACTATTCATTACTGCTGCACAGAGCACTTGATAACTGAACACTGATACACCACACAGTCTGTTTATTTACACTGACAAGATCATTTGCAAGCCTCGAAAGCCTCAAAGTGTCATTCTAGATGTAAAACAAAACAACAGTGTCCTGAATTTGTTTGTGAAATGGCTCATCTCCAGGGTAATAAAAACAAGGCTTTCTTGAAATTCCACTCCACAGCTGGGTGACATATGGACTAAAGGATTCAACCTAGATTTTTCTTTCAGTCTTACAGACGAGTCACTGTTTCTATTTGTTTCTCTATATAAACAAGGAAGATGAATTTGTTGTTATTTGTTAAAGCTATACACCTTTCCCTTGTAACTGGGGACATATGTGCAAGATGAACAAGAAAAACACCAGTAGTGAGGCTATTACCTTGTAAACAAGAACATCTCTTCAAGCTGGTGGGAAACTGGGAAAAAACTGTGATATTTTAATGGTGCCATTTCATATTATTTGTTCAATAAATAAGAAAAAAACATTTGAAACTAGAAAAGCACTCACATAGCACAGTACTCCGCCAAGGCTGTTCCATCCCCCATATGGCATTGTCAGAAATGCAGCATTTTGTCTATTAGTTACTGATGATCAAAAATCATGGCAACATAGAATGTGACAATTTAATATAGATGTACCCACAAAAACAAATGACCTTATGCTGAGTACAGGTGTGTGTTATGCATGTGTATGTTGTGTACATATACCGAATCGTGTGACCTAAATATGTAGCAGGCGGCGGAAGTTGATGGGACTCAGAAACACCCCCACAATCTAATCAACTGGTCCTTGTGTCATTTTTGACCATTTTTTATTGGATAGAGTACCAGTGTAACACAGTCCTCTACAGACAGTGTTGCTTTTTGGGTTGGAAAAGGTTTCACTGGACTCACTTCTCCTCGGATTTATGGAATCTCAGGGAAAATGGTGCCACGTTTGTTTGATGGCAGACTGTGCAACAGAACCATTTCCATCTTTTATTTAGTTGTCATCGGCTCCACTGTCAGAATGAAAGTGTTTTTGACCCTTGGTAGTTTAAATCACTGTAGGTTATTCAGTGCTGAGCAATAACTGAAACTGTGGATCCTGATAAATTGCTGACAGATGCAGCATCAGCGTCACTAATCCTCACATCTCACCAGATTTTATGTTACTAGGCTGAAACCTGTAGAGCATCTTCCAGAGCTTTTAGAGTATCTCCTCCAGGGGTGTTATTTCTCACCAGTCCTGAACCACTGCTGTGCAGGTGTTGATGCTGATTGGTTAAACTCAAAGCCCCATTTTTCTGTCATCTTGATGTCCATGTCAAATACTAGTCTTCTTCTCTCTAACATGATTATCTTCAATGTAAAATGAACCATTTAGACTCACACAACAAACCTCCATTGTTCAATGTCCCACTTCCAGTAACGACTATTTGTTGTTGTCTTTGTGTAGTTGCAGCGTTCACATCCTACACCACGATGAAAACAGAAAGGCTGGGAGAAGAAGACTGTCACTGGAAGAGAACATTGAAGTCTAGAAAAATAAATGACACTTGTCTTCTTCAAAGGTCAAACAATCAGCTTGAGCCTTGCCTTGCAGTTTTTCAGGGCTACTCAGAAGTATCTTACCTGGAGTAAGTGTATTTTTTTCTCCCTTTACTATGAGTCGGAAAGAGGTTCTACAGCCGGATTGTCTTCTCTCTGTATCTGGTTCTTTTAAATAAGCACACGTGAAGCACAATTTCAACCAAAAGCATTTCTACAAAGTTCTGTGTTGGAGTTTGTGTTGTTCTGAATTTTGACACTAAGATCTTTATTTTTACTGCTAATGTATCCACCAATCAGCCACAACATTCTGACCACTGACAGGTGAAGTGAATAACATCGATCATTTTGTTATAATACAACGTTCTGCTGGGAAACCTTGAATCCTGACATTCATGTGGAGGTTTGACATGTAGCACCATCTAAACATTGCAGGTCAAGCAACCCCCAAACCGCCCACAGCCCATAGCAACAGCAGTCCTTGATGCCAGTTTCCACCCTCAGCAGGACAACGCATCCCGACACACTCCACAAAAACTGCTCAGGAGTGTCCCAGGGAACACGACAGAGCTAAGGTGTCCACACTCCCTAGATCCAAATCTTACTGAGCATCTGTAGATGTGCCAGGATAAGCCTGATCTAGGTAGGTTCCACCCTGCAACCCACAGGACCCACAGAATTCACTGCCATCATCCCAGTGCTTACAGGACATCCCAGAGGTTCTGAGTCCATGAACCACTGGGTCAGAGGAGTTTTAGCAGCATAAAGGGAACAACACAATATTAGGCAGGTGGTCATCATGTTACGCCTGATTGGTGTGTCTGTTCCAAATATCAGTTATCAGTCCCCTTGATTACTAATAATCACTATCAGAGAAAAAAAAAACAAACTATATCATTTGATCCCTAACCAGACTGGCCCCAGATGAAGCACAGATTAAGTAAAGCTAAAATGATCTTCTGTGTGTGGATTTGTTTTATTGTTGATGGTCTTTCAGCTGGGCTGCACAGTGGTGTAGTGGTTAGCACTTTCACCTTGCAGCAAGAAGATCCCTGGTTCGCGTCCCGGCTTTCCCGGGATCTTTCTGCATGGAGTTTGCATGTTCTCCCTGTGCATGCGTGGGTTTTCTCCGGGTACTCCGGCTTCCTCCCACAGTCCAAAAATATGCTGAGGTTGATTGATTATTCTAAATTGCCCGTAGGTGTGAATGTGAGAGTGATTGTTTGTCTCTGTATGTAGCCCTGTGACAGACTGGTGACCTGTCTAGGGTGTCCCCTGCCTTCGCCCGAGTCAGCTGGGATAGACTCCAGCCCCCCCCGCGACCCTAGTGAGGAATAAGCGGTGTATAGAAAATGGATGGATGGATGGGTCTTTCAGCTATTGCTATAATAGGCTGTAATTTGTCGGTCACTAAAACCTACATAGTGTTTTGCTTTACTCTGTATGACTTCACATTCATTTCCAGGATATTATCACCATATTGCTGCTGGATCTGATTGCAGCTGCTTGTTAATGGATCAGATGTTAATGAATCATGTTGCAGCAGCTGATGTGTTCCCTCCTTTACTGTCTGTCTGTGTTAATCACATTTTGTAAACTCTTTTCTGTTGTGCTTAAACCTAGAAAAGTGCTGTTTGTCATGCACTGACATAAACTGCATCACAAACACAAATGACTCTTTTGTAAATGTAAAGCTAGTATGAAGGCTCGGGTTCAAGGAAGGGTGGCACAGTTTGATTCAGGCATCTACTCAAAGCTTTTATTATGTGCAGTCACACTGCCACAGTGAATAACAGACATCTCTTTTTGGTAAGGAGCTCTGGGCTTTTCATGATTACCTTTTCAGACATCCTCAGTGTAAATCCAGTGCTGATGGTGTGCAGCGTCTGCAGCCTGTTGAATGAAGCTCGCTGATAGCTGGAGTCATCTGGAGGTTAGCGGAGACGAGGTCGTCACGGCCGATCATCTGGGAGACATCAAAGGCAGAAGCGAACAGTGTTGACAAGCCGTGTGCTTTCTCTCAGACTCTGCTGATTTGGAGGAGAGTGAAGAACACTGATTCAGATTTTTGTCAGCACCGCTGTCAATCTGCAGTCTTTATGGATAAACTCTTTTCAGTCCCTCGCCGACCCAGCAAAGGCCAAAGTGTTGGGGACAGTTTTAATTACTTGTGTTTGTAATCAAATAACATTTCTAGTTTATTTCATTATTTATCTTTGGAGCACCTCTTACAGGCGTTTCTCGGCTTGTCACACAGAACGTTCTTGTTGCTAGGAAACATCTAAATAGATGCTTGACCTTGTGCAGTACTCTGTTGCTGTGAGCGTTGCTTATCGCTATTGTCCTGCACATGTTCGGCCTGTCTTAAAGGCTGGATTACCCACTGCCCCAGGTCCACTGTGTGTCCGCTGCTTTTTAATAATGTGACCCACGGCTCAATATGGACCATTAAAACCCAGTGTCACCCTGAATGACTGAAGAACTGATCCTGCAGGGCTTGTACTTGTAGAGATAACTGTTCAAAAAGCCAGTGTTGCATCCTTTGTTAATTCAGTTGATGTCATTTAACAGTTGCATGTAGCGTTCTCAAGCAAGGAATGACCAAAAATAAGCGACTCACATGTCAAACCTGTTGCCAGGTCATATTTCAGAATAAGAGCGCTAATGGTTCATCAACCCTATCTGGACAGCTCAGCTCCTGAACTGCTGCTGAATGCTGCATGACCGAGCCTTTTGAGGTCCCCCTGGCACCTGGACTGGCGGAGGTCGTCTTCCCTGGACCAATCCGTCTTCAGCTCTTTGGTGGTAGGCGGGGCAAAACCACGGAGGCGGGGCGGACGAAGATGGACGACAGGTTCTCAGCTGTTGACAATGGAAATGACAACCGAGGAGGAGGAGCACAAAGGCCCAGGGCTGTAACACTCGGTCCTTGTGTCATTTCTGACCTTCCCTGAAGATTTCATCCAAATCCATTGCTTCATTTTTGAGTAATGTTGCTAACAGACAGATAGACAGACAGACCAACACTAACACCGATTGTCACATAACTCTGCCGTGTTCCTCGGCAGAGTAATTATATTTACACTGATACCACTCCTCCTGTTCACGTCATGCACACTTGTCATTTGTTGATGCAATTTTGAGAAAATCGGTCTGTTTCTTTTGATGCATTGGATCTCTTTGTCACTGCAAACCCGGCAGTAAGTGTCACATAAAAATGATATTGCACAAAAGATTATGATGTTGTTTTGATTGATTGAGCAGCCGTATTCACAAGCTGGTGGAGCAGACAGGTATTCATATGCTAAACACATGTTTACCTCCATAACTGTCACTGTGTGATGCAGACCTGTGTATAATTCCACTGTGGGTGAGATTTGTCCAACAGAATCACGCACAAACACAGCTTTAAATACAAATAATGTGTATGAATATTTATGTATTTATGTGTGTGCAAACTTTCAGTCATCAGAGTTGTATGTTCCTGCACTCAGAATGATAACTACACTCACTCTGCGGTTTCTTATTTTCTTTGTATTTCTATAAATCCTCTACAGCAGCAGCAAACCAACACTTCCACCTACAAACATCAGCACATGCTCAGACGGTGACCTTGCCTCTCTTACCTCCTCCTCAGTCCTCTCCTCTCCAGATTGTGTACCTCCTATCAGCTCCTCGCAACACTTAGTAGTAATCTCACTTTCTTTCATTTCCTATTTAGCTGGAAGGCTGCTGGAGCATGACTGATGGACGCCGTCTTGGAGCATCGCAATAAAGATGCATGATGCAAATGACACGGCTCTTCCATAACCCTGTGATGTCTTAATATCTTTACCTCGTGGCTTTCTCTCCACCAACATGTTTTTCTTTTTCTGTATATATTCATTTAAAGCAATGTGTTTTTGAAGTTGTGAAATCACATTCAGAAAAACAGCATTCATTTATATGATTCCACTTGTGGAGAAGGTGTGAGCTGCATGGTGGATCCACCTCAGGGCTTTGTAGTTGTGTCCATAATTGTGGTAAACATGGCTCTCAGTGTAATATCACTGCATGACACTGAGTCACATAAGTGGCAGATGTGTTATCTTTTTATGATGTATGACTTCACAACCCACAGCTACAGCCAGCGTACGTTGTTATCAGTTCAGTTTCGGGGTTCAACTGGCAGCCAGATGCTGGAACTGCAGTTTGGAAATGGAAAATTGACAATAAAATATGCAGTCTAATTGTAAAAATTTTAAACAAGAAAAGCATTCCTCCACCAAGGCTGTTCATTCCCTCATATGCCAGTGTCAGAAATGCAGCATTTTTTTTTTTTTTTTTTTTAGAAATGCAGCATTTGTTTATTAGTTGTTAATGATCATAAATCATGGCAACATAGAATGTGTCCATTTAATACAGATGTACCCACAAACACAATGACCTTGCACTGAGCACAGGTGTGTGTTCTGCATGTGTACGTTATGTACGGATACCGAATCACGTGACCTAAATATGTAGCAGGCGGCAGGAATTGATGGGACTCAGAAACACCCCCACAATTTAATCAGTTGTTCCTCGTGTCATTTCTGACAGATAAGTCCAGATAAGTCTGTAGCGGTTGATTTGTAACGACCACGCCGATAGTCGCATAAGAAAATTGGGACCTGGTATGAGTGACTTACTAACATTAATAACTGTGGTATATTAGACAGCAAGAAAATAATGTTTGTGACTCACAACATTTGTAGGTCCACAGTGGTGGGTTAGTAGTAGGATCACAATCGAGTGATCGCAGCAGGCAGCTGACGTAGTGTTCACTTGTTGTCATAGTTACAGTGACACCATGCTGCTATCTGGCAATGATACAGAAATCTTTAACAAATCCATAGATCCAGACTAGAAGCCGCATCACTGACCTTCCCTGAAAATATCATCCAAATCGGTTATTCCGCTTTTTTGAGTAATGTTGTTAACAGACAGAGAGACAAATGTACGCTGATCGTCACCTAACTCTGCCGTGTTCTTTGGCAGAGTAATTATGGACTAAATATGAGGGCTGCACAGTGGGTCTGTGGTTAGCACTGTTGCCTTACAGCTAGAAGATCCCCAGTTTGCTTCTCGGCCTGGGACTGAGGTCTTTCTGTGTGGAGTTTACATGTTCTCTCTGTGCCTGTATGGGTTTTCTCAGGGTTCTCTGGCTTCCTCCCACAGTCCAAAAACATACTGAGGTTAATTTGTAACTTTAAATTGTAAAATTTAATTCGTTTTCCATTGGAAAGCACCTATCTGCTGTTTTAAATGTGCTATTTAAACTGCAGAATATTTGATAAAAAATAAAATAATCTGTTCAGATAATTACTTTTTTATTTTAGCACCAAAAACGTCAAACATTCTCTTCCAAAAGTGAGTATATGATGCAGACGATCACATGATTGCGATCCTACAAAAAATCCACCACTGCAAACTTATCCGGACTCATCCGTTGGAAATGACACAATGACTGAGCAGCCTTGGCAGAACACGGCGCTCTCTGAGTGCTTTTCTTGTTTATATAGCGCCAGCTACAATTCAGATTGCCTCAAGATGCTTTACAGAACCCAAATGGCCTGAACCATCTCACAATCACACCATCTGTCTCAGTCAAACACATATGAGCTTGGCTTTTTATGCCACCAAGGAACACGGCGGAGTTATGTGATGATCAGTGTTTGTTTGTCTGTCTGTCTGTCTGTTAGCAACATTACTTCAAAACAGACAAACAGATTTGGATGAAATTTTCAGGGAAGGTCAGAAATGACACAAGGACCAAGTGGTTAGATTTTGGCAGTGATGCAGCTTATAGTCTGGATCCACGGATTTGTTAAAGATTTCTGTATCATTGTGAGATAGCAACACGACATCACTGTAACCATGACAACAAGTGAATGCTGCATCAGCTGCCTGCTGATGATCACATGATTGTGATTCTACTACAAATCCACCACTGCAGACTTATCGGGACTTATTTATCGGAAATGATACAGCGACTGAGCCTTGACGGAGTACTGCGCTCTTTGAATGCTTTTTTTGTTTGTATTGTATTTCTTAAGATAAATATCTATTAAAACTGTCATTTACTATTGTGACAGTTTGTCTCTTCTGCACTTGCCATAATACTGAACATAGCCTCCAGCAGATCTCACAGGTGAAACAACAGCCTTACATTCACCAACACAAGGACAGATGAAGGAACATTAAATAAACCACATGTGTAGGTTGACTGTGCAGAGAGGAGTCATGTCAGTATTAACCCTGTTGTTCTACCTAAACAGGACCTACGTCACCATGCTGTAATGTGAAAACACTGAGCTGTAGTAATAGTAGAGGCAGCCGGCACAACGGAGCGGCTGGTAAATGTTGTGAAGCGAACTGTTGGGGATAATAATGATCTATTGGTCTCGCTCGTCACATGGAAGCTCCAGGTAATGAAGTAGAGAGATTCACAGAAGACCTTCAGATGACTTCCACAGCAGGAGACGTGCTGTAATGGAGCTAGATTGAGTAATAAAACAAAAGCTTATGCACCGGTGGGGATGCTGGCATTTCCAGTGTGTGTGTGGATATATCAATTGGTGTGTGTTTGCTGATTGTTCTTCAGGGTAATAGCAGCTATTACACTTGAAGGCACCACATATAGCATCAACAGCTCCACTAACAGGAGGGTTATGATTGTTTTTAACCTCACACAGGCAGCTGAGGGTGTCTCTCATGGTGTGTGTGTGTGTGTGTGTGTGTGTGTGTGTGTGTGTGTGTGTGTGTGTGTACAGGCAATAAAGACAAGCAGTGCTGATACAAATAAAAAGACCCATGTGTGAGATATAGCACATTTACAATCTGTGTGCATCAACAGGATGAAAGCGTTTCCTGGTAGGATGGAAGTCAGTAACAGGTGGATTTTTTTCTGCCACATAGTTCCAAATGACTAATACACTTGAGAGGCTTTCAAATCTGATGATAAATACAATATTTCAAGCACCACTTCATCAACGTGCTTCGACTGGACACTTTTAAATCCACATTGTAATTCAAAAAAGTATAATTTTCAAATCACAAGAGTAGCAATTTTAATCATAACTCACAAGATGAACAGTGTGAAAGTCTTAGCTGGAGATCCTTGATTTCAACGGCTGTAATTACAACTGCTGCTGGCAAATTTACTCAGCTGCAGCTGACAGACTTTAATCCTGTGAGTTGGCAAAACAACAGAAATCGCTGTTGTTTGGTTAATATGCTCTGTGCAGTTTCTGTGCTTTTACACTTAACCAAGCTTCATGGACGCAGACACATCCTCTGTGTTCTGCTGATAGAAAAATGAAACAAAGTGGGCTGGAACTTTTGCTGATCTAAAACACCAACAGAGCGTTGATTCTTGCTTTAGATAAAAGCTGAACTCCAGATGATTGTCTCATGTCGGTGTCAGGTTAGTAGCTAGCAGGCAGCTCAGTAGTTGTTGGGTCACAAATCTCTCATATGATTGTTTTAAGCACCATCACTTTGAAATGTCAGAACCAGGAGCTGCTAACTTTGAATCTGTAAAGCAAACATTAGTTTAGGACACGCCACCTCAGGCTGACAGCAAATACTGTCACAAATGATGGAATTCACTTTATTCCGGACACACTTGTCAGAATCTGGTAGAAAATAACTCAATTCAGCGCTACCTCTTGAATGTCATGAATATGTAGATAGAAATTAGCTTTGAGCTGGGTTTGGTACAAAAATTATAGAGTGCATTAAGAAGCGTGCACTGAGTCAGACACAGTTTCTAATTAGAGGCTTTCTAATTAATTAATCTGCACTTATATTCAGTATTTTAAGACTTGTTGTAAACTCAAGCACTTTCATTGTCTTGAAAACTGGTCTATTATGGGATAGCTGCACTGTTTGCTGGTACCAGGACTGTCGTAGCTAACGTTAGCTCTGGTGCTAACACAAACATGTTTTACATTGAGGTGATACTGTCAGCTTGAATTGCTTCAGTGATAAGAAAACTCTTTGTTGCACAATTTGCACACAACCAGGCTTTTATCCAAGTTGCCATCGGGAAGATTTTTAAAAGAAAACTTTCCATCCAACAAGCTTAATGTGATCTCGTCTACCTTCACTGTTTACCAAACTTTCTTGTGTGCTGACGTCACTCAGTCCATCCTGTGTAGCTTCACGGCTGGTAAACAGACTTTAGATTCATTACCGCCACCTACTGGGCTGGAGTGTGCATCAGTGTTTCTGGTGTCCCAGAAATTAGGGGACTGAGAAAGGTGCGATTAAATGCATTATTTTTTAAAATGTGTTATTTTTTTCAGCAATTAATTAATCGAAATGAGCACGTTAAAGTCTCAGTCCTAGTTAAAAGACATCTGTGTGATATGTGGCCTTCATTAAATCAGACCAGAGTAGTTACAAGGAGTTTATCTGGAGTGACTACAAGATTAGCATTAGGGTTAACCAGTATGGAGAAGTGCACAAACATTCCCAGTGGCATTTTTTCTGTTGTTTCCATTCTGTAAACTTTGAGTGAATAAAGTATAAAGTGAACAAGACAAAGGAAGAGTTGTAGGAGCTGTCAGTTTCAGAGGGCAGCTACAGCCTGGATTTTATTCCAGTTGCATAACACACACAGAAAAGAGCATTTTCTTTGCTGTAATAAGAATTAAAGTCACACAAGATTAGATAATAATACAGTTATGTTGCCAGTGGAAGCTAGACACCATCTATAGCTGTCTCTCTGAAACACACACACACACACACACACACACACACACACACACACACACACACACACACACACACTTCTCTCTGACCTCTCTGTCCTTATGCAGAGGACACACTATAATGGCCATCGTCCTTCCAGGTGACATTTCAAAGGGACCTTCTTTTATTGGCATATTTGTAATCTTTGTTTTAAAAGTCATTCTCTATCCTCTTTATTGTATTTTCTCTTTTATTAGATCATGGGCCCAGTCAGCACATAGCAGTGGTTACATGTTAATACTGATTCTATATGAGATAAACACTGATGATGCTGATTCTGACCTGAAGTCTCATTACATTTAGCGGATACCAGCCCTGAGCCTGGAGCAGATCTGAGAGCTGAATCAGTGTTAAATCACCTGCAGTGTGAGTCACAACAACCCTGTGATGTAAAAGTGCAGCATCACAGTTTTCTGTCAACAAACAAGCACATGAGGATAAAAGCCGATGGACTCAGGCTGTAATTTCAGATGAAATTCTATTGGATAATGCACTGACATCATAACCGACTGTGGACTGATAACAGGTTCACTGACACCTTCAGTGGTGATATTAAACACTCTGAATGCAATTTTTATGCTATTGTGTCATTTCAGAAATAAACAACAGGATCATTTAAGGAAAAACTGCTATTACAACAAGATTATTTGCCTTGAAGCAGTTGCTATTTTCTTACATATCTGACTTCTCCAGTTTGAAGCAGAGCTACATAAATAGATAAGAAGTCATCTCAAACCTGACTGAACTCTTTCAAGTGTTTTTTAAAGTGACAACAAATATGGACAGAACACAGCACAGAGATGTCACACTTCGAATGTGAAACACAAGGAAACTAATAATAGTTTCATTTGAAAGTAAATGAAGTGAGCTGTTTTACAGTCCTGTGACCAGAGATGTCTCATATGATTATTGTTTTACTACTCTGCTCGGTCACCAGCGACCGTCTGATTCAGGTCACTGATGGAGGTCACCACAGGTCACTCAGATAAAGTGGATGCTGAATAAAAGTGTCATGAATCTGGATTTTAATCCTGACTTTTGTCCTGCTGAGGGCAGGTAGGTCAAACTGCAAACAACAAATGATACAAACCTCCTTTCCTCTTCCCACATGGAAAGAGAGTTTTTCAACCTGCAGAACACAACATGACTAACTGGCTGAGTCCAGTTTAATGTGAAATCCTATTTGCACTGGACTAATAATTCCTGATGACCTCTAGTGATCTGTAAAAATGACTGAGGTCAGCTCCATCCATCCATCCATCCATCCATCCATCCATCCATCCATCCATCCATCCATCCATCCATCCATCCATCCATCCATCCATCCATCCATCCATCCATCCATCCATCCATCCATTCTCTTCTGCTTGTCTGAGGTCAGGTTGTAGAGGCAGCAGATAAAGCAGGTTGTTCCAGACGTCCCTCCCCCCAGCAACGCTTTCCAGCAGAGATGTGATCCTGAGGCCCCCAAACCGGACACCCTCCTCACCCCGATGGCACCTTGAGATCCCGTCCATGAACACCACAAACAGGATCAGAGACAAGGGACAGAGTCCAACACCCACTGGAAACATGTCTGACTTTGTGCCAAGTATGAGGACACAGCTCTCACTTTGGTTATACAGGTGCCCCATAAGTCCCTCGGTACCACCCACAGAGCCCCTCAGGGAACACGGTCAACTGTGATTTTCAATTTAAAGCTGTAAAGTAACACCCCAGACTTGCTATGGTTACATTAGCCCTGAGGCATCTCTGTAATAGGGGATATTTTTTGAAGATTCTTCTTTCTTCTGCCTCTTAAGAATTGTGGAGGCTGTGTTGGTTATTAAAAACAAACTTTGGGAGAATTTTGGGAGCATATTGTTAACATTATCTGCAGAGAAGATGTTAACAGGTTGCACCATAGTACCTTGTTGTGAAATTTTCCTGAATGCATGCTGCTGTGCATATTATCCACCTCATCTTCCAAATCACAGAGATGTTGATTTGCACAGGACTATCATCAACACAGGAGCCCCGTGTTTGATTAAATACAGTAGGAATTTTTACTTCAGAAATTTCAGATCCAGCAGTTTTGAACAGGATTAAATTTGTAGAGCTCCACAATTATACAAATTGTCAAAGGTTTAAGGTGACACTCATCCTGTGTGAACAAAGTTTTAGTCTATTTTTTTTAGTTTTAATAATGAAAATGTTCCAATTTTAATTTGGTGGTCATTTTTCCATTTCACAAAACCAATAGCAATTGTGTTCAATCAAATGCATCAGTACATATCAACTAGGTAGTAGTGTAAGATGACTGTGATTGGTCGCTGTGTAGATAGTTTTCTTTAGACTCCCCCACCTCCCCCAGATGAGCACAAGCCCGTGCTCACACAGATGTGAGGACACATGCTAAACCACTCCATACAAAGCACACATTTCTATGTCACTATGGAGCAGCTTCCATTCTGCAAAGCAGCCTTTGATCAGCCCCTCGGACAGCTGCTGCTGCTGCTGCTGCTGCTGCTGCTGCTGCTGCAGCTGCAGCTGCTGCTGCTGCTGCTGCTGCTGCTGCTGCTTCTGCTGCTGCAGCTGCAGCTGCTGCTGCTGCTGCTGCTGCTGCTGCTGCTGCTGCTTCTGCTGCTGCAGCTGCAGCTGCTGCTGCTGCTGCTGCTGCTGCTGCTGCTGCTGCTGCTGCTGCTGCTGCTGGTTCTGATCAAAGGCTGACCAAAGCACAACATTTATCTGCACTAATCTAACAGCCTGCCTGACTCAAACCACCATTGCTCCAACTATCAAACATCAGAAGTAGCTTCATCCAGCCTTCACTGACATCCACACAGAGGAGGCTTACATTCTATAACAATAAGCATAATAGCCATCAGAAGAAGTACAGCAACCTAATATAGGACGACACAGTATGAATGACTGATAACAGCAGCTCATTCTATTCTATATTCATTACTGGCACAGTGGCCAAATGTTATCACAGACTCAGAGGAGTGACTTTTCCAACATCCATCCATCCATTATCTATACATCGCTAAATCCTCATTAAGTTGGTGGGGGGTTGGAGTCTATCCCAGCTGACTTAAGGTGAAGGCAGGAGACACCTGGACAGGTCACCAGTCTATCACAGGACTACACATAGAGACAAACCATCACTCATATTCACACCTACGGACAATTTAGAGTTACCAGTTGACCTCAGCATGTTTTTGGACTGTGGGAGGAAGCAGGAGAAAACCCACACATGCACAGTGAGAACATACAAACTCCATGCAGCTTCAGGGCCCTGATGCACCATTGATTGGTACACTGTTGATACTGATGTCAGTACTCCAGGACCCCATGCTCTTTTATGCTGCAAGTCTAGTTCTGTGTTGTCAGTTTTTCAGTGATATCTCTGAGCTTTAACGTCCCCCCTCCTGTGTAGCAGGCAGAGGGAGTCAATAAAATCAAAGAATCCATACATATCATATTACTGATTTCTTCCTGCTGAGCCTGCATGAAAACTATTTTTATTCTGGTAATTTCTGCTGGTTTTGAGGACAGAGAACCTAAACGGAGGTCGCCGTAGAATGGATTTAAAATGCCTCATCAGCACTTAACCGCGGATCACGTCTCACTTTTAATGTGGATTCCCAATAAGACACAAATCCCTGAAATAAGTCTGCTGAAAAGGTCAGCGAGGGATGTGGAATAAAACAGAGCTGCCTTTTTCACCGTTGGATGGGGGCAACGAACAGAAGCAGCACTGATGACACTATCACGGCTACAAAACCTGCCATTATCTCCATTAAATCCTCCCAGCGTGACCTGCTGTGTGTGAGCCGGTAACCATGCCAGCCACGGAGAGGAGACAGCGGTGACATCATCACACCCGGCAACCATTTGCCTCCAGGGAAGCTCCTGCAGCGTTTTCACCAGATCAGTCCAGCCGGCCCCCAGAGCCACGGCTCATTGGGTCCACCATGCGCCCACTCCCACTTTCCTACCTGCCTCTACCTGTCATCATTTACATTTTGATGGGTTTCTGCCCGTGATGAATACTGATTTCTACCAAGGTCAAAGCTGCATCACCTGAAGACAGAGAGGAGCAGGGAGGAAGAGGAGCTGCTGGTGATGGAGGAGGAGATAGAGACACTGAGTGAACGACTGAAAGGGCCGTGACGAGTCCGATTGGGTGGGTGAAATGGAGAGTGAACGGAGGGAGGAGATGAAACAGAGAGGTAAATGATTGGAGGGAGCTCAGAGCTGAACAATGGAGCCACGCTGTGTGCAGTTTGAGGTGTACTGTACCGAATAATGGCATGTGATTGAGATGAAGATGCTCTGTGTAATTGGTGTTTTTGATGACTCAGGTGGTGGAGACCGTCATGCTGGATGGAGGAAGCTGATAGTGAGATTAGAAGAATACAGCGATTTCAAACAAAAAGGTACACCTACTCAAAACAAAAGACAACAAGGAATGAGTTTATAATAATTTATACGGAGAAACAAACAAAAATGCTTACATGAAATATTTACACTGTGTTCACTAATGATCTCAGAAAAGCTTATGGAGATCAAGTAGTGTAATTATATTACACGTAAATCCTTGTCAGATTTCAATCAATATGCCTTTTGAATTATTAATAGTTCAATCACAGATAGTTTGTCAAGAAATGGTCTGTTAATAGGAATCGGTTATACGGTTAGATTTGACAGAAAAGGCTGTTGTTATGCTTGAGGCGGAATTGTGACAAAAAGCATCCTGGGAATTCGTTGTCAAGCAGCCAAAGTTTGATACACTGAATTCAAAATGACACAACAACAACATTCCTAATTATATATATATATATATATATATATATATATATATATATATATATATATATATATATATATATATATATATATATATATATATATATATATATATATAAAGTTAAATTTTAAAAAATCTAATTAATTTAGGTTCATTACCGCCACCTACTGGGCTGGAGTGTGCATCAGTGTTACCCGTGTTTCTCTAATTGCTATAGATGACTCCAACACGTGGACTTTATTGACTTTTCTGAGAAGAAAAAAACTATTCATCACTGATTGATGAATTAGGTTAAATAATTGATTTTTTGATTCATCTGATGCATGCAACAAGGTTCCATGACTGAAAGGGAAACAGTGATATTGTGATTATGTGGCATTTATTCAGCTGTCAGACCATCCTGCATCCAAAAATAACAATAATATCTGATTGTCATTTATCAATTTTGCATATCAAGCATTTTCTGTTTCCAACTAATCAAATGAGAAGACATTCAGCTATTATCTATTTTATGTGTCTGTTTTCAGTGATTTGAAAATGTCACCTTGTGTTCAGAGAAAACTGTGATTGAAGGTTTCAAAATATTCAGACGTTTTATAAACCAAAGATTTAATGCACTGAAACTGTAAAAACAAATCACCACATGAACTGATAAAGAAAATGACTTATTTGCAGAACTAATTCCTGCAACAAATCAGCAGCTAGTTTCAGTAATCAGTCTGTAAAGCCAGCTGTGATGGCAATTTCACACGTGAATGTATGACTTAGCATTTTTCTTAGGTTGAGACGTACTTTTTCTAAATTGCAAAAAAAGTTGCTCGTGGTGATGAACTCACAGAAAAGTATCATCAAACTTTTGTGATGCTTTTTGACCTTTTGAGCTCTTTTGCTTTACTTTCAGAGTCTGCAAACCTACTTTACAGTTTAGTCTGACCACACTTAGGAACTTAGTATCCAGCAGCAGTGGGCAGCTGTTGTGGGCAAATAAATTAAAATCAAATTTGAAAAAATACAATAAAATAAATCAACACAGTGTTCACTGCCTACATAGTAAGTTATGTTTGCTGAGAGGTTGGTGGAAACCAGAGTTTAATAGAAAGTAACTACTGAGGTACATTATGAGGTGGCCTGAAATACAGCTCCAATAGGATGACAGTGGTTCCTAGTGTCTGCTATAAATGTAAATAAGCTTGTTGATATGCTAGTCATAATTTTAAGTCAGTCCTGTGTTAGATCTGTGTGTCTGTCAGCTTGATCTGGAGTTCCTTAGTAACCGAGGTGCCATAAATGTGTCTATATTTGAGTGTGGGAGTACAACTAGAGTCACAGAACTCAATGATCCGTTTAATTGCATTATCCAGAGAAACACACAGAAGGCATGAAATGACAGAAACACTCATCTGTGTCATTGAATGACCTTCCAGAGTGAGAGTCCAGGAGGAACTGTCAGCTGGCGATGGGAATGATAGATGGTCCCATTCACATGTCACACACATTCACACAATCATATATCACACAACTATCTGACATATCACCCTGCAGCAGTTACGTTATTCTGTGGAGCACTGAACCAACACAGTCGGTGTTTTACCCTCTTAAAGACAAAACTCAGTTCTACAATCAGCACCAGAGTATCTGAAGTTCACATGTACAAACAGGATGATTTGGTCCAACAAGGGAATGAAGGTAAATGACTTGCTGGATGCAGACTTCAGGTTTGAGCCCATTTCTGCTACACGTTTCACGTAGCTTTCTCCTTCCATTCTAATGTCTGTAATTTACAGTTTTCAAAATCCCCTAAACTACAGAAGTCAACAACAACAACAACTTCCAAACAGCGACTTACACCTACCTGCTTTTGCTGAGTTACTCATTTGATGGCAGCTCACCCTCCTGCATGCAAATGTTCCACCAAAATAATTCCTTTGTCATTATTTTTTATTCCCAGTCAGTTCATTTTGCACCTAAACCCACTAAGGCCCAGTTTAGTTTTCATGAACAGACAGAGGAGCCTGGTGTGTTCTGAGATGTCAAACTGTGATTCAATTTTTCTATCATAGAAACACATACAAGCAGTAGTGGCACCGACCAAAAAACAATTTCCTGTCACAATTCCTGTTCGACAAATAGCCAGTAAAAATTTAGACTCGCCAACAACAGCAGTGAAAGACACAAAGGATTTTTTGTTAAACACACAAGAAGACAAAGAGAAATAAGGAGAAGCCAGTGAGCGTTGGTGATGGTGATGTGTGGTGTCAGTTTGTGTCCTGCTGCATCTCTGACACTGTCAAAGTAAAACACGGAGAATCCAGCGCTGATGTCTCTGTTTGTAGCCACTCAGATACACAAGTGCAGACAACCTCTGCAGAGATACAACACTTTTACTGCTACATGCGTCTAGTTTGCATTTCCTCCAATCGTTTTCAAGCTTAAATCACAAAGAATTTCATGTCATTGCATGTATCCTGCTGTATATTAAACACAATCCAGATCAGAAGACATGGATATGACACAGACTGTAAGGCAAACTGCTTTCAAGTGATTATTTCCAATTATCTTCATCTCTTTTTGTGTGCATCATGACTGATAAAGTACCCCAACACTGGTAAAAATACACTGACAAGAAAGAAAAACTGATGAAAGAATAAAAGCTCAGTAAAAGTTTGATATGCACAGTGTAGGGCTATCTTGCTTTAGGGAAGCTCCTTTTTGATTTTTGTTTTTACTGCGCCCCTTTAAACAATGTATCTGTTACGGCCAGCGCCTCCTACCCCGTGTGTGTGTGTGTGTGTGTGTTTTAACCAAATGTTGTGAGTATGCAAATAGGGCTGTGTGATCCCCACTCCCTGGTTGGACCGTGACAGCAGAGGCGTGGCTGCGACCAGGAGTCCAGTGATTGGTGCGGCTATCCCCAGGCCGACCAACCGAAAACTGCCAACTCCTTTAAAAGAGTTGTCAGTTCAACTGAACGGGGCAGCTGACTTCCAGCGTGTCATTCTGTGTTCCTGTGTGGTCGAGGCAAGATTGTCTGTATGATAGGAATTGGGCCAGGGTTAGAATCAAAAACTGATACAGCCTCATTTGATTCCAGGTAGTTCCTTATTGTCTAGTTTCACCAGGATTAGGGGTGCTGACTCCTGTGTAAGTTTTGTTTTGTCAGTTCCCATTTAGTGAGCCTTTTGTTCCGTTTTTCTTTTGTCCACCGCGATGGTAGTGTTAAGTTCTCCTTATGAGAACTCTTTTTGTGTTTTGCTATTTTCTTTGATTTGAGCAGCACCCACCAGCCCTCTTCCTTAGTTTTGCCTCAGTTTGTATAGTAACGTGCACATTTCTGTTCAACCTTTTCTGTAATAAATAATTAGATTTTTACCACCAACAACTGTTTATGTTGCTCCCCCCCCCCCCATTTCGACTTGCTTTAAATACTTCAGATTTGTGTCCTCTCCTCAAGCCTTTTGGGTGACTTTGACTCAATAGTACTTCACGTTATTTTTGTGTGTTATGAAAATCGCTATTTTCCCTGAAAATAAGTGACATAAATTATTCCTGGCGATCACAACTGAAAAAATTATTTGGATTTGGAAATAAATATTTAACTGCTCTAATGGTTGAAATCATTTTGAAATAAATTTATCCAAAGTTTTCTGGAACAATCTTCACAGATTGAAAAGATTCCATTTGGATCAGGGAAGGAAGCTTTTCACTCTTTTCTGATATCTGGAAGTATTAGAAATGAATTGATTGATTATGAAAACAACTGGTAGACTTGTTGTTCTACAAGTACAGGTAAATACTGCAACATATTTATTCTGTTCTTACATTTTTGTTCGAGCTGACGTAAAGGTAATATTCCAGTTCAGTTTGGGATTAAACTGCACACAGGACTCAGTCTTTTTAATGTACCTGTGGATGTTCTGAATGTCAACATCGTCAGTAAGTGCTTCGGAGAGAGCTGCCGACATGTTAAGTACTAATGCACAGCCACTTTTCATCACACGCTCACTATTAGGTGAGACTGAGCTGCTGCACAGCCTCTCAGGTTTGGTTTGTGTTTTATCCGGCTGTAACATCTCCAGCGTTTAATCATTTATCATCCTCTGTTGTGCTTGATCGGAGACCCGCAATTATGTTTGTCAGGAGTGAATTTTAATACCAAACCCACTTTCATCTAAATTTCTCTTACATAATCCTTTTCATATCCACTGCCGCTTTGTCCTGAGAGTGTGCCCTGTTGCCATGGTGATCTATGAGGGGATGGATGCCGTTTGAAGGGCAAATAGGGGGGAAAGGCCCAGCGAACGGCCTGAATTAGGAACACAGCTGACTGTAGAGCCTGTAGAGTCGACCCTGCAGCTCTCCGTCTGTCCTGCCCTTCCTCTCACACACACACACACACACACACACACACACACACACACACACACACCTACACACACACACACACACACACACACACACACACACACACACACACCTACACACACACACACACACAGTCGTCCAAAACTACTCCTTCGTGGTCCTAAAATAGAGACACCTACTTGGGTGATGGAGAAACAAAAGAAAGAGGCATCTGAGAGCAGGTTTTCACCGAAGACGAATTGCCTCCCTCTGCTGAGAAAAAGCAGGCCAGGCGAGATCAGAACGAGGCAAGTCCAGTCATCCCTCCTCCCTCCTCCCCCAAGTCTACTGAAGATTCTCAATGGGACACTCACCTCCAGTGTGGACAAACACAGCCCAGTTTGTTCTGCAATAACTTTTCCAGATTTTTAATTTGTAGTCTCTTCTTAGCAATTTTTTAGTTTTTGTCTTCCAGATATGCAGCACAAAAGCAATGAAAAATAGTTCATTTTCTTCTGTTTTATGTTGTTTTTAGTTGTACGAGCAAAAATTGTGCTTGTGAAAGAAAGAACTGGACTTGTAGTGTGCGACATTTTAACACAACTTGCAGGTAATTTGTTGAGGACATTTAAAAGAAATAACTTGAACCAAATGAGCCCAAACAGGTAAAGCTACGAGGATTTTAAAAAAAAAATCATGCCTATATTAGAATGAAATCATTGTGATGTTTGCAGACTGTGTTGACACACTTAAGCCATCCATGACATTAAATTAGTGGCATCAGAGTCTACAAAATGTTGTTCAATGTCCAAGGTGTAATTACTTGTTGGGGTCATTTTTTTCCTAAGTGGCACCTTATTAAAGGTAAATCTGCCATGACTGGAATGCAGCATGAAAACTAAACAGCCTCTACACTAGAGCAATCTGGTTGTTTATCCATTTATAGCTCCTCCATGCTATGCTAACTCTGTCAGTCCTTATTGGAAAGTGGATGGACATGTGGTTCAGTGGTGATGTTTGATAAAGGCGTTGGTTTTGCACCTACATGTCACAGCTACAGCTTAAGGCTGTGGACTGTAGACTGTGGTAGTGCTTCCTCCTCCCACCTGCTCTCTCTCTTCTAGGTGTGTGTGGTGAAGCTGGGGTCAGGTCAGGTGTGGCGTGTTGCAATCAGCAGACGAGCTGCAGGTGTGACTGGTCTCTGGGCATCTCTGGGCTTTTAGTCCCATGTGATGGAAAGACTCTGAGCTTTCCTCTCATCGCTGATCTTGCAGCGTCTTACGAGACTCTATCCAATACTTCTCCATTATTGCTAAGATCCATAAAATGTTAAAATTCTCTCTGCAAATATTCCTCGCATACACTATCATCCAAGATATTTACATTAAATCACCACAGCTTGTTCCTCTTTATCTTGTCTAGAACCAGTTGAGTAAACAGCTGAGATATCTCTGACCTCTGTTTTGAAAAGTTGGAGTCTATGTCTGTATGATTTATAGGTAAAAATACTTCAAATGAACATCTTAACCTGGTGAATAGAATGTGAATTGTTGTTCTGTGGAAGAGCCCCCCAGGCTGTTGATGCAGGGTAAGTAACACTGTCTGACCAATGAGGATTTGGTTGGATGACGACATATCAGCCAACCAGTGGATCTACCACGTTGGACACTGCAGCCCTGATAAATATATAAGAACAGATGTGGAATTCTTGTAGCACCTTTGGTCCGTTTAGTTCTGCAGAAGGAGTAAACACAGTCATGTTTAGGGAGACCAGACAAAAGCAGCCATCAGAAACCATCTGGCAGGTTTTATTTTTCCTGTACTGACCAGGTGTGTGGGCTCCACTCAACAAGCATAATGTAAACACCAACTGCTAAGCTGGCGCTCATCATAATTCTCCCTCTGTTTCCATCAGCTGACGAAAAACTTTGTTCAGTTTATTTACAAAAACCTTTAAAAGGCAACTTAACGTGCGTTCTGTTATTTTAGAGCTGCAATGGAAATTCCCAACATGAGAGGATAATTTACCTTGTAGTGTAAGCACTATGTTACAGCTCCACCTAGAATAAACTCCATCTTTCTGTGTTTAGTTAATGATTTATTTGTGCAGCTCTACACTTTATATGTCAAACTTGGCTGATCATGTATATAATTGAAGAATCGCAACGGGCTGAATGGAAGGAGAGCAGCATGAAGGAGAGCACAACCTCTGCTCACCATCCTTCTAATAGAAAAATGCATTTTAGCACCTCGGTGTGTTTCTGGTGTTGTGTGTGCAGGTGTGTAGCAGTACACACTTCTGTGATAGTGGTTTTTGAGATATGAGCCCGTATACGGCACAATGTGATCTCTGGTCCATATGTTCTGCAAAAGGACAGAAACCCCAAGTGGAGATTAAGATGTTTACTGGAGGAGAGAGGAAACACTGAGGAAGCACTCAGACAATGCAGAGGAGTGTGTGTCTGTGTGAGAGAGTGTGTGTGAAAGGGAATAACCTCTCAGTCTGTGCTGCTTCTTTTATCTGTTCCACAGTTTCCTTCATTTATTATGTCTGTTTTGGGATAAATAGTGCTATGAATGGGGGAATTACAGTTATTATTAATTAACACCAGTGATTTAAAATTACAGCAGAACTTGCCTTAATTAGTTTAACCCAGGTGACCTCTCTCTCACATTCCACACACATAATAAAGCTGCTGTTATGTTTGTGTGTCTCCAGAGAGTGAATGTTTTTGTTGTAATTTTTTTACACTGCCAGTCAAAAGTTTGGACACATCTTCTCATTCAGTGGTTTTTCTTTATTTTCATGACTATTTACATTGTAGATTCTCACTGAAGGCATCAAAACTATGAATGATCACATATGGAAGTATGTAGTAACTAAAAAAGAGTGAAATAACATGTTTTATATTTTTAGATTCCTCAAAAATAGACACCCTTTGCTTTGATTACTGCTTTGTAAACTCTTAGCATTCTCTGGATGAGCTTCATGAGGTAGAACCTGAAATGGTTTTCACTTCACAGGTGTTCCTTGTCAAGGTTAATTAGTGGAATTTCTTGCCTTCTTAATGGGGTTGGGACCATCAGTTGCATTGTGCAGAAGTCAGGTTGATACACAGTTGACAGCCCTATTTGACAACTGTTAGAATCCATATTATGGCAAGAACCAATCAGCTAAGTAAAGAGAAACGACAGTCCATCATTACTTTAAGAACTGAAGGTCAGCCAGCCTGGAAATTTGCAAAGACTTTGAATGTATCCTCAAGAGCAGACGTAAAAACCATCAAGCTCTACGACCAAACTGGTTCACATGAGGACCTCCCCAGGAAAGGAAGACCAAGAAGCTCCTCTGCTGCTGAGGAGAAGTTCATCTGAGTCTCCAGCCTCAGAAATGGCAAGTTGAATGAAAATGACTGATTACATCACTCTCCTATTTGAAAGTGTTTTTCCAACTGCCTGATTTTCAACAACAAAATTCAACAACAATAAAACCCTGAAATATCACTGAACAGTTTATCCGCTTGGCTGAGTTGGGAAAGATGTTGTATGTTGTATCTGTAAAAGTAAAATGAGAAAAAGTGCCACAGAAACAGGCAAATGAATTATGTTCCTGCTTCACATGGCAGATGAAAAACAGTTTCTAGGATACTGTTTGTGTTTTAATTATTTTTCATTCTGATTATTTGAGGTTCAGATGGTTTGGGTCACTACAACTGTAAAATCCTGCCCGTCTCACTGTGCGATGTAGGACCATCGATTTAGATCCAAGACCAAAGATACCACCACAATTGTTGTCATTTGTCTGGGATGGCCAAAAATCGCACCGTGTGTAGAGGCCTTTAATGCTAGCTGCACCGACTGAGAGTTTGGTTGCAGATTTACCCACAGGTGTGGTTTGTGGGAGGAGGAGTTGTGGTGGTGGACCAATCCGATGGGTCGGGGGGCGGGGAGAACCAGGGCTGAGAGCAGGTCTGGAGCTCCAGGCCAATCACTCCTGATGACTGCCAGGTGGGATCTGGATCTCAGTCCTCAGTCAGCTGTGATCAGAACAGTCTCCACAAGCCACCTCCACACAGAGGCTGTACAAAGGCCAATACCAACCACATGACTAGCAGAGGACGCAACAACAGCATATAAAAACACCATATGGACATGTTAACAAGGTAAATAACCCGTCTTTCCCTTTATTTACAGAATCTTGTTGCGTAGTAACGGTACCTGCTGTGAAACTATCAAAAGCTACCTGCACTACTGGTGTAGAGGCTGGTGATATATTTATAGTCTGCTACATCTACATATAGAATCAGGTACAGGTGGCGTGAGATAAATGTCCGTCCACACGCAGCTTTTTTCCTGGATATAAAAAGTCTGTCTTGTGTACAGTAAATGTGAAGGCTTGCCAGCAAACATTATGCCAGATGGCTTCCTCCTGAAGCATAGCTTACCCATATGTCAATCCCCAGTAATGACTCCCATCAGGTTGGCAGAAAGGAGAAAGGTTACACGCTCAGCCATAGACTTCAACTACCGCAAATCTCCCTGCAAAAAACAAATCAGACCAGTTTGGATAATTATGACCTGGTTTGTGTTAGATTTACTTATTTCATTAAGAGATTTGTGCCCAAAACACTGAAATAATCCTAATTTTCTACTCTTTTCCCTCAACTAACACTAACAAGGAAGGGATTTGATCATGAAAACGATCATAAGCCTGTAAATTGTCGGACAAAGTGATGAATGATATTTCTTCCTTTTGAATGACAGATGATGAGGAATCACACTGTCCTTTATCTGACTGAGCAGGTCAGGTCACTCTTTAAGTGTCTAATACATCATTTCTAGCAGCACATTAGGTCGCTCATTTGTCCTTCTTTGTCTTATCTGGATCTTTACCAGTCCTACACCAAATCTGCCAGCAGCTGGCTTCAAAATGTCTGATTTTCTCTCTGAACGTGTGTTTGCAGGGGAGGATGGCTGGAAGGACTTCCATTCAGCAGCTCAGCGGAGATGAGATGAAAAGAAAGCAATTTCTATGGCTGAAGTTTCACTGAAAGCTCCAAGGACGAATCTTTGTGCTGTAAGAGAAAATCTCCGCACCTTCAACTAAAGGTTAACAACTTAAATTCAATATTTCCCCGTCGCCATGGATGCAAGATAAAAACTTTTTCATTAAAGGCATACAGTGGCTTCACTTTGACTACAGCATGCTTTTTCAAATGTCTTTTCATTCTGCTATATTGTCAATTTGGATAGAAAAGAAGTGAGAAACCTTGCATTTGACACTATTTTAATTCTGTTAGAGTAAGTTTTTAGGAAATAATCAAAAGATGTGATTTTTAAAAAAATATCTAGAATACAAAGAAAACTGGACGTAATGTTTCACCACTGATTTTGTCTTGCTGTTCAGGTGAACATTAGGGTCTAAACCTTTTTAGCATCATGTTTTTTTTTCTGTTGCTTGTAAAACACTGAACTGCATTTGATTTCTTCAAAAAATTGCAGATAAGTTGAAATAAAGAATAATGTACAAAGAATGTATGAAAATCAACATAAAGCTCAATTTGGCTCCTACAGGCCTAAAGATTGAGTAGAAGATTGTTCCTGCAAATGTTTCTGCTACCTGATACCTGTCCAGAGTCCTTTTAGGAGAAAGCCGCCTGGCAAAGACTCTGCTTGACAGCAGATCTCTTCCAGCGCAGCAACTCGCCATACGATATCTCAAACAACACTGTTTAAAGAACATGACAAAGACCTAAAGGTGTTGACTTGGCTTCTTCAGATCTCAGTGTTCTATGCATCCTCAGCATGTGCTTGATCCACGGAGGCCACAGGACAGATCTGCTGTGAACGTCCCACTGTCGGACATCGCAGGACTTCCTCAGAGATGTTAGACCGAAGTTTCTTTCAGTGTTGAGATGTGGAGGACATGAGGTGAGGGGATCACCTCACACAAGTTAAAAGATTGTGAGATGAATTGGTCCATAGCCTCCGATCAGGTAAAAATCCAAAGAAAAATTAGTAAATGAAAACAACAAAGGGTATCTACAGTCCATCGGACCTGCAGATGATGGACCTCCTGCCTGCTTTTGTCCTAGTGGTCTGATCACTATGTGTCATGTATGTATGAACACATGGTTGAAGAGTGTGACAAAAAATAGGTCCTCTAGGTGAAAGAGAGAAAAGGTATCTCTGAGAGGCACGAAAGGAAAGAAAAACCCTGAAAGTAGGTTCATCCAGATGCTTTCCAGGTTGGATCTAGGTTTTAAAAAATAATAAATGGCATCAAAACGTAACCATGTTCTGTAGGAAAGTATAAGATGTGTCTGCTGGGAAATAACTCTGAGCTGTATACTCTGTCTGTGTGTTACTCTGAGCTCCATGAAAACCAACTACAGCAGAGTTCTGAGCAAACAAGAACACTATGAAACAAACACAGGGTGAAACTATTTCTGTTATGAAGGCTGATTCCTGTAGCCTTAATTTTGTAAATGCAGTCAGTCAAACTTGAAGGTGGACATTTGCTTGTTTTCAACTATTTCAGATGTTTTCTGAAGCAGCTCTTGTGTAACAATTTTGGTGTAAACAGAAAAAAGTCAACCAAACATGTCCAGTTCACATAGCAGGCCTGGATGATAAAATAAAGCAAGAAGAAAACTGTTTGAAAGAATGTTTGATAGTTTAAGCTTAAATGCGTTAAGGCCTTTCAAACCATGCTTGTATGTAATGGGGGCTGGTGATTGTAAAACATGCTGCTTGGTCTTGATGTTGTGGCTGCGTTCAGGGTCCATATCGGCCACAAAGAACCTTAACCTGCAGTGCTTTCACCTGGTTGATGACTTTCTTTGACTATTCATTTTACAAAAATGCTATAACATCTGGAATCAACATGTACAACATTTTTATTCATTTTATCCCTTTGCATTGAATCTACATACTACAGATATTTTACTAGATTTTGAAATTGTTGCTATGCCAACCCATCTGTTCTGTAAAAAAACGAAAACAAAAACACAGCCTGCAGTTCATCCCAATTCCACTAAAAAGTTACTGCTTTTTTTTTTTTTTTTTTTTTGCATGGCAGTTGGACGCAGCTGTATCAGCAAAAAAGAGCACAGAATTTTTTTAAAATTTTGTTTTGTTTTTGCAGAATCAGCTGCAAACTATTTTTCAGGATTTTTTTTAAACGAGATAGGTAGATTAAACTAATTGTGACAGAATTTTAAATCTGTGTTTGGTTAAGTTCCTTGGTGGATTGGCACTTTATAGCTGAGTAGTTCAAGAACTGATTGACAGATGAAGATTCTTTCTGTTTTTAGCATTTTAGATGTAAAAGAGTTTTGTTTTGATTAAAAATGAGTTGTAAATGTCAATAGTTGCTGAAATATGTTCTCATGATATATTTTGATAGCCTAGCTCTAACACGTAGTCTAATTGGAAAGCTGTTAAAGTTTTATGCTTTTTAGAATTATTACATAAACATTGTTGGTAATATTGCTGGAACATTAAAGCTTGCATTATGACCACAGATGCTTTGTTCCCTCTTGACTCTGTATCTGAGTTCCAGGACTTCAGACCTACCTGTGCCTACTTGTATCATGTTTCAAAAACTTTGGCATGTTTAATGTATTCAGAACTCTTCAAGCTGTTCTCATGAATACATGCAGGAAGCATCTGAAGCAGCCTACACTCCAGCCAAATGCTTGTTTCCGGAGCCTTCGATACAGAAAAAAACAACTAAATCTCCTTCATTCATTTTTCATTTTCTCTGAAAAGCCAGAACAATCTTCACAGCATTTATAGTGAGACAGACTGAGCAGCCAGCAGCTACTTTGTGTGTCTGTGATTGTGGTTTTTTCATATCCTTCAGAGAAAAGTCATCATTGCGTACAAAGAGGTTGTTTTTTCTGCTTTTGAGATGCCACCATTTTAGTACTGCGATTCACCTCTGTGCCTGTTGCCAAGCAACTCCTGATACTTTGGGGATGCGGCGTGAATACAGGAGCTGCTGTGGTATTTCCACGTTACTTTGCACCGTGAACCAAATCTGTAAGTCCAATTTGCTCGTATTTTTCAAAACCCTGAGAAGATAAGGTGCTCTTCATACGCATGAAACGTCCTTGAGTCCTTTAAAAGCTGCTTTATAAATGCAGTTTAACTGTTGGAACAGGGATTGTTGAGACGATGCAGCAAGAACACTTTGACTAATAGTCCCTTTTTTGGAAGCAAACTTTTACGATACAAAACGTGTTCTTCAGTGTAGTCTCAGCAATTCATTTCAGTTCTACAGCACTCTACTCTGGTCGGCCTTCATGCACCTCTAGGTTTTACTTTCTTGATTTAATGTATATCAAGATTACATCATTCCTTTATCCTTTGTCATTTAAAGTTTGGACACACCTTCTCATTCAATGGTTTTTCTTTATTTGTACTATTTTCTACATTGTAGATACATACTGAAGACATCAAAGCTATAAAACGAGATGTATGGAATGATGTTGCAAATAATAACTCTAAATATGTTTTATATTTTAGATTCCTCCAAGTAGCCTCCCTTTGCTTTGATTACTGCTTTGTACACTCTTAGCATTCTCTGGATGAGCTTCATGAGGTAGAACCTGAAATGGTTTTCACTTCACAGCTGTGCCTTGTCAAGGTTAATTAGTGGAATTTCTTGCCTTTTTAATGGGTTTGGGACCATCAGTTGTGTTGTGCAGAAGTCAGGTTGGTACACAGTTGACAGCCCTATTTGACAACTGTTAGAATCCATGTTATGGCAAGAACCAATCAGCTGAGTAAAGAGAAACGACAGTCCATCATTACTTTAAGAACTGAAGGTCAGTCACTCTAGAAAATTGCAAAAACTTTGCATGTATCCCCAAGTGCAGTCACAAAAACCATCAAGCTCTACGACCAAACTGGTTCACATGAGGACATCCCAAGGAAAGGAAGACCAAGAATCACCTCTGCTGCTGAGGAGAAGTTCATCCAAGTCACCAGCCTCAGAAATGGAAAGTTAACAGCAGCTCAGATTAGAGCCCAGATAAATGCCACACAGAGTTCTAGTAGCAGACACATCTCTACATCAACTGTTCAGAGGAGACTGAACCAATCAGGCCTTTATGGTCAAATATCTGCTAAGAAACCACTACTAAGGAAAAGCAACAAGCAGAAGAGATTAGTTTGGACCAAGAAACACCAGGAATGAACTTTAGACCAGTGGAAATCTGTGCTGTAGTAAATAATTCCATATGTGTTCCTTCATAGTTCTGATGCCTTCAGTGAGAATCTACAATGTAAATAGTCATGAAAATACAGAAAAACCATTAAATAAGAAGATGTGTCTAAACTCTTGACTGGTAGTGTATGTATATATTAATGTATTTATTTGGTTTTTTTTCTTAGGCTAAAATCAGCTAAAATGTTTTATTCTGTGGTCTTCAGTAAAAATAGGCAATTAAACATGATCAATAACTGTCACTATCAACTGAGATAAAGCATTTCATTATAACACATATTCAGCTCTATGGTCCAGCCCTATGTAATGGAACAAGGAGACAACAAAAATGTGGCATTGCACTCTGACTACCCTGAACAGGAATCTACAAAGATGTTTTATTTCATATTCTTGATTTAGACCACCATACATTAAAATTTACAGGCTAAAGATATGAAAGCTTTCTCATTGGAGGAGGAGGAAGGTATTTATATTACCACCTCTTCTTGTAGGATAGAAAGTATAATAAATATAATAAATAATTATAAAGTGTTTATCAAGTAAAATATGGTTAATGTGATTACATTTATTTAGATATTTTGGTAAAACAGCCTTAGATTCTCTAATTTTAAGTTTTAAGTGTGCGCACATATGTGCACAAGCTTTAGTCTTTTATCCTCAAATCCTTTAGTTGGAACAGATTTGGCTCATGGGACACTTTTCGCTAACTGCTGGATTAGAATTCCAACTGGTCCAGCTGCAGGGTTTGTAGCAAAGTTGAGTGTATTAATAAAATTTCAGTTTGAGGATAATAGAGGTTCTGCTCCAGTGTCAAAGCTGCCAGTAGGAATGAATGACTGTCATATACTGAGTTTTAAGATATTTGAACATACACTACCGTTCAAAAGTTTGGGGTCGGTTAGAAATGTCCTTGTTGAAAGACAGTGAAATGTTCCTGAATGCATGCTGCTGTGCATATTATCCACCTCATCTTCCAAATCACAGAGATGTTGATTTGCACAGGACTATCATCAACACAGGAGCCCCGTGTTTGATTAAATACAGTAGGTGCTTTGGAATTTTTACCTTAGAAATTTCAGATCTAGCAGTTTTGAACATGATTAAATTTGTAGAGCTCCACAATTATTACAAACCGTCAAAGGTTTACGGCGATACTCATCCTGTGTGAACAGAGTTTTAGTCTGTTTTTATTGTTTGTTTTAATAATGAATAATGTTCCAATTTTAATTTGAAGAACTGTAAAAGACCTTTCATTTGTAAAATATGTAATCTGTAAGACTTCAGTCCTGGCTGATTTGGCAACATCCATGATTGTCATGGAAATAGTAACTGCAGAGTCTAAATCAAACACAGGCAAAAGAAACCCCCAAAAAATAAAAAACATGTCAGTGTTATAAAGCATTTTCAATTAAATGAAGTTGGGTTAAGTCAGACACCAAAACTTGAAATTTAATTTGATGTGGGGTTCTTTGTTCCCAATTTATTAACATATAATTACATATACACGTCCTCATTTTTGAAAGAAAAGCAGTTTTTTTTTTTTAAATGAAGATAACATTAAAGGAATCATAAATCCAGTCTAGACATTGTTAATGTGGTAAATGACTATTGTAGCTGGAAACAGATGATTTTTAATGGAATATCTCCATAGGGATACAGAGGAACATTTCCAGCAACCATCACTCCTGTGTTCTAATGCTACATTGTGTTAGCTAATGGTGTTGAAAGGCTAGTTGATGATTAGAAAACCCTTGTGCAGTTATGTTAGCACATGAATAAAAGTGTGAGTTTTCATGGAAACATGAAATTGCCTGGGTGACCCCAGACTTTGGAACAGCAGTGTAGATTCCTACTTTTGACATAGAGGTGCACAGTTCACTTTTCAGATTAAAAGTTCTTCTTCCTCCTATCAACATCTGCTCTGAGGTCGTTGCTTTGAATGTGTTCTTCATGGTTGGGTGTGTGTCCCTCTACCTGCTCGATGGGAGTCTTATTTCCACTTGTTGGTCCGTCCAGCTCGTCTCTGCTGCCTACATGCTGCATCTGTAGCTGCTGTATTTACCCTCTCTGGCAGCTTGATGGATGTTGTGCAGGTCTGCAGCCGCTTGAAATGCTTCAACTGTGTCTGCTTGACAATTCTGCTGGAAAGGATGGACACAGCGTGCCTGAGGTGAAGCGCAGATCGATGTGTGCTACATTTTAGTCTGTTTAGTAAACCCTTCCCTTTCTGTCTTTCATCATTTCCTTCTCATAATCTGCAGCCCTGAAGTCAGCAGTCTGTTTAGTCTTGGTTCTGACAACACAAAGCTGCATTATGCAGGAGTGTAATATTAAATTATCCCTATTTCATGAAGCAGCATCACAGACGGATGAAAGAGACACATTAAAACTTTCAGAGAACTTGACAAACATGACAACTAGGTTTGGTGGTGGGAAATGTTTATCTCTTCTGTTGTCTTCCTAAACTCATTTTCTCCATTTTATGTTTGATCCTCTGACAACAAGACTTGTGAAAACAAACTGGCTCAGCAGTGCTCCTAAAGGAATAGTTGACATTTTAGAAAATATTTTTGTTTGCTTTGTTGCTCCGAGTTACACGAGAAGATTGATTCTGCTCTTAAATATGAAGCTATATTTAAGTTACAGCCCAAATATTTGAATTTCCTATTGCCTGCTATGTTCTTCATTGTAGGTTAACTTCTTAAAATTATATGTGGTTAGGTGCATCCAACACTGTGTAAGAGGACTCTCTGAACATCCATAACTAGAAAAACACTCAGAGAGCACAGTACTCCGCCAAGGCTGTTCATTCCTCCATACAGCATTGTGGGAATGCAGCATTTTTGGTTGCATTGTGTAAAGTTTTATAGAGTTTGAACAGTGTTGTAGGGGAGCTGGTGTACTCGAGCTGCTGTGTATCAGGAGGGGCAATTGGCGAGAGGCAGAGATTTTATAGATCTGCACATTCTTGAAGAAGTGGCAGTGCAGAGTTACATGGGTCATTCCAGAATTAGACGACATTTTATGTCCTACTCATCAAATTTCAAATAATCCATGCACAAAATGCTAAAACGTGCAGTTATTGTGTAAATTTGCTTGTCCTGAGACCAAATCTAAGAAACTAGGAGAAAAGAATGTTTGAAAATATTTTTTAAATACCAAGTAAGTCTGGAGTTCCCCCTAAAATGGCATTTTTCTCTTAGTCAGGAAGGCATAAGTTTCATGAAAAAAACCTACAAAATTATGAAACTTTACTACCCTGGGAAGAGTTTTTAGCAGAATAATGAGTGACCAGAGAGGGACTTAAAGTACTGAGCTACAGTCAGCTTGATTGAAGGATTCTTAACCTTCAGAAGAGTCTGAAGCTGTTTCTAGTCTTTATGCTAAGCTAAGCCTGTCCTGGCTCCTAGCTCTAAAAGACAAGTAAGTGTTTTTGCAAAATATTTACTTTAAATCTCAGCTGTCGAAGTTTGACATTTGAACAAAGCAGCCAGTGCTTATAGTCAAAAGTAAAAAAAAAAAAAAAATGCAAATGTCAGCTGAAGTCCTTTAATATTAATTAATTACCTGTCAGTTATATTTTTTGTTGCCAAACCTTTCTTCATACAGAAATGCTGGTGTATCTAATCCTGAATCATGTCTAGTGCGATATAATTCCAATGAACTGTCTGTTCTCATATTTCTGTGCTTCTTAGATGCATGATGCTCACAGCACATTCATTACTGGAGCACACTCTGTTCTGGCTTCATTTTGGAGGCCAGGCTTCTTCTCAATTGCCCGCCTCTCTTTTCAGAGAAGCTTAAATTATGATCACTGGTTTTAGTGACTTCTCTGTCCAGTTGTCAAGATTTCTGTCCTGTGAAGGTGAAATATCTCCATGGTGCCAACAATTCATGAGTTAAGAACAGCCTTGTTCCAGCGCTTTGTGTTAAAACCCACCGAGCCTCATGAGAGTTTATTAGATTAAGATACATATTTGTTCCTGAGATTGAATGAGTGATGAAAGATGATTTAACACAACTAAATGTAAATAAAATTGACTACATTCTAAAAATATTTGAGTACGCCCTTCTGGCTAATTTGCTTTTCAGGTTAGTCAGAAATGTCTTGTGCCACTAAGTCTTTGTTGAAGATGTTCCATCATCATGTCATGCAACAATGTGCTTACTAGAGACAATACATTTACATTAATTAATGCAAAAGTCACTTCATCTTCATTATCAACCAGATATTAATACATGTGAAAAGGTCTTGGACCTCTGGAAGATCCTTTTGTCAGAGGTGAAGGCAAAGCTGACAGAATTAATTCAGGATTTCTCTGTACAAACGAGGCCTGTACGACCCTGAAGGTTACAGTAAATTGTCAGTCGAACAGGCAAGCATGAAACGCAGAGATGATCTAATCTTGCACTTGATATTTTACTGAGAATATTCTTAATAAGTGGAATTATGCTTGATGTTTTCAAGCTTCGGGGTAAAGCTGAAGAATCCCCTTCCTCCCTGAATCACACAATTGTTTTAAGTACCATTTCTCTCACCTGTCTTTCCTCTGGTTCATCAGTGAAACAGGAATATGTATTCAGTTTATAGAAGCTCTGCAATGACATCGGAAATCTCCTAGCAACCACATCTAGCATTTGGTAGGGCCAACAGACAGTGACTGTGTGGAAAAATAGGAGGCAAAATCTTTTACGGTGCTGGTGTCTGGCTGCTCCTCAACACTGTCTTGGCTATAGTTAGGGAGTTCATTGAGGTCTACTAATCCAACAAAGACCTGTCTGTGAAAGCGCTCAAGGGTGGCATCCAGAACCAAACCATCTCAAGTGAATCCTTTCAATACACTGAGCTCCAAGATTCTCAGCAACTCAGACACCCAGCAAACACACTCCAGTCGCCCTCTCAAACCCTCTCTGGACACACATAGCTGTTTCCCTAAAAAGCTGAAAATTGTGGACGTTCTGCAAGCCCAGCGTATTCCTGAGCCACGTTCCTACCACCACTGTCCCACTCACACCCAGACAGATGCTTTCAGCTGCGAGCATGATGCCAGAGATACTCAGCACTGAGAGGCTGGTAATCAAATGATGCTAATGAAACAAAGAGGGCTGCAGCGCCTCAGGCCCAGCGTCGGCCCGCTTCAGCCGATAACACAACCAATCACTTCATGGCACTTTCAGCAGGTGCAGGCCCTGCAGGCACTAGCAGGACAAAGAATAGCCTTGGCTGAGGTGTTGGATCTGTTTAAACATTATGGTCTTCTTTTCCTTTTCACCGGCTTTTTTGTAAAGCAGAATTTAAGACTTTGCCTTCCTTGCCTGCTCTCGTTGTTGCTTTTTCCATTTGTACAGGTGAATTAACTAAATCTAAAACTCAATTTGAACCACATGAAGTCATGAATCATCTGCTAGAGCGGTCTCATTACACCGGCTGCCACCGCGGTTCAGCTGATTATCATCCAGAAAAGACAAGTGCACTGACAGCTCCTAAGAAAGAACACAGCATGCAGGCAGACACCGTGGTCTATGTATCTAATTTACCCCTGTAAGCACTGTGGGTCTGTATTAGTTTTACTGCTGCAGTGGTCACTTGAATGTCTACAAAGACGTGTAAGATGAACAAAAAGAAGCAATATCAGACTCTTTAATATTTTGGCAAAATATTTTCTAGAGATAAATGGGTATTTCCCATTGTGCTCTTAAAGGAATAGTGAGACACTTTGGACAGTGTATTTATACTTTCTTACAATCAAACGGAGCATAGTGATAAATAATGTGTTGGTAAGCTTAGAGGTGTTAGTAGAAAACTTGTGTTGCCTTCACGTTAAGTTTTCCAGTCTTATGCTGACCTAAGCTAACCGTACCTTGCATTCACTGGACAAATAAACACATAGTTTAGAAAGAGTTTTAATATGAATAGTAGAAATATAATATAGCAAGAAGATATGAGAAATAAAAAAACAGAACAAGACAGATTAAAGAGGAGAATAAAATCTGCTGTTTAGGAACCTCAGAGTCATGTTTGTACTTTTTGCAGACGATGTGGCTCTGTTCGCTTCATCAGACAGTGACCTTCAGCAGGCTTTGGTTCTCTGCTCAAAATGGGTGAATTGCCCCCTGTTTGTTGGGGGTGAGTTACTGCACCAAGCAACAGAGTATAAATAATTTGGTATCTTGTTCACAAGTGACAAGAAAAGACACATGGATTGGTGGAGCATCAGAAGTAATGCAGGGTTGTAACGGATTGTTGAAGGGAGGAGGGAGCTTAGCCAGGAGGCAACATTTTCACCAGTTGATGTACGTTTCAACCATCGCCTATGGTCAGAACCAGATGAATGCAGTCGTGGATACAAGCGACCAAAGCGGGTTTCCTCTTTAGGGTGGCTGATGAGCTCTGACATCTGGAGGGACGTTGGAGTAGAGCCACTGATACTTTGCTTGGAAAGGAGTCAGCTGATGTGCTTCTATCATCTGATTAAGATGCCTATTGAATACCTTCTTTTGGAGGTTTTTCAGGCACATCAAACTGGGAGAAGACCCTGGAGTTGACACAGAAGTCTCTGGAACGAGTACATATCTCATCTGGCCTGGGAACACCTTGGGATTCCCCCCCACAAATGGGACAATATGACTGGAGAGAGGGAAGTCTGGAATGCCCTCTTATGCTGCTGATACTGCAATCCGACTCTAAGCAGAGGAAAATAGATGGATGGATGAAACTGCTTTATTTATTTAGACAAACTGAGACCTGGAGCTGACTTCAAGTTCTTTGGGAGTTTGTCCCAGACATGTGGTGCATAAAAACTGAATACTGATGCTAAAATAAGTGGAGATTGTTAGTTTATCTAATACACATAGAACAGATATATAATAATAATAATAATAATAATAATAATAAGAAGAAGAAGAAGAAGAAGAAGAAGAAGAAGAAGAAGAAGAAGAAGAAGAAGAAGAAGAAGAAGAAGAAGAAGAACAGATACATAATAATTAGGTCCCACTCTGACTGGTCCTACGAGAAACCAGTGCTTGCAAAAGGTTCCAAGGTACGCATTGAATATGCACAAATCAGCATTAGGGGAATGGATACGCTATCTCAGCTGCAGTCTGGATGAAAGTGGTATGATGTGAATTCACAACAATAGGCGTCAAGGAGTTAAAATCAAAACGAACATGGGAGGAGGTTCTGAATCAGCTGCAGCTCTCTGATCAACTCTTTCCAGAGACTTGTACAGACATTTAGTCTAATCTTTTGCAGCTCCTGTAATCTGGATAATCATTCATGTTTCGATTTTGATAATATTTTCATTCATTGTTCAGCCCTAGTACCTATGGTGACAATTTCATATGTGGTTTGCAGGTTTTACTGTCTACAAAGTGATTTGTAACTGTTATAATGGCTGTTGAGATCAGACAGCAGCTTTCTAACCATAAAAGCAGGTACATTTACAAGCATATTATAAGCACTCTCTCTCTCTCTTTGTGTGTGTGTGTGTGCGTGTGTGTGTGTGTGTGTGTGTGAGTCACCCTATATGTTGTGTAGGTACAGAGCAGAGGGTGCTGTCTAAACACCTCTTCACACAAACCCATGTGACAAATCCAGTAAGAGCTTTGAAGCTGCAAAATGATCACCAGAAGCGTTAACTGGATTACCACCAGCTGACAACCGTGAATGTGTAAGACTGCAGGTGTAAAGACCTGGCCTCTCCTGCAGCAACACATATGTAAAGGGTCTTATACAGCTGAACACACAGTAGAGACTGACACTGTGAGGGTCAAACATTCGATGTGCTTGGACAAAACAGACTGAAGTTAGTGTAAAACAGCATCATGTTCAGTATGTGGAGGAGCAGTAGGTAGCATGAAGTCAGAAAGAAAACCTGCTGGACTCTGTACTGGACAAGCTGAACATCAAGACCTCGCTGTAAAGTTAAACAGCAGAGCAAACTCAAGAGGTGTTTTAATTAACTTTGGTGAAAGTTTTCTTTAGCTCAAGGCTAATTTAGGTGTTTGAGGGTGGTGACCCTGTCTGGCTGTTCCTTGAAGTAAGCCAGGATGTAGGGTCATGCTCAACGAATGTCGCCCGCTGATAAGGGGACAGGTGATATTCCTTTTGTTAAGCAGGGCCCTGGAGGTCCACAGCACTTAATTACATGTGGATTAATAAACTGATAAGCTTAATGAATCCTGACTGTCGAAGCAGGTGAAAAGGAGCTAATGGAAGTAATTACCTCGTCTGATCTGTCCGTTGGAGGGCACGCCGGGCCTAATTCAGACCATAAAACAAGGGATAAAACCCAGCGTGAGGAGTGGAAATGAAAGTTGTCATTTGTAAAACAATATCCTCGGTGACACATTAGCATGGCTAAGTGGGGAGTTTATGAGGTGCTGAATGGGGACGAACAGTTTGACTTTGAAAACAACAAAGCACTGTTGTGCTTGAATGCTGACCTCGGCTGTTTATAGGACAAAGAATACAGACGCACTGACAAAGGAGAAATACCGGATCATCTTAAAGGAACCGCTTAATTTGGAACACAACTGAATAAAGTAGGTGATAATAATGCCACTGCTTTAAGTTAGATGTACTCAAATCATTTGATTCCTCTCGAAACAACAGTTTGCATCTCTGCGACCTCACTTTAAGTAAATTGAAATAAATTTACTAGTTTTTCCAACTTAATAATCTACTGTGTTTCCTTTTATTACTCCACCAAGGAACGCAGCAGATTAATGTGACGATCAGGGTGCGTTCGTCTGTCTGTCTGTCTGTCTGTCTGTCTGTCTGTCTGTCTGTCTGTTAGCAACGCTACTCAAAAATGTAAACCTAAACCTAATTTTCACACTTTAACTGAAATTCAAATATACATTCACAGACAAAGTGAAACTTCCAGTAAAACCAGAAGCTAAATGAGATTCCTTTCAAAAAGTACACTATTTCAACTACAGCTCAGTTACACATTTTACAGTGTAACCAGTGACACACACACACACAAACATTACATGTTTAGATAGCATGTTAACTGATTGGTTCACCAGTATACATGTAACCCATATGAGTGTCACTGGTGTTTGTTTTAGATCAATACGAAGCCTGTAGAGACAGTTTAATTGGGTAATGTGGTTGATTTACTCAATGTGTCACTGACAACAAAAGCCGAGTCTATGAATGTGTGTGCAGACATGTCTCCATACAATCCACCACTGACTTCATTTTACTTGAGGAATCTTGTCCTTCGCTGCCCTTCAGCTTATCTGTAATTGAAACACATGAATGTATCTCAGTTGAGCGCTAACAAGAAGACTCAGGGGATTCTGTACCTACCTTTGTTGGTTGACAGATATTTGAAAGATGTGAGAAAGTGACAGCTTGACATGAGCAGTGGCTGTAAAAGGACTGTAGTGCCTGAACAGAGTGAAATCTGCAGTTTCTCAATACATTATGCATTAACCTTTAGGTGCATAAGTGGGTCAAAAATGACCCGGTGAGGTCGTTTTCTTGCAATACCTTTGTAATGGAAAGTTGTTATCATTTCATATTCCAGCTATTTCTCAAACAACATGTTTTTGATATTATTCTATTAAAAATTTCAGTTGCCTTTAATACTTTTAAATTAATTGTAATGTTTGTATGACCCTTTAGCGCTGATAATATCTTATAAGAAGTGATGCACAAACTTGGAGGGACAGAGAGCAGCAACACCTGGAGGAATAGAGTGGAAAAATGTCAGCAAAATGGATGTTGACATTCTTCGATTGCTGTTCTGTGTAATATTCTTCTTTTTCAATTATCAAAATGTTCAAAATCTGTTATAAAATGACAAATAAACCGATTTCAAACATGAAATCATTTTTGTTTGGAAAAAAAAATAATAGAAACAATAATACAAGTTATTATTCTAAACCATAATGACAAAAATGGTATAAAAACACATCGATTCTTATATGGGTCATTTTAACCCACTTAGGGGAGAGTGTAAAGTCCAAATAGTCGTACATCTAAGGGTTAAAGAGAATCATACTGGTATAAGACTACATCCAGTCACATGCTGAGAACATAATGCATACTGTATAGAATGTTTAAATCCAACTTTGTAGCCTGAAGATGAAATTTGGTTTTAAAGCTCATCAGACTCTAAAAATAAAAAAAAAATTAAAAATCATCATTAAAGCGAAACTCTTAATTCAGGAACAGTCATTGGTCACTTCTGATAAGTTTGAACAAACAAAAAGAAGCTTTTCTTATATTTAATTAGAAAAATGAAAAGTGATGCCCATCTATTGGTGGTCAGAGTGCTATGTCCTCTCTTCTATATTTCATATTTTCATAACATTGTCAACCTTGATTAAATGTCTATCTGAATATCTAGCTTCTACTCCTGAGAAAAAGCTAACATTAGCATGGATTAGCAACCCTGTTACTGTGATTAGAGTTAGCAAACAACAAATAGAACATGGAATAAAAATGGTGCCATTGATGTGTAAACTGAGCCAATCAAGCCTTTGATAGTTTATTACCTAATATTGATGAATATGGAGCAGAAAGTTGTAAAAGCGAAGGCTAATTTTTCAAAACTTTTGAAGCCCAAATGTCCTCCAATTCTGGAATGACTCAAATAATGTTGGCTGTATTATCACATCTTAGTGTTTCTCACAGGTTGATAAATTCCTTGTTGTTAATGGGGATGTATTAAGACCAGTTTACCTGCAGTTTAGAAAGGGAGACTATAACCCTGGTTGTTTTCTGAAGCTAGAGTTCACAGATGTTCCCTAAATGCCTCACACGTAAATGTGAACTAATAATAGGCCTCCTCCTTTATCTTTTACTTGAAACTTCAACATTTCAGAATACATATCAGATTATGAAAATCATTATTCTGCTCAAGCATAATCACGTGGTTACCTTATGTAGTTTCTCTTGTAGATCTTTATTAGTCTGCTTTTATTAATCTGCTTATGACCTTTAGTATCTCCTGGTAGTGGTTGCTTCTGGGATCTCAAAACTAGGCCCCACTTGACACCACTCACTTACTGCAGTTACAACTTTGACAGGTGTATCAATAAAACTTAGTTTGAAAAGAGTGAAATACAGCATTCCTATGTTAAAATTACCAAAGCTGGTACTGAGTGAATTTCTCTTCCAGGTCAGACTGTCCAAAGACACCCAGACCTGCTAAATGTCAGCAGTAATGGTGCGAGCATTAAAAAAGTTCCGTTGCACCTGAAAGATTTTTGGTCTCAGTCTGGAGCACTGCCAGACTATATAAGTTTTGACTGGTATGATTTGCAGATTTTTTCCCCCTTGCATTGGAAAAATTTATTTATTTTTTTAAATACAAAGTGACAGATCCAGTCACTGGTTTGACTATCTAAAAATGCCAAAGCCAGGTGATATAAAACCTCATAACAGTCACTAATAAAGGCCAAATAGATTAAAAATGGCTGCAAAAGGTATGTCAAGAAGATTTTACTGTGAAACCCTAGATTAATGCTGAAAAAATGGGAGAAAGTCAGATACAACGACAGTAATTCCCCGGCTGGGCTTGTTAGCGCAGCACCAAACGAGCTGCAGAGTATCATTAGCCACACAAACTGTCTCACACTCACTTACCATACTAAACCTGATGGAGCGTCCCTCTAATGTTATGGATGACAGGCCAAATGTTGCTGCTGACGGACAAACGGGCTGGCATGCAGGCTGATAAATGGACCGCTGCTTAGTCTTCAGCGAAAGCATGAATAAAAGCACTTGATTCTGAACTGCGTCAACGGCTCGCGTCGACACGGCGGAGTGGATACAAGGGAATTAAACTCAGACGATTACACTTTACAGCATCACAGAGCCACTGAGATGGAGGTGTTAACTCGTAGCCACTGAGCGGTATATGGCAGTCTGTGTAGGACATGATAGGGGTCGTTATTATGTAGCTGTCAGGAATCATTATGAAAATCACATTTCAGTCAAGTTAGTTAACTGAGAACCATGAATGACCTGCTGCTGTCTGTTTTCCAAGAGATGAATGAATTCAGAGGACAAACTGTGGAGTTGGTATGCTGGACAGCACGGCTTTATCAGATCTCTGTCGCTTATTCACACTGCAGCTCTGCTTATTAGAGTCTGAAAAGAGAAATGGATGAAGACTGACCTTTAGAGCAGGTGAGCGGTGCTGCTTACTCAAGCTGTAACCTGGCAAAAGTAGGTTTTCACCGAAGCAAGCAGGCAGCAAGGTGAAGGGTTGGATTACCAGCCCCTCCAGAGAAAAAACACAAATCAGTCAATGTAGTGAAACCACTGATGAGGATCATAAAGACAGAGTTCTCTCCGGAAGAGTCAAGCATGAGCTACAGATGTGCACAGCTTTATCTCCAGATGAAGTGATTTAGACAATCAGGCTAAAATCAAATCAGATAGTCTGACTGTTAAACCGTTTTTTTGCTCTGTTTTCCCAGGTCTAATGTTTTTTTCTCCAACTATAATTGCCATTCTCTCTACAGACTATACTGGAAGATAGGGCTGGATGATATATTGCTTCAGCATTAACATTGCTATGCTTACATGCGCAGTAGAAGTGTGATATAAAGTACGGTACATTCATTCAAATGCATCATCTTACAGCTTTTTGCTGCTTGGTACAAAAAGAATAAGAACTCAGAAAAGCACTCAGAGGGCGCAGTGCTCCACTAAGGCTGTTCATTCCCCTACATGGCATTGTCAGAAATGCAGCTTTTTATTCATTTATTTATTTTTTTTTTTAGAAATGCAGCATTTGTTTATTAGTTATTGATGATCAAAACCTCAGCAACATAGATTGTGGCTATTTAATATAGATGTACCTACAAACAAAATGACCTTGAGCTGAGCACAGGTGTGTGTTATACATGTATACGTTATGAACGGATACCGAATTGCATGATCTAAATATGTAACGCACAGCAGGAATTGATGGGACTCAGAAACACCCCCATAATTTAATCAGTTGTTCCTTGTATCATTTCTGGTGGAGAAGTCCGTAGTGGTGGATTTGTAGTAGGATCACAATCATGTGATCATCCACAGGCAGCTGACATAGTGTTCACTGGTTGTCATGGTTACAGTGACGCCGTGTCGCTATCTGGCAATGATACAGAAATCTTTAACAAATCCATGGATCCAGACTATAAGCTGCATCACTGCCAAAATCTAATCACTTGGTCCTTGTGTCATTTCTGACCTTCCCTGAAAATTTTATCCAAATCCGTTAGTCCCTGTTTGTGTAATGTTGCTAACAGACAGACAGACAGACAGACAAACCAACGCTGATCATCACATAACTCCGCCGCATTCCTTGGCAGAGTAAAAATTCCATAGCTGATCTACAACAGAAGTCTGTCTAGGTAATGACATTTACATGATTTAAGGGTTTCTGGACACACTGACTTAAAAACAAACTTCATTTAAAAGAAAAAGTTTGTTGACATGGAGGCTCCACATGTGCACAACTGGAGAGAAACACAGAAAAGGAAGATTTGGTTGTAAAAAGAAATGCAACGTCTGCTGAAAGGATGATCAGAGACAGCTCTCTGTCTGCAGTGTTTTACAATTGCCTCTACTACACAAGGAAACACAACTTATTTGTATTTCTGTACGGAAAAAAAAGCAAAAAGCTATGTAGGATGTCTCGTGTGTTACAGCATCCTGGCGAGAATCAGTTCTCAACTAACTTACCTGGTTAAATAAAGGTTAAATGAAATAAATAAAACAATCACACCTACGGACAATTTAGAATCACCAGTTCACCTCAGCATGTTGCTGGACTATGGGAGGAAGCTGGAGAACCTGGAGAAAACCCACGCATGCACAGGGAGAACATGCAAACTCCATGCAGAAAGATTCCAGGAAAGCTGGGACATGAACCTGGGATCTTCTAGCTGCAAGGCAACAGTGCTATCCAATGAGTAACTGTGCAGCTCATGAAAGAAATCATTCACAAAAAACATGACACCAGTTAACACAATAACGAAGAGAGTTTTAAAAATATTTCTTGACAGGCAATATGTAAGCTCCACATAAATCTGACTGTCCACTTTATTCATGAGGACTAACAACTGAAAAGTTGCTGTTTGCAAACACCATTTTCCCACGTGATCATACAAGTGAGAAGATCCTAACAGTGATGAGGGGAGTGTTGTCTGCTGGGACGTCAAGTCTGAACAACAACAGACTGAGCAGTGAACATGAAGACTGCTGACCTGAACAGGCTGCAGTCCTTTGGCCACAGACTGTGTCTTGTATCTGTTTTTGCATATTGCAACGTATGCTGCAGAAAAATGATTACCACAACCTCAGTGTTATCCAGTTTTATGCAGCAACAGTATTAACTCCTTGACACCTATTGTTGCAAATTTGCATCATACCACTTTCCTTCAGACTGCAGCCGATATAGCGTATCCATTGCCCCAATGCCGGTTTGTGCATATTCAGTACGTACCTTGGAACCTTTTGCAAGCACTGGTTTCTCGTAGGACTGGTCGGAGTGGAACCTAATTATTGTGTATCTGTTATTATTATTATATATCTGTTCTATGTGTGATAGATAAATTAACAGTCTCCAGCTGGAAAGCAAAAACACACAAAAAAAAGTCTTTTATTTAATTGTAAATAAATTCAGGCATCAAGGGGTTAACTTGGCATCTGTCAGAACGTGCACTATCTCCTGTAGAGTGTTATTGTTGCTCTACGTGTACTATCTCATTTAGTTTGGGTTCTATAGTATCCTGAGCAGTTAAATTACCTCAAAACAGATATCACAGTGCAGCTGCTTCCTCCATAAATGGCTTCTCAATTGATTTTCAATAAAATTCACAGTTAGCTGACATATAGATATTGTCTTATTAAATTAGAAGACAAAGGATTTCACCCATCTCATCCATGACTGTAACTGGGTGTATCTCACCCTGTAGGGTCTGTTTTGTGCTAATTAAATGTTACCATTTAAAGACTGCCAGGGTTCATTTAATTTTTCCTCCAAATATGAAGTAGGAACGATTGATGCCAGTTAAAAACTATAACTATAATCTGCAGTCCCTTCATGAATTTGGGATGTTGCGATGCAACAATTCAACCAATCTCCATCAAGTCTGCGCGACCTTGCAATTTTGTCCAATCACCCCAACTTTTCCACAATTTTGGCCATCCTCCCATGGGCTCCACCAATCACAGCAGTCCTCAAGGCAAACGTAACGCACGAATCCACTTCCTTGTTTATGGTTTGAAAATGCAGACGTGCGATTCTAATGTCTCTCATTTACCAACAAAAACTGTTTTGCACCCGTGCAATATTGTGGTGGAATACAAACAAAAATCATCGACTGACAATCACTTTTCTACCACGAAACATATTAGGAGAATGTTTGAAACGAGCGGACCACAGACCAGATAAATCACCGTGATAGAAACTAGCATCCAGATGTGTCTGAGCTCTGAAAGCATGAAGGTGTCATGACCTCTCTCTCCTCTGTGCTTCACCCCGGCTGATTGGACACAGCTGCAGAGAGAGAGAGCACAGCTGTGTCCAATCACTCATCAGCAGCATTTAAAGCCGGCCTGGCCCCACCAGTTACTGCTGGTTCATTGTCCCTGCTGGCTCCCCTCCAGCCGCTCTGCCCAGGTCTGCCCCGGGTCCGAACTCCCCCGCTGCCTGCTCAGTCCTGCCTGCCTTCTTCCTGGAGCTTCACCCCTCTGTCCTAACCTCTGCTCCCAGCCGCCGATCTCCGCTGCATGTTAGCGGCCCCATACTCTCCGCTGCATGTTAGCGGCCCCATACTCTCCGCTGCATGTTAGCGGCCCCATACTCTCCGCTGCATGTTAGCGGCCCCATACTCTCCGCTGCATGTTAGCGGCCCCATACTCTCCGCTGCATGTTAGCGGCCCCATACTCTCCGCTGCATGTTAGCGGCCCCATACTCTCCGCTGCATGTTAGCGGCCCCATACTCTCCGCTGCATGTTAGCGGCCCCATGCTCTCCAGCCCCGGCGTGCGCCGCTGCAAACTGCCGGCTACTGAACCGGTCTACCCCCCCCCCCCCCCCCCCCCCCGTTTGGACTTGTTGACTGTAAGTCAGGCCGTTGTGTTTAAGTTTAGTTATTAGCCCATGAAGTGGCCAGTTTTGTTGATTATCCTTGGTTATTTTAGAGCTCTGTTTGGTTTTAGTTAAATTCGCATAATTTCTATATTGAGTTTGGTTTGTTTTAGTTCACTCAACCAGTATCTTGTGTTTCTTTCAATAAAGTTCTTGGTTTTGAATCTGTTCGCCTCCTGTGTGCCTGCACTCTGGGTTCAACCCCCCCGGGCCCTTGACAGAAGGTAAGTTAGATTAATTATTTCATTAAGGAACATGGAGTAATGTGATGATCAGCGTATGTGAATCATTGCTGTGTTCGCAACATTACTCAAAAATAGACTAAGGGATCTGGATGAAATTTTCAGGGAAGGTCAGAAATGACACAAGGACCAAGTGATTAGATTTTGGCAGTGATGTGGCATATAGTCTGGATCCACTGATTTGTTAAAGATTTCTGTATCATTGAGAGTGACAGGGCATCACTGTAACCATGACAACAAGTGAAGACTACATCAGCTGCCTGCTGATGATCACATGATTGTGATCCTGCTACAAATCCACCGCTATGGACGTATCGGAAATGATACAAGGAACAATTGATTAAGTTGTGGGTTTGTTTCTGAGTCAGTTCCCGCCGCCCGCTACATATTTATGCCATGCGATTCAGTATGTACACATGCATAACACACACCTGTGCTCAGCACAAGAAGGACTGTTCAGGTAATGAACAGTCTTGACAGAGTATTGCACTCTCTGAGTACTTTTCTTATTAATTGACGTGACAAGCTATGAGTGTGTGTGTGAATACGTGTGTGCCAGCAAGTGAAATTAACTTTTTAAGCCACTGACAGATATGTTCAAATGTGATTCATTCAATAGTAAATGATCATTCTGTGCCTTAAACCTACTAACCACTCCATGTTAAACCAGTATCTGGCTGCTGCTAACCAGCTTTTGTGTAAATGGGTTGGAGTGTTAAAGAATTAATTTTGGAGTAAATATTGTCAATTAAAATGTGTAAACATGTTCTAAAAGATGAACAAAAAAATACGACTGTTTAGCAGTTGTCACTGTCTCCCGCAGTTTCATTGCAACAAATATGCTTAAGACATTGCAACTTGCATCGCAATTTTTTAGAAAAGCTGCTGTGAATTCAGGCATTTTAGGCTGCAACAATCTCGAAAAACACATGCGAAATCCAGGTTCTACTTTGTGTAACATTTGAAAAAAATAGAAAAACAGATTTTTAAAACTCTACATAGTGCAGTCTAACATATTACATTGCACTATAGTGTGTTTAAGGGTACCATAGTACATGCTGCTGTACATGTCATACATAGAATGGTACACTACCATTCAAAGGTTTGGGGTCACTTAGAAATGTCCTTATTTTTGAAAGAAAAGCAGTTTATGATAAATCCAGTCTAGACATTGTTAATGTGGTAAATGACTATTCTAGCTGGAAACGGCTGATTTTTAATGGAATATCTCCATAGAGGTACAGAGGAACATTTCCAGCAACCATCACTCCTGTGTTCTAATGCTACATTGTGTTAGCTAATGGTGTTGAAAGGCTCATTGATGATTAGAAAACCTTTGTGCAGTTATGTTAGCACATGGATAAAAGTGTGAGTTTTCATGGAAAACATGAAATTGTCTGGGTGACCCCAAACTAGGAATGGTAGCGTATGTGTAGAACACACCTGTAATATGTCCTACATTCCAATTGTACATACTGTGGTACATGAGTAATATATCGATACCATAGTAGGAAACATCATATGCAACACTGCACGTAAAATGTCTAAAAATAGGAATAAGAGCTGCACTAAAGCTAAGAAAGAATATTTTTGTTTTTTGGTGAACGGCACCTTTAAAGCCACACTTCAAAAGCACAAGCGCCGTCTTCCTCTTCTCCATTTTTACCTTCCAACCACTTGATCTCCTTTTCCACTTGTTAGCAGCTGAAACACTAATTAGATGTAGCTTCCAAGTTGTTGTTGAAGTTTGTGTTGCATAGCAACAACGGTGACGTAAGGCTCCTCACAGCCTTTGAGCTCCTGTTGTCTGGATTTTTAATGCCGGTCCCTGTTTTGTTTTGCACTGGAGCAGAAAATACCAGCTCTGATCAGAACACAGGCCTGCTGGTAAATAAGCACGATGTCTATAAATTCCCTCTTTATTAGCAGGAAACAGAGACTAACTCGCTTGCCTCTAATAAGGAGTAAAAGGCAGTGAGAGGCGAGGAATAGCTGCTGTGTTTATATCACATCAGATAAGAAGCCGCCGTGTGTCCCTCGCTGAGCTCTGCTCCCCAACAGCAACAATGGATGGCTAAAAGACTGCTAAATTGCCCGGTGATTGCTTTTTCGCTCCTCTGTCCTTTGCCATAAACGGAGTGTAAGTGTTCAGTGACACGCAGCTCTACCTGACAGCTGTGGTCACTCCTCAGCCTCCGACTGGCTTTTTCTCTCTCTGCTTCCTGCTTTCTTGTTTGCTGAGACAGAAGCTGACAGGAGGAGTAAACAACAGTTGGGATAATACCTTCTAAAAGGTCTCCCATACTTTGTCACAATGTCTCTCAAATTCTTGTGTCTTTGTTTGCACATTTCTCCCCTCTGCCATCATATTTTGGGTTCCAGCAGACCGTGGCTGGGGGAGACGGGAGCATTTATAAAACTCACGACTTTAAAAGTTTTCTCAAAGTGGCTGTTGAGAGTTGTTACAGATTACAGGCCTGCAGTGTTCAACCAGAGAAGGCTGTTTTCTACTTGTTGTTAAACTTCTTGAACCCCAAATCCCTCTGGCAAATTTAAAAGACAAGTTATCTCCATGGGCTGCACAGCGGCCCGGTGGCTAGCACTGTCGCTTTGCAGCTAGAAGATCCTCGGCTCGTGTACCGGCCTTATAGATGATGGATGGATGGATGGATGGATGGATGGATGGATGTTATCTCTGTAAGGTCTTCACCTTACCATGTGAAGTGCTATGAGATGATCAGATGTTGTGAATTGGCGCTCCATAAATAACAGTGAATTGAACTGAATTAAAGAAAATGTCCACAATGAGAAGCTATATAAGAGCCAGAAACTGTGAGACCATAAAGAATGTCACATTTTCAACTTTCCGATGGTCCTCCAGAACTGCTTGTGTGTGACATGAAGGTCTGTCTGGAAAATGAACCACATCTGAGCTTGAAATCGTGACGCCTCATGAAAATAACTTTATTCTACATATTTCATTACAGATTTGACCAAAATGTTGTATTTGCTTTAACCAGATTTAGCAAAAATACAATAAACTCAGGAGATAGCTTCTGGACGCAAGTGAAAAACCAGGCTGCAGGTTGTGATTACACAGAGCAACATGGAAGATAATATCTACAGTATGTCGACACCATAGACTGTATAAGAAAGATCCAGGGTCAGAGGGTTAAGCAACTTAAATCAAAATAGATATCTCCTACATCTCCTCCAACCCCCCTTTTAAAAAAAAAAAAAACCTTCTCAGTGCCATTTCAAGACAATTTTCAGTCAGAATCTACAAAAACTGAAAACTCATTTCACCAGGAGTTTTCACTGTCTTTGTCTACTCTGATTACATATTTATTACTCTGCTGGTGCCGCGTATTCCTCTCTTTGTTCCATCCCGTTTTCATGCGCACACTCTCACACACTGAGCCTGAGTCGGTGTGGTGCCAACTGGAAAAGGCCCAGAATCATCATCATCTGAAGGCTTTCTGTGAGGCAAAGTTGCCACTCTAAAGGCGATTATGTTTCATTACAGTGGAAATGGGAGAACAGGGTTTCCTGGCGCCTCAAGATCAATAACCCCACCTCCCCCTCTGCACACACACACACACACACACACACACACACACACACACACACACACACACACACACACACACACACACACACACACACACACACACACCTTAATACCTGTTAGTCTCTTTGTGAAAACACTGACTCTCCTCCGAGGGGTGATGCTGATTGTTTATTCTCTGCTGGTATTTATCTTTCTACGTGTTCATCATTTCACTTCATTTGCATTACTCATCAGCTGATTTAATTTGTGACTCCTGTGTGTCTTTTGTGTCGTCATCGGGAGCTGCAGGCAGGAGTGTGTTTGGTGTGTGGACGTAGGCAGAGCTGCCTTGTTGGTCCGAGGGGTCACAGTGACTCGGTTTGTTTAGCCGCCGCTTGCATCTTGTTCTGTTTGTACTGACTGCAGGACATAATCTGCAACTGATACCAACATCAGTTCCCAATGTTGAGCACGTGCACACGGACATAGATTTTCAATTAGCATGTACTCATGTGATCTGTATGAACCGTTTCCTTTAAAATCTCAGTGTGTAATTGTCTATGAAGTGTTTCCGTGAGACAACTAGGATAGAAAAACAGGGCAAGTACAGTAACTTGGGCACATGACCAGGCTCCTAGTTAGTTTATGGCTGTTTGGCTGCATTTAAATCACAGCCATCTGAATTATTCACTGTTCCAGGGAGGGACGGGGGGAGGATGTGGGAGGTTTCTCTGCTGTAATTAGTGCTGTTCCTTAACCCAGCATAAGGCTCCAACTGCTATCGAGTACATTAGAATTTATCTCTGAGACCCGCTTCTGGCAATAATCCAGCAGATAATTAAGAGCAGTAAAAATGGATTCTGTGAATTACAGCTCCCACACCTTTAATTCTATATTAAACATCCATTTTCTAACCCACTTTGCGCTTTATCTCCCAGACGTGAGATGACTAATGGATGCTGCTGAGCCAAGAGCTTCTAAATTGTAGTTTAGTCCAATTGTTAAAAATTATGATTAAAGTGAAATGCGTAAAGCAACACGACTGTAGTGCCTGCAGTGTCTGCAGTAGGTTGCTAAAGGGATGTTTTGAAACTTTAATTTTGGTTAAGTGCAAATTTCACTAAAGTTCTGTGTAACGGGCTGAGACGGCTGTCAATCAGGGGAAGAAACACCCACACATACAGCTGAAAAGCTAAAAATCTTTTTAACTGTCTAAACCCAAAGCAGTTTCTGGATGTTTTTTTTGCTCCCGTCACATTTCTACTCACTGTGGGTTCTTTTTTTACTGCAATATAAATTCCTGCATGTCTACAGAAACAGCATAGTCATGACTAAAGCAAGAGTTTAAATCTTATTACTCTGCCAAGGAGTTATGTGACGATCGGCGTACTTTTGTCCGTCGGTTTGTCTGTTTCTTAGCAACAGATTTGGATGAAATTTTCAGGGAAGGTCAGAAATGACACAAGGACCAAGTGATTAGATTTTGGCAGTGATGCAGCTTATAGTCTGGATCCACGGATTTGTTAAAGATTTCTGTATCATTGTAAGATAGCGGCACAGCATCACTGTAACCATAGCAACAAGTGAACGCTACGTCAGCTGCTTGCTGACGATCATATGATTGTGATCCTACTATAAATCCACCACTATGAACTTATCAGGGCTTATCCATTGGAAATGATACAAGGAACAATTGATTAAATTGTGGGGGTGTTTCTGAGTCCCATCAATTCCTGCCGCCTGCTACATATTTAGGTCACATGATTCAGTATCCGTACAAAACGTACACATGCATAACACACGCCTGTGCTCAGTGCAAGGTCATTTTGTTTGTGGATACATCTATATTAAATGACTGCATTCTATAGTGTCATTGGAAATGATACAGCGACTAAGCAGCCTTGGTGGAGAACTTTTCTAGTTTATGTCTGCTAATAAAGCCTGGATGCAGCTGCTGGTGCGACTGGAACATATTGGTCAATCCTGACTGTTCAAACTGAGATTTAGGTGTGTTTTTCTGATGTAGTCTTGAGCTATTATTAGGAGTCTTCTACAGCTCATTTCTTTCTTCATTTTCAAACTTCAGCTCATAGATGCAATAAAAAAATTACAAAAATTTTTACGACACCCCAATTTTTCTATTTTTTTTACTGTTCCAATAATGCTCCAGAGGGTTTGGTGCCACGGTGTGTTCCAGCACTATGTTTATGCAGACAGAGGGGGTTGTAAGCAGGTTCTGGAGAGGCTCTCAAACCCTCCTCTCCCTATACAAAGGCCCAAAAAGTCCACCACAGAAGCAAGACACGGTCACCAGTGGTCATAACGTTGCCAAAACTCAAGCATTTCTTCTGCTCCTTCGCTCTACATGTTGTGCTGACGGTTTTGTCAGCCAACACAAATCCAGACATGCAGAGAAAATACTGCGCTTTTAAAATCTTTAATGAACACCATCCAACTTAAATGACACACAGGCTGATAAATGACTCGAGGTCTGTGGATTCAGTGAACGGCAGCCACAGACAACCGATGTCGCCAAATTTCATCACACACTCAAATACAGTTCTGGGCTTCAGCGTGTGGAGAGACTCTGATGCCTGCTTGGATTAACATTCATATGTGGTCCATTACAGCAGCCCCTCCGCCCAATGACAGCTTAATCGCCTGCTACTTCACGGATTCATAAAGCCACCATGTCATAAATGACACGGCTGAAATTGCGAGAGTAGTAGAAAGATGAAGATGAAATGAGCAGGCTTGATAATACAAAAATAATTCCATTTATTCAGCATTCAAACACAGGAGAAAATTGCCTCAATTCTGTGTAATTTCCCTTGTTTTAATGTATGCAGTCATTCATAGCTGGGTCTGCACCACTTTGCTCCCTCCTGAGCAAACAGATGAAGAGTCCAGCAGCTGTTTTACTCATTCAGAATGAAGCACACCCAATTCCAGTTATTTACTTTCTCATTCCTTTGTAGTGTGGCAGCTTTTAAATGTTTTCTGCTAATTACACGTCAGCTGAGAGTCAACGACTGCGAGGAGATAAGCTGAGAATAGACGCTATCAGGCGCTTTCAGTGTTCTCTCAGTAATTTGGCGCCTGAATGCATCACAGCACAAATAAACAATGAGACCCAGAGACTCTTGTGGTGTTTAATGTTTTAGACCAAATCCATTACTGGGATGTCTGGCTGCATTAGGACGTTACTTAAGCTGCACTACAACAGTATTCACAAACACAGTGGATATTAAATTTTCACAAATGTATAGTGCAGGGTCTTCTTTCCATTTGGTTGTTTGTTTTCAGAAAATGAATAACCCATTTTAATCATTTTTTAATGCTCAGTTTACTTCATGCATAATTTGTAGTCAAATAATGCAAATGAACATATTAAGGGTCAAAGCAACAGCACAAGATGTCCAGTGCTACTGATACACTCATTTTTCAATATTAATATACAGTTTAAGAAAAGAAACACCCTATTTACTCAATAAAATCAAGGCAATAGATTATAAGCAATACTAGTAATTACATCTGGGTCATTCCAGAATTGGAGGACATTTTAGGTCCCACCCATTAAATTTCAAACAATCCATGTACAAAATACTAAAACGTGCAGTTGTTGTTTAAATTTACTTGTCCAAATCTAATTTGGAGTTCCCCCTGAAATGCAGTTTTTCTCCTGTGTTCTAGTGCTACATTGTGTTAGCTAATGGTGTTGAAAGGCTCATTGATGATTAGAAAACCCTTGTGCAATTATGTTAGTACATGGATAAACGTGTGAGTTTTGATGGAAAACATGAAATTGTCTGGGTGACCCCAAACTTTTGAACGGTAGTGTACATGTAGAACACACCTGTAATATGTCCTACATTCCAATTGTACATACTGTGGTGTAATGTTTGCTTTGGAGTGAATATAAATTAAATGAGGCCATTTTAAGTTATCCATTTAAGATATTTAATACTGAAGATATTATTTTTATTTAATGTCTACTTAAATAATGGCCACAAAAGCAAGGACACTTTTCTATTAAATATATTTTACCTAATAGAATATTTTAAATCTGCATGACAACATAATAATTTATTTCAGTGCAATAAGAACACAGCAGATAAAGATCATTCAGCCTTATTAGTCAACTTATTGGTTAACAGTCAAATATTATCAAATGGATGGATGTTAATTGCTTAAACATCCATATTTTCTTGCAATGGACCTTTTGGGGTTTTTTTGTTTGCTTGTTTTTAAATGAAGACCTTTAACTTGAAAGAAAGGTGAAATTAAAAGCAATAATGACGGCTGAGTTTCATGAAGTAAAGCTATTCCAGTGAGGCAGCACACACAGCATCAGGACCTCCCCAGGGTGGAATGCATCATTAATGTTATTTAATGCACCTGTAGTTTTCCTGCTTTGACATATAAAAATGTCAGCTGCAAAAAAGGTCTGTAACTGGGAGTGTAACGGTTCACAAAATCCTCAGTTTACAGTTTAATTAAAATGGCACAGTGTCCAGGGCAGTACAGTGTGACATATACACCAATTAATCGCAACATTAAAGCCCTTAGTATCACCAGAATAGCTTGAATCCTTTGGGTATGTTGACACTGGGAAGGTGGCAGTAGATTCTTTGTTTCCTGTTGGTTGTAGGGTGAGGCCACCATGGATTGGACTTGCTCCTTCGGGTGCTTGATCAGTTTGGGATCGTGGGAGTTTAGAGGTCGAGTCAACAGCTTGGGCTCTTTGTCGTGCTTCTCTAGCTGTTCCAGCACACACTGTTCTGCTGTCACTGCTGTAAGTAGTGCTGTTGCTGTGGGGGTTTGCTTGATCTGGGACAATGTTTAACTGTACGAACACCAGCACCCGAGGTTTTCAAGATTTGCATTGTGACAGGATGATCAGTGTTATTCAGGTCATCTGTCAGGAGTTTTAATGTTGTGGCTGATCAGTGTGTATCACACCTGCGATGAATGAATTTACCTCAGTAGCACTCATGATGCAGTGTTGTGTTTGTGTGTAGTGAGGGTTTGTGTGCATGCTTGTAGTTGAGGTGAATGAATGGCATTATTTTACCCCATAGATACAGTCCATTGTCTGATTAAAAGACTATGTCTGAGGCACAACATTAAACCACTGACAGGTGAAGTGAATAACAGCGATCATCATGTTATAATGCAGCGTTCTGCTGGGAAACCTTGAGTCCTGATATTCATGAAGATGTTTGACCTGCAATCCCCCAACCTCCAACCCCCCATAGCAACAGCAGTCCTTGATGCTAGTTTCCATCCACAGCAGGACAATGCATCACGACACATAGCACGACACCATGAAGCTGTGCTTGAAGCTGTTGTCCTCTGAGCTCCTATCACCAAGCTGTTGACTCTCACAGACTTGTCTTCTGGTTCTGTTGTGGCTTTGGGTTTTCCAGACCTCTTCCTTAAGTGTTATGATGGTCTGTCTCTCTTCGGTTGTTAATTGCTTTTTCCTCACTATTTTTATAGCAACACACTACTTTCTGCAGTACAGTACTGTTCTAATAATACTCTGGAGGGTTTGGTGTCACTGTGTTCCGACACTACTTTTATGAAGACAGGGAGTTGGAAGTATTAAAGAAAAGCTGGAACACCTGCAGGATTTGATAGCACCAACTTTCGAGGATTGACCAACCTCCAGCTTTAAGTTGTGAACCCAATTTTTGTTCCCTAAAAAAGGCCTTTTTGTATAATTCTGAAATTATTTTTCAGTTTTGAGTAACTTTGCCTTTTTTTTTAACCTGTGGCAGTTCACCACCAAATTATTGACCAGTAGTGTAGTTTAGACAAAGAATTAGGTCACAAGTGCAGTTTGTTCAGCCTTCATGTCAGGTAGAGCTGTGTGTTAACTCAGTACAACTAAATATGAATGGCAAAAAAGCAGATCTTTTTATAGTATCTTGGATCATCACAGAAAAAGAACAATGGAAATATCAATAACAGCATCCTAATTATGTGACCGTTTATTTAGTCATAGTTTGGTTCATGATGCCTCACTGACATGGGTGTCCTGAATAAAGCTTAAAAATGTTAAACTGGTTGAAATATTGCCTCAGTAGACAGCAAGGAGAATTTTTCTCTGTGTTTCAAGGAAACCAGGCCATTGTTAATTTAATTAGCTCCACCGAGACTTTTCCTGCTACGACAAGTCAAAAAACTTGTTTGTGAAAATGTCTATAGTAACTAAAATGTACACAATAATAAGACAGATCTGTGATGAAATGATCATCTCCCCTACTTTAATGAGTGCTCACAGTTTTTTTTTTTTTAAATTTACCATTCTCATAGAAATGTAATTTTAACAAGACTTCTCTCATTATGAGGTGATGTTGGGTAACAAAAATAAAAACGTATTTCTTATTGCAAAATTCATGATAATAGTTGAAGTTTTTATGTAGGATTAGGGACTTAAGTAAAACCATATCTGCTTTATCACAGCTTAGACCCGCATGAACATGGAATGGCTCATTGTCTGTTTTCTGTTGTTAAAGAAGATTTTTGATTTTAAAAATTAAAATCCATATGAAGGGATTATTCTGTATAAGCAGCAAATTGAGTTTGTGCAACCATTTCAACACACGTGTGTTACGGTTTCCTTTAAGGCTCAGGTGCAGGAAAACAGATGGAGGACAAGTGTGTAAAAGATTCACAAAATACAGAACTACAAGACTGAACCGGAAAACTACAACCAGAAGTGACTGAATTCTACAAACAGACTAACTCAGGAAAGTCCCAAGAGGACTGGTGGAACACGAATATTTAAACAGGAATTAACTAAAACACAGAAGACAATACCCAGGTAGGAAAGCTACTCAGAAGACTGATTACACTCACTAGGAAATCACTGAATCTAGAATAGACCAAGAAACAAATACTAACCTAAAGACTAAGCGAAAACACTAGAACTACTGGAGAATAAGTGTACGAACGCTGAAGAGTGACTACACTCACCAAAAGTTCAGAACTCTAATACTAACCTGGAATTAATGGACAAATTACCAAGAGCACTCTGACTCAGAATAAACTACACAGGAATCAAACAAACGCTAAATAACTCGAGGTCTACACAAAACTGGAATGCTCGGACTGGGACTTAGCTGAACTATACAGAAGGGACGGGGACCGAAGAACCAGGGAAATCTTCTTGCCAGAAAGGTTTGGTGAGGAGTGGACATGGTGTGTGGCTGGAGGAGAGGACTTCAGGCTTGTGGAGAGAAACAGCAGGGAAGGTGGGTGAGAGTGAGTGGCGTCTGATTTCATTGCAGCAGAGGTGGGTCTTGATTGGATGTAAATCTAAATAAATCAGTTTTATTTAGCTCTCAGTAGATGTTCCAGTTGCCTGTTGATCTGCCAAAATCCTAAAATGTAGATGATTTTTTTGTGTGACGTCTAAGATACCAACTAAAAGTCATTTCTATTTAATCCTGCTCCTCCTCATCTATTTGCAACTCCTCATAACATGTTGCATATTTCATTGAGTTGAGAGTAGCTCCATCAAAAAGTGATTTCCCACATTTATAAGTTTAAACATGCCCTGTCCAAATATTAAGCATTCAAAAGGCCTTTTTGGCTTAAATTTCTACACTCAAAATTAACACCATACAGCCTTTCTGAGCATTATTAAAATATCCAACACTAAAAAGAGACTCATCAGGTCTGCTGGCTGCTGTGCAGGAGCTTAACTGCGACGGAGGGAGGAAAAGCTCGTCAACCCGTGCGAGATCTCAGATCCAGGGTGCTAAATTTAACTCGCTGTTAGGAGTGCTGCTCGCGACGCCTGATGCAACGGCGTGCACAGGCTTACCTTAGCTCGACCGGCTCATTAACACTGCCGGGTGCACGCTTCCTATGATCTCTCACTGTGTAATGACACGGAGGCAGCTGAGCTGGATAAGAGGCTTCGGCTGATCAATGGAAATGTCTGATGTAAAATATTTAATACTCCAGTCCCCCCAACCTCCTGCTTATCATCAGGAGTCTATGGCTCAGCATGAAGGTGTTTCACCTCTTCAGTACTTTGTGTAACTCTGAGTACCTTAGCGTGTTGAAATTCGTGTTCGCCTTTCTACTCAATATGTTGTAAATCTTCACCGTTTGGTCGGCCGGTGACCTCCCTTGTGGTTTAGCAGAGGCATTTAGAGGTGATTTTGGCAGCAGTACAGAAAGCAAAATAGGCTTAAAATCAGAGGAGCTCCAAAGATTATGTTGCATTAGAGCAGCTGACACACCTATCTTCATTGAAAAGACATTTCTCTGACTGTCTCATTCTGTCTCTGTGTATTTATTTCTCACACCGCTCTGCTGCCAGCATCAACTAAACCCAAACATACATACCTAGACAGGTGCACTTTATGGTAAATGTTTTTAATTTCTGTGCACAGAGTAACGACACACCAAAAAAAGGACAGTTACAAAAATGCTTTACTGCCTGGGGATCTATTCAGAAAGTTCTCTCTCGAAATAAAAAGTCATTTTTTTCCTCCATCAGACAATATGGCCAGTTCTGGTCCATTTAAATCTCAGGGGCCACACTAGGGCCAGCTGTTACTTTGGAGGGGACGATTAAATCGACCCTGAAGTGCTCATTTGAGCAGTGGGAGGGTGCAGGAAAAATTGTGTGGAAGCAAAGTCAGATAGGTCATCTAAAAACATTTCAAAGACTGATTATTGGTATGCTTATATTCAGGTGTGACACAAACCACATTGTCACCACAAGGTCATAACGTGCACACACCTATCTTCTTATCATAGAAATACACTGATCAGTCATAACTCATATCTGAGAGAAGAACACATACACGATCTCTGACTGGTCCTTGTATCTGCTCTTGATCAGAGACATAATGTCACTTATTGGTGAATCATTGTCAGAATCTGTAATTCGAACCTCATAGTACAGATTAGTTCGACTGAAGGAGGCAGTTAGTGTGACTGCCTTTGACACACACAGGATCTTCTCACAGTCCTTGAGGACACTACTGGAGGCTGGGCAGAGGAACTTGAGGGAACTTCCTCTTCAGGATGCCCAACAGCTTATAATCTGGCCTGAAGTTATGACCCCACTGGCTGCAGCAGGGCACTTCATCCACAGCGATACGACTCAGCAGGTGTCCATTGTAGGCTTTCTCCAGATGAACATTAGCAGCTTGCTCTTGGCAATCTTCTCTGGGGTTACGTACAATAGCTTGAAAGGAGCCTTTGGATCAGTCATTCCAGCCATGACCGTCTCAGCATGGTCCTTGCTACTGGATGCATTCAGCATGACGGCTGACACTTCAATGGACTTCAGGTACATGATCTGATCCTCCATCAGGGAGACCAGGGGCGTGACAACCAGTGTAAACCCCTTGGAGTAGATTGCAGGCAGCTGGTAGCAGAGACATTTTTCCTCTTCCAGTAGGCATCACCAGGAACTGATCCCTGTCTATCAGAGTCAGGTTGATAGCTCCCAGCTGCAGTGGTCTGAACTTGGAGAGATGGAACAAGTCCTGTAGGTGCTGCTCAACTTCTCTGGACCATAGAAAATCTGTGCCTTCATAGCGCTGCATCTCTTCCTTACTCATTACTAGATCAGCTCCAGACGACTTTGATGAAGACACAGATAAAGAGGATGATGGCTTTGCAGCATTGCAGGCCTCTTCCAGCTGCTGCAGCAGTGCATTCTACCAAGACGTCAGCTCAGTCTGCTTCTGCAGAAGCTCTATAATCTGCAACTCCACCAACTCTAGCTCAACCTCAACAGAGTCCAGCTCCTCTTGGACATCTGTACTTCCACCATCCATATTCTCTGATTGGTTTGATCAGAAAGAACTTCAGACTGTCACAGCTGTTGATAACATTTCCTCAGAGTCACAAAGGAGCACATGTGGCAACTACCAAGCAGAGACAAAAACCAGTTTCAGTATAATAACGGATGGATGGAAGGCGCTTCACTGTTTATGTCACAGCCAGAGACACTGACAGTGGCCCTCAGAATATGATCTGAAAAGCTCTTTTAATCCTTTTTAGTGTGGATGATAATTTTAACACTGACACACAGGTATATCTGTACGCCTGTTTGACACGTCTCAAGCCTCAAGGTTGGTGTCTCAGTGAGCATTGGAGATCTCTGACTCCTCTCTGTGATAAAAATAGATTCCGCTCTTTTCAGTAGATCAATACTGCATATGTATAGATAAGAAGACAATTATAATTTTCTTCTTCAGGACCAGCTTATAAATTCCATGTAGCTATCCATGATGCTTTGAAGAACAGTCGCCTAAAATATTGTCAGTTTTTTATATTTATAGCAACACTTTATCCACAAGTTGTCAAGGATCATTAAAATCTTAAACGATTTCACAATCTGGCATATAAACAAATATTATGAAACATCTTTAATGTAGCAGAAGAGAACATTTGCATGGTGTCGCCTCCCTCCATCCCTCTTCCTGCAGCTAAATAAAGAATGAAAACTCAAAACTACGGAGGAGTACACATCAGTATCCCACATACTTACAGCAGTGAAGTGGTGGACAGGATCGCTGAAGGGCCGGTTTCCTGTGTGGACTCACTTCCGACTGCAGTTGGAGTGTCTTCACAGTACGATCCTGGTCTCATCTGTGAAAAATGATTATTTTTCTGTTGTCTCCCAGAGCTGATATGTTATTTACAGCTCTCGTGTGTCCCGGCACTTAGCGCAGGCCACTCCACGCTGCCCTTGTGGTTGTCAATAAGGGGCTCCATGTCAGCGTGTGAGTAATTTAGAGCGTTCCCGTGGCTTTTTGAGTACGCACCTGGAACAAAGCCTGTAAATGGAGCCCCCACTCTGCCGCCTGACTCACTCTGCCCTCGTCGACTAAGACAGTCTCATTACATGGCACTTATCAGGATTTAAATGCCACACTGCAGTACGACAGCTTCACAGCCCAGCATCTTGCTGTCATTTACCCACTGTGTGTAAATATACAAAGGCTGATCATCACTAGAGCGTCGTGTCAGGTGTGTTTTTAACAGAACCCCTTAAGGTGGCTTCAATGTTTTAGTGTCTCCAATCAGAAATAGACCTTTAACTGTCCAATATCATGTCAATTTCTTTTTACTTTTGCAACTTTATTAGTGTTTGGGTAGTTAAGGTATTTTTGGGACAGTAGCACTGGTACTTTAAACATAATTGAAGTTACTGCAGGAAGCACTCCGTATTTAACTGAAATATTGGATATATGAAAAATAATGTACCTTCAGAGTGTTGATAATCTGCTTGGAGATAAGGATAGCGAAGCTGGAGTATGGGTTGGCCATGTGGTCATCGAACATGAAGTTTTGATTAAGATATCTTAAAGAACCCACATGATGCTCATTTATTGGTTTATAATTATACTTTTGGGGTCTACTAGAATGTCTTTACTCATTCAGTTTTCTCATTTTGTACACCACTGCAGCACCTCCTCTCAAGTTCTGTCTGAAACGCTCCGTTTAGCCCCAGCGCACTCTGATTGGTCAGCTGAAATGTGAGGTATCATTGGTTGCAGAAGGTCAGTTCTATGTGTTCTGTTCATGCTACAATATGCATGCAGTCAGTATGCATCGGCCTGCTACACAGACGGTCATGTTGCTGCACTTCAATGGAACACAGGGCTCCAACACTGAAGATCAGGGGCTGAGGGTGTTTCTGAAAGCCTGTGATTTTGCTCTTTAAACAACAGAATATAGCAGCTGGTTACAGACTGGCCTGTAGCACCATGTGAGTGTAACTATTTGGTTTTCCAAGCCCAGTGGACAGACATAGAAAATGAATGTCTAGAGAATTGCAACTGTGTTTGGATGCATGTCCAAATCAACAACAGTGACTACCTCAATTACAACTCTGTTAATGATGAACTGTAAAGGTGTGGGTCTCTTCATACAGTCTTCCTTCATAACAAGCTTTTGTTCTCCTGGCATATGTGCAGTTAGTGAGCTTGCAGTGGGGATGTTCTACCTGGTCACAAATTTTGGGCTGCACATCTGTGGAAAGGGAACCGAACAGCCTTTGTTGATTTGGGTGAATGATAAAATTTAAATTCACTTCAGGTTTAAAATGGCGTTAACCTCAGATCTATATAGGCAGTGATGTAGCTCTTACAGGGCCGGCTCTATTGAAAAAATGATCTGTGAAGAAGCTGCTCATCCTTTGCTCCACATCAGACTCTAACATCATCATTAAGTTTGCTGACGACACAGCAGTGGTGGGTCTGATCTTCAACAACGACGAGGAGGACTATCTGATGATCACCCAACTGGAGGACTGGAGCAGAAACAACAGCCTCCTCCTGAATGTCAGCAAGACCAAGGAGCTGATTGTGGACTACAGCAAGAAGCAACAGAGGGCATAGCAGCCACTCAGGATCAGAGGGACAGAGGTGGAGAGAGTGGAGAGCTTCAAGTACCTGGTGTTAACATCACGCAGGACTTGACATGGTCCTGTCACATCGACACTCTGGTGAAGAAAGCTCCACAGCGTCTCTACCACCTCAGATGCCTGAGGGACATTAAGCTTCCTCTCAAGGTGCTCAGGACCCACCTGGATGGGCAGCAGCACCCAGCAGGACTTCTTGCCTCTGAGAAGGGTGGTTCTGATGGTGTACTCAGCCCTGCGTACCACTCTCCTCAGGACCTATCTATCTATCTATCTATCTATCTATCTATCTATCTATCTATCTATCTATCTATCTATCTATCTATCTATCTATCTATCTATCTATCTATCTATCTATCTATCTAATCTTGTGTGTTTTAACTATTTATTCTTATTATGCTTCTTCTTATTACTCTGCCAAGGAACGTGGTTGAGTTACTTGACGATCGGCATACGTTTGTCCGTCCGTTTGTCTGTCTGTTAGCAACATTACTCAAAAACTGACTAATGATTTTGGATCAGTATGGTACAGGTGTTCAATACATTCATTGTGCATTATACTATGTATAATTGTGTTTGTGACAAACAAAGGTCTTGATTCTTGAATCTTTTATAAACTTGTCAAAGGCAGGTGCTATGCAAATGTGTTACATGGTGACATAGATAAATAATGGAAGACAAGCCTGGACTTCAAACGGAGTGTTTCAGGCCAGTAAGGAACAGTGTTTTCTGTGGGAGAGAATATCTCCCTATAGTGTGGACTTTGAGCTTTGTCAGCTTGCAAACCTTTTACATTTTAATGCCACAAAAAGATACACACACAAAAGAAACACTAAAAAAGAATAATATGGGCTCTTTAAAACTAACAGTCAGGTCTGATATGATATTTCTTGTGCACATCCATGGCCCACAATGGATAAAGTTCCTTATCATGTATAAGTATATGTTTAAGGTATTGTCCTACAGCAATAAATTCAAACATTAAAATTAGGATTTAGCAAATAGAAAATCCAGCTACACAACTGTAAAGCAAACAGGAATTCACACTGCCAATGGTGTAAGCACCTCTTTGCAGGAATGAATATTCTGTACACCAATGAAGCCTCCCATTAAAACTAACACAAGCAATAAATTAAAGCAAAGATAAGACCTCAGACATCTATCTTGCAGTCGTTCCATCTCTCTGATGTGCTGCATCTATCAGGCCGGTCTGGATGAAATGACTTTCTATGTCTTTCACCGAGCTACAACCAAGAAGTTTAAAGCTTCCACTGATGCAATATTCATGTCACGAATCTGGTATTTTGGATCTTCAGCAGCTGGCACTGTGCACCCCGCCTCCCCCTCCACTCCCCCCACACAGGGAGGTGGAGGTTAGGTGGGTGAAGGGGTAGGGAGGAGGACAGGGAGACGGGTCCTGTCCTGAAAAACACACTCCCAGCTCTGGCTGTTTACATCACTTTGGCACGTCTGTGGCTGTTTCCATGGCGACGGGAGTAAAGATAGTCGGGGTGTCTCAGAGATACAGTGTGCCGAGTGCTGCTGATTGCTGGACGTGAGCTGAAGAATGAACAGGGAACACAGGAAGTGGGAGAGGACGGACGGCTCCGCTTCACCATTATCTCAGCCTGAACCTGTGGGAGAAATCCAACGCCTGCCGCCAGACAAACGCAGATACCGTTTTTAGGCACCAGCTGTTTTGTTTGCCTTTTACTCTCACCAGGAAATGACATTTAGAGCTGCACTGGGCTAGATGGATGGTTAAAACACACCTCTGTTATTAGAGTAAATGAGAAAGTGCAGCTCCAACACCTCCCTCCCCACTGAGGTGCTGCACATTTTACTGAATGGTGTTCCAGCACCAGGTGTCTCAGAGAACATGGACATATCTCACATACCGGCACCATCAGAAGTCATTATCGTAATATATACTCAGATGCATGCACATAAATCTTATTTACACGTATGTACATTTTTCATGTCCAATTCTGATCTCTAAACCATAAAACTCTACTGCACCGAAGTCTTATGTTTTAGCATCTGGTTTGCATCTGTTGCTATGGGAAACGAGACCACCGTAGCTGTATAACAGATCCACTACTTGAATTTGCACTTCGGCTCCGCTTGTCTTGTTTTCTGGCACTTCCTGCAGGAAAAACAAGACTTTCAAAAGAACACACAGCCAGTGATCAGAATGGCAGCAGGAGCAGACCGGTAACAGTCACAGATCCTGCAGGAAGGTGGTGGGGAGGAGCAGGACTGAACAAAGAGCCCCCCCACCAGGCTTTATTTTGTTTTTCACAGCCTTTGAATGAGAGAGGTTCAGTTTGGAGTGATGACGTCCGCGACTCGCTGGATATCTTCATGTCGTTTTAGGATTTTAAGATGACTAATTCAAATTTTGTCCACAGTAGGTTAGATTAACCAAATAACTTGATTTGCCATCATTTCCTTAATTGCATGGCAGAGCAGGAATGATGAATGCAAAGTTCTGTCAGTTGCATCCTTCCTTTTACTAAGGCAGTCAAGCTGTGAAGAAATTTGCCATTTAACATATCCATCGATTACCTGTACACCACTTAATCCTCATTAGGGCCACGGAGGCCTGGAGCTCCATTTAGATTAAAAGAGAAGAAAAAGCATAGTGTGATTAATATGTACAGGTTGCCACTGTATCATAGAGCATAGCGTTCTTAAGTTCTCAGTCAGATTCACTCCATGCTTGTTATGGTTGGTTTCCAAAGACCAAATTCTCCAAATTCCAAACTTCCATCCATCCATTGTCTATACATCCCTTGAATATATCTATTTTAATTGAATGTACTATAATAGCTGTGTATGGATAGTGGATAGTTGGATGGAAACCTGAAGTAAGCAGAAGTTTATCTTCAAATTCTGCTTCATATCACAGATCTGTGGTATTTGTATTTGAAAAATGAAAGTGGTAGCTTGTCAGTTATATGTAGGTGATACTGTTTGAATGACTTTAAGGGTGAACTCACACTTGTGCATTACATTGTTCAGTAAACCCAAAGTGTATAAAAGGAAGAAAACAGGTCACAGGAAACAAAGAAAGACACCATCAGATAAAAGATAAATAGTTTATGTGAATCTCTCACATAGCATTTACCTTTACTCTATACACATTGTTCTGAACGTGATATACAGTATGTCATCTTATTTTTTCTTTTTTTACAATTTGACATAATGTTTTTTTTTTCAGCATGCACTTTAGAATGCCAACAAAAGGCTCCACAAATACAGACTTCAAACTAGAGTTTTCCTCACAGTAAAACATACAAAACATGAATTCGGATCAAAATCCTGACAGTTTGAGGACATGATGGAGAAGCACAGCATCAGACTACCATGACTTTTACAAGTAAGAGCAATGTACTCAACAGTAAGACACAAAAATACATGTTCTGGGTTCAAAAAAATAAACACCTTTTTTTTTTCAAGTTACAACGTCATCCTAGAAATACACAAAGAACGGTACCCCTTTGTCAGTTCAAAGAGTAAAGCAGCGTGTGTACACGAGGAGGATTGTGGGTACAGGGTGACACTTGAACAGCTAGCCTACAACTGTGCAGGTCGCAACCAACACGACACACAATATGTTGTGCCACTTGCACATTTGCGTTTTCACTCCATTTCCCATCTGTCTTCTTGCTTGAACGGGCTGCTGAAATCACAGTGTGGATCGGTGCTTTTTGTTTTCGGGTGCTTATTGCAAATCCGATCTGATTGTTTGTGTACGTGGGGGTTTGCTACTGTGCAGACGTAGCCATTCTAGAAGTCCTGCTTTATAACTTGGTAAACTTCTGCTACACTGTTGCTCCGCCCCCACAGAGGGGAAAAGTTTGGAAGAATCAAGTTATGCAGTTTTTTTTGTTTGCTTTATTGTTTTTAGCCACCAGGAGTTATGAGGAATAGTCTGGTAAGAATAATTTGGTTTGTGAAGAGACAAACATCTGCAGCACTAACGCAGGGTAGTTGCATGTTAAATGCACCTTAAGGGGGACTTCTACAACGGCAGCTGCATCACAGGGGAAATCTGTCTGGTTCCTGTTAAACCCAACTGGAAGAGTGACAGCTTTGAGTTCACTCACTGGTCTTTGCTGACCTGGTCTTTCAAACTGCAGATGTTACCCTGGAATTTTAGGATACACACACACACACACACACACACACACACACACATTAACACACAGCAGAGCAAGAAAGCTACTGAAATTACCAAGGGAAACAAAAGCAGAGATGACAATAATGTCACATTTATTCAACTTAGCACATTTGTCTCTCTATACTGTATATACTGTATGTAGAATTTCATATATGAATACACTCCATTTTTAGAACACAAAGTGCCTCAACTGATACATCTTAATACACTTATTGCAAGGAGGGATACCACAGCAAGAAAAGTGATTGAGTGTCACAACTTAGCAACCAACCACCTTGTTACCTGACTCACCACCAAAAGACAGATGTGTGGAGGGAGCCACTTGGCCCAGATGTGCTGCGTTGTTGTCGTATTTACAGGAGCGATATCTATACAGAAGATAGTCTCTTTAAAGGATGTGTCCTGTTTGTTTTGCTCTCCTTTTTTCCCCCCCAGAGTTCAAAAACAGGAAAAGAGAAATCAGGAAATTGTGAATGCAAAGTCTTCCCAGATCTCCTTTTGATCATTAAATTCCTCTCCTGCTTGCTGAGCCATGCTGGGCGGCTGTCAGACAGTGGCTTTTGCGTGCGTCCTCGTCCATATTGTCCTGTAGGAGTGGCCTTATGGCTCCAAATGGGGTCTTCCCACTGCAATAGGTCCTCATACTGATGACAGTCTTATCCCACCGTCATTCAAATAGGAAATGAATTGTCTAAATAAAATATAAACACATCTCTAAATAACAGAAATGCATCATCTGTCTGCACCAAATCAAAAGACATTGCCATGCACACATTGGCTGCTTTAAATATATACACACAAATCAAAACAGTACAAATCAATGGTGCTCTATAAGCCAGAATGAGAAAAGCTCTGTTGTATGTGGCAGTGGTTGAAATGGGGGGTGATTCAATAATTTGGTGCACAGACAAAGAGAATGTTTGCGAGAGCTTTTTTAATTGTTTGACTTTTTTCCGAGCTATGTGTAAGATGCATCTAGCTGTGAGCCAGTTGCTAAGCAACCTTCTGCTACTGGTATAGACATACTGTAGGGACGGGTGAGGCACATTGCTGCGTGGTTATGTCTGCCGTCCCACAACTGTTAGTGTATCGAGGCAATTTATGCCTGTCATGGTGAAAAAAAGGTCTCATAAATAATAAATGATGCAGCCTTTCAGCTGAACCAAAAGGCTGCTTCAGTTTAATATGAAATTTGATGTGAGACACTCCAAACTGTTTTAAGGTAATTCAGGTCTAGTCTGTCGAGTTTGGGGATTTGAGAGCAGTTAATAGCCCTTGGCTGGTATGAAGTGCGTTTAAAAGAGGAAAGCTGAAATAAAAGTCATGGATCTGTTTCTGTATCGCAAAAAATCTACTTTTGAATCATCAACCAAACCTGGGGGAAGATGATGCAAAATGCATGTTTTCTCTTTAAAGGGCCATGTTATGCAAAGTGCAGTTTTTAATTGTTTTTGAACACAATGGTGAATTCCTTGTTTATAAACTCACCAAACCTGAAAAACTCGTCCTTTGTTTTTTTTTTTTTTTCCCTTTTCCTTTCCTTTTTGCAAAGTTTAGAAAGTGTGTCTCTGACTGAGCCGTTTGGATCCCGTTATGATGTCACAACAGGATAAGCTCCGCCCCCAGCTGACCCCTCCTCCTCAGGGCTCGTTTCTGTCACTTACTGGACAGAGTGGATCCAGATTAAGGTTATTCAGTTGTTAAAACAGGTATGACATGGGACCTTTAATTATGGCCTCAGTTGTTCACAATGTGGAAAATGCTACAAGAAGCATCTTTATCGATGCCTTCAAGAATGAATGCAACCAAATACATGTATCTCTCTTTATAGATTATTGAATAACCCCCATTTTAGCACACAAAAACACAAATCATATTTCATGACCAACAGGGTGAGAGGGTTCTGCACTGCAATCTGACCCTCACACCCTTTTTTTCAGACGGTTACCTTTCCGCCATGGCGGTTCCTTCCCTCAAGCCATTAAGATAGAACGCTGCTCTCTGCTTGTGTGAAACCAGTAAAGACAACCTCTTTGCAGTTATCTGTGAGTAAACAACCAGAAACACAACAGCTTTGGTGGCACTCCATCAAAGAAAAAATCAACATGAAGGAGGAGGGGGAGAAAGTTAATCAGAATTAGCAGCAGATGAGCAGAAACCCACATGCAGAGAGAAACGAACACCCGGCTGGCATTCTGTGTGTTTAGTCTCCTTGTTGGTTTGTTGGTGAAGCCAATGGCAAAATGAGACACGATACAAGTTGAGTGCACCCCTCCCCACCCATAGCCCAACACAATAACGCTTAATTAAAACTGCTCCTTCATGTCTATGTGCTGTCGATACAAATCCTCTGCTGGCTGTCTGTCTCGGCCCTCCTCCCCTCTCCACACTGCTTGCAGACGATGGTTACAGGATGATCCATGCAAAAACATGAGCAAGGCCCAGCAGAAGGTGAACAGTGACAAACTGCACGTGTGCGTTGTGTGAGTTGAAACAAAATCTTAAAAGACTAACCTTCCATCCCCGCACCTCTTATCTTCTACCCAAAAATAAAGTACAGACAAAGTCACAGTCGTATGAGGTTAACATGAAGTGACATCTCTCTTTCTTTTTTTGGAAGCACGTCTGTTTCAAGGTATCTAAATATAGCAACATCTAATATCCCTGATTATTAATATGTCTTTTATTAAATGTTATGGCTGCTACTTCTGAAGCCACCAGTCAGAGTTCTTTTATTGCAATTCTAAAAGTACGACAATATCCAACTAAAGGGAACTCCAAGTGACACAGGAGAACTGACTAGTTACTTAAGGATCTCAGCTAAGCACATGACCATCAAGGAAAAGGGGACTTGCTCAGGTTGTATTAACATTAGTCTTAGCTACAATGGTAAGTACTTATCCACTAGTCACAATATCTAGAACAGAGTTCAGATATGATGCCAAAGGGAGGCGGTTTGTTAAACGGGGGTTGGCTGTGGGGTGGTTTGGGTCAAAGTGGCCCGGGGCTGGAGGTCTCACAGGATGGAGGGGATGGGGGAGCGAGAGCGCCGCAGGGGGCAGGGTGATCCGTAGGGCGAGGTCACAGGAGACAACCTCAGGGCGTTACCAGCCATGCCAGTCATGCCCGCTATGTTGTTTAAGCTCCGGGATTTCTCATAGCCTTCAGATGAGGGGGCGACAAAAGGTGGTGGTGGTGGTGGAGGTGGTGGTTGTGGTTGTGCAGGAAGAGGACATGAACACACACAGGCAGGCAGGCAGGCAGGCAGGCAGGCAGGCAGGCAGGCAGGCAGGCAACGATCCGAGTCCGAGCCAGCCGAGTGAACCGAGACAAGACAGGAGACAGGAGTGAGACAGAGCAACAGTAACATACTGTATGGTGAGAGCATGCACAGCACATTTCCTGACAGTAGCAGTAAGGCAGATTAAACCCAGGCAAATGCTTAGAACTGGACTGGAGCTGCTTTGGAGGGAGAAACAACCTCATTTTGGAAGCATTGGTGGAGTGGGTAGAAATAAAGAATCAGATATTCTGATTTAACATGCATCCCATCTGTACTGTAGACAGATACTTACAGCCAAAGATACATTGGACAATCCTACTATTAGTTAGGAATACACTAAATATAAAACATGGGTGTAACCTCTGGGTCTAAAAAGTGAAAACAACATAGAAGTGAGCTAAACCTACATTGCTTCTAACGGCCAGCACGGGCCGACTATTGTATAAAGTTACTATGAGAAAATGATCCGACTTCTCACTTGATTTGTTACCTCAGTAAATGTTTTTCAAATGGGTTTAAGGTCTCACTTGCTAGTTTCAGGTCTCCTTTAACTTCACTTTGTAACTTATGATCCCATTTATAGTAAAATAGTAATTAATAAAATATTGTGTTTCAGTTAGTGGTGAATCGCGCTTAAAAAATTATGTAATCAATTGGAGGCTTTGTAATTAATGAATCACAATTAATTGCATTTTGTCAAATAACAATATTTGACGCAATAAGCAAAGTTTTTCAGTTCAAATATATTTGGGTTGACAACTAAATCGATGGATAGACATACGGGAATTTAAACAACAAAAATGTTTACGTCTCATTTATATTTATCTCCATGTTTCATCTGTCTACTACATTCACAGATTACTGCAAACTCAAAGTGCAATTATAGCGATTATATTCAACATTTTTAGACTTTTTGTAAACTCAGTCACTTTCATTGTCTTGAAAAGTGGTCTATAATGGGATGGCTACACCTTTTGCCGGTACCAGGACTGTCGTAGCTAACATTAGCTCTGGTGCTAACAGCAACATGTTTTACATTGAGGTGATACCGTCGGCTTGAAGTGCTGCAGTGATCAGAAAACTCTTTGTTGCACAATTTGCACACAACCAGACTTTTATCCAAGCTGCCTTCGGAAAGATGTGTGCATCAGTGTTACTGGTGTGCCAGAAATTAGGGAACTGAGAAAGGTGCGATTAAATGCTTTATTTTTTCTGTAATTAATTAATCAAAATTAACTTGTTGAAGTCCCAACCCTAGTTTTAGTGCTGGACTACCTTTTCATTCATTCATATCATTGTGCATAATGTCCTGAACTTCTAAGTCAGAGCCACATTTTGCTCTTTACATGTGGTTTGACCACACATACAGAGGGCCATTTTTGGCAAAATGTTAAACTCGAGTTCTTGAAATAGTATTTCTTAAACCAGTAGGTTATGTCACATTACAGACTTGGAGGAAACTGGTTTCCCAAACAGCTGAATTGTCACACACAGAAAAACTGCTAATTTTATCCTCTGTATCACAATAGGTTGCTTAATTTTTTTTAAAAAAAAAGGTTAATTTTGAGGATAATTTTGAGATGGAATCATCCATATCAACCTTCTAGTCATATGTTATAATATCTCTGACATGACTTGGCTGTAACCCTCTCCTGGCAGTTACATTTAAATGAAAAATTATATTTATTGCAATTCTGTAACTACGAATAGTTGTGGATTTTTTTTGTTTTGTTTTGTTTTTACAGTTAGCGTTGTGTCTCTAGAGACACTGGACCCTCTTCCACGGAGTCTACAATGTTCTCCTTTTCCCTGTATAAGTATTGTTTTTCAGCCTATAGCTAGCAGGGTAAAGCTAATGTGCTGATGTCTGGAAATAATGAATGTCACATTTTGTGAATGACTACATAGAATAAAATCACTTCCATTTCCATTCTGATCTTTTCTTAAAAACGGTTCACTGGCTCCACCCACCAACTCACTCAGCCAATCAAACTGCTTTAACCTCCACAGCAGCTCCGCCCCTGAGAAACACTCATAAAGTTAATATTCCAGAATAAGTAAAGGCAAAACCTTTTAGTTAAATAACATATATTGTCATTTCTATACATCAGCAAGCATTTATTTTATGGCATCATCATTAGTATTTTATTTCACAAAAATAGTTTGAAGACTAAATTGTGCTAATTAATGGGAAAAAGATTACGAGTGCTGCTCATTTATATTAACACATATAGTTTGAATATGTAATAGTCACACACTTTAAAATTACTAACATGATCATTTTGTTTCAAATATTACAGACTGAGTATATATAAATCCAGGTTGAACATACTGATGATGATGATTAAAATGATCTTAATTCAATATTCTGTACAGGTTCACATTTTTCAACAGCTCAAACTTCTAAAAATGCTGCATGTGACGCACGCTGGCAAATTTGCATTCTGTGCAAAGAGAAAAGAAAAGAAAAAACCTAAGCCAAAGCAGACCATTAATGGAGCATGCCAATCAGCTGGCGTAAACACTGATGAGGAACAGCTAATGGAAACATTGCCTCATTACCGTACTGCATACGCCACCATTTGTTTCTCTGAGAGGAAGGGTGTAAATTAAACTGGGGCTCTTTCAGAACCACGCTGCAGAACAAAGGGCAGCTTGGGTCTGTGCCACCAGGTAGCAGGGATTAGAAAGGATCCCATGTTTTATGCATTAGTGTCAGTGTGGCGGCAAATGCAACCACAACCACCGGCTGAAGCGGCAGAGACGAAGGCAAAGCTGCTTGGCTGCCTACTCTGAAAATACAATAGTGGCGAGGTGCCCTGCTGAGAGAGACACCACCATGATGTGACCCTGCACAATATGTGGGACACATGGAGATTAACCTGCTGCACTGTTTAAGTAACCATCAACAGGTCATTTACACCACTGTTCAAAGGTTTGGTGACACTTAGAAATGTCCTTATTTTTGAAAGAAAAGATTTTTTTTTCAATGAAGATAACATTAAATTAATCAGAAATCCAGTGTAGACATTGTTAATGTGGTAAATGACTATTCTAGCTGGAAATGTTTAATGGAATATCTCCATAGGGGTACAGAGGAACATTTCCAGCAACCATCACTCTTGTGTTCTAATGCTACATTGAGTTAGCTAATGGTGTTGAAAGGCTAGTTGATGATTAGAAAACCCTTGTGCAATTATGCAATGGGTCGCAATTGCATTTCACAAAAACATTTACAATCTAATGATGGTATTCATTTGCCTGCTATATAGTTAGTACAGCAGCACTGCAAGGCTATAGAGCAATAACACTGGGAGCAGGACACTTAGCTAGCATCCTGGACAGGCAGTTAACTCCTGATAGAAGGCAATTAGCTGAGGCTTAACGCTTCTACTTTATAGTACAGATTAACACAACATTAATGCCTCAAGATGCTGGAGATAAAGCAGAGGAATTAGTCTATGAAACACGCTGCAGGCCCTACATGACATCCAAATATTATTTAAGTGTGGTCAGAATAAGAATGTGTTTGCATCTAATAAGCCAGAGGCAGCCTGAGCTCGTTTCTACTGTTTGAGCTACTCCGTTTGTACATTTTAGCTCATGACCTTTCGGCCTTTGAAATCACATGGAACTGAAGTAAGACTTTCTGATGATCCAGCAGGTGTGAACTTAACCATGACCTTTAGCTTAGGTCAAAGTGCTTGGAAGCCCTTTCTGAGTGTGATCTTTCCAAAGATGCACACTACAGAAGGCGACGACTGACGGGCAAATCTGGCAACAAAAAAAGGCTAAATTTGTAGATGCTGTTTCTCATTGGAAACAATGTATGCTAATTCAATAGCTAATGCAGTGAAGCGGTATGGTTGACAGACTTTGCCGGCAAAGTTTCAACATTGTCCAATCAGAAACAAGAATTAGGTTATCCTAATGGTCAACACATAATGTTTGAGTTGGGCAAATTGACTTCTTCATTGCTCTGAAAATTTTACTTCACAGTAACAATACTATATGGAATTGACTGTTAGTTAAACCCTTTGCCCACACAACTGTTTGTCTGTCAGAACTATGGCAGCCCAGTTGGGTTTTGAACAACTGTGCATAGTGAAGCAGCTGGAGGAGGCTCATGCTGCTTTTGTGTTACTAACATGCAACTAGTGTGGAAATGCTAAAGTGGATTTGCTAAAGGCGAATAAACACTGACATTTAGATGTAATGTTATGCAGGCACTTTATTCTAACTTCAAACTGTCCAAATCTACAGCTTCTCATTCTACTGTTTGTGTAATGTAGCTAACTTTGCAGCTTAACATTGTTTTGCTCTGTTGTCTTTGGTAGTGTTTATTGACTGATCAGTGGTTTTCTTAGAGCTATACAGCTGTTTACTCCCAATCCAACATTGGTTGGCACCAGAGTCTGATTTGATTCATTGTAAAATTTTCTGAAGACACAACCCTTTGAAAGTATGAAAGTACTAAAATGATCAAACAACAAAAAGTAATTATTAATAATAACAATAATAATTTAGTTAATACAAAGGTGAATGTTCTAGTTCAGATAAAGCTTGCACTATAATACTGATGCTGAATCTTAAAATGCAATATGAGGACAATGCTGTCGTGATTTTGATTTTCTTTACGTTTTTCAGACGTTATGTTCCTTGTGGCTGAAATGTTTTCAGTCGTGAATCTGCCAGCTTTTTAATTAAAACTGTGTATAGTCTGTACAAGAATGAGAAGCTTTACCAGCATAGCAACAGTAACTAAGGGGCGCAGGGCTTAGCAAAGGGTCAGTGATAAAGAAAATGAAGATTTCTACATGTGCCTCTTTTTTTAATTGCAATTATACAGTGAAATTAGTTAAATACCATCACTGATAACTGAGAATAAAAGCACCAAATTTGTCAGATAAAAAGATCAGTGGACTTTTATTATCTTAATCTGAATGGAAATTAGTCCACTATATTAAGTAGCCACTAATTTAAGCAACAGCACTTATTGTCACAAATGAATGAAGAAGTCAAATGTTTATGAGTTGACAGCGTCTATTCCAGTAACAGTTTTAATTCCTCTGATAGGTGTATCACCACCTTAGAGGCAGGTGATACACTGGGCTATTCATCCTGGTGCTGTAGATGGGCAATGAACCTGGCAACGGCCAAAAAAGTGAGACCCTGGGTCAGAAATTTATTCAAGTGTTTCCAGGCAACAGGAAAACATGAATAAATTGTGAGGAAAGCAACAGTTCTGAGTCAGCTGCATGGACACGGTCGTCCCTCAGAATTGCCAGAGTTGCTGTGCTGTGCTGTGTGTCGCTGCTGAGCGTGGAAGCAGCAGCTCCACAGGTTACGTTACCTGAGCTGACTACGGCTGAGCATACAGCCTCCCCCCCTCCAGGGATGTTGGTGTCCCAGTCACTGAGGACACGGATCAGCTGATGAGGATTTTGACTCTTGTCTGTGTTTTTAAGATTTTTTTCTATCTTCCAAACTACAAACTGGTCTGACTGTTCTTTCAGTTTCACACTGGAAACAAAAAAAACTACATGAAAAACGAGAGGAAACTAACCCAGACTTACAAGTGATGACTCATGACTCAAACATCAATCAGTATTAATGCACAGTAGCAAGCATGGCTTTCAGAATGATCCACTAAAACAAGAACATTGCATGCTTTTTAAATCACTCCACTTTTATGAAACAACTGACATAATAATTTCGTATTCTACCAAAAATATTTATTCTAAGGTCAGTTAAATCACATTGAACAGCAGTTGGATTTCCACATGCAGTTACCTGTTTTTCTCATCCCTCCATCTGAAGGGCAGGTGTAGTCACTAGCAGCAAGCAAGAAGCACGTCCCCCCACTCCGGCGGTCCTGTTCCCGGGTGCTGGACCTCCGCATGGGGACCCTGTCCTCTGGAGACATGGTGAGGTCGCTGCCCCCGCTGCAGTCTGCTGACAGAACTGTGAGCATAGAAACAGACATGAAACACTCCTGGCAGCCTTTAACTCGCTCCAGCGCTCCATTTCATGTTTACTTTCTTTGATTCACACAGTTTACAATGCTCTGATACTGAACATTCCATCAATGGGCTTCTAACAACACAGAAAAATAGCATACCTTTTACTGTTAAGCGGAAGCATCATTATTGTATAATTACAGAGATCCTAAATAGACAGTATTTGATGATAATAGTTATGAATCGTTTTAATCACATCCATCTGTTCATAGATGCAAGTTGCCAGGCAACTGAAACTATTCTCCTCCAGTCTGGTTTTTAACCTTGTGCAACTTTAAAGTCAGTGACATTTCTCTGGAAACAGAAAACTTTCTTAGGTGGGAGTTAGTTTAAGCATTTCTTCAGTACAATATTTCTGGAATCTATCCCAGCTGACTTAAGCTTGTTTTATGCTTGCCGTGTCCGTGAGGTCTGTGCGGCTCTGTGTGGACAAATTACATCATTTTAGCAGCCACACCCCCTCGAGCGGCCCTTCTCACGCGGAAAATTTCCTCGCCGTGCACCTCCACATTTCTCTAACTACGTGGACGGAGACACTCAGAAAAACATGGCAGAGGACCAGGACCTGCTAGTAGCTGAAGCCCAAACATATGGGCACTTATACAATTCATCACACAGAGATCACCGTGACAACTGGGTTGTGAACAATTCATGGTGTGAAATTAAAACTATTTATTTATTTTCGTGCTGCTCATTCATGAGGAAAGCATAACGCAGCCTTTAGGTTGAAGGCAGGAGACACCCTGGACAGGTCACCAGTCTATCACAGGTCTACATATAGAGACAAACAATCACACTCACATTCACACCTACAGACAATTTAGAATTACCAATTAACCTCAGCATGTTTTTGGACTGTGGGAAGAAGCCAGAGAAAACCCATGCATGGACAGGGAGAACGTGCAAACTCCATGCAGAAAGATCCCTGGAATAGGAACCAGGGATCTTCTAGCTGCAAGGTGAAAGTGCTAACCACCATCCACTGTGCAGCCCAACTAAAATCACATCAAAATTAAATTTTCTTCTTGTAATAAAACCTCCATCAACGGTAAACACAAATTATAAGTACTAAATCTGGATGCATCCATTCATAAAGTGACGCCACTGACACACAGTATACTGCTTAAACCAAGGAGGGATGTTAACATTAATGTAACAAATTAAGGCGTCAAAAAGGGGTCTTTAAAACACGACCACAAATGTTGTGCATGTGTGAGACCAGCCATCTACCACTAAAATGTTGTGGTTAGTAAACACTCTCTATTGGGTGTGATAAATGGAAATATATATTTGCAATAATCTGACAAAAGGGGGTTTGTGGGGGAGGAAATAGGGGAGCTTGGGGTGATGAGGGAGTTGTAGTCACGACAAATAAAAGCCTCCCATATAAAAAGCATTGCACCAAATGTCACAGCAACACCATGCAGCTCAGCAGAGGTTAAAGGTGAGGTGGTGTTCAGCGCTCCAGTAGATAATAAATACTCATTGTTTTTAACGATATGAACCAGAGGGAGATTTTCTTCTAATAAAAATCTGCTTTACTTGTGGATCACCTGCATGTGACATATCTAAATCCATATTTAAAAGCTAAGGAGGAGACAGATATTTCTAATAGTCTCAACAAATGCTACAAAAATCAGTGACTTTATGATGTCTATCCAGTATCATCTACGATTCCACAGCCTGATGTAGTGCTCGTCTCTGTTGAAAAACTGTTAAGAGAGTCATCGAGTCGCACTGGGATAACATATTCCATCCATTACAATAAAGGAGGCCAGGGTGATGCATTCCTCTCAGCATATAAAGTGGAGCTGCGTCCATAAGCTGCCCAGTAATGGAAGACATGGAGCTGCTCTGCACTTGACTCAAAATACAGCAGCAGTTTCACAACTGGCCATTCTAATAATGGGATATGTCATAAATTAAATCACATTTATGTGTTTTTAATAGTTTTTGGATGACAGTGGAGGTACAGTGAAATAAGATATACCAAGCTTTCACTGCAGAGACAACACTGGACAGGAGGATTCATTCATTTTGTTCTTTTGTGCTTAACATGGAATTGGTTGATAAAAAAAAGATTAAATGACAGCAGTGTGTTGTGTTAGTAGGCAAATCTGTCTTAGCACATTCTTTTCCTCAGAATTGTTAAAGCTGGTGTAGACAGTATTTTCTTAGCAATGTTAGGCAAAAAATTCACACTAATCTAATCCAAGTGTTTTGGGAGGAAACTGCTCTTCTGCAGCTCCTCCTAGCTCAGTTTCAGGCTTTAGAAAATCTAGCCCATGACAGGCAGCTTTAGCCAATCACAGGTGTTCTCACTGAACAGATGAGAGAGTATAAATAGCGAGAAAGTTCACTGATAAGAGCACGATGTGGTGGCACAATGGGTTCGATGGAGGACTTTCAACTGGGAGAGTGGCTTTTGAAGCCTGGTTAAGGCCACATATGATTGTTGCCTTTTTGCTTCACTATCATTGTGTGTTTCAAACCTCTTGTGGTGGGAGGGGCTTAGAACAGAGAGGGAAAACCAGGATGAGGGCTGTATATTTTTCAAGGGTTAGTTAGGGTTTTTTGCATTTTCCAAATTTCTGCTTACTGCAACTTTGATTATTTCCAAACAATAAGTCCCTGATTCAGACAGAAGTTGTCCAAAGTAGACTCTTCATTACTTGGTATCAACTTTCAGTTTTGATGAAATGGCAGTCGTCTTTGGCAAGCTTTACCATTAGCTAGGCTAATATTAGCTCCATGAGGTGGTTGCGAATACTTTCCAACTGGCTCAATATAATGGGAATTTTGCAGGGAAAAAATAAAGATGCCATACCAAGCATTGACCTCCAGGGCTGCAAAGTGAAGTGAATGGGGAAGTGCAAAATCTGCAGTTCCTCCAATGGCCACTTGAGACTGGCTCAATCTCATTTTAAAATGTCTGACTTTACAGCAGATACAAACATGTTTACAGCCTGGTACAAAAATGTTTCGGTCTCTATAGCTGATTCCCTCATTTATGACAAGTGCAAGGAAGTAAGCTGTAACACAACTCACCTGTTTAAAATGTATTAAGGCTTAAAGTTATGCACAATTAATGATGTTTCTGCTTTGAATGATGGGTGGGTCTCATCGAACATTTTTACATTAGGTAGGAATCTGGAGGAGTCATTATTGCCAAGATAGCGACGGCTGAAGTCACCATGATGAGCCTCTAAACTGCTCTTCATGTAACTATGGGTCAGTCAAAGTTTAATACGTGATGCTGTTGTATGTATCTAACGTTAAAACTGCATGCCTCAGACAAAAAGCCAGCACACTCACCAGATGATGATCCATGTGGAACTATCAACTACAGTAATTAATGTAATAAAGAAAAACTTTGTTTTGTAGAGGAGGGCAACTTCGAGTAATGTAAGTTTGATTAGGAAAAATGTGCTCTTAATACAACCTCATGCACATCTTACGAAAAAAATCTAAGGTTTGACAGGCCTGCTGAGCCAAGTTGTGGTTGCTAAGCTACAGTACAACTGGAAAACTGTTTAGGAAGTAGATTAGCAAATGGTCAACTACATGTAAGAAATAGTAACATGATTTTGCAAATATAACACCCAGTATAGTTTTTTAAAAAGTATTAATCAGTCAAAAGGTTAATTTTTATGTGTTACTATGGAGACTTTTGCATTAAAGCCTCAGTAGTAGTCTAAAATCACATATTCTAAAAGCAGGTAACTCCCATCACATGTAACCAGAATTGGTATGTAGTATGTGTTAAGACCTTTCACACTAAAACATAAAATATGCAGCAGTCTAAAGGACACTTAATAGGTAAGTATCTCTGCAGACTGTGTGTTTTAAACGACCTCTAAGGAAATCACACAGGCAGCTAAACCAGATTGATTCTGTTTGTGCATTCAGTCATTCATGAATTATTCTATGCTTATTAAATATAAGTCTCTGAAACCTAATAAACAAATAGACTGTAAGGAGTCCAGAGTGCATACCTACCCTCAGGAATATCTGCACTACAATTCAAAGAAAGTCAGTATACGGAGGTCAACAATAATTTCCATCAATATCAGATGTGTCAGAGTAAATTACTGACACACACCCAGAGGGAAAAACAGCCACCTACGGTCTGAACAACAAATGAACAATCCTTACTAGAGGAAAGACATGGACACTAGGACTCTGAATTCTTATCAGTCTGTGCTATTTCACGCAGCCATCTCCTTCTATCTGGACCTTTTGCATTGCCTCTCATCACTGTGGCAACCACAGATGAAGGCTGTGAGGCAAAAGAGCTCAGTCTCCTGTGAGGAAGCTGCTGTGGTGCTAGTGGGTCACAAGGGGAAACCATTTCTAGTCTCAGGGGGGAATCTGTCATACGGCCACTGCTTCCTACATGAGATGAGGTCCCTAATGGATTCTCCTTGCTGTCACTACATAAATAGCACCCTTGAGCATAATCTGAACTCAACTGCTGAGTTGAAGTTCCTCATAATTTTTTCCTCCATGTGGCCTTTGTCTGGCCAGATGGTCTTACCTGAGCGGTTGCGTTCTAGTACCCTGCTCCCTTTGACGTGGCACAGGTCACCTTGATTGCTGTTGCAGGTTGTGTTGAGATCAGCTTTGCAGTAGGTGGGGGACCCTCCTTGCACCACCTGTGGGATGTGTTTCTTCCTCTTTTTAGGCAGCTTCTGCTTGGCCATGGCCAGGGAGTAGTACATCCCAAAGTTATTGACAATAACGGGCACAGGCATGGCTATCGTCAGCACGCCAGCTAAAGCACACAGCGCACCCACCACCATGCCTGACCAGGTCTCTGGATACATATCACCATAGCCCAGTGTAGTCATGGTTACCACGGCCCACCAGAAGCCAATGGGGATATTCTTGAACTTTGTGTGGAGGCTTGCGGTGGGGTCATTGGGCTTTGCGCCAATTCGTTCAGCATAGTATATCATGGTGGCAAAAATTAACACTCCCAATGCTAGGAAGATGATGAGCAGCAGGAATTCGTTAGTACTGGCCCGTAATGTGTGGCCCAGCACCCTAAGCCCCACAAAATGACGGGTTAGCTTGAAGATACGCAGGATACGAACAAAACGCACCACCCTGAGGAAACCCAACACATCCTTGGCAGCCTTTGAAGAAAGGCCACTGAGCCCTACTTCCAAGTAGAAAGGAAGGATGGCCACAAAGTCGATGATGTTGAGAACGCTCTTAACGAACTCCAACTTCACTGGGCAGAAGGTCACACGCACCAGGAACTCGATGGTGAACCAGAAGACACAAACACCTTCCACATACGTGAGCGCAGGGTCAGTTTCAATCTCGTACTGTGGACCCGAGTCAGGCACGCTGCTGTTCCGCACCGACTCCGTCTTGTTGATGATTTTGTTGAAAGCTTCATGGGTCTCCAAGCAGAAGGTGGTGATGGAGACCAGGATGAAGAACAAAGATGCAAAGGCAATAAACTGCAGGAGAGGAAAAGAGAAAAGAGAAAAAAACACGTTATTGTCAATCTATCCTTTACATTTTGGGCTATTTGAACCGTGACGTCCTAACCTATGGTTGTGGTTTCACATAACACCAAGATCAATCATTTCATTTGCACCTGAGAAAGAGATTGAACCCAGGCAGGTTTAATTAACTTGCATAAATTTGAATGGACTCCAGAGACAGAAGCAATCTATTAGCAAGAGCAACAAATAAACACACACTTCCCTACGCTCCTGGTAAAAAAGAAACATGGGAATGCAGATGCCGTCAAAATTAATTTGCTGTTGTTGGTATGTTGTGTAGCAGGCAGAAAAGCAAACAAGGATGTAGTTAAATGAACCAAGCAAACACAACGCTCCAGAATCAGTGGGGAATAAAGAAGTCTTATTTGTGTGCTGTATATATTTTGTGCATTTGCATTTTGGGTATTTATTTAAATCTTTCAATGAGGTTTAGCACAGGAAGTTGATTTGTAGTTGATTTGAAGAACCATTCACACCTTAGATCCAGTTAGTCTCAGAGCATTATTGAGCCTGGATTCATTTCAGGTTGAGTGATATGAGTTCAGTCTAAGTAGTGGCCCATCAGTTGCCCTTAGGAAATGCTTCAGATTCCCAGTCAGCCAGTAAGAACTGAACAAGCTTCTTGGATGAGAGGTGAAGCATCTTCAAGAACCAAAGAGAAGTAAGAAAGGCTTGGCATAATAATCTGAACTCCAGATTCACTGTTTGTCTTTTTCTTTTCTTTTTGCCAAAATCTTTGCTTCCTTCTGATACCCCTTGTTTCTATGAAAGACTGATCTTTGGTGCAGGATGTGAATGCCGTCCCTCAAAAAACCTCAAAAAATCTATCCATAGATGAAGACTAGTAACTAGACTTAGGATCATTTTGTCAACCTTTTAAACGCCAAAGCTGTATCTGATTTCTGGTGTTTGTTCGGGATTTATTTTTCAGCCATTTACAAATAACATATCTGACTGCAGTCGAGATTCTTTGGCTGGCACAGCCCTGGCCTTGCCTTCAGGATGGAAATCTGCAATGTAACTGGAAAGACAAAAAAAACCCCTTTTCTTAGATCTATAGATCAACTCCCATTATGACTGAAAAATGTCCATCATCCCGACCACTGTCTATTTTGGTTCCCATTATAAGACATAACACAGGTGTTACAATGTCAGCCTGGCTGCAGATGAAAACCATCTCTTCTCACTCACCCCCCTTGTGTGTCTGGGCAGCAGTGTCCAAAGGCAAAGTCAGGAAGAGACAGCAAACCCAAATGATCCTCTTGGGTGCTGTTCAGTTACCCCTACATTCATATGTACTGCCAAAATGAAAAGAAATGCAGAGTTGAGTGTGTTTTATCAGGACCCTATACAGTCTGTAGCTTCAGGCAAGGTGACAGGGAAAGACAGGCAGAATGCATCTTCTTCTATTTAGTATCAATAGGAAGCTCTATTACACCCTAACAAAAGCATTAGTGTTCGGAAGTTGTTGAAATAAAAATTTAAATGAGTTTGATCTTTTGATGGCAAAATGATAACATGTTTATATACTGCAGCTCAGTCTATATGTATATGTATGCAGCATTAAATGATGAATCGGATACAGATTTTATTTACTTTTCTCCTGGTATTTTGGTGTTCTTTTGCAAAGTGTTTACGGAGCCAGCTGTCCGATGCACAGCTCCAGATATTCCACTGTCTTGCAGGAACCTCGGGCTGAATTTGCAAACGTCCATGGCTTTCTCCAAGAGCTAGACGGAGCAGATTTTCACACACAGCAGCCTACTACGCTCCTTCTCCACCTTCCTCCCACAATCCATCCACCGGTGCGCTCTGCCTACTGAGCTCTGAAGAAGTCGTTTCACACTCTGCCTTGTTTTTGGATTGCATGACTCACGCGCTCTCAAAATATCATTGCCACTATTTGGGTCACCCTGATCCTGAACTGTGTGCGTGCATTCACTCTACAGCTTCTCTTTATATATTATACATGCGTCTTTATTGCCCTGTAAGTGTTTGTGTTCATCCTCCTTGACTGAAGCCGTTTTAAAGCCACAGCAGGATGCATAATAACACCATCAGTTTAATCGGCGGCACACAGCTCCATCTACTTTCTCCATTCTGGGACCAGTGAAGGATCTCACTTTAAGCAGACATAGTACATGGCTATACTTTGCTTACCTGTTTGTGTACACTAACCTACTGAACCTGTTGCACTAGTTAGCAAGTAATATACGGTGAAACATTTGAGCATCATAATAAGCAAGAGAACAAGTTTTTTCCTCTTTCCACCACTGAAATGATTTAAGACTGCACTGTCTTTTAGTCCAGTGGTTGATGTTAGGATTATACAGATTCCTCCCTGACTACAGACTGATCAATGCTGTAGGTGGAAGTAAACAAACAACCTCTTATGCTCTGGCATATCAGTTGTAAACCCACACAGTGGCATTGTGCAGTATAGTTTACTGTATATTAAGTATTTTACTTTACTGTTTCTTTGTTTCTTTTGTTTCTAATTTGTGTCAGAAATCACACACTATTGAATTTAATATAGATGTACCCACAAACAAAATGGCCTTGTGCTGAGCACAAGCGTGTGTTCTGCATGTGTACATTATGTATAGATACTGAATCGTGTGACCTAAATATGTAGCGGGTGGTGGAATTGATGGGACTCAGAAACACCCCCACAATTTAATCAGTTGTTCCTTGTATCATTTCTAATGGATAAGTCCTGATAAGTCTACAGTGGTCAATTTCTACTAGGCTCACAATCATGATCATCAGCAGGCAGCTGATGTAGTATTCACTTGTTGTCATAGTTACAGTGATGCTGTGCCGCTATCTCACAATGATACAGAAATCTTTAACAAATCCATGGATCCAGACTATAAGCTGCATCACTGCCAAAATCTAATCACTTTGTTCTTGTGTCATTTCTGACCTTCCCTGAAAATTTCATCCATATCTGTTAGTCTGTTTTTGAGTAATGTTGCGCACAGACAGACAAACAGACAGACAATCCAACGGCAATGCCATTGCATGGCAGAGTAATAGAGTTTGTAGAAAAAGTTTCAAAAAGTTCATTTTAGTGCAAATCAGGAAAACTGCACTGACTGCTTACTGCTGCTTCAACAACAACAAAAATCAACTGTGGAAGAAAAAACTGAAAACAAAAGCTGCTTAATTACATTATTTTAACCTGAATGTTCCCTCTAAAAAACAGCTGCAGTGTTAAAGTTGTGATGTGATTTTTAGAAGATTTCATAATTTCATGAATTCATGAACTGCAAGTGTGCAGATGTCTTGTTATTGCTGGCACCATATGACTATCATACCAATACCTTTGACTTCAAGAGGAATGTTATCGTCATTTTTCAAGAAGCAATGCAACAAAAATGACTAATAGGTTTGTATATTGAGATTTAAGGGTTTATAGATAGTGTACCTTCAGACAGGATGACCTGGGGTCTGTACTTCTAAGTATGTTGAACACATCCTGGATCTGTTTTTGCTATCTGGCTTCACCACATCGAACATCTGAAGTCAGACTAAGTGGTCACACAAAGCTGCTTATCAATGCATTAAGTCTGAATCTAGCAACGAGCACATTCACACAAAAGGGTTGGTGCTGGCAACAGATGACCAAACAGACTGATCTGGAATTTCATATTTCTCACATAAAGAACAAACTATAATCCTCCACTAAATTTGGGGAATGTAAAAATATACCAGTAGGTTAAAAGTAACACAGCTGTTGCAACCAGAACAGGAAGAAAAGCTGGCAAATAGTAACGATGAGAGTGTGCCAGTTTAATAGGCTTATCAGTATCACTGCCCCATTGTTAAGGTCAGTAGGTGGTGCTTTTATGTATTTATCTGCTCTGGGGCAGGTTACGTTCCTCAGGACCAGAACAAACATCTTTGATTTCACAGTCAGCGCATATGAAGCCACCAGTGATGGCAGTATTACTGAAGAACACAGCACCCACAGTAAGTCTAGCTGAAAATTATTATTATTTTAATTGTAATGTTCTAAGACTGTGACCGACTTGGTGCTTGCTAATGTGGAACAACAGACAGGTGACATTTAAAGGAAAAATCTGAATAAATGAAGGAACACAATGACAGCAGTTGCTTCCACACAGGTGCACTTCATGGTACAATTAAGCAATTATCATCCAGTCACGCTCTGCAGAACGTCTGAAAACGCTGAGCAGGCCCAGTGGATAACCAGCAGTGATAGGGTGGCTGCTGTTGTTTTCACCTTGTGAGCCTGTCGGTGTGTGAGTCATCACGGCACGATGTGGTTCTGGAGACACCTGCTGCAGCGGAAACTCCCTCAAAGGCAGTTTTCAGTACTTTGGCAGTTACTTGTATGTCTGTGGACAGACATTGCCAATACGAAAGTGTCGCAGGTGAAGAAGAAACAGTTGTCGAACTTTTCACGCGTGAAGTTGAGATCAAAATGTCTGAATTCGAAGACCGTTGGTTGTCTTAACACACATGATCTTGAGTTCTTCCTTTAAACATGCATCATTTCTCTTCCCGTCACTAATTTCTGCCTCTCCTCACCCCTCTCTGTGTCTTTATCTGTCTTCCTCTTATCGTGACATTGGCTGAAAGGAACAGCAGGACGGCCTGATCTGTTTCCTTCGGCTGCTCGGATGCTGCGCCAACTAATGACAACTGCTGTCTCGTGCTGGGCTGTAATTTTGTTGCGTTCACGTCTGCAGAGCGAGGATGTATCATCTCCCCAGTGCACACCAGCCTGTAACAGCTGAATCATGTCACATTACACCAGCCAGACACGAAATGCACACACATGCACTCGATGATGCCCCTGTTTCTACACACACACAGCCTCACAAGGTTATTTATGATAGACATTAAAAATGCAAAGGCGCTAACCTACCATGTGATTGCAAAAGGCACATGCTTCTGGACATCCTGGTTCCGAGCACACACACTCTGCATGCTAAACAAGTCCCGCACTTCTATAAATCGCTCTTTGAAGGCAGGGCAGGGCGGATGTAGCACAGACAGTCCATCTCTGAACAATGCAGATCTAATTTAGCCCGAGGACGAGCCCCATTTTCCCGCCATGTTTTTTCATCACATTTAAGGCTTTTAGCTTAAGAGTTTCTCAGTCGCTGGTGAGGCTGATAATGGCTCAGGTGGCTGTTGCAGAGGTCAGAGCTGTGCCCTTCACGTCTGACGTGCAGAGTTTGCCATGCAGAGCCACGTGCACGCTGGTTTTTCTCGTAAACAATCATTATCTGATGATTTCACAGATTACCACGAGTTGATGATTGTCTCAGGGAGGAGGTACAGTTTACTGTTCATCCATGACCAGGAGTCAATGACTGTGGGAGGGGACAGTGTATAGACTGATGTTTATCAAACTGATTGAAAAAATAAGTCATTTTAAAGGTCAGTTCAAATTTTCAGGTACATTACCCACAGTGCAACTCCACTGAAAACAGCTCATGTCAGAGTTTAAGATTTGTTACACAGCGGAGTTATGTCACGATCAGCGTACGTCTGTCTGTCTGTCTGTCTGTCTGTTAGCAACATTACTCAAAAACAGACTAACGAATTTGGATGAAATTTTCAAGGAAGGTCAGAAATGACACAAGGACCACCTGATTAGATTTTTGCAGTGATGTGGCTTATAGTCTGGATCTACAGATTTGTTAAAGATCTCTGTATCATTGCTAGATAACGGCATGGCGTAACTGTACCCATGACAACAAGTGAACACTACATCAGCTGCCTGCTGATGATCACATGATTGTGATCCCACTAAAAATCCACCATTGCCGACTTATCAGGACTTATCTATCAGAAATGATACAAGGAACAATTGATTAAATTGTGGGGGTGTTTCTGAGTCTCATCAATTCCCTCCGACCGCTACATATTTAGATCACATGATTCGATATCCGTACATAACGTACACATGCAGAACACACACCTGTGCTCCACACAAGGTAATTTTTTATTAAAATTTTCATCCGTGGGAAATGATACAACTGAACAGCCTTGGCGGAGTACTGCGCTCTCTGAGTGCTTTTCTTGTTTTGCTAGTAATAGCTAAAGTAGCCTTCAGCTGCTAACCGTAGGCATAGTTGAGGAGGTGGTTGTAGAGGTTCTACAAACTTGTAGTTTTTACCCCAACCCAAGCTGACTTAAATGAAATATATCAATCACAAAGTTTCCTGTAGCTTTTATAATGTAGCACTATTCCCCTGAACCCTTTAATGAGTGACACTGGCTCAGTTCATGGCTGGTTAATGAAGCTGGAGTACCTGGAGAAAACCCACACATACACAGGGAGAACATGCAAACTCCATGCAGAAAGATCCCGGGAAGGCCGGAACATGAACCGGGGATCTTCTAGCTGCAATGTGAAAGTGCTAAATACCACGCCACTGAAGTTGCAATGTACTTATTTTTAAAAATGGCTTAATCAGGCTGTTGGATCACAGTTTGTCATTTGACTGATAGCAAGATACTGAGACAATATGGACATAATCCTGATAAACATCAACATTTCTTTGACCACAATTGTATATTTGTATAAAATGGCAACAATTCTCTCACCAAACCGATGAATTTGAGCAAGCCTCCCCATTTTTACTCTTGTGCTACTATTCCACCAGAACATTTACACCTTATAATCACTTTGTGCAACTCCTTCATGCTGCCAGTATGTTCAAGCCCTTTGATTTAAATCACACCAACACTTTCCTCTGCAGCAATGCTGAGGGCTAAATTGACATTCTTAGTTAGACCGTATGCTGTTTGTTCTGTCCAACACATTTATACTGCAGACCGGATTGAACGTCTCCAAGGGCAACTAGCACGGCTTCATTCTTTAGTGCTGCTTTAAGTGTGACTGGAGTGAACTGTCAAGCATCTTTTTCTCTCCCCTAACAACAAACTATTTGCTATTGTTCACGCTTATTGGCTCGAAACAACAGACTGGATGAATCACTGTAAACGGGAGAAGGATAAGACCTTCATTTTGTTTAGCCTCCTTCTGTTTTAGCAGCATTTCATTGTGCCTGAATGTTTTCATGCGTCAGATTAAGCTCAGATTCCTTTCAGTCACTAGAAACCAACAGGAAGAGCTGGAAATGTCTTCCAGCTAAGAATCCATTATACACGTTTCCTTAAATGCATTATTATCAAATCAATGCCGTCCTCTTCCTTGAGGAGAAACTAGAGGCAGAATAATAGTACAGAAAACAACTGGGAACAATAAAAGAGACGATGTAACTCTAAATGACAGTAAGATGCTTCACGTATCTCTTTTAAATGTACTGTACTAACAGTGTGATTTATTAGGACGGAACAGATTCAGTCAGCAGCCCCTTCACCACCTCCAGCACTGATGGGATGCGATCGCTGTCACAGGCCTGAAGCATCGAGGCCTCTCTTATAATCACATCATTTTTCACGAGACATCTCCGCCACTCCCTGGAAGTCTGCATAGCCACAGCCAGCGGAGGAGACACGAGGAAAACGCCAGATCAAACAGCTTCGATCACATGATCCCCTGGCTGATTACATCTGCCACTTTGCCTGGAGCCTCCACAGCCGGTGGTCCGAGGCGCTGACACCGGAGCTATGCACCTTCAGGCTGTAAACAGTAAGCGATACGCTGGCGTGGACATCACATCTGAACGCTAAGAAAGGAGAATGTTGATGGTCTGTCAGCGACTCGTGATGAATCAGATGTGACTGACATGCAGCCTTTAGTCTACAATAAAATAATATGTTGTCTATTTTCTGATATATATAAGAGGATACTATGTGTTTCATAAATACAGAGGCAATAAAAAATAACATCTTTTTCAATGGAAACCCTAAAATGTGCTCTTCATGTACTGTAAAGTAATATTCATTAATCTCCATCTTTTACATTAATAACAGTACACATAATGCAACATATCACATATGTCACAGCACATGATGTCATAGCTTTGAAGCCATTTTGAGGATATTTTAAGACTATATTAACAGGTTAACAATTACAACTTCTCTTATGAGGACATATTTTATGTTACTATAACTGCCTTGTACTACATTGTGATTTAATTACTGTTGATAAACCATCCTCAAGTTACTGCTGCATTGACTTTTGCTCAGTCAAGCTGCAATGCTGACCAACTGCATGAAGACCCAGCTGAATTTTATCAACTCCCATTTCAAACAAGAACTCTTCTGGTTTTCTGTGTGAGGAACTCATAGGTTGCACATTTTCTATGTTCCTTTTCTTCAGTGCAGTGATAATTCCTTTACAGACACCATGTTTACATGAAAACACGTAGTATAACACGTGGTATAATTTCGTTTTCACATGTTTGTGGCTGCAGTGATTCGGTGGTTAGCACTGCTGTCTTGCAGCTAGAAGATCCCTGGTTCATGTCCTGGTCTTCCCAGGATCTTTCTGCATGGAGTTTGCACGTTCTTCCTGTACATGTGTGGGTTTTCTTGGGTGCTCTGACTTCCTCCCACAGTCCAAAAGGTTAATTGGTGATTCTAAATTGTCTGCAGGTGTGAATGGGAGTGTGATTGTTTGTCTCTACATGTAGTCCTGTGACAGACTGCTGACCTGTCCAGGTGTCTCCTCCCTCCGTCCTCAGTCAGCTGGAATAGACTCCAGTCCCCTACGACCCTAATGAGGGTTAAGTGGTGTATAGATAATGGACGGCTTACTGTGTGTGACTGCAGGGCCTGTTGCTTCATTTATACTTGCATACTAGTAAAGACCTCACCAACCTCTGTGATGAATATAACACATCTCTTGTAGCTTTCCATAGGAAGGCCTGATGATGTGTTCAGGCTATCAGTAAAAACACACCTGGTTACATGTGTTTTTCAATGAAAGCCGACAATACAACGCTGCAAACTGACACGTGTTGCTGCATGATGGAAGCGACACACTTTGAATCAAACTTGAGTTTTCCATTGTGAAGCGTCAACACGTCACGTCTGTTTGTTTCACTTTTTCCACTTCTTCCACTCAAACCACAGTCTCCTATTTCATTCTGAGAACTGGGAGAACACATATTCTTCCTGTTAACCCTTCCTCTTTCTTTTACCGTGACGTGTGCTTGACCAACACTTCGACTGCAACTCGGTGACAATGCAGCTGGTTGCTCTTGGTAACTTTGTCACTCATGGTGTGAACGTAATAACAGCTGAAAACATCAACAGAGAAACTCTTTTTTCAGGAAAATAAGTAAGATTTCAACTCTAATTCATTGCTGTTGACTTACACCACTGTTTAAAAGTTTTTATACTTTTATCCATGTGCTAACATAACTGCACAAGGGTTTTTTTAATCATCAATTAGCTTTTCAGCACCATTAGCTAACACAATGTAGCATTAGAACACAGGAGTGATGGTTGCTGGAAATGATCCTCTGTACCCCTATGGAGATATTCCATTAAAAATCAGCTGTTTTGGGCGCCCAGGTAACTCAAGTGGTTGAGCAGGCGACTCATAAACAGGGGCTCTAGTCCCCGATGCAGCAGCCTGGGTTCGATTCCAGCTCACAGCCCTGTACAGCAAGTCTTCCCCCCATTCTTCTCCCTACTTTCCTGCCTGCCTCTCCACTAACCTGTCTAATAAAGCTGCCAAAAAATGTAAAAGAACAAAATAAAATCAGCCGTTTCCAGCTAGAATAGTGATTTACCACATTAACAATGTCTAGACTGGATTTATGGTTCATTTAATGTTATCTTTATCAAAAAAACTGATTTTCTTTCAAAAATCAGGATATTTCTAAGTGACCCCAAACTTTTGAACGGTAGTGTCTAACTCCACACAGATCAACAACTGCCTAATTTGAACTGTTCAATAACACTAGTCATCTTTTTTATTTTGACTTGGCAACATAAATGTCACAGACAAAAACTGAGCAAATAAATCTTAAATCACCTACATGACAAAAGATTAACAGCTCTGTGTGAGAAAATGTAGTTTTGTAATTTGGTTGAACCAACTCTTCAAAATTACAAATTCTATTAATTATTTTTTTTAACCTCTCACAGAGAGGTAAATCACATCCAGATTAGCTGCCAAGCTGGAAAGTACTTTGTCATGTTGTTGTGATTAAGACCTGCCAGATTTAATGTTTAAAATTAACCCTAGAGGTGTTTGAAATATTCGGCGGTAGCTCCAGCACTCCCTCACACAGCTAAAAACAGAAGGACCCTCATAGGTCGCACATTTTTCCGTACATCCCTTCATCTGTTGGCGCAGCAACACGTTGGATGGGGAAACCTTGGCAACCGCCCCGCTGCCTCGGCCAATCAGAGCACTCACTGCCCTCACCTCCTTGGGACTGAAACCATCTGTTTGACACCATGATGGAAGCTGAGAGCTCCGATCCTGAGACCACCAGCCACTGTCCTGCTGCCTGGGGCCTCTGGAGAGCCGCTGTGACGTCACCCAGCTAAGGGGACCCTGAGGTGCTCACGCTGTCTGAGAGCATCTCACACACACACACACACACACACACACACACACACACACACACACACACACACACACACACACACGGCTGACATAATTAAACCTGTGGGGTTTGGGGCTTTGAGCTTGTATGTGCTTTGCCTTCTGTTTCCGCTTGATTGCCCGGTTATAATTTCAATTTGGATTTAGGGCTTTTCCCGCTGTGTACACACATGAAGTCTGCAGACGTGTTAAACTGCACAGCCAACACTGTTCTGTATGCAAAGACAGAACAAGAGTAACACTGTTCAGAGGGTCGACCCACCTTGAGCCACATTTTCTCCAGCCTCTTTCACAGCTCTTTTGGTTCCTTTAGCTGTTGTTTTTTTATTATTTTGCCCGAGGATAACAGGTGCTTCGTGTTTTTATGTGCGCTTTTAATTCCTCCTCTAATGGGATCATTAACTATGAGCTGTGGGAACAAACATTCATATTAACAACTGCAACCTGGAGTGATTATATTCATTTATGACTTAATGAGCTCAATAATTGCAGATGTATCATTTTTTGCTGTTTTTGCTGTTATATATAGTTCCAGACTCGCCGTTCATTTTAGAGTTAGAAAAGATTTTGCCTTTAGTTTTAAAATCTCTTAATGAACCTGCTCCTGACTATCAGATGTCAGGTATAATCAGATATGATAGGAATGCCTCTTTTACATCCCTAAGATCTCTTAACTCACCAGAGTACAGCTGAGGCATACAGAGAGGCCCTAATCCCTGGAACAAGCTTCCAGAGGAGGACAGAGCATCTGATTCAGTAAACAGCTGCAAAATAAACCTTGAAACAAAACTTTTAAGGCTCATATTTAATTCAGTTCAATTAAATTTTATTTATACAGTCCCAGTTACAATTCAGATTGTCTCAAGACGCTTTACATTTAAGTATTTCAGTAGTTTTTATGTAATTTAATGGTATCAGACCTATTTCTGATTTTTATTTTGGACGTTTTATCAGAGTTTTTATTTTATTTTATTCTCTGCTTTGATCTAAGGCACTTTTAGCTGCACTGGTGGTATGATCTATGCTATACAAATACAACTAGAAAAGCACTCAGAGAGCGCAGTACTCCGCCAAGGCTGTTCATTCCCCCATATTGCATTGTCAGAAATGCAGCATTTTTTGTAGAAATGCAGCATTTATTTATTAGTTATTGATGATCAGAAATCACGGCAACATAGAATGTGGCCATTTAATATAGATGTACCCACAAACAAAATGACCTTGCGCTGAGCACAGGCATGTGTACGTTATATATGGATACTGAATCATGTGACCTAAATATGTAGCAGGCAGCAGGAATTGATGGGACTCAGAAACACCCCCACAATTTAATCAATTGTTCCTTGTATCATTTCCGATAGATAAGTCCCGATAAGTCTGCAGCAGTGGATTTGTAGTAGGATCACAATTGTGATCATCAGCAGGCAGCTGATGTAGTGTTCACTTGTTGTCATGGTTACAGTGACGCCATGCCACTATCTTGCAATGATACAGAAATCTTTAACATATCTTCAACATTATCTGTGGATCCAGACTATAAGCTGCATCACTGCCAAAATCTAATCACTTGGTCATTGTGTCATTTCTGACCTTCCCTGAAAATTTCATTCAGATCCGTTTTTGAGTGATGTTGCTAATAGACAGACAGACAGATGGACGGAAGGACAAACTCCTCCGCGTTCCTTGGTGGAGTAATCATTTGTCATTTGAAGTTGCACTAGCTATTGTGATTGTATGAACAAAGGGATTTCTTGCAATAAATAATGTCAAAGGTTTTGCTCGCCCAGATCTGTTTTTTTCCCCCCAGAACATTTTAGCATCTTTTAGCTCAGTTTATTGTTTCCATCAGCGACAGGAAGCTTTTCTTTCAGTTAACACTCTGATAAACCCACATTACTTCCACAGCACCAACAGATAGACACATTTAGCAGCTAGCTGGAGCACAAACTGGAGCATTTAACAGCTAAAGGAGCCAGATCGTTTTCTCGAGGAATAAAAACTGAGCTGAAACAAGAGTGAATACTGGCATCTGTTGAATTGCCAGAAACACGACTCCAAATGAATGCTAATGATGCTCTGTGTGTTCTGGATGTGCAAGTAATTGTTTGTCCACAAGTTAGGCAAAACAGCTTTATGAGTCAATAGTCAATATTGTGTCAATGTTATGGGATGTCTTCATGGTGCCAGTCTTATATTCATATTACCACGTGATTCTTAGCTGTAACTGATGGCGAGATCAGGATTAAAAGTGGAATAAAATACAAACTCGTGAAAATACATCTAAATATGTTGCTGAAGGTAAAAGTTCACTTTTTTTCATATTAAATTACCATAATCTGATTATATATGTCCAAAACTGCCTCCTGTCTGTCTGTCTGTCTGTCTGTCTGTCTGTCTGTCTGTCTGTCTGTCTGTCTCGCACAGACTGTGAGTTGAGCTCCAGCTGGAAGCCCAGAGCCCTGGGCAGAGATGTCCCTCCGTCTGCTGCTCTGCGTCTGTCAGTCAGTGTTGTTGTGTCTCTTCAAAGCGACTCCCCCACGCCTCACCCTCACATCACTACAACCCACGGCACTGACAACACACCAGGGAGCCACACTTATCACCTACATAATGACAGGAGCGTCTCTCCGTGCATCCGTCCCTCTCACCGGCCCTCGTTTCCTTCATGCTGCCTGGTAACCAGTGAACCGGGGCTTGTAAACAAAAGTCAAATAGATTCCACAGCTGATTATTTATGCATTTTGGCAACCTGTGATCCACCAGGTTGGAGGTTTTGGCAGCTGGATGGAGATGCAGAAAGACAGGTTCCACCTACTGCGCTACATTTAGCGTAGCATTTTACCCTGATACGACACTGCTATCCTTAACTTCCAAAGCATGAACAGCAACTGGATCAACACCCATATCAGTAAAACATCTATATACCTTTGTCACATATCAGCTTTCAGAAGGTTAAGAGGGCTGTTCATGCTGGACAAATGTACAGGACACGCAACGTTCAGGCCTTTCTGTGTTCTGTGTGACATTCAGCAAATCAAGACCACAGTTTAAGTCCCTCACACTTAATGTTGGCATCAGTTTTCTGAAGTGTCACCATAATGTTTCCTTCCCTTAACCATAATGCTGTCCTGCGGGTCAAAATTGACCCGTTTTAAAGTTTGAAAATGTGGGAAAAAAATATATATTTTCACAGTGAAACTTCTTATGTCCACATTTTCAACATTTTTGAGAAATCTTTGAACATTTTTTGGTGGAAAACAAGAAATGCTAAAAATGTTTCTGAAGAACATTCATATAAAAATCAACCAAAATCCAGCGAATTTCGCTGGATTTTGGTTGATTGAAATCACTGTTCTTGTGTTTGTACTCTGTTTACTTTGCTGTGAGTGCATTTTCCTGTGAAAATGGTGTGTGTTTATTTTGTTGACACTGTGAAATTACCATAGTTACCTGATCTATAACCTGTGAGGATGAGTATGTAAAGAGTGGTGACATATTTTATTTATTTGTAACATATTGTACCTGTTTATTTGTGTTGCAGTTTTAGAATATTATAAAAGGTTAAGAAGATTCAGGAAACACAACCTCAGTTGAGCCTGCTGGGTCTGGTTTTGTTCGCTATCTGTCTGGAAATACAGGTGGTATAAGGACATTTCTAAACTACTGAACAGTAGCGCTGTATTAAACAGGTTTCTAGAGGACAGGGTTGAATTTGAACTACAGTCTGTAACAGTCTTGGGGTTGAACGCAGCCTCCTGACAGTCACATACACCCAGATATGTGGTGACATGCACCACAGCACACGTCTTATTAATAGGTTTAAATCCCCCCCAGGTAACTGCTACACAGTGTGTCCACGCATGGCTGTACAAATGTCAGCTTTTGACGTCACACACTCGCAGTCGCACAAGAAAGTAGCATTTTCTCCACCAACAGTGGCATCAGCGTATAGCGGCAAAACATGTTGGGTCGCGACACTGTGAATCCACAAATCACAAGTGGAAACGATTGGCTCCATTTATGCTCATTCACTATCTCAGCCCACTCACATGTAGAAACAGGCGAGAATTGGCACAATCTAGTGTTTTTTTTACATATGAATGGGTGTCTTTGTGCATTAGAAGTGATGTACAGTATACAGAGAAATGTTGAAACTCTTTGAATTGAGGAATTGAGTAAAGCTCGTCTGCAGAGAGTGCGCTTGAAATGATGGATCTCCTAACCGCCAGTATATCTGCTTAGACATGCTGTGTGATAACTGAGCCAGCCTGTAGGAGGAGAACAGTGCATGCTGGGAAACAGATATGATGTCTGTATTTGCAAGTTCTGTCACATCAAGCTCCCCATTCTAAAATTAAACAGTGGTTAAATCAACATTATGCAGTGTAGTTAGCTGAATGGCTCATTGAAAGACCATCGTAGCGCATACATAATTAAACCACCAAGTAATTGATTTCCATCTCATCTTTATTCTATAGAGACGATATTTCTTTTATTAAATAAAGCAGGATAAAAATAAAGTGGGTGCCTGGGAGGACAGTGATGAGTCTCAGGGAATATCAGAGACAGCGAAGAAAAAGAGGCTACTAATGAATTGTCCTACATTACAATGAAGTCCCCAAACAAAAGCATGTTTTAGTCATACACAGGACTGCACTTTTTTATCCCCCTCTTCATCAGCTGCCGTCATGGTAACGGCACCTTTTCCTTTTTTTTGACAGCTCAAGATGGTGAATCGCAAGTGTGAAGAGAGAGAGAGAGGGGGAAGAAAAATAGGAGGCGGCGGAGGGGAAAATGAACGGTTGTGCTCTTTGGCAGGGAAAAGGGTTTCCCCTTCTCTCAGCAGCTGCCTCCCCTTTTCCTTCAATAGGATAAAAAGAATTTTGTGTTTGTCTTTCGCACAGACAGTTGACAAAACAAGAGCGGGCTTCGCTGTCACTCACTCAACTAAAAAGATGGGTTTCAATAAATTGTTTTCGCCGCTAATTGAGAAGCAACAACAGACAGAGGACGGATGTGAGTGGGCGTCGCTGAGAACAGATCCCCGGCTTCTAACCACAAACACAGAAGCGTTTCCACATGACAGGACGATGTGCTGTTCCCCTTGTTCTCTCCGTCACCGTCTCCCTGACTCACACACACTTCCTCCTCGTCCTCATTATACAGCTCGCTGTGACATGACAGCCAGCTCACTCGGGGAACCCTCCTAAACCCATGGCTTTTGGCAACCAACCACAAGCCGCAGCTAAAAATAGCCTATCAAAAATTTCCAGGCATTCTAATTTGAATAATTCATTGTCACTTTAAGTCAGTGAAGTCGGCTGTCGGAGGGGAAGGAGGGCGAGGAACAGACGGATGAATCCCTGCAGCTTCATTTACACAGAGATTCAAAGGGTCAACACACAGCTGCTGAGTGGACGGGGTGATGTGTAACATTTTAAGAGATTTACTTCACCTTGTTTGAGCACAGCTGCACATAAACTGATGTTCAAAGAAACTGCATCACCTTGGCAATTCACATTCCTGATCCTCTTTTTTCTTTCTTTTTTTTTTTTTGCAATAGTACAGATACAAAGAAAAGATATTAACAAAAAAAAGCACTCAGTACTCCGCCAAGGGCGCTCAGCTGTTGTATCATTTTTGATGAAATCTTGAAAAAATTCATGGCAGAAATCACAGCAACATAGAATGTGTCCATTTAATACAGATGCACCCACAAACAAAATGACCTTGAGCTGAGAACAGGCGTGTGCTATGCATGTGTACATTATGTACAGATACCGAATCACGTGACCTAAATATGTAGCGAGCGGCAGGAATTGATGGGACTCAGAAACAGCCCCACTGTTTAATCAATTGTTCCTTGTACCATTTCCGATGGATAAGTCCTGATAAGTCCACAGCAGTCGATTTGTAGCAGGATCACAATCATGTGATCATCAGCAGGCAGCTGATGTAGTGTTCACTTGTTGTCATAGTTACATAGTTGTCATTTATAGTTAATTGTAGCTAACCAGTTATTTCAGCTGGTTAGCCATTACTTTCAGCTAACTAGTTTACCTTGTTAACTGTTATATTTTTAGATATTTTACCTTCTTTATCTGTTTTTTGAAAATATATTTTAGCTTGTTTTGTGGTAATTATAAGAAACTATTTCAACTTGTTAACCATTATTTTTAGCTGTATGTAATGCTGTTAGTGGGCACAGAAAAGTTAAATCATCAGATAAAATAACGCTTTTGAATCATTCTGGAGGGCAAAGACCAACATTTCTGGTGCAGTTTGAAGGACTTTGGTATTACTGGGGAAGTGGTTCTAAGAACTTCAAATCAAATGATGCTACTTGTCTTTAGTAACTGTAGGTATGGTCATTTATTATAAACATGATAAACATGACTGGGGGGTCTTATAACGGTGTACTGTGAGCTCTTGAATATTTCACATCCTACATGTGTTTCAGTGGTGATCTCATTACAGAACCCTGCTGGAGCTCAGCTGAAGGTCTTACCAGAGAGACATCTGACAGCCGTTTAACAAGGTGGCATTACAACAACTTCCTTTCGCTGTGATGGGGATGTCACAGTCTAATAGACTGACTTGTGTTGACTCATCAACCATCCAGCTCTCTAAGCTGTCCATCATTGTTCCATTCATTTAGAACCTTTTTGTCCATTAGTTCCAGTGTGTTGGATGACAAGCTGTTGTTACAAAGTTCCCAAACTGTCTCTGGCTCATCATTGGTTTGTTGAAATCCAAGACACCCAGATTTGCAAAATGGCTATCAATGGCGCTTTTCCATTAGCATCTACTCGACGTGACTCTACTGGACTCGGCTCGGTTTAGATCGTTTTCCTTTACAACTGAGTACCACCTCATCACAAGTGGAGTCGTCACTCTGGCCGTTGTGGTGCTTGATGGGCCGAATTTCTTTTTTGAGCTTTTTCAGCTTCTCCCGACACTGCTTCATTGTCCTGTTCTATCCGTGGGCGACCAATCTGCTTGGAGACCTCCTGATATGCTTTCTTCCTCCAGCTCCCTCTGTATTTTTCGGTCCACCACCAAAGACAGAAAAGTCTCGACCTCTCCATTCACTTATTATTAGCTTATTTTATTTAGATATACATATTCATTTCCTATGATTTACACACTTCTTTATGTTTCATTTGACTGCAAGACAAACAAGGACAATGGAAAGTGCGTCATACCTTCAACCAGATCAGAAAAGCATTTACATTTTCTGTTTATCTAGAGTTGGTCTCTAAGTTAAATACATTTGCTACATAGAGAATATTAGAAAATGCAGTGGGGACTGAGAAGACAGGGTGTCCTTTTAAAAATTAACTGCTGGCGATAAAATGTTTATGCACATCTCTTGCATGAACAAAGTTTTGGGCGACAGTGATGAGTTACATTCCTACTAGTAGTCCAGAAACTGTGTCTAAAAAGCCTGTTTCCTGCCACCACCATCATCTTGTATCATTCAGTTCCAAATATTTCTCTGCCACTGTTTCCTGTCAAAGCTGCCCCAAATAACGCCTGGTAGAAAGCAAAGAATTTAAGGCAAAGATTAAAGGGAGCAGCGGGCAGACAGCATCCGAGCGCTTATCGTAACATCACTCAAAAACCTACAACAAAAGCTTTATTCAACCTCTCCAGTCAGACAAAAATACTCCCGCTTGAAGATCCCGGCGAGACTGTGATGCTAAATATAACCAGCACGCCTCTCTCTCACTGCTTCTCTCTTTCATCTGTTCATCTGCCCATCAATATGTTAGTGCGTCGCCTATGGCTCAGACAACCCATTGACTCATGAAAGCTGATGTTTATGTGAGCATGTCAATGGTATAGCGGCATAAATATTAGCAAAGGCTGCGCTGATCTGTTTCGTGAGACCCAGTGTTAGACTAGTGTTTAGTTTGGAGGTGTGACATTGACTAAAAGTAATTTAGAAAAAGTCTAAAATGAAATGTAAGAGGACATATAAAGCTTCATGCTTTTCTTTTTTTTTAAAAAAAGGACGCAGCATGTGTTTATCTGTTAGTTATTGATGATCGGAAATCTCAGCAATATAGAATGTGTCCATTTAATATTGATGTACCTACAAACAAAATGACGTTGCGCTGAGCACAGGTGTGTGTTATACATGTGTACGTTACGTACGGATACCGAATCGTGTGACCTAAATATGTAGCGGATAAGTCTACAGAGGTGGATTTGTAGTAGGATCGCAATCATGTGATCGTCAGCAGACAGCTGATGTAGTGTTCACTTGTTGTCATAGTTACAGTAACGACGTGCTGCTTTCTCGTAATGATACAGAAATCTTGAACAAATCCATGGATCCACACTATAAGCTGCCAAAATCTAATCACTTGATTCTTGTGTCATTTTTGAACTTCCCTGAAAATTTCATCTAAATCCGTTAGTCTGTTTTTGAGTAATGTTGCTAACAAACAGACAGACAGACAGATAAACATACACTGATCGTCATAAAACTCTGCCGCATTCCTTGGCGGAGTAATGAAGTGAAGTCTGACATCAATACAAGCATAAAATAAACAACTTTTTTTTTTAGCAGCTGACTGGCGGTCAACACTTTGTATTTTCTTTTTAAACTACTGTTGTAATTTTGTCTGATAATTACTTACTAAATTTTGTTATGGGGTAAATGCATTTGGAAGAACTGGATTGATATTTTAGAAAATTGAGATTTGAGCCTTCACTTAAAGACACTCTCCAGTAAAAAAAAAAAATAAATAACTTTCTTAATTAATTTTATTTACCTTCTTAACATGTTAATAGGTTGGCATGAACATCATGAGCAAAATAAACAGCCAGCTACATTTCCTGAGTATTTCCAATGTAACAATGACAGAAACACAGATTCAGACTTCTGCGGTTTAATAAGTAGCAAACCTTAAGAATCCATCCTGTCAGCTTCCAGGTTGGACATTTCTGTATCATTACTCTTCCTCAGAATCAGATTCTGACTTGAACATGTGTAGTTGGATTGCTGAACGAGTCATAGGTGAGCTGGTGTGTTTAAGCTGCACCAGGGGGTAAACAGAGAAAAAGGCAGGAAACTTATAGATCTGTACATTATAGAGGAAGCAATGGCGTCCAAGCCATCTAAGCCATTTTAAAGCGGATTATTTTCATGTAATTGTTGATAGATAGGGTTTAAGCAACGGCCATAGAGGAAATGAAAACACATTTCTCTTTGGAACTGCACCAAAATTCAAAACTCTGACACAAGCACATCTTTTATCCCTTCTTCCCTAAACATCACAGTAGGATTGCAGCATCCACTCCCTGTCCCCCAGCCACCCTGTCTCTAAAGAAAACTGTCAGTATGCAAATCATTACTAATCTTAATAGCCCCCCAAAACGCCATTACATACACCCGTTTCCCACTGAGGACACTGACTGCCCATATTCCCAATAAAGGACGCAATCCTCTGATTCCATATTCAAATCCCGCTCCCCAGTCCTCAGAGACTAAATGTGACATTAATCACATTTCAAGAGCTGTGGCACATCTGAGAGTCCAACATGATAATCTGAAACAGGGGAGGATCAGAGAGACAAGGCTCGAATGGAAGACGAGTAGCCTCATTTGACTTAACAGCCTTGATATTTCAGCGGCCCACGACGCGTTTGATTCAGCATGGCACAAAGCGCTCAAGGCCTGGCTGTCTCTGAAGTTGAGGAACCCCAGTTTGACAACAGGACTGTTGTGTGGGCCGAGACGGACATGCGAGGTAGGGTTTTTTTGCTGAAAATGTGTGAAGCAGATTGGTGGAGTTTGTTTCAGATTTGTGTGTTTGTGTGTAAATCCAGGTTGATTCAACACTGTCTGCTTCTGTCAGGAAAAACACTGACAAGCTGAACATCCAGGTGGCTCAGACACACACTGTGAAAACCAGGCATCCAAGGGGATTGTTTTTGGCATTAAATCCCATCTCTCACTACTTTGACTACCTTGTTACAGCAAAACAAGTAAAAATAGCACCAACAGATCATAGCAAATGTCTTAAAAAAATTATAGGAAGCAAGAAATATGACAAAATGCTGATAGCAAAGACAGGATCTCACTACCATGCGTGTATGGAGGCTTGCTATGATAAAGTTATTATTAGAATGACAACACTGGCCTAATTACTGAGAACTGCATGAGCTCAGTGATGTGTAGATGCTAGAAGTGAAGACATTAGTTTTAGACTGAATTGAGGATTTGATTCGCTTGACATTTGACACTTCAGATTTGACTTGAGGGACAATTAAGAAGTCAAAAGAAGAGCATCATCTTTCAATTGTGTCAGTTTCGACTCATCTAATGCAAGACCTGATATGGACTTGCCTTGACTGACCTGATACTTGTAGCTGACCTGAGGCTTAACTTGGACTTGTTTAAACTGACTTGAGACTTGACTTTTATTTGTCTCAATCAACCTGATCCTTGACATGGACTTTTCTTGACTGATTTGAGACTTAACATCCATTATCCATCCATTATCTATACACCGCTCAATCGTCATTAGGGTCGTAGGGGGCTGGAGTCTATCCAGAGTTAATCTAGACTTGCTCTGATAACTTTGCTTCGTGTGTGTGTAGTGTATCTGAGCCTGTGTGTGTCCATGAGTGTATACATGCTAGAGTGTAAAAACTGATGTCAGTATCCAGGCTTTTTTCTGTTGTGATTAAAAGCCTAGTTGGCAGGCATTTGCTCAGCCCTCCCAAGATTTCCTGAATACATGAATACATTATTGTCATTTAAAAGAAACAAACATGCAATTATATGGAGAGTAGGAATAAAGGAGAGAAACAAGCCTAGTCAAACCGCTATACATACTCTCTTTGTGTGCGACCGAGTCCACACACACACATGCACACATGCACACACACACTTTACCTCCCGCTGACTCCCTCAGCCCTTCCCTTCTATCACACCCTGCTAAAAACAACATGTACCTTCTCCAATAAACGAGCCTATTATCTGTCACTTTGCTATTGTTCATGCTCTGACTAGCTTCCTGCTCCAGATTTCATCGGCTTATTTTAGCCAAAAGCTACACTGAAGTGGGTCACGCACACAAATAGCCGGGCTGGCAGGGTCCGAAACAGAGCGGTCTGGGGAGAAAGTTCCTCTCCCTTGTCATGCTGCAGGTATTAGCACACTATTGAAATTCAAAAGCCAATGTGAGCTGCAGATACAAATTATCCCAGTTTGCTGTCTGGCATCGCGGTGGGGGAGAAGGTATTGTTGAGCTCCAGCTCTGATAAATAAACCACGGGGCGTGACGTCTTGCACAATGGTTGAAGGTCAAATCCGATGGCTCTGCGACGGCCGTGCAGTTTTATTCAATTCTTATGAATTTCAGAGAAGTAAAGCGTAGAGTTAAATAGCTTTCACTGTGCAGGACATGTGAGACAGATGCATTAACCTAAAATGAGGGTCTGTGTGCACGGAGCATGACTAGGAATAGGAAGTAGTGACCGTGAAGGATGGGAAGGGGATGCAAGGAGGGGGGAGTTAGTTATCATCAACTCTGGTGACCTTGGTTCAAATCCTGATTCATGCATGATGAGTACAAAGGCTGATTTGAATGACACCAAAGCGGAAAAAAAAAGTTGGATGCCAGTTTTACACCACATGGGAAAGGTTCCAACTGGCTTTGTTCAGCTGCTTTTTTTTTTTTACTTTCAATGCAGATGCTCTCTCCTACAAAATCACCCCAATTATTCAAGATTGATTCATTCTTTCCAAACAGTCATTCAAGTCATCTGGTTAGAATTCCTTTTCCAATCACTATGGATGATAGTAAAGTTTCTGAGTTATTGTATTGTGAATAGTGTGATTTTTGTAATTTTTTAATCCTAAAAATCACAAGAATGTCGTCTGCAGATGTGCTTTCAGTTCCACAGTAAAAGACTGGGGTCATGTCCGCTGAATTGAAATGAATCATGATGAACGGTGGATCTCTCATTTCAGGAGACAAACTCATCACACAGATCAGCATCATCTTCAGGGCCGTGGCTCTCACTGAGACACGAGGTAGGGAAAGCCACTGTTGCTATGGCAATGAGGGACGAGTAAGTGGCGGCTGAGGAGCACCGTGACAAAAGACAAGGCCAGATCCGACAACGCCTGCACCGATCGGCCCTGAGCTGAATGCTGATGTGTTTTGACAATACAACGATTTCAAACCAACATTCAAACAGAGTCTCGTACCTGAGTCTCTTTACATTCACTTTGTCTGGCAGCACTCAGTGCCCATTATAAGAACTAAAAGCAGCAAACATTTAGACATTTAGACACTGAATGCATGCTGACACGACAGCCGGCACCAAAATAAAAGTCTGACAAAATAAAAGTCAAGATAGTTGCAGTCCACTGCCATTGCTGACATGCTGCCTGGTCACTTGCATGGAATGATTTTATATGTCTTGTGCTTGAGCAGCTGCTAACTATTGTTTTCCATTTGAATGAATGTGCTGATGAATTCCTCCATTAATTATTCAGTTTATAAATAAAAAGATGTCAATCACGAAGACACCAAAGCTGACATCTTCAGATTGTTGTTTGTCCAGCGTTCCAAAATCCAATGACATTCAGTTTACTAAGATCTGAGACAAAGAAAAGACACAAAGCCTCAGATCTGAAACGTCCAAACAAGCAAATCTTTGACTGAAAATGATTTGAACAGATGTTGAAAATAGCTGCAGATTCATTTTTAGTTGACAAACCAGGTAATCTGTATATTTACTTCCACTCTAAACTGTATACAGCAAGTTCTTGAATTGGTAGTTTGTCTTGTCAGCAAATCTGCTACAAAGATTAGTCATAAAATTAATAGATCGCTCATCTGCCAACTACAGTTAAGGTTTAGGTTAAGGTTAATTGTGCAGTTCTGAACTGGCAGAGTTCAGCTCTCAGATACATAAAAAGCAATCATTTTTTAAATCTTTTGAACAGCCTCATGCTGTCAATATTCTGTTGGTCGTGTCATAAAAATGGGATGTCACTCCCTGTAGATTTGGATGCACTGCAATGTCTGTCATTATTCACCATCATGCATAGAATATATCACCAAAACACGAGTTGAATGGCAGTTGCTTAGAATTTCAAAATACTTTTCTGTCACGACCCCCGACTCAGCTGCCATGTAGTGGCAGATCCTCCTTCCCTTCCCCCATCTCTCTCTGCCTCTCCTAGGTGGGCGTGGCTTGTGGCAGGTGGACAGGTGCTGCCAATCGTAATCAGCAGAGCCAGCATGCAAGCAGGTGGGAGGGATCAGCTCATCACCTCCTTCTCCCATAAAAGCCAGACATTGCCCCAACTCACTGCTGGATCGTGAACTACATATTCTATTTGGACTCCTGCCTGTTCGCCTTTTCCTGCCCAGATTCTCCAGATCCATAAGGTTACCTGCCAGAACACCCATCCCAGTTCATCCTCTCGCCAACCTCAGCAGCACCTGTCCAGGTTCCGACCCACACCTGACCACACGCTCACTCAGTCCTCCCGCCTTCAGTTCCCTGTTTTGGACAATTAAGTTCCCTGCTCATTCAGAGAGCCAGTTCAGTGTGTAACCTTTTTCCTTGAAAGTGAAGCTAGTCACAGTAATTCTAACATCACGGTAGTTTTGCTCTGTCCTGAATTCTCGGTAGTCGCGTTAATCCTGTACCTGCTCTTTATTTAGCTTTTCTGCCATGGTTGTACCAAGTTTTGGGTCAGTCTTTGCTTATTTGTTGTTCTAGTTTGTAGAGTCTGGTTTCCTTTAGGGGGCCCTGTTCTGTGCTAACGCATTATATGCTACCATCCTGTTTCAGTGATCATCCGTATTTCACTTCCTGTTGCAGTTTTTGTCTATTTGTAATAAATAAATATAAACTCAACGCCTGTCTATCATATCTCTGTTGTCCTGCATGTGAGTCTCTGACTCAGCATTGTAACATTTTCTCACTGTAAATGGTTAAAAGTCTGTATGTTATTCATCATTAACTCGTATTAACAGCTAAGGTTAACGTCCTTCAAAGCACTTTCAGAAAACTGGACAAAATTGGTTCACCAACATTATTTTTTCCTGAAGTTTGTGTCATAATCAAACATCCAAGATCATCAATCTTGAGAGTCATGCTTCTAGAAAATTCAATTCAGCTTGTACAGTACATGTAGCATCACTCGACAACATATAAATCAACTGACAGATTAGCTTATGCCCAGAAACCTTCAATTTCTGAGGTGCTGATTGATCCCACACAGCTCTCATCACGGCTGCATTTGTGTGGTTTTCGCATGTGGTTTAAAAAAAACATTCCCTAAAAATCGAGCTCCTTCACCAATCAGCTTGATGAAACCTTCACCCAGCATGACGCCAGTCCTCATCTCTACTCCATGTTTCTGTCCCAGCTGGGCAGCAGGGAGGCCCCTGTTCAGGACTGATTGCAGGGCAGAGCTGCCTCAGTGGAACCCCTCTCTCCCTCCTCAGGCGAGGTGAAATTGCAGGTCTCACTTTGCCATTATATTCGGCTAGATGGACGCCCACGGGCGAGCTGTGAGTGAGTATCACAGTTTGCCTTATAGAGGAGTCCGGCCAGTGATATAATCCCTCGTGGGATTTACTGTTGACCCACTAAAGGTCACACAGAATGTAATACAGGCAGGCTATAGAGTGTCATGATGGGCTTGAGTTTCAATATTGATGCCTGAGTGAAAGTAGTGGTCTGAACAACTTCCAACATTTGTATGCTTGTGATGTTTGATATCCTTCCTTCCCGAAGCATCAAGCAGAAAACACGATGAAATTAGAAAACAGTTTACAAGCCAATATAACTAATACACTAAAGAAAATAGACTTGCATTCTCTTATCATTTGTCATACATGTCTCTTAGAGAAGGTGCTAAAGCACATTTACCAACAGTTTTTCCAGAAAATGCATCATATATTGTGATATACACCAATCACCTACAACATTCTGACCACTAACATCGATCATCTTGTTGTAATGTAACATTCTGCTGGGAAACCTCGAGTCTTCACTATGATTTTGAGTCTGCTTGAATCTATTTAGATCTTGCATGTCATGACACACAGACCAACCAACAGCAACACAATGATATCCTTACAACAAATGAACAGCCTTGGTGGAGTACTGCGCTCTCTGTGCTTTTCTAGTTATTGTTGTCGTCCGGTTTGCGCATGGCAACTAGAATAAAGTGTGATGCACAAAGCAGAGCGTGACGTCAGCATTGTCACTGAAAACTAAAGCTGCTCATTCACACGGCGACGGCGGCTGTTGAGAAAAATTCCGCTCTGGAGGCCGTATTTAAAAGTTGCCATTTTAGTTCGTCTAAAACGCCGTTTCAGGAGGCAGCAACGCAACAAAACCTTTGCGTATCATCCTAAAACCGTTGTCGTGTAAACTGGCTCATAATTTCAGTAATAACTCACTGGAGATGGGTTGCTGGGTGTGCAGAGGATGCCGTGCTCACGAGCCGGGATTACATTGTTGACTTTGCGCAGCCACAAATGCAGCTGCAGTTCATATCCGATGCTTGGGCCCAGCGAGGGGTCAACTTAGTGTGTCACAGGCGATACTCTGATGGGAACCCTGACCTTCTTTCAGAGTTCTGCCTAGATTGAGGCGCAGCAGCTCCAGTGATACACCCACTACTATGGTCCAAATTCTGACTGCTAACCACCATGGATCACATTTCCTCTAAATTGGAATTTGATGTCTCTGCCAAACGGAGAAGACCAGGGCTGATTCTACAAGTCTCCCTGGCTTGACAACCTTAACAATGAATAAATTCATGTTTGATGTAGCTGCAGTCACACTCCCCTCTCACCTCCAGCAGCTCTCTCACACACACACACACCCAGAAACCTGAATGTTAATGCAAATGAAGGTCAAGGTAGTGGTTTTTTTAAGGCCTGTGCTGGTCTGGGATCTGGGCCTTGTGACTGATGAGTGGCCCCCGGCTAAATGTGAAACACCTCCTTTTCAATCTGATACACCTCGTTTCCTGTGTCACAGGGAAATATAGCATTCAGTTTGGCTCCACCCATGGGAGCTATGTGCAAAATAATTGGCCAGGAGATGAATTATTTATCTGTTTTGGTTTCTTAAGACCTTGTCCTGACAGTAAATAGAATCATTATGAGGTATGACAGAAGTTGCCTGATATTTCCTGCTACTACTTTGTGTCCATCTGAGTGCAGCGTCTTGGGGATACATTTCAGAATGCAAAGATGGAAATAAATGACTATCCAAACATGCTGCTATTATCTGGTAGCTAAACATTGACAACACTTCCCAACAAGCATCACAAATCAAAGCATCCTGTTCTGGTGAGATGACCTCCACTTGACAGTCCTGCTAATGTGTTATGCTGTCAGGTACAGCAATCAGGAGGCTTTTGCTTCAAAAATGATCAAAGCCTCACATCTGTCGCCACTACAGTAAATCTATTTGTGGCTCGCCTGCTGAATTATTCATGCCAGATATATATTCTGGTCCTGACTGATCACTCATGAAACAGTGTCATGTTCAAGCACTCGCTGTATTTGTTGAGGTGAATTTCAGAATTTATTTTTGAAGAGCCTTGCACAATATCATTGTTTTGTAAAGATTACATTAAACTCCAGCACTTCAATGTCATGTATTCAAACATCTCAGCAAAGACCATATATTACTATTCTCAAATGACACTTCGATTTATTTTTGTATGATTTTGTACTTTTTGTCCTCAGGGCATATGCATAATGTCATTCTGAAATGAAACAGAGTTGTTTACTCCTACTACTTCCCATCAGTAGGATCATGCAGGCTGTACTGTCATCAGAAGGTGGTGCTTTGTTACATGCATGTTCCAATATCCACACCACCATATTTGCATGACGTATTGTTGAAATTTAGACTGTGAATTTCAGCCGTTCTGCAAACACACTTCTCTGATGTTTGGCATTACATTTAAATGCAGAAACATAATTCTGACCTCAGGCATAGTAGCAAAATAGAGATTTTTTCCTAACATTCCTCTTAGAACTTTTTTTTCCTACACATTTGCCTCTACAGCTTGTTGAATAACCTCAGGGTATGATAAGGTGAAATAAATATAAACTTGTTTGCTCGCTGAGGAATTTCACTAAATCTTCATTATCGGATAACTAAAAAAGTAAGTCTGGAATTATTTATTATCTAACTGCAAACATACAGTATGTACAAAGATTTTTGCTTTACTAGCTGAGAAAATGTGCAGCATGCATGTAACTGCAGGCAGACATGCGATGACAGTGTGCTTGAATGTTCATGGTCCCCAGAGCATCCACCAATAATTTCTTTTCTCACATGTAACCGTTGGACAACATTTCTGAACTATTTGTCAGTGACACCTCGTCTAAATTAGATTTTCATGATCCCCAAAGGATGGATCATCATGATTTTGCTATAATTGACTGATTAGCATAAAATTATCATTCGTGGCCTCTAGTGGATGAACCCTTTGCATTTTAAACCATCAACTGGCTCTCCTCAGTCACTTTTTTTTTTAGTACTATGGTCTATATTTAGATCATCACTCCAGAGTTACTATTTATTTATGCCGAGGTGTCCTGGCGGCGTGCCAAAAAGCTCTCTGAGATGAAATATGTCATTAGTTTAATAATTACATTTCTGTCAGAAAGCTGATTAGATTAAAATCCTCAGGGAGGAAGAGACAGAAGGAGTGAGTGATAAAGAGACAGAGAGTACAGGAAGGAACGGTGATAAAACGGAGACAAACGGAATGAAAGAGCGGAGGAAAAACTAGAAATTATGAACGAGAGGAGGAGAATCGCTGAGGAAGTCAGGCAGTGATGATAATGAATGCTGCTGCTAGCTGTGGCTCTCGTGCTACGATCCTGACCATCCATCATCCAACCAGTCCTCGTTAAATAATACACATGAGATGGAAAGGCTCTCGTCGTCCACATCCATTTAGCCAAATTGAACTCTATTGTAGAAAAAAAAATGTGCTTAATGATTCATGAAGCAGCTCCCAACTTCCACGGAGAGCATGAACAAGACAGAAACCAGGAGCTGGACTGTAGCAGCTGTGATGTTTTGACTTTCATTAGAAGGAGAAGTGAGGCTGGAGAACAGCTGAATAAAAGTGCACCCAGTGTGTACGTGCCAGGTCACGGACATGAATCACATATTCAGCTTTTAGTGCCCTTTGCCGTGGTGCTGTCCAACAAAAACAAACCAGCACCGGGGTGTTTTAAAGGTCAGAGGTCAGCACTGCACCTCAAACATACTGTCACTTCTGGATGTTCAGCTGGTGAACAGGCATTGAGATGTGGATGGTTGAGGAGGTGTTTGGGCTTATAAACCAGCATTTACACAGTGAAATAGAGCAGCAACAGAGCAATAATGTTCCACAGCAATGGAGTGTAGTAACCCAGTGATTCTCATGACCAGGTCACACCTAACAGTGGTCCATACGGTGATGGCTACTGGCAGCATCAGCCCTCTGTATGTCAACATGACCACGAAAAGCTCATCCAAAAAGCTGCAAAACTCCTGTTATAAACAATAAATGTGCACTGTTTTAGAAACATTCGCTTTCTGTGTACTGGTTCACTTTGCTTCCCGTTTCACACTTCAACTGTTAATTCAGTTACATTCAGCTCTGACATACACTACCGTTCAAAAGTAAGTAAGTAAACTTTATTTCAGAAAAGATTCACAAAGTGCTTCACAATACAATGCAAAATGACAATATAAAACAACACATAAATACACACGACAACATGATACTAAAATACAGTCACCGACTATTTCATCAACCAAAAGCTTGTCTAAATAACAGTGTTTCCAGCTGACTTTTAAAAGTCGACTGAATCAGCCAGACGCAAGGAAACGCCAAATCACCTCTAGTTTTGTAGCCAGTCTTTGGTACCGTCACAAACTTTGGTTCAGAAGATCTGGGTGACTCGAAAAGTTTGGGGTCACCCAGACAATTTCATGTTTTCCATGAAAACTCACGCTTTTATTCATGTGCTAACATAATTCCACAAGGGTTTTCTAATCATCAATTAGCCTTTCAACACCATTAGCTAACACAATGTAGCATTAGAACACAGGAGTGATGGTTGCTGGAAATGTTCCTCTGTACCTCTATGGAGATATTCCATCAAAAATCAGCTGTTTCCAGCTAGAATAGTCATTTACCACATTAACAGAGTCTTTTGAGTTGGAGCCCTTTTTAAAGGTCACCAGAGGGGTGCTGTGGGATGAGTAGAGTGTGATTTTAAGGAGCCACTAATTAGTTCAGGTGTGATGCACAACAGATACACTGTTTTTGATCGCAAGCTGGCACAGGCTAGCATGTTGTTTGAGTTGGAGTTTGGACATTTAAGAAAACACAGCCACAACCTCCAAAAACAAAACAAAGCTCTTCTCAGTTCCTCAGTGACTGATTTCAACCTTTTCATGGTGACGTCGTGCCAAACAGCCGACTGATGCAGCTCCCAGACTGCAGCAATTACAATAATGAGATTTATTATTTCCAATATTAAGCTTACATAATAAGGTTTGGAATTATGATAATCTGGATAAAGAGAAAGCAAATGTGCATCAATTTCACTACATTGTGGCTTCTCATCGAATTAGCGTGTTCACTCAACCTCAGCATGCTGCCAGGCAACCTGCAGCACAAAACTGACATTTGGGAGCAGCCAGCGTTCGGTGTGGTAGCGCTGTAGCATGCAGACAGTCTGGCACGCACTTGTAGACAGACACACACGACAACACAACCTCACACACACACACACACACACACACACACACACACACTGTCTCCGTCTCACACACACTCGGGCTGCTTCTGCTGAAACACAGAAGAGCAGCCCCCAGCGGATAGATATCAGCGCTAGGCATTATGGGCGAACTTATCTGGCATTTCAGATCGAGTTAGGGCCAATTAGCCTGCAGGGAGCGAGAGGAGCTGTCGCATAAGAAGCTGCTGAGGAGAATCGCACACAAAGGACTGAAGCCCTGCAGCAGTGACTGTAACGGAGGCAACTTCATCACAGCAGCATGAAGTCAAACTGTCGTCTTCTACACTAACTAAACACTGAAACTAAAAATAAATATCCTGCAACACTACCAAGAGTCCATACAGTCACTGGCTTATACACCTAATCCAACATACAGTGCTGTGAAAAAGTATTTGCCCCCTTCTCCAATTCTTTTTTTTTTGAATATTTCCCTCACTTAAATGTTTAAGACCATCAAACTAATTTAAATATTAGACAAAGATAACTGAAGTAAACACAAAATGCAGTTTTTAAATGATGATTTAATGTTTTAAGGGAAAAAGCTATCCAAACCTCCCTGGCCCTGTGTGGAAAAGTAATTGCCCCCCTTGTTAAATCATGAATTAACTGTGGCTTATCACATTTTTTTGGAAAGCGAGTTCAATTTCACTGACCACACCCAAGAATTATTACCTCCAGACCTGTTCAACAAAGAAATCACTTCAATAGAACCTGTCTGATTAAATGCAGTCGACCAAAAGATCTCAAAAAGCTGCAACAAAATGTTCCAAAGAAATTCAAGAACAGATGAGAAATAAAGTAATTGACATCTATCAGTCTGGAAAGGGTTACAAAGCCATTTCTGAAGCTTTAGGACTCCAGCAAACCACGGTGAGAGACATTATCCACAAATGGAGAAAACATGGAACAGTGGTGAACCTTTACTAGCAAAGTTACCCGAAGAGCACAACAATGACTCATCCAGGAGGTCACAGAGGAACCCAGGACAACATCTAAAGAACTGCAGACCTCCCTGGCCTCAGTTCAGGTCAGTGTTCATGACTCAACTATAAGGAAGAGACTGGACAGACATGGACCCATGACAGAGTTCCAAGACCAAAACCACTGCTGACCAAATCTTACACATTAAAGTGGGGAATATATGCACACACAAAAAAGGAACTTGAGAAAGGTGCAAATATGTTTTCACAGCACTGGATAGATCACATCACCAGCATCGTTTATGATCAGAGTCTGATTGTGTCACAGTGCTGATGAGACAATGAGCTACAGCTGATACCTGGACCTGGGCAGCTGCAGCTAATTATTCATCCTCCACTATATAATCCGGCGCTGCACTGCATACAATGCTGGATCATTCTTCTCCTCATCCCGTCTCCATGTAGTAAGACGTCCTCCTGATGCTCAGCTGACGGAGCAGCCTGTTTCCCCCCTCAAGCCGCCCGCCAGATAGCAGGTGTGGACCCCTGCCGCTCTCTGGAGAGAGCGTGGACCTTCCTCCCTTGGACTGCTCCGATCGGCCGGCCTGCTCCCTGAGGGACCTGGCATCGTCCCTGGCCGCTACAGCCACGCTCCCCCAGGTGCAGAGCGCCGGCGCAGCCTCCCTCCTCGACTTAAATTCAGGGGAGCCCCCAACAACATTGGTGGGTTTTTGAGCATGAACAGAGTGATTTCTTGATTGAACAGGTCTGGAGGTAATAATTCTTGGCTGTGGTCAGTGAAATTAAACTTGCTTTCCAAAAAAATGTGATTAGCCACAGTTTATTCATGCATTAACAAGGGGGGCAATTACTTTTTGACACAGGGCCAGGTGGGTTTGGAAAGCCGTTTTCCCTTAAAACATTAAATCATTATTTTAAAACTGTATTTTGTGTTTATTTTGGTTATCTTTGTCTAATATTTCTTTTTTTTGATGGTCTTAAACATTTAAGTGGGGGAAATATTAAAAAAAGAATTTGAGGAGGCAAATACATTTTCATGACACTGTACCTAAGAAACAAATCAAATAGTGTAGAGCAAGTCTATTAGGAGACCTAAATACTAAAGGAAAACTCTTACAATGAATTCTAAAATTAACAGAGGGATAATGAACCCCTTTAAAACCTGAGTAATGCATTTTCTATGTTTAGTTTTGGTGAGAAAACTACATTTTGGAAATTAAAAGATGTCTTTGGGAGGCCAGAAAGCAGATTCCACCGATGGTCAAATCTACTAGAAATGGAAGCATGACTAAGTCTTTCAGTGTATTCTGCAGACAAGATATACTGCACACGGGCAATATTTATAGGATGGTAAAATGTATTTTCAGTGTTGTTTCTCAGCTGGGATTTGAAGAACAGGTCAGAGACAAAGAGGACACTACGGTTTTAAGATCATCTTTCTTCTCCATATCCAGCAAGTCTGTCATGTTTCTGAGTTATATCAAGCGACAAGCATGAATCTAGCTCTTTTTCTTGCTGCCCAGAGTCTCCTGAATTCACCATTATGCTGTTTTTCTCCTATCAATGAAACAAACAAAGGTAAAAATGCAGTTTAAGCTCTACAATATGAAGATATAGATACTGAATACAGCTACCATATCTGGCTTTCTTTTATCTAGTTTCACACAGCAAATGGTGGCAGTGTCACATTTTTACAAACAATTGTTGGCTGCAAATTTTAGATAAATTTGAAAGTCCCTGCATGAGTCACAAGTATGGCTTTTGTTCAGATAAGCGAAAGGTGCCAAACTCAGCAGGAGAGGAAACACTCTTATTCTGCAAAACACAGTTTGTATCCTGCAAAATTTGGAGAAACTGGTACCACAGTTTAAAGTCTACATGTTCAAACACATAACTGGCACACAGCAAACCCTTTGTTCTGTTTGTTTATCACACATATGTCTACTGTTGCTCATCCTGTCCCCATTTTACCTCTGCAGAGCCCAGGACAGACAGATGCAGCGTACAGTAAGGCAGCATGAAGCAACCAGCATCCTTTCAGTGGACGGATCCACAGACACAGCGAGGTGGAGGTGATCTAAGCAGCGAGGCAGGATGGATATAAACATCATTTGTTTTCCCTGAAGGTGACTGAGATAAGCAGCACAGCGATGGATGGATGGATGTGTGGAGTGAGAGGGCAGCCCTGCAGATTGATGTTGTGTTAACATGAAATGAATTGCCAGAGGGAGGGAAACCGTATAGTGTTCTGAGATACGATAAGAGATCAAGCAGAGATGGAGGGTGTGTGTGTGGGTACATGTATTGTTTGTGAATGAGCAGCTCAAAGAGTGAGTGGCATGCAGTTTAACAGTAGTATCTGAATAAATTTAAGTGAGAGCCGAGAGAGGGAAAAGTAGTAATAAAGAGGTGGAAGCTAGAGAAAGAAAAAGTGAAAGAGATTCCGAAAGAGAATGGCAAAATAAGTATTCTCACATTACCCAGCCTCCATCTGGGATCCTGTAGCCTTATTTTTTTTCCCTTGGACTCTCTCTCTCCCTCTAATCTTTCTCCTTGTCTGTCTGTCCGTCTGCCTCCAGTGGGTCTGAGTATCACCTTCTGTAATGAAAGCACACACTTCCCAACTTCTAAATGAGGCCCGGGATCCGCCAAGGAAACCAGCGACATCCATCCCTCCCTCGACTCTCCAACGGGTTTGTGATTTCCAAATTCTCCACGGCCTCAAGGTCACTGCCGCCAATGGCACATGGTGTGTATGTGTGTGTGGTAGGGTTATAATGATTGAAGAAAGGCAAGACAGACAGGACTTAATTGGCTTTTACTCATCTATTCTGCTACAGATCCATCAGGATCAGGGAAAAGCTTTTTCTCAAGCAGAAGCAGGATTAAAGACAGAAGCAGCACACTTACTGCAATTTTACTCCACTATGGTTTATTGTAAAGGAATGTGGTGGAGTCATGTGACAATTGCTGTTGGTTTCTAGCACCATTATTCAAAAACAGACCAACAGATTTGGATGAAATTGTCAGGGAAGGTCAGAAATGACACAAGGACCAAGTGATTAGATTTTGGCAGTGATGCAGCTTATAGTCTGGATCCACGGATTCGTTAAAGATTTCTGTATCATTGCGAGATAGCAGCACAGTGTCACTGTAACCATGACAACAAGTGAACGCTACATCAGCTGCCTGCTGACGATCACGATTGCGATCTGCTACAAATATATTGCTGCAGACTCAAGGGTGGGTTATGCTATCTGCACAAATGTGATGCACGGAAATGAGACACTTGGAAATCTACTCAAGAGAACCTGTGTGACTTTATACTGCATGCAGCGTCTGCTCACAAACTGCAGGGGGCAGTGTATCATAAATATGTCTACCACAGTACTAAACTAGAGCAGAAGAAGTTTGCCATTGTTTACACCACTTACAACATGGCATTTCACTGAATAATTGCATTTGAGCAGTTAGTTTTAATTTCACACCATGAATTGTTCATAACCCGGTTACCATGGTGATCTCTGTGTGATGAATCGTATAAATGCCTGTATTTCTGAACTTCTGCTGCTAGGAGCTCCTGTTCTTCTGCCAGTTTTCAGCGTGTCTCAGTCCGCATTGCTAGAAAAATTTGGAGGTGCAAAATACGGAAATGTTCCTCTTGAGAATGGCCGTGTGAGGGGGCGTGGCTGCTAAAGTGATGTAATTCATCTGCAACGAGCTGCACGGACCTCGCAGACGCATCAAGCATAAAACAAGCTTTATCAGGACTTATATGTCAGAAATCATACAAGGAACTATTGATTAAATTGTGGGGGAGTTTCTGAGTCCCATCAATTCCCACCAATTCCCACCGCCTGCTCCATATTTAGGTCACATGATTCAGTATCTGTACATAACGTACACATGTATACCACACGTGTTCAGCACAAGGTCATTTTGTTTGTAGGTACATCTATGTTAAATGGACACATTCTATGTTGCCGTGATTTCTGATCGCCAATAACTAATAAACAAATGCTGCATTTTTATATATATATATATATATATATATATATATATATATATATATATATATATATATATATATATAAAGCTGTATTTCTGACACTGCCATATGGGGGAATGAACAGCCTTGGCGGAGTACTGCGGTCTCTGAGTGCTTTTCTAGTTGAACCTTTTAATCGCAAATTTCTATGGTAACCCTGATACAAAATACAAAGATTGTGCTGCTTGAGCTTAGAGCAAGGTGAATATCCTGTTCCCTCCCTCAAGTGCGAGCTTGTCAGACTCAAAAAGTGCCATTCTACGTAACAGGAAAAGAGGCTCAGCTTTATGCAAATACCTTCTGATACAGTGTGAGCGACAGCTAGACAAGAGCCAGTCACGATCATCTTGATACCAGCAGAAAGGGAACAACGCCAGGACCGGGACTTCTTCCAGCTCAGACAGAACTGAAATGCCGACCAGACTTGAGAGCTTTGTTATCATTGCAGTACTGAGAAGTTTCAGCAAGTGATGTAATGAAAAAAGAGTCAGCAAAAAATAGCTGGAAACAAAATGTACAACACAAAATGTGTGAGTAATAGTAGTACAGCTAATATGACAAAACATTTCCACATGACAGCGTTAGATCAATATCTGATAATTGTGTTGTAGTAAATATTACCTAAGCCAACTCCATCTGCTGCTAAAAACAGAAAATCAAGTTCAAATTCACAAGCAGACCTATAAGAAACTATTGTTTCACTGGTCAAGAATTTCATTGTCTACTGCTTGTAGAAATAATAGTAACAAATAGCACAACTTATAATAGTAGTGTTTATACTAATGTGAGAAACAGCCGTGATGTCATAAAATTGACACTAACAGTTACAACAGTGTTGGGAGGGTTTCTTTAAAAATGTATCTGACACAATAAATAATTACTTGTCAAAAATATATACACTACTGTTCCAAAATTTGGAGTCACTTAGAAATATCTTTATTTTTAAAAGAAAGGCAGTTTTTTTTTTCAATGAAGGTGGCAAAATGAAATGAATCAGAAATACAATCTAGACATTGTTAATGTGGTAAATGACTATTGTAGCTGGAAACAGCTGATTTTTAATGGAATATCTCCATAGGGGTACAGAGGAACATTTCCAGCAACCATCACTCCTGTGTTCTAATGCTACATTGTGTTAGCTAATGGTGTTGAAAGGCTAGTTGATGATTAGAAAACCCTTGTGCAGTTATGTTAGCACATGGATAAAAGTGTGAGTTTTCATGGAAAACATGAAATGTCTGGGTAGTGTATCTATAGACCTCTTGTGGGGCCTGCTGCTGAGATGCATCCCTATACCATGATGCTTTACATGCTTTACAGTGGGGATCATGGGTTGCTGACGAGTTTTCCTAATTACTTAACGCCATTCTACTCGTCAGGCCTGGTAGCTGTAACTGTTGTCATCATTAAAGTACCTGCAGTAGTAGAATTACAGCAAGTACCTGTTGCAGATGCACTAATAAGTGTGGTAATAACTAGCTATAGGTGCAGTAGTGACAGAAAAAGCACAGTAGATGTAAAAACAAACTAACTTGGTAGCATTTGTAGCAGTAGTAGAAGTAGTACAAATCACAGAGGACTCCTTGTTGTAGAAAGTGATTTTGCACCAGGCTCCACAGTATATCGCTACATAACATGATAGATGGCCAGCGACCAATGGGTTTCTTCATGTGTAAATGGTGACCAATGAGGCTGTCTTCTGAGTGGAGTGGACGCCACGCTTCACTGCACCTGGAGCAAAAAACAGCTCACCCATCATCCCCCCTCGACCTCCCTTCAGCTTTCATCCAGTCCTAACGAGTTCTTTACTGCAAACCCTCAGAGACACTGAAGACAGCCTCTCTATTTGTTGTCCCACAGGCAGCTAAACAACACAAGGATTTTCCGAGCCGACTTCTGGGTTGTTTTAAGTGAGTGACATTACTGCGCTGCCCTTTGACATTTAACCCACAGGAGGACTGAATCTCTTGCGACACCTGTCAGTGATACACAGTTGCCCATAGCAACCAGGAGCTACGGAAGCAGCAACCATCCCTCACAAACATTTTAAAGCAAATTGATGATACACTCAAGTGTCAGTAAGTACAGCAGATATTTCTGTAATCATTTATGTCAGAAAGCTCAGCTGCAGCTGCTCCATCACATTTCAGAACTCTTACCTAGTTTCTCATCAATATAACTACAGAGTAAAAGTCAAGCTTGACACGAGTGGATGCACAGAGCTATCACTAATACAAGTAGGAAGGCAGTAAAGCAAAGCAGCAACACCTAAAAAAAAGTATCCATAAGTTTATAAATTCCTCTGAGTAGAACTTATGGAATATTGCGTGTCTGAAGCTGCTTATGTCCTTCTATAGTTGGTGAAAATAGACACAGTGGACAGTAAGTAAACCTACTGGCATGAGTCAGGTACAGTAAATTAAAAATCAATAAAAAGCCTGCAAGGCCAACATCCTGGTCTGCTCCTCAGTTTGATGCTGGCTGCTCTTCAGACATCCACTAATGCTCATTGCAGTTACATTTGTACATTTTAATGTTAGTGGCTGTGTATTGTGTTTTTCTATTTCTATTTAAGAGCAACTGCATCTTAACCCTATGACCCCTATAGGCTGTTTTCAGGATAATTTTACTATCTTTACTTGTAAGTTTTTATGTTGGTAATTACATGCTGTATCTTGTTTAATTATTATTATTGTCTTTTTAGAACAGTCTCAGCTAATAATATCTTGCTGAATATATATGTTCCTGGGTGGCCAATGTCTTCTTGTACACAGGTTTTTAGAGCACAACTTTTGAACCACTGCATGAAAAGCAAATCCATTATTTTGATGTAATGTCAGCCCTATGTTGGAGACAATGCAGAAACTGCTTTAACTTCTGTGGCGGATTGCTCTTTGTCACGCACAGAAACAGCTAGTGTCATTGCAAAGGGTAAATCCTGCCATTATTTTTGATATGTTAAACATTATATAGCTAAAAGGGACTTTGTAGCCTTTGCAATTAAGAAGCAGGAGTGCAAAAGTGGGTGAACAAATTAATAAAGACATTGTTTTGCAGGAGCTTGACTTGCACAAAAAAAACAACATGGCGGTGAAAAAAACAGTGAGTTCTGTACCTGCCCATTTCTTCTCATAGTCTCCTAGCTGCAGTTTCAGATTATTATTTACAAGACAATCACTCATAATGTCAAACTATTGTTATAGCAAATGTGTCATGGCCTCCTATTAGTTTTGTTTGAACATATGACAAAAATAAACGCAATACAGAACAATAAAAGGTAAGACAGAAAATGTGTGTTGTTTTTTTAAATTTAGGTTAACCGACCCTTTAATGCAACCCATTTCTTGTCAAATAGAAATAATTCATTAGTAAGAAGCAAATGGAGCAGGTGGAATACCTGGAAATTGTGGGACAAAAACGAGACCATGTTTTGCCGGAGGCTCTTTATCCACCACAGGGACTGAAGCCACTTTATATACACTGCTGTGCAATACTCACAGGCACCATTAGACAGCCGGGAAAGACATGTTCTTATGGTGGAGGATATTTATGTCTTTGTGTTTGGCGGAAAATGCCTGAGGGCCATGTGTGACAGGAAAAGATGAAGGAGACCCTGGAAGAGATGGAGCGCCTGGCTCCCCAATCTGGCCTGCGAAATACTGGGCCCTCTGGTTCCAGAAGATTGGCTTCAGATGACTTGGCACTCCCAACAAAGCTATTTCCGTCTTTCAAGCTCACTTACTTCATCCCGATGACAAATGACCAGCGTCTGACCTCCCGTGGCAACCATTTTACACCTTAACTCAATTCATTAATGTCCTAAAAATACCCACATTTGAACAACAGCACACCTCCAGGGGTGTGATGGTGGGCAAGCAGAGAAGCCACATGAGCAAAGCAGCTTAGCTTAACAACAAACACCTGAAAAAAATGACATAAAGGATTTCTGGATATACATCCAGAACTCCCGCTGTGTGTAGCTGGAAAACACGGCCAAACAGTCATTCTCACAGGGAGCTTTGGAGTTTCACGCGTCTGTGCGGCCCAGGAAGCTAAGCAGAGCCACACTGTCTCATTTAAAAGTGTGCAAAAGCTTTCTGTTCAAAAGGACACTGAAGAGCAGGCTCTGCCAGCAGGATCAATGCCAGGCAGACTTGGAGCAATACGGCCACACATCTCGTCTTACCCTGCCTGGTGAGGGGATATGTACCATTTCAGTGGGGATTATATGGGAGATAAAGAACACGGGGAGAGAATAATGACAAGGAAGGGCAGAAGAGAAAGCACAAACTAAGTGAATGTCCACGTCGGCCAAAACAATACTTTAGCTTACATGGTTTACAGAGAGTTTACAGGGTAAGATGGCTATGAATCATATGTTACATCCAAAGACAACAACAGACATTAGCCGAAGAAGCAGTCCTGACGCCTCTGAGAACAAAGATTTCAAATGCGTCATCACACAAAATGACCATCATTAGCACTGATTCACTGATTAGCTCTTCAAGTGTTCAGTTTCTTGGCACCAAAAAATTCCCTTCTCACATGCACACACCACACCAGCACCCAAGCATCCAGCTGACAGAGAGCGTGACAATGTGGGAGAAGAGAGTCGGGTTTGTTTCACAAGTTAGAACTGAGCCCCAGCCTGCAGAGCGCATGAGGCAAACTGAAACTGTAATCACACCAGTGTGGAAATTGGGTTCAATTCATCCCACAGAGGCGCCACGGTCGTCCCCCAAAGAACGACATTCTGAGGATAGTTTGCGTCTAAGAATATCCTGCTTATGGAAAAAGGTTGTGAATGTAGGCCAAAGTCAGTGAGACACAGAGCGTAAAGAGAACACCAGGAGATTTGCCCAGGCTCGAGCTGCTCCCCCGAGGGTCTGTGTTTTCCGCCCCGGTGTTCTTCCTGTTCCTGACTGATCACCCCGGCTTCCTCCACAGGTGAGGCTGCCTGCTCTGCTGCTCTCTCTGCTACCTGAGCTGGGAATACATGCTGAGCGCAGAGCTGGAGAGCAGACACAGTTCTGAGAAACACAACTCAAGAGAATGTGCGACTGCAGTGGCATATTAGAGAGCATTTCTGCACACAGCCATGAGTGAAAGTAGTGGAACTGAAAGAGACACTTACAGAGAAAGTAGTCTTTTCTTCAGTCAACCTCCCTGCAAAGTAGAACTTCATTTAAGACCCAGCAGGTGGTTTAGCAAATTTTAGTCGATTAACTTTCACTCATGTTTTATTTTCAGTACTTTCCAAAGGTGCACTCATTTAGAAAGACAAAGACTGGTTTCGCTTCGTTCATGGGGGAATGTGCCAAATTAGACACAATTGTTAAAGGTGAATAATCAAAGATACAGTACATTGCCTGTCATGCTACCCACCTTTCAAAGCTAAGAGTTAGCATATCATTAGTTAGCCACATTATTGTGAGGTGTTACAGGTCAGAAGAGGCCATTCGTTCCTGATGCCAATAATATGAGAGTGTAAAGTTGCCTTAATTAACTGTTTTGTACAAAACTGAAGGCTCTGTCCTGATTTCAGTTGGATTTAACAGGGGTTATTCTGAATGACTTCCAATCTTCATAGTTAGTCCTAATCTTCAAGTTCTTTCCTCTTGTAAAAGTTAGAAATCAGTTATAAGTTATGACGATATTAAAGTATATTGTGCAAATGTAACTTTTTGTAGGATTGTGGTTTTCATACACTACTGTTCAAAAGTTTGGGGTCACTTAGAAATGTCCTTATTTTTGAAAGAAAACATCTTTTTTCTAATAAAGATGACATTAAAAGAATGATAAATCCAGTGTAGACATTGTTAATGTGGTAAATGACTATTCTAGCTGGAAACAGCTGATTTTTAATGGAATATCTCCATAGAGGTACAGAGGAACATTTCCAGCAACCATCACTCCAGTCTCCCCTCTCAGTTACTGCAGCACACACAACTCAAACAGGTGTGTGATCAAAACTACTTTAAAGAATGAAATAAGATGTGATGTCAGATTTACTTCAGTAAATGAGTTCATGTACCTGGGCAGGACGCCCAGAGACACACACAGACAGATCTGCCAAATGTCAGAGCCCTGAACTCACAAAGTTGATTTTAGCTACCTATTTGCAGTCATAAAATCTGCCAGCGACAGTTATTTCAGCCAGGAAAATTGACAGTAACAGCTGAAAATTTTGGCAAGTTGCTTTTGTCTGAAATCCAAGAGCCACTGTTTGAAAACCACCAAGAATTTTGAGTGGGACATTTCCTGCTGATACCAATGTCATCTGTACACAAGCAGTCCTGGACAGTAAATAATAAAGGTTAATTTCATGTTAGAAAGCAGTCTAATAACAAATGCAAAAGAATCTGTATGATCTTTAGACTTTTATAGCTTTTACATTCTGCAGTTATCCCCAGTAGCCGGCATAGATTTGTTTTCATTCATATAAAACTGCACCACAGTTCAATTGGAGGTGGGCCAGCATGAGCTTTTTCTGTGGCTCAGTGACATTAATTGGTGTCACCTCAGTTTGAATAATATTGTTGTTACCCGGCCAAAAACAATCAGTGTAAGATTTAACAACTCTACACATGGAATAATGCCAAGAAATGACTGTTTTTCAGTCTTTCAGTACATCGAGGTTGGGATCCAGTATGCTATCTGGGGGCATCAGAATGACATCCACATACAATAATTAATACATACACAAGCACACATACAGAGAAAGGACATCCCAGGATACTTGGAATGCATCCAGCCTCCTCCGTCCCAGACAGTTTCATCTGTCTTTTCACAGCAGCGTTCATTATGCCGTCATTACGTGGCGACAGCTGCCTGTCCCAAATAAAAATTGATCCCTCTGACGGGTAATCATCTCATGCCCCTGGCTTCTCTTTGTGATGGCTAAACCTCTCTGTTGATTTACTGAGGGAGACGCTTCCCCGGAAACCACAGAGAGGTAATAATCAGCGCCAGCTTCCTTTTGTTCCCCTCTCAGCAGGTTTGTAGTTGACTACACACAAATGCGCCACACTAAGTGGAATGTTACCAGTTCAGCTGCCATTCAAAGCACTTAAACATCCGACTTTCCACTTTAACAGCTATTGATTTAGGCCTCTTATACTCACACAGCTTTGAATGTTGCTCTTATCTCTGTGTTTGGTGAACCATTGCTGCATTTCCAAAAACTCTGCTCTTATAATACATTAAGAGTCAGTTGTAGCTGCTCAGCTGATGGTTTTGGCAGTTATTACAGGTCAGTAACTGACCTAACGTCACTTTCATTTGGTTCCTTTGTTTGACCTATGGAAAGAATCGTCTGCATTACAAACACAGGCTAAATGCTGCCAGGGTGGGATTAAACACAAAATGACCCTGAATTAAATGGAAAGGCCAGAGGGCAAGTTTAGAAGCTGCTGACAGATTAGGATTCCAGGAATGGGATTGAAGTGAGGAAAGAAGTGCTATTTTGTAGTAGCACTTTGTACTTGGCAAGAGTACACAGTGGCTTCGATGTGCCTCAGATCTGAGCCCAGTAGCTATCCTTCTATGTCCTGGTGACAGGAACTCCTCGTACCCCATCCTTTCTCAGGCTTAAACTCCAAACTTATCCCTTCTGCCCTTCCTGAAATAGAAAATCGAACTGAATTGACTCTCAGTCTTTGCTTTCAAAGTGAAATATCTGCTGCTTAAAAAAACTGATACCTAAGGAAGGAGCACAATACGGAGTAGACTGAGGAAGCATTGTAAGTAATACAACTCCACTGTTGAGAAGAAGATTGTACAGTAGACATACTTCATAGTACGTCCATGGTGAAGGTCACAAAATTATCATGCACTGCATCCAGTATACAAGTGTTTTCTAGAAGTTCAGAGGCATAAATCAATCTATGAATACTGAAAATATAAGGAATATCAAATACAAATTTAGACCCTGCACAGTGCTTGGTGGTTAGCACTGATGCCTTGTAGCTAGAAGATCCATGGTTTGCCTGCCTCCATCCATATCAGACTCCAACATGAAGCACCTTGTTCAGAACAGGTGCATCCTTCACTAGTCATGGCAGCAAATGTCTCTGGAGCATTTTGAGGCTGGGGGCCGTTATACTAACGGGAGTCACGTCGATAAAACGCTGCATGACTGTTATTATGTGAGCATCAGGTTGAGAGGGAGCACTGAGGCAGGACAACAGGTCACCAGATATTCACCCTCCTCCATAATCACCTCTATTTGGAGGGGTTAAAAGAAGGGCCCATAAAACATGACCTTTTCCGAGGCTCTAATCGCTCTCCTCAGGGGCCAGGCGGCTTCCATTCCCAACATGACAGTTTTACAAGTCCCTTCTGACACCATCGCCTGTGTTCAGGGACACTAAACAGGCATAACTACAGACCAGCACAACCGGGGGAGGATCGGAGGGAGGAGGGTGAAGGGTGAGGGGAGGATGTCCTGGCACACGGTCAAAGTCATTCTCAAGAACATCAAGAAGGACAGATGGAACAAGACGTCGATTAGCATCAACCCTGTGCGTCAGTTGGCTTTGATCTCGCCATTAAATAAACATCCATTAGGAGAGACCACGTGCACCAACATCCAACAGCCGCACGTAGACTAGAAGTTGTGTCATCTGCCAGTAGCAAGGATCTACTACTAGTCTTGTATTTCTGTGCCTTTAGTGTATTTTAATGTCAGCTGAACACTTGATGTCTAAGATCTTTTCAAAATGAAGTCATAGTGTTTTTCAGTAGTGTTAAATGTTTTATCCAATATTTCTCACTTTCCTCACATTGTATTTAAATATACAGGCAAGACTAAGATATGTGTAAAAATTCTCAATCTCTGCCTCTTATTGTCTAATTGGAAGAGCAGTCTTTGTGTGTATGACTTTTTAATTAGATTTTTTTAAAGCAAACTATTAGTTGAGCAGATATGTGTTCATGACATTTTCAAAATTGTAAACCTTTAAACCAGAATTGATCCTATTTCAACTCCTGGTGTGCCACTTTTGCTGAAATTTCACTTGGTTGAGACGTTATTTATATGCTTAATACATTGGACTTGCTGAGCGTCATTAGTTATGCTCTCGTTTGTTTATTTTTTTTGGTTTGTTTTGGGGGTTTTTTCTGCACAATATTGTGTAAGTTTACCTTTCATTATCTTACGTCTCTGTGATGTGTCTCTTTTGAGTAACAAGCATTTTATTATAATATTAAGTATTGTCTTCATATAGTCACTGTCAAATGTTGTGAGTTGCTAATGCTAATATTAGCAAGTCAAAATGCTAAAGAAAGCTAACTAACTAGCTATCAACTGAGGTTCTGTTATATAGCTTTACTAAATTATGCAATTATGTAATAATTACTCAGAGAGTTAGAGTTATGTGACAATCAGCATTGGTCTGTCTGTCTGTCTGTCTGTCTGTCTGTCTGTCTGTTAGCAACATTACTCAAAAACAGACAAACGGGTTTGGATGAAATTTTCAGGGAAGGTCAGAAATGACACAAGGACCAAGTGATTAGATTTTGGCAGTGATGCAGCTTATAGTCTGGATCCACGGATTTGTTAAAGATTTCTGTATCATTACCGAGATAGCGGCACGGCGTCACTGTAACTATGACAACAAGTGAACACTACGTCAGCTGCCTGCTGACGATCACATGATTGTGATTCTACTACAAATCAAGAGTTGCGGACTTATCGTGACTTAGCCTTGGAAATGATACCAGGAACACTTGATTAAATTGTGGGGGTGTTTCTGAGTTGCATCAATTCCCACCATCTGCTACATATTTAAGTTACGTCATTCAGTATCCATACATAACGTACACATGCATAACATACACCTGCTCAGCACAAGGTCATTTTGTTTGTGGGTACATCTATAATAAATGTCCACATTCTATGTTGCTGTGATTTCTGATCATCAATAACTAATAAACAAATGCTGCATTCCTACAAAAATATGCTGCATTTCTGATAGTGCCATATGTGGGAATGAACAGCCTTGGTGGAGTACTGCACTCTCTGAGTGCTTTTCTTGTTCTAAATGTAGACATTTTTTGCACTTTTTAAAAAACGTGATCATTCTGAAACATTGCAAGGGCGAATAAATATTCACCAAAGCTGATTACCAAAGCCTCTGAAGACGGACAGTTGAGAGAACAAAAAACAACATTGCATTGACACCTTTAAGCAGGTTAAAGAGATGCATGAAGAAGCTACACTGTTTGGCAGCTTGGTTTAGCTAAAAACAACAATGAATTCATTAATTAGGTGTAGTTGTTAGTTTAAGTATATTCATATTAGATATATCATAAGACACTGAATTTAGGTGGAAAGCAATTTCACAGATCAGCACTCATTGTCAGACAATTTCTTGGGTTTGAGTGTAAGAATCGGAGGAGCAAAAGTTGGATCTTCATGTCTGTAAATACAGCGACAGTTTAGTGTGCACCAATTGATGTGAAAACAAAAACCAAAAGGTGTTTGGCTCTCAGTGTGTTGGCTGAGCTATGACGTCTTAAGACAGCTGTTGGGTAAACAGCTTTACCCAACAACTGCTGAGTCTGTGGGCAACTGGGGAGTTCTTGTTCCTACTTTACATGTCACCACATATAAACAACTCCATAAAAGCCCTGTGTCTTAGAATTCAATAAATAAGACTGTAAGAATGTCTCTAATTTGTCTGTTAGGTGTGATATGTTCAACATCTGAAATAAAGGTTGAAGTGGATATTTTTAGATTGAAAGCATTTAGTGTTTCCTGCAGTTTTATTCTCGTCAGTGTGGAAACACCTCCGAGACAGCATTTTGACTATAACAGGACGCTAAAACTGAGTCATACTGTGAGAGCTGGTAAGGCACAGATGATGACTCACCCACATACTCACTGTGAGGGAAACTCTGGGATACATTTCACCTTTCAACAAAGCAATATCCCAGATATTTCTTTTTTTTTAAAGGGAAGAAAGTATTACCGTCATTGCATGTGTTGTTTGTGTCTGGTTCAATTTGAATTTGGGAAAAATAGCCATTAGATATGATCAGTGGACAACAGTGACTGCTCCATATCCAGTATTTATCTAAGCAGGATAAGGGATTAATGCGTCTTACTGCCCCCCGAGTCTTTCTCTCAGCATTCTGCATCTTTTCCATCTTTCTGCTCTCCACACTAATCCGTACAAATGGAGCTGAACTGAAGGTATTCATACTGAAACACTTGGCTGCATGCATGAAAAAAGGCATATGTAGTTGTGCCCAGAATAAAGAAAATCTCTGCATCAAGTGAATGTGACCGTCTCCGACTTTTTGCAAAGAATGTGACATACTGCCATCAGAGAGGGTGTTTTCAGCTTCTTGTAGACAATCCCTAACATAGACGGCTAAAACAGCCTCAAGCAGAGATGAGCAGGAATCTGCAGAGGCCTGGTAAGGTCACATTTTAATGTATTTCTTCAAATATTCAGACTTTATATATATTCAAACTTGTAATTTTTCACCCTAGTGAAAGTGATGTGGCCAAAGTGTATTTATCAAACTTTACATAAGAGCTTGTATGTCATGACACACAAACCAACCAACAGCAACACACTGATATCCTTACAACTAAACACTACAGTGAGTTTCTTGCATGTATTCTCCATCCATCATGTCCTATTGGGATACCAGCTCAGTGTTTGTTATGCCAGCAGCACTTTGCTGTTAAGGGGTCTAACAGCTTATGAACATCTCATCGTCCTGTCTAGCAGCCTCTTGTAAATAATGCAACATACACCCATCAGCCACAACATTAAACCACTGACAGGTGAAGTGAATAACATCGATCATCTTGTTATAATGCAACGTTCTGCTGGGAAACCTTGAGTCCTGACATTCATGTAGATGTTTGACATGTGCCACCACCTAAACATTGCAGGTCAAGCAACTCCCCACCCTCCATGGCAACAGCAGTCCTTGATGCCAGTTTCCACCCTCAGCAGGACAATGCAAAAACTGCTCTGGAGTGGCCCAGGGAACATGACAGAGTGATGCTGTTCACCCAGGTTCCACACTTCATCCATCCATCCATGATCTGTACACTGTTTAATCCTCAATAGTGTCACGCACCGGCTGGAGTCTATCCCAGCTGACTTAGGGCGAAGGCAGGGGATACTCTGGACAGGGTACATACGCATTCACACCTACAGACAATTTAGAGTTGCCAATTAAACTGAGCATATTTTTGGACTGTGGGAGGAAGCTGGAGTACCTGGAGAAAACCCATGAATGCACAGGGAGAACATACAAACTCCATGCAGAAAGATCCCGGGAAGGCCGGGATGCAAGCCAGGGATCTTCTAGCTGCAAGGTGAAAGTGCTAACCACCAAGTCACTGTGTGGAGTCCAGTTCTACACTCCCCAGATGCAAATCTTATTGATCCTGCTCTTGCCCCTGCCTTTCTTTCTCCTTCCTCTTTTCTTCCTTTCCCCCTCTTCCTGTCTTTGTCATCTGTCTCTTTTGTATTTTTCTCACTCATCCTATTGTCTCTCTCTCCTTGTCTTGTCCCTCTGGCTCCCTCTGTTTGTCTGTTGGTCTCTGCATCTGTCTGTCTCCCTTGTCTCACTCACCTGCCTGCACCTTGCTGATTGCAGTAATGCACATCAGCTGCAGTAATTACTTCACTCTTTTCATCTGTTCTCTACTTCACCTCCTGCTATTTAAGCCCTGTGCTTTCATTCACTCCCTGCCAGATCATCGACCCACATACCTTCAAAGACTCACTCCCTGTCATGGACTCACTGCTCTCTTTTGGACTCTACTTCCCCACTCTTGGACTCAGTTTTTCTCCCTGGATTTCCCCCACCTGGACTCTGTTCTTCTCAGGATTTCCATTTGCCTTGTTTCTAGTCTCCAGGCTGCCATAGCCCCAGCTGGACTCTTGTCTCCCCCATTCCTGGATAACTGCTGGTCCCCTCTGTCTTCAGCTCTCTGTCTGCCTGTCTTGTTTCCCCTCCAACTTCCAGATTCCCCGTGTCTGCCTACCTTTGCCCCATTAGTCCTGTCCCACACTTGTTTTGTAAGTACTTCATTTGTTGCATAGTTTAGTTTATCCTGGTTTGGTTTTTGTACTTTAGCAGTAGGTTTTTGTAGGTTTTATAATGTAGTTTATTCTAGAATTAGATTTGGTTTAGTTTATCTCCTAGTTGTTTTCTCTTTTCTGCATTGGTTTAGTTTTTTGTTTGGGCTAAATAAAAACCTGTTTCTGTTGCCACCAGTCTGCCATATCTGTGCCTGCACCTGGGTTCTCTAACTGCCCCCGTAACACATCTGTGGGATGTACCAGGATCAGCCTGATCTAGGTAGGTCCCACCCTGCAACCCACAGGACCCACAGAATTCACTGCCACCATTCCAGTGCCACAGGACATCCTCAGAGGTCCTGAGTCCATGAACCACTGGGTCAGAGAAGTTTTAGCAGCTTAAAGAGGACCAACACAATATTAGGCAGGTGGTCGTAATGTTATGCCTGATCGGTGTATATAGATATCTTTAAATAAACTTCTCAGTCCTTCTCTGTTCTGCAGCATCCTTGAAGTCGAATGTCTAGATGTTGTTTGAATCACTGATACTAAATCATGTCGGATGCTTGTTTGCATAAGAGCATCTGCCAAGTGTTGCTAAAGTAAATGTAGGTTATATGGACTGTCAAAGTGTAGTGTTTGTGCTTGTGTCTGCCTGACGGTTGCTGCGAGCGTTGCCGTGACGTTAGTGTCATCATGTGATGGCGAGTGTGGAGAGCCAGAGCTGCACAGATGGTGTCAAGGCAGGGCTCCTCCAGTGTCACGGCCCTCCTGCCGTCTGCGCTCACAGACAGGGAGCAAGAGATCAAAAGGCAGACGCTTCACATGATGGAGACCACGAATGAACTCGCAAACACACGTTCGCATTCTGAGGATGATCTTTGTAAACAAGGTCAGCAGCGTCGAATCAGTCGCAGGAAAGATTCTGTCCTCTGAGCCGAAACTGTAGTGGCAAAAGCCCAAGAATCAAGCAGCTAATGAGGGCTTTTCAGATTAACTTACACAAAGCTATTTTCAGAATTCAGTAAATGTCAGTCAAAATCAATGCAAGGTCAAAGAAAGCACGCTATTTTACATTTGGTGGAATTCTGTAGCTCACCCTTCAGACTTTAGAGGATTTCGCTTTCCCTCCTGTATGAGCTGCAAAGTGATGACGAGCATTAACCAGGAGCTTACTGCAGCTGAAATCACTTCTTGTTACTCCTTAAAAAATAGAGCCTGCTTTGATATTTAAATTGCTGCGCATTACAGGAGCAACGCTGCCAATTTGCTACAATTTAATAAGGAGAACGAATCTCACTAACTTGATTTTACCTCCCAGAAATCTACACAATTTCCTATTAGCTGCTTTTGCATCATGGCATGTAATGCAAGTCTACCTCTAAATTGTATTTTATAGAATTATTGTATGTGTGTTATTAAAATGCAACCTGCCACCATTTTGTGAAAGTTGCACACTCTGCTGTTGTGGCTAAAATCCATGTAACAATTTTATTTTTGTTGCATCATATTTGGTAAATCTGCAGGTTGGAATTTTAAGAGCAAGTTCACTCACGTAAGTGTCACTCAGTCATAGTTCTGAAACTGATAGTTGCTGTCTAATTTACTGTTTTGATTATGGAAAAGTCTTTTTTTTTTTAACAAAGTCTTTCAAATGTCACTCTGGCATGCAAATGTGGACACAATGTCTCTTACCTTGACTGCTCAGGGTTGTTCATTTTGGCCTCACACCTATGGAGCTGGTTCTGACAGAATTTGAGAAGTTATTTTCTGGTGGAACTTTTAAAGGGGGTGCGATTTGTTAGGTGGTAAAGGAACAGTCTGTTCTTGATGCTGATGTACTGTAAGCAGGAAAATGAGCTGCAAATGACTCTAGAGTGGTTCGATCCCCGTCCCCTCCACAAGCCTGAACCACGACACTCCCAATGGCAGACTATCACCTTGCATGTTAGCTTGAGTCTGAATGGGTGAAAACACTTTGTAGCACCTAGCTGAGGTTAAAGGAAGCTATATAAGTGTGGACCATTTGCCATATGGAGTAAAAGGACACATGATAAGAGCTTCAGAAGTGGATTGTGCAGTGGAAGTACATTGCAGACCGGCATGATAATACTTTCTGCACACTGCAATCATAGTTCAGGAATGGTTTGAGGAACACAAGGTGTTGATTTGGCCTTCAAATTCCCCAGATCTGTCTGCTGAAGTATCTGTGGGATGTTCTGGGAAATCAGGCAGATCCATGGAAGCCTTACTTTTGCAACTTCCAAGGCTTAAAGGGTCTGCTGCTGTCATCTTAGTGTCTGATATAACAATCCCAAGCTGATCTCTACATACATCTTGACATATACGCCTTAAGCCATCTTCTCCATGAATGTGCAAATTCCATCTATGGATCATGACCATGACAGGGTTGCAAGCTTCATACAAAACTAATAACTGAACCTAATCTAAAGTCATTACTTCCAATTTGTGAAACATACTATATCATTGGAGGTATCAGTGATTACTGATAATGCATTGGAGAGAAATCAGAATGTGCATCACCCACCACAAAAACAACACAAACATGAGTCATCAGAAATGTGTCTGACTGAGACTAAGACTACAGTAACCTTGACTGGATCACAGATACAAACGTATTCATAAATGATCAAATACAATTTTTTTGTTGTTATTGTGATTATACATCATTAAAACAAACTGCATTTAAAGAAGATGTCGCTTAAAATCCACATTAAATGAGAAAAAAGGGATAGTGAGAGCTCGAGGTGAGCGATCCAACCAGGGACTGAGAGGTGAATGACAGAAGACGAAGATGAAGCTCCTTCTCCTCTTATTAAGATTTGTCAGGTTTTGGAAAGCCACTTATACCCACCACAAGTGTGTGTGTGTGTGTGTGTGTGTGTGTGTGTGTGTGTGTGTGTGTGTGTGTGTGTGTGTGTGTGTGTGTGTGTGTGTGTGTGTGTGTGTGTGTGCGCCTGTGAAAGAGACCCTCTCCACAACTCCACTAGCCTCCTCCAGCACGCTGCTTAAGTGACTTCTAATGGGGAAAGAGTCATGGTTCGAGGCAGAGCTTGGCAGAGAATGAATAGCATAATTGCTTGTGTCTGAGGAGGGCGGGAATACGAGGGTGCTACAGAGGAGAGGGTTATATTTACATGCTGGGTTGTGAGCGTGAGCAGACACACCACGGCATTTAAATCTGACACTGTAGCCGGCAGTAAACCTGCAGATCTCACGCAGCGGCTGATTGTTTTTACTCCTATAAATGCTTGCTGCATAAATAGTGGAATGATATTGCGCTGAATGGCTCACGCTTTGCATGTAGAGCCAACAGAGTGGAATGAAGGAGAACATGTGGAGCGCCATATTGTGGATTTCAAGCTAATGTTCTCAGCGAATGAGTGAGTGGCTAATGGTTTAGCCTGTGTTTGTGTATTAGCGTTTTGTGTGAATTCCTGAGCCGAGCATTCACTGTTCAAGAGAAATAAAATAAATACCTGCCAATCTCTGAAAAAGACAGGGTCATATTTTCCACTCTTGTCAAGGTGTTTTCAGGTTCATCAAAGACTCTTCTAACTTTCTGGATAAGTAAAAATTTCATTTACTGTGGAAAGAATGAAATATTGCAAAATAACACTTTTTCTTTGGATTGGAAGAAAGGTTAAAGATCTTTTTAATCTCATAGCTGAGTGAATTTTCTTTCATAAATATGGCTATGCAGGCTTTTAATTTAGTGGGAGGCCGAAATCTGTTGAAGAGTTGGGCATCACTAGCTGGTTCCAACTTAGGACCTGATCTGATTGTAAAAGAATATTAAAAAAAGTTTCATATCGATTCTGCCAATTGGTTCTTAAACCAACCAGTTAATAACAGTGTAGTGAGCTCCTCCTGTATATACCACTATCTGTCTCAAGATTCAAGACCTTTATTTATCACAAATACAATTATGCATAATGTGTGTGTGTTAGTTGGCGAGCACAGTGGATGAACACGTCGTCACGCAATGCTTTGTGTACATCCGCCGGTTGTATGTCACCTGGATTGTGCTACATTTGCTAACTTTTTGTCCTTCATTATGACTCCCAAGCATAAGATTTTTCTGATGGAGTTCCGACTTATGGCAAAAATCCCGCTGCATATGTTGCACCCCTGAAATGAACGGCCAGACTCAGGTTCATCTTCGTTTTGGGCAACTTTTATTAACAACCCTCGGTTCAGTAACTTCAAGCATTTCTTTTGTTTTTCTGCTACTACAACACACTGTCGGGACTTGCTTTCCCACAAGTCATTGCGTGTCTCTTTCTTAAAGGTACAGGACTATGTAATAACACTGCAGGTACACATTCACAATCAATGTTATTGTACATATCAGCATTAAATGTTTTTTAACCTTTGCAAACAATTATGAATTATGTTTTTAACTTGTCTTGAATCATGAATTATATCTTAATACCATGTGTTTTTAACTTTTTAGCAGGTGTATTTAAATTTTAATTAGAGGATAATTCCAAGGCGCAACACCCTCCCCCACTAAAAAAAATAAAATGTTGCCAAAACATTTTGTAAGTTTATATGAACAAACATGCAAAAGTGCTTGTGTCTTATCCTTATCTTCTAACATTGAACATTCTAGTCAATCAAACATTTCTTTCTTTCCAAAAATACCTACACACCAGTGACTACAAATGCATGAATACAGGACAAATTGTTCACAACTTGCATTCCCGTTGCTATGTATAGACTTAAATCATTGGTACATTGGTAGGCCTCCCAAAGTCCATTAAGTCACATATGGCTGTATCTACCATTCCACTTAGCTTAATGTCTTTGACATTATATCATGCTTGATATGTAGTACTCCCATTCACAGACTACTTTTGTGTTATCTAGAATCACACACTTCTTTCTGTAAATATACTAAACCAAAACTCATACGTGTAGTATTTTCTCTTAAGTCACAAGAAATATTTCTGAAAAATGACTTATTTGTTTGATAGCACTTATAACACAATTGAATAATTAACTCTTTCGTTTAACTTTCTTTAAACAAGAAACAGCTTAATCAAAACCATACTTCTATTTCTTAAATGAAGTAACACTAGGTTTTCCTGTCATTGTTTGTGTAGTTTTGCTTTGGTTTCAGTCAAACTTGCAACTTGGGTTGTCAAGTTCTGTATTGCCTCACAAATAACCTTGTTATTCTCCTCAAGTTTCTCCACAATAGGATTTGCTTTGGGTGTTTGGTTTTTATTTTTCTTTTAAGCAACATTTTCACTTTTGTCATCATCATCTTGCACTGAAGCTACTTTGACAGTCTTTTGCTTGGTGAAGGATGAAAGCTTGTTCCTTCTTTCCAGTTCAACGCTGTAGGCGGTGCTCATCTTCTCCAGTAGCACCTCGTCCTCGACAGAAGCATCCTGTAAATAAGGCTTGACATCCACTCTTACAGCATCATCTTGTAAACCAGTCAGAATAGTTTGCAGAAACTGTGTTTGCACAAGCTCAGGATTGTATTTCAGTCCTACTTTGGCTCTTTCTGATGCAAACAACACTTTTTGTCTGAGATCCATGGCACGTATAAGAAACTGAACAGGTGTTTCTTTAGGCTCTTGTACTGCTCGAGTTAAGGCATGATAGAGTTCTGTTGAATCCTTCTCTATAAAATGTGTCCTAAGCACTTGCCTTAAAGAGTTTAAAGTTAGCTCTGTTCTGCTTTCTAAATAACTCTTTAGTTTGACATCAGGTGCAATGGCTTGGATCACTGCCTCAACTATTTCTCCTTCATCATAACCTTTTTTTAGTCCACGTTCAATTTGTCTTTCAAGGCATGTGAAGTTTAACTTGTCCTTTTGTCCAACTTCTCCTATTTGTCCAATAATTCGAAAATCTTTTCTGTATACTGGATGCATACTTGGCTGTTCTCTCAGTTGTAATGACTCTCTTTGTGACGTTATGCTGTTATTTGACCTTTGTGGTGATAAACCTGCAGTACCGCTTTGATCCGGTAGAGGCATCACAGGTTGATCCTGTTGTTCCACTTGCTCCGGCGTGGCAGCAACACTCACGTTTTCAACAGTGGCTGGTGTTTGCAGAATATTAATAAAGTCATTTGTAGCCAAAAGAATGGATAAACCACTGTCCTCCAATGTTGTAACATCACTACTTTCCAGATAAATGAGTATATGCCTTCTCATTAATCGACATGATAGCTTTGTTTCATCACTCAGCTCTAGCTTAAGCTCTTCACTTAGCTTATTCAACTCAGCCAGTGGTAAAGTTAAAAGCTTCTTTTCAATGTCGTCGAAAAGCGTTTCCCACTCACTGTCCATGTTGTTTAGTCTTTAGGTTGTTCACAGATAAGACAGGGTTAGTCCGTTGCTTTTATTTTGCATCCAAGTCCTCGTTGATACACACCAGGCTGGCTGTAGTTGGTCATCATGGCGGACTGGAAAAGCCGTCTTCTCACTCTGCTTCGCGGGTGAAGAAAAAACAGTCTTCTCCGGCAAAACTTGGCAGAAAAACTTACTTGGACCGGGCGGAAACACCAAAATTTATGTTGCACCCCTGAAATGAACGGCCAGACTCAGGTTCATCTTCGTTTTGGGCAACTTTTATTAACAACCCTCGGTTCAGTAACTTCAAGCATTTCTTTTGTTTTTCTGCTACTACAACACACTGTCGGGACTTGCTTTCCCACAAGTCATTGCGTGTCTCTTTCTTAAAGGTACAGGACTATGTAATAACACTGCAGGTACACATTCACAATCAATGTTATTGTACATATCAGCATTAAATGTTTTTTAACCTTTGCAAACAATTATGAATTATGTTTTTAACTTGTCTTGAATCATGAATTATATCTTAATACCATGTGTTTTTAACTTTTTAGCAGGTGTATTTAAATTTTAATTAGAGGATAATTCCAAGGCGCAACACATACATACATACACTACTGTTTAAAAGTTTGGGGTCACTTAGAAATGTCCTTATTTTTGAAAGAAAAGCAGTTTATTTCATTGAAGATAACATTAAATGAATGATAAATCCAGTCTAGACATTGTTAATGTGTTAAATGACTATTGTAGCTGGAAACAGCTGATTTTTAATGGAATATCTCCATAGAGGTACAGAGGAACATTTCCAGCAACCATCACTCCTGTGTTCTAATGCTACATTGTGTTAGCTAATGGTGTTGAAAGGCTCATTGATGATTAGAAAACCCTTGTGCAGTTATGTTAGCACATGAATAGAAGTGGGAGTTTTCATGGAAAACATGAAATTGTCTAAGTGATCCCAAACTTTTGAACGGTAGTGTATCTATACTGCCTGCACCATTAGTCATGTGAGCTGAAACCCTGCATGTCTTTTCATCTACTGATACTTTTCTCTTAATAAATCATGAGTCATTTTTCTCAGTTAATCTACTCAGTTGTTGCTGAGTTGCTTGATTATCAGGGTTAACAGCACAAATAATGTGTTCGCCTTCTGACATTCACCTTAATTTAGCAAACACTGCTACAAGACATTTTACAAGGACTAGACTGTACTCTGCCATAGTTACAGTAAAGCAGTCAGAGTAAACATTAAACTAGAAAGCAGATGAGAATGCAGGAGGACGCTGTGGTCACATCACATGAACAACGGCCTGGTACTTCTCTTCTGTGACAGCGAACACAACACGCAGACTTTCAGTCACTACTCTGCTCATCAAGTCACATTACAGCTGAATAAAGCAACTTTACTGCTGTTATAGCAACACTGTTCTGCAACATGCTGCTTCTTCTCACACACCAGGAGATAATGGCTTCAAAACAGACCCACTAGTCTGAGTCACCACCTTCCTGAAAGCAGTAAGGAGTGTGCAATAGACTGTAGCTGTGTAACCTCACTGGTTAAAACATAGTAACTATAATTATTAAATATATGTTTACCTTGACAGAGGAAGTACCGAAAGTCTCAATTAAGTGAAAGCACTACTACACTGTAAAAGCCCTGCATTGATGTGTTACTTAAAGTTAATGTATGTAAGAAAAATGTATTTAATATAGAAAAATGTCCCGATGATTGTTCTATTATAAAATGTTATATCATTAGATTACTCCACCAAGGAATATGGCAGAGTTAGGTGACAATCGGCGTACATCTGTCTGTCTGTCTGTCTGTCTGTCTGTCTGTCTGTCTGTCTGTCTGTCTGTCTGTCTGTCTGTCTGTCTGTCTGTCTGTCTGTTTGCAACATTATTCAAAAATGGACTACTGAATTTTGATGAAATTTTCAGGGAAGGTCAGAAATGACACAAGGACCAAGTGATTAGATTTTGGCAGTGATGCAGCTTATAGTCTGGATTTGTTAATGATTTCTGTATCATTGTGAGGTAGCAGCACGGCATCACTGTAACCATGACAACAACTGAACACTACGTCAGCTACCTGCTGACGATCACATGATTGCGATCCTACTACAAATCGACTGCTGTGGACCACAAATTTTTAAAGATTTCATCCAGGGGAAATCGTACAACATCTGAGCAGCCTTGGAGGAGTACTGCGTTCTCTGACTGCCTTCTAGTTACTCATGCATTAATGTAAAAATAGGCTTTCACTGCTGTAGGAGGCCTACCCACCTGAACCCTAAAGAATCTCAATCAAAAATGGTTAGAATACAAAAGGAAGCCAATTGTTTACATGATCATTTGCTATTGCTGAACCCACACTAAAGAAAGAGAGACAGCTGGACCCTGATCCTCTCTGTATCCAGCATGTTAGATCCTTTACATTGAGGATTTGTCTATGTGAGCAGACAGCTTCTTTACTTACAGAGAGGCTAAAACCTGTACATTTTCTCAAAAGCTGAAGGTTACAAAGAGACAGACGTGTTAAATGACATGATACACAACCGACACTATATAAGGAAATACATCTTGTGTCAATGTTCACAGGCTGATGTTCTCAACTCAGAAGCAGAGAATAGATGCACAACATATTATTGTACTTTACACTTGCTTGCACAAAGTGGAGAAAACTTTCTAGAGACTTTGCACAGTGTTGCTTTGAGCCCAGGTCATGTCAGATTAGTGCCAGAGCTCTGACTATGTGAACTCTGTGACCTGCAGCAGTCTGATAAACACAGCATGTTAACTTTCATTTCTGAGCAGTAGCTGTCTAAATATTGCAGCGTCCTTGAGTCTAGTCTCAGTGACTGACACTTGAGAAAGGCTTAGTCTAGCAAGAGCTCCTGCTTTTTGCTACCACAAGCTCTAAGTGTAATCCTCCCAAAGTCAAGCTGTTTACCTCAACATCAGACCCAATTCAGCATCTGGGTGAACGCGATATCTGAGGTCATTTAGATAAAACTCACAGTGACTTAGCTCTTTTTCTTTTCAGCTCAGCTCTCCTTCCTGCTATCTCCTCCCTTCTCGTGTCCTTCTCAGGGCTCATAAAATAGCCAGGAGACTGCAGGTATTTTCGGGTGGTGCTTTAGAAAACTAACCCTGCTCTGAGTTGACTTTGTTCATGAAATATGTTCCAAATAAAGGCAGCACCTCTGGCTGATGGATCACCACGGCAACAAGAGAGATTTTCATCTGAGAAAACATGGCTTTTTGCAATGAAGTTCAAATTTAGGGTCATTTTTCAGACACACTTTGGCTAATATTGATAATTTAATGACACAATTCTAATAGTTTTTCTGCTTGCTATGCTGAATGTTAAAAATAATAAGCATAATTATTATCATCTGTATCGTCTCAAATCCACTAATTTGTGACTGAAATATTCTGCCACTATCTAATTTCATCCCGTTTTGCTGCTGCCATTGCTGCTAAAAAGTGATATAAATAAGAATCCTATTTCCCATAAACTTCAATGACTTCTGCTTCTCAGAAATAGAAGTCATTGAGGTGTCAGATGATAAATCCGAATGTCCATTCCCCAGTCGACTAATGCACTCCGAGACTTCAAACTTCACTCATTTTTATGGATATCAGAGCAAGTTCTTGCCCCATGTGACAGTGTTTTCTCTAAAAGGCTCTTACTGCTATTAATGCCATTCATTATGTATCAGGGTCTGGTGCTTTACCTTATATAAGACATAGCAGTAGATATGCACTATGAAATCTTTCCGTTCCATTGACATTAATACTAATATTAACATTAAACCCTTCACTTCACTGGTTGGATGAAAACTGAAAAAATCTTTGCCTTCCTAAATTATAAGGTAGTGAAGCTTCATCAGTAACTTGCACATAAAATAGATGTCATCAGATGAATACTGTACATCTGGACTATAGCCAAGACTGCAGCTTGTTCTGCTTTCATTTTGAATTTTAGTAGTCCATCCATCCATCCATCCATCCATCCATCCATCCATTATCTATATACCACTTAATCCTCATTAGGGTTGTAGGGAGCTGGAGTCTATCCCAGCTAGTACCAGTCAAAAGTTTAGACACGCCTTCTCATTCAATGTTTTTTATTTATTTTAATTATTGTCTGCATTGTAGATTAATACTGAAGATTTTCCTGAGTTGAGTGGTTCTTGCCATACTATGGATGACAACAGTAGGGCTAGCCACTATTTACCAACCCAACCTCTGCACAACACAACTGATGGTCTCAAACACATCAAGACGGCAAGTAATTCCACAAGTTGACTCTTGACAAGGCACAACTGTTAATTCAAAACCATTCCAAGAGACGACCTTATGAAGCTGATTGAGAGGCCAACAGTGTGCAAAGCTGTTGTCAAAGCAAAAAGGGGCAACTTTAAATAATCTAAAATATAAAACATATTCTGGTTTTTGGTTACTACATAATTTAATGTGTGATTTTTCAGAAAGTATGGATGATGGACTGGGAAAATTTTGGTTGCTGCTTTCTGCCTGTTCTTCAGCTTTAAGTTTAAGTCAGTTTTACTGGTCAGAAGTGAGGAAAAAAAACTACTTTGCTTGACTTTTGTGTTACTAATGGTTCTCTTGGATAACGCTGGCTGAAAATAAGAATCTGACTATAAAGAACAATAATTTGAATTGCTCTACTGTTGATATTCCAGACATGCGCTACCATGAAAACTCACACTTGTATTCATGTAAAAAAAAAAAAAGGCCTCTTAAATATTATGTGAATACAATCCAAGTCTCCTACTAGAGGCAATAAACATTGAAAAGTCTGGAAAAATTTCTCAAGTGATGGCGGTATGTTGGCTTTGGCTTTGAGATGTAGACATACTTTAACAAAAACCTTGTAAAAAGTAGGCAGTTGAACTTGTAAAGATTTGATTCTTTCACTGATGGAGTCTAATAGAGGTCACTATCAAGCTGCACCGTTGGGATTTTTTTAACCTTAAACCAGACTAAAAGTCAAAGTATCTCTGTCTCCACTGTTTTGATTTAGAACAGTATTTTTCAAGTCTCTCTTGTTCATGTTTCCCAACTCCAAGTGCAACACTAACTAATAACTGGAGAGTGAGATGAAAGGTAAAGTTAAGTCATTAAAAGAACTTTGTGCATATAATAGCTTTTAAACTGTAGGTGCTCGTTTGCTTTGACGTCAAGAGCTAAGTTATAACCTTAAGTTATAAAGTTAAAGTTCAGGAGGATGGAGGAAGATGTTGATGATTGGTACTGTTTCTAAAACGACTTGTTTGTCATTGTCTGTCTCCTCCAAACACTGAAAATAAGAAGAAATGTTCATAATTGTGAAGTGTTTTTGTGTCACAGTGTTGTCAAACGTCTGTTTTGACTGAGAGAAGTCACCACTACTGTGAACAGGCGGTTCAGATTAATCTTAGGGTACAGATGCAATCTAAACACCCTGTGGAGTTTAAAGAAAAAACACTTCAAGTCTCATTTCAACTGATGCATCAGTATTTCCACTAAGTGCAGTGACATCATTAATGCTCTCAGTGGTGCTAATTGTTGTTCATAAATTTTTTTTCTTTCATAATGTATCTATGTGGAGACACAACAGTACATGTACATTTTCAGTCAGGAAGATTTTCTGTTTTAAAACTGCATCATGATGTGTTGTCACAAAGTCTCATTCTACTTTCTGTCTGCTCGCACTTCTCTGAATGGTGATTTACCACAATGAAGGTTCTCCTGCAGCTGTGCTCAGTGGAACGCCAGTCAAACTGAACTGAATTGAACTGTGAAACTAGGTGGTGGATTAAACAGTCATTTAGCTGAGACACGTGCTGCCTTACAACGCTCCTCTTCCCCTCTGACAGCAAGCAGCAGTGGTAATTTAAGATATATCACATGCCAGCAGGCATTAGTGGCTGGCACACATCTGCTCAGAGGAAGACTCACTCAGTGGAGTATCCTCCCTCTGCACAGCAGAGCCTGAGAGGGATGCAGTTGTCCTTGGATAACAGCAGGCCGACTGCCGACAGGCTGCATTTCTCGTGCTCGAACAGCGCTGAAGTCAAGCTCTTAAAATGGCTCCTCGGCTTGTGGGAGCAGATGCTTGGTTACCCTCTACGCTGAAATGATCGGATTCCCACAGAATTCAGGTTAACTGTCACAGAGTATTTGAGGAACAGGTGGGAGAGCTGAGGCTGGAAACGAGCTGCAGATGTGTGTGATAAGAAATGATTCACATTTTAAGCCTTTAGTTAACCTTCTTATCCGGAGTAACACCCAACTGGAACCACTGAAAGCTTCATTTTCTGCCTCATCTTATTCACATTATGGTCCCCAGCAGGCTGTGGAGGCTGAGGGTAGAGAGCTGCTCAGTATAGTGAGAAAAATAAGTAGGGAATAAATCTGCAACAAAAGGGCAGCACAGGGAGTTAATAAAGCAGATTTTCAATGAATAAAAAACAGAACAAACAACAAACTGCTTCTTGCATTCTACAGTGGATTTGCATCATCAGAGAGGCAGAACTATGCCAAGGCTGCTCAGTCGTATGATTTCTTTAAAACATTCATGGTCCGCAGCAGTCAATTTGTAGTAGGATCACAATCATGTGATCATCAGCAGGCAGCTGACGTAGTGTTCACTTGTTGTCATGGTTACAGTGACGTCATGTCGCTATCTCACAATGATACAGAAATCTTTAACAAATCCGTGGATCCAGACTATAAGCTGCATCACTGCCAAAATCTAATCACTTGGTCCTTGTGTCATTTCTGACCTTCCCTGAAAATTTCATGCATTCTGTCCATTTTTGAGTGATGTTGCAAACAGACAAACCAATGCGATCATCACATAACTCCACTGCGTTCCTTGGCGGACTAGTAAGACAAAATTAATTATAAGACTTTTCATGCAACCTATATGTTTTTGTCTGACTTTTATCATTTGTCTCACATTTTTGTCATTTTTTGTCTCATTTGTCATTTTGAGTTTTGCTTTATTAATTTTTTTTGTATTGTTTTTGTCAATTTGTTTCACGCTTTTGTCATTTTTTGTTGCGTTTGAGTCTAGACACACTGTGATCTGTAAGTTAATGTGTAAATGATAAACTCAGGCATAATGTTGAAATTGAATCAATTTTTCTTTTCAGTTTGTTCATAATGTTTTGCAAAAAAGACAGTTCATTAAATGTGAACATTTTCAGAATGTACTTTTTTGCACAAAAACAAAAGGAAATATTAGAATTATTGTTATTTATAGGTTATTATGTTATGATTTTACTGGTCTGGCCCACTTGAGATCACACTGGGCTGAAAGTGGCTCCTGAACTAAAATGAGTTTGACAACCCCTTGTCTAAGGAGACAAATGGACCCAAACTATGCCAGCAAAATGCTCTCACATGATATCAGAGCCACCAAGTTGATTCACCGATATTAAAACCTTCCACCAGGTGGGACGAAGTGACCTGCAGCAGCTTGGATCTCTCTACAGCACATGGTTAGACGTCACTGGCTTCGACACAGTCATTTGTACTGTAAATGACTTTCAGAGTGTTATCAGTAAACAGATTAATTTGGCAGTCATTTATAGACAGGGCCGGGGGTAATGTTCTCATCCCAGCTTGATTCCTGCAACGCTGAAGATTTGTGAGTCAATGACTAAATTACTGGTGTGGGAGTGAATCAGCTTTGTACTTTGACACATGTGCTGGGGAAAAAAAGCGCATCTCTCTACATCCCATCACTTTAAGTTGCAAAATATTTACAAGAGACCGAGGTACACTCGAAAGAGCAGTTTTCATAAATTGAAGTAATTCAGGCTACGTGTTTCTCCCACTCATGTTTTGAAATGAATGACTTTACTCACCACCCACTGAGGGTTTTCACCAGCAAAGGCTGATATTGAGGATGATTTTCATTTTACAGACTAATATGAGTCATATCTGTACATAAACACAACAAATGAGAGCTGTTTTAAAGCAGCGGTCTCCAACCTTTTTTGCACCACGGACCGGATTCAAGCAAGACAGTTTACTACGGACCGGTCATCACACATAGAACAAACAAGACCAGCACTCAGAGAGCACAGTACTCCACCAAAGCTGCTCAGTCCCATCATTTCTGACGGATAAAACCTTTAATAAAAAATGACCTTGTGCTGAGCACAGGTGTGTATTATGCATGTGTACGTTATGTATAGATACTGAATCACGTGACCTAAATATGTAGCAGGTGGCAGGAATTAATGTGACTCAGAAACACCCCCACAATTTAATCAGTTGTTCCTTGTATTATTTCTGATAGATAAGTCCTGATAAGTCCACAGTGGTGGATTTGTAGTAGGATCACAATCATATGATCGTCTGCAGGCAGCTGATGTAGTGTTCACTTGTTGTCATGGTTACAGTGATGCTGTGCTGCTATCTCGTAATGATACAGAAATCTATAACAAATCCATGGATCCAGACTATAAGCTGCATCACTGCCAAAATCTAATCACTTGGTCCTTGTGTCATTTCTGACCTTCCCTGAAAATTTAATATAAATCTGTTAGTCTATTTTTGAGTAATGTTGCTAAGAGACAGACAGACAAACGTACGCCGATCATCACATAACTCTGCTGCATTCTTTGAAGGAGTAATAATAATATATATTTTTTTTTTAAGAATTCTAGAAAAATAAAATTACTTGTTATTGCTAAATACTTACTTGACGGCTTCATTTAACATCAAGTGCAGGAAACAAGGACAGATGGAAGCGACAGGAAGACAATCTAGTCATTTTTCAAAATAAAACACCCTGCAGACTCCGCCAGAAATAAAATATAAAATAAATCGTTTTTTATTCTCTCTTTGCGGCCCGATACCAGATGACCCACTTCCCATTGCTGGTCCACCACTGCATTAAAGGACACGTTCACTATTTGGACAGTTCAGAGCTGATATGAATCTATTGAGAGACAGCAGATGGTTGAGCAGTTCGCCCACTATTTTGCTCATATGAACCCAAACATTTTACCCCAACATAAACTATACTTCATTTAAAGACCTTTGTGGCACTGTTTTATAGATTAGTATATTTTAGTGTGAGCTGCACAGTGGCTTAGTGGTTAGCACTGTTGCCTTGCAGCTAGAAGATCCTTGGTTTGCGTCCCAGCCTTCCTCCAATGAGAGCTGGGATAGACTCCAGCCCCCCGCAACCCTAATGAGGATTAAGCAGTGTATAGATAATGGATGGATGGACATTTTAATGCCATAGTCTTGGCCTTTTATGCAAGTGTGTTGCTACAGTAACTCCTGGTCTTAAGGAAGAAACAAGCTATTTTATACAACATATGAACTACTGCTAACCTAGAAATTTGAGTTATTTCAGTCCCAGGTGCAAAAAAAAAGAAGGAAAAATGTGGAAAAGACAACAACGTTCACAAGAACCAAACTCCTCACACTGAGCTGGGATTCACATGAAACTTGAGGTTCAACACTCTGGATAACGGAGGGTTAAAAGTTTCAGAGAGACTGGTCTGAGACTCATTCAGGCATTCCACTGGAACTCCACTAAAGGTCTGCAGATGTGCCCCAACTTTCACCCCTTAACGCTGATTAACGAGAATTCACATCATATCACTTTCATCCAGACTGCAGCCGAGATACTGTATCCATTCCCCTAATGCCGATTCAATACGCACCTCGGAACCTTTTGCAAGCACTGGTTCCTCATAGGACCAGTTGGAGTGGGACCTAATTATTATATATCTGTTATTATAGATCTATTCTATGTGCTACAGACAAATTAACAATCTCCACTTAATTTGGCATCAACTGGAAAGCAAAAACACAAATAATGTTTTTTTTAATCATATAATTGTAAATAAATTCAGGCATCAAGGGGTTTACAGTGTTAGTAAGTGGTGAATTTTTGTGACATTTATAGGCAGACAGGTGCAGAGTGCAGAGCCAGTGGTGAGCTGATGCATCTCTAGGACAGCTGCTCAACAACAACCAGAGGTGTTAAATTAACTCTGATGGGTGTAAAAAGGCAAACATTGTCATGGCGGCAATTGTAATGTTCTAAAACTGTTACAGTGGAATGGTGAGAACCTAAATGATCTAGAGACAGATACAAAAAACAGCAAAAATTAGATTCTCATTGGGAAAAAACCAACCGTTGATCTGCGTGTCTGAATATTGTTTTCCCAGCCCTGGTTAATCCAAATCTGTCCTTCCAGAGTACAATTTAAATGTGGCCTGTGAGAATGATGTCTAGTTAGGATTCATTCTCTCCTGAGGTGGGTCATTAATGCCAAACCTATGGCGATGAACTGATCAGGGGAGAGAAACGGGGTTCTTCAGGGAAAAAAAACCTTCCCTTCTATCAAGGGTAGGTGAACATTGAGTCATTTCCCTCCAGCGCTAGCTTGTCCTGTGGGAACATCAAGATTTTTTTTTCCCCTTGTGAAGACCCCTCGGGCGAAATGATCAAGAACAATTCACATTAAATGTCTAAATTGAAACTTGCTGATTTGCATTAATTGATATGGATTAGTGTCTTAAATTGGAAAAGTGTGAGGTTCTTCCATGAGAATTGAAAAGTGGCCACCAGGTATGAGCATAAAACCCCTGCTTACTGAAGACATAAAAAATTCCACATCCTGTCCATCCAGCTGCAAATTTCCCAAGCCTTATTCTCAATCAACTGACCAGAGCCACGCTCTGTCTTTTCTACAGGCATCATTTAGCCTGTCAGGAGCCTTGGAGAGTGGAGTCACACAAGTTTAGAAATCCAAACGTTAATTTGTTCTGAAAAGACACGCATGGGGAGCCGGTGCCTTTTGTAGGAGTAAGAAAGTGGGCGAAAGCCTCTTCGGCTGAATGGACTGGTTCTCATGTGGCAAAAATTTCAGTGGATTAAACTTTTGCCCCCATCATCTTCATAAAGTGCATGTTTGATTCTCTCTATAGGACTCCCCACCATGCACTATGAAGCTAATTTCTATGTCGAGTATGAAAGTGAAGTGGACACATTGAAATGGTGTTCAGTGAGGCTTCTCCATCAGCCTCCATGGATAAGAATGTGAGGCAAACGTTGAAAATGCCTCTGTGCCTTAAACAGCTTGGAAAGCTGTTGCAAGCACACAGCCAGGAGAGAGAGATGTCCTCAGACGGGGCCCTTTAACCTCTTCCTTCAGAGACGGGACTCTATCTTTGTACTGGCAAACCCCTCGTGGTCCTTACTGAAGAGCAAGCGCGCTCAGGCGTGAATATCCTTCGTCTGCGAGGCCGGTGAAGAGGAGATGGTTGCAGGAGCAGAGGGCTCCGCTGGGTCCCCAGGAGCCTGAATCCAGTAGAGAATTACTAATAGGATTGGTTCTGCCAGGTCTGTATCAGTGAACCAGAGAAGAACTGCACTGCGGGGTTGGGGTCGGCTCGCTTTCACTTCAGTCGATCCACAAAGCTGATTCAACACAACAAGAAATTAATCGTTTGCCTCCGCACCATTCTTAGTCATCTGATATGAATCTGGCACTGAAGCAAAAGTCTTCACCCGTGTTCATATTCAAACCATCTTTGACTTGTAGCAACCTTTAACTGAAATAACCATTTAGACCTTTTCAGCTTAAGGAACATTCAAAAGAACTTTTAAAAAAATACAGCTTTTTTGAATAAGACCTTTGAATAACTGTTGTAAAAATGTTCCTTCTCTCAGAGCTGCACAAACTCATAGTCATACAGAAACATGTCGCCCTCGTATTAAAACAAATCTGAGGTATATTCTTTAATCAATGTGTTCAGCACATACTGTCCTCAGTCTGTCGGTCCTGATCTTCCTAATGTGAAGATTCTGGACCACTAACGAGGTTAGGTCTCATGAAACTGTTGGAAGTTGTCAAAGGTGTTCCAACCAAACGCACAATTTAATCCTGAACCTTATGCTACCTGATGATAACCGTTTTATACAGTGTTTTTCAGAATTGATCTATAAAATAAATACACTCCCAGCAGACTGTACTGTATACTGCAGGAGAAAGCCTATCATGGTGTGAGGGGAGCTGGAAGTGGAGGATTGTTCAGCGGAGTATGAAGTCTACCCAACAATGTTCTCCCTTCAAACCAAACAAGCTGCTATTCCCACGAGTCAAACAGCAAAGCAGACTTAACTACAGAGGTCTGCAGTGTGTTAAAGGTACATCAGCAGAGACAACTGATGTTTACAGCATCTAAAGTGGAGAATATTTCCTCAGCAGCATGATTCATATAGAGATTGAAGCCTCAGCTATACATCTGAGTCCTTATTTACACTGTTGCAGTAGTATGCCTTCTCATCAAAGTCCCTCTTATTCTCAATGCTCTAAGCTCAAAAATATCCGTTCAACATCGTATGCAGATTTCTTCCTCAAGGAAAATACAACAGGAAACGTTTTCTCGAGCTCGACTTCATGCCTTACTATGTGTTTTTGTGCCAGAGGGCAGATGTAGAGCACCAACCCTTCGTATAGTTAACTTCTTTTCTCTCTCAGAGACAACCTCCTGGGAGGTTTCTGTTACTGACTGTAGTCGATATGAGGCTGGCAGAGGCAGCATTAACATATATCAGCAGCAGCAACAGCAGCCAGAGACCCCTGACAATAATGACAGCAGTTACATTAACTGTATTTACAATTACAGTTGCAGAGAAGAGAGGCGGCAGGCAGAGTCTAGCAGAGCACTTTGAATATTTCATGTTGGTTCTCTGTGAGCAAGACTCTCTTTGACGTGCAGTACAAAGGACAAGACATGAGTCTGGGGAGGAACAACTGAATACAGACCAGATAGGACTTATTACTGGAGTATTTGTTAGGATAACTGGCTATTTGAGAACTTTTAATGCTACAAAACACAAGGCATTAAAGCTAGAACATTTTAAGGTAACTGCATTTAATTGTTGACACATTTAACAATAATGCTGTCGAGTTATTTAAAAATGAGACACAGGAATCAGCAGTTTTGTTGTTGTGGGGTTGCTAACTTTACTCTGAAAAACAGATGACGTTTTCCAATGAGACCGATATCCAAGTAGAGATATGCAAACTTTTCAGACAGGTGCTTTCAAACAGCTATCACTGCATCACTCACAATGTTTCCTGAATGGACGGATCCAGGGCTCCTCAACAGTGTCTACTGCTGCACCCTGTCCTACCTTTAATCTGTGCTAGAAGCTGCTGCTTCACCTAATTTAATCCCACTGAGAAGCATTATAAAGCAGAACTTCCTAAAACACCCAGGCACCATTGTTGTTCCAGATACTTACTCAAACAGGAGAAAATAGTGACTGTCTTTGGGATTATTTTCAGCAGTGGATTAACCCTCCTGTTGTCCTCATTTATGGGAACCAAAAAATACCGTTTCCTTGTCTGAAAAAATCCAAAAAATCAGCAAAAAATGTCCCCAATTTTCTGAAAATTTGCAAAACCTTCAGGAAGAATATTCCAATAATTCCTTAAAAGTTTCCCTTAAAAGTTTTATTTTTTAAAAAAATTCCCCAAATTTGGCAAGAAAATTCTTTTTTAAATGAGTAAAAATCTTCCAGAAAAAATCTAAAAATATTTAAAGTGATTACATATATATCAGTAAAACTTCTAATATTTTCTTTCAGAACATTCACATAAAAATCGACCAAAATCCAGCGAAATTTGCTGGGTTTTGGTTGATTTTTTTGTGAATGTTCTTAAACATTTTTAACATTTCTTTTGTTCCCACCAAAAAATGTTCAAAGATTTCCCAAAAATGTTGAAAATGTGGACATCAGAAATTTCACTTTGAAAAAATACATATTTTTTCCACATTTTCAGACTTTAAACCTGGTCATTTTGACCCTCAGTACAACATGAGGGTTAAACTATATTAGTGATGTAGTGAGTATTTTAGGCAGAAGAATGGTGTGTGTGGAACTGAGTCAAATAAACTACTGTGTGTATATATGGTCAAAATGAGCAACAGTTTGGTTCATTGATGTGTTTTGAATCTTTTTGGAGCTCTACAACACACAGGAATTAGATATACCGGGCTCTGAATACACGCACAGTACTTGTTAGCTTGATCAAGTCATTGGGTTTGTTCAAGATGAACTGCACTTTGTCTGAAAAGCAGACAAGAGCTGGTGATAGCACCATGCGGCAGGTAGTAAGCAGCCTGCAGTCCATACATCAACTTACAGTTACACACATATTTACTGAAATGTTATCAGACCCCGCTTATACAGAACCTCCAGTAGTTTTAATTATGATAGGGCAGCTTGTTAAAATCCTACACAGGTTAATAGTTTGCTGCAAATTTGCTTTACAAATATTCAAAAATAAAACTGATCTATGCTTTATGAGTTATTCTTTATATGCTTTTTTATTGTCCAAATAGTCCTGCAGGACCAGACAATTCCCTAGCACTGATACGATGTAGAATGGTCTGACTGCATCTCATTATCAAAACAGCGCGGGTGTGCTTGTATTTCTTTAAACCAATAACAACGGGCTTGGGTGGAGTTCACAGCAGGATGCACCAACAGTGTTCATTCAAAACAGTGAGAAGGATATTGTTTTGGTAGAACATTTACATGCATGGAGGTGAGTGCTGTCAATACAGTGGAAGCAAAATATAGCTGGGTTGCTTTATTGTAAGATCCAAGTCTTTGGCAAAATGTGAAATTTCAGTTGGCAGATTGCTGCCTGGAGGTTCTCGTTTCCTGCAGTGAAGGGGATTCTGAAAACGGTGACATGTAAATAGAGGAGGGGGAGGACGAAGCAGAATGCTCTGCTAATAGCAGGCTAATACCTGCAATTTACATCCAGTGAGTCACACTAGTGTCCAAATTTCTTAGCATCTGTTAGAACAAAAATCAAACTTTCCCTGTGTTGTTTGCAGATTATAGTGTGCTTTTTGACATGCAGAGTAGTTTAAAAAAACAAAGCAGTGAAAATAAAAAGCATATGAACTCTCCACATGAGCAGTATTTTCTTCATGTAAACTGCAGCTCTGCAGGTTGGACTGGTAGAACGTTCCTACTCTTGCACCATGGGACTCTTCATTACGTGTTCGTTATCCGGCTTCTCTTGCATGTGTTCCCCTTTCCACTGTTAGTTCTTCCACATGTCCAGCGCTCACTTAGACCACCTCTGCTCCTCGGTGCTGGATTTGGCTCCACATGTCCCCTAATTGAGCCCTGCTTGCTCAGATGTGGCTGCATTAAACAGTGGATCCTCTTTAAAGCCCGAGTCTTTGAACCAGCGTAAATGATCAGTGGGCAGAGCTGAAAGCCAGGGGTTGATCCAGCAGAGTAACCAGGCGCGCAATTAAGCATCAGACAAAGTTACCAAGAAACCAGCATCATCTGGTTCATTAGCATGCCTCACTTTGTAGGGACAGAAGTAAACAAGACATTTTACTGCTTCAATCGCTACCAAAGCTGTCAGAGAGGATCAGCCTGCAACTAGTCGCTATTATTACAGGATGACTTCTCTTTCTGTGCTCCTGTCTTCTCCTTACTTGTATGACATTTTCAGTTTGCAGTCTGACCCTCGTCAGTGTCTACAAGTGCAGTTTCCACCGTGGTTATTAGGGACCAGTTTTTTTTAAGGCTGTGAGGTTGGCTGAGCAGCGTTCTGTCACCCATACCGTGCTATAAATGTGACAGCTGGCAGACAAATAAGAGGCCATGGAGCATAAACACCTCTCCAAAAACGTGGCCCGACCTTTGCCAGTGAAGTCTGGAAGGCTCTGAGGGTGTGTTTCTACCAAATGTGAGTTCGTCTAAGCTGTGGGGAAGAGTTGCTTCAAGACTTACTGTGGCTTAAAGGAAAGAAAGGTCTGAAGGCTGTGCAGCTTATTAGATTGCATCAGCCTACAGTTGCTAAGTGACTGGATATCAAACCCTCGACAGAGGAGGCAGACAGGATTATTTTTTTTATTTGGCCGGTAGCATATTGCTTCTAGGTAAAAAGTTCAGAATGTTCAATTTCTATAAGCAAGAGCAAATGTAGTTTTAAACTCAATGATGACGCATTTTTGTATTTAATCATCATTATAAACTGATAGATAAAGGACCTTGTCATATCACCAAAACCAGAGTTATGACATTTTCCCATAGCAATCTTTTCAATGACAAATAGGAGCCTTTATTGTGACACTATAGCTCTTAGGGTTGACAGAGATTGTGAGTAATGGCAAAGAAATTAAATCAAGAGCAAAGAAAGTGGATACTAAAGCAGTATAGGAAGGTGCACAGATCAGGGCAAGGAGCCTTCAACACTCCCCCACCTTCATGGCAGGCAATTTATCGTATCAGAAATAAATCTGAAAGCACAGGTTTGGTGGTTGATTTACCAAAATCCTGCCTACGAAGTGTCAGCCTACTTTTGGCCCACCCTGTATAAAGAATGACATACATCTTGTTGTGCTGCCCCCAGTGGCCAAAAATAGTTAATGCAGGTCTGACAAAAGAAGCTTGAGTTCTCAAATACTAAATGAATTCAAGTTCTGAAAGTTTTGAGCCCAAGTAAGATGGTGTAAAACCTTTTTAAACCAAGTGTAGTCCAGTTTTAACCTCACCTAAATATTTGACACTTTGTCATCAGCAATTATCTTAATTTAGTTAACTTACTCATGTTTTCACACCGGTATCAAATGTTGGAACATCAACAGTTTTCCATGAGAGGTGAATGTACAGACCACTGGCACCAAAACAAAAAAGTATCTCGACATAACTGTTTTCTCATATTTTGACCCACAAGTTGCATTAAAGATAAGAAAATCCTGTCAAACGCATGTCTAAAGTAATGTGAATACAATCATATTATGACCTCTTCATCTAAGAGATAAGGGAAACGGTAGAAACACAGTTGGTTAAACAGAAACTTAGTCGTCTGTCATTGAACTCAGACTGCATTTTGTTCGTCAGCAACAGTCAGCCAAGTGGGTCACAGACTCAAAAAACACAAATCAGCCTGAAAGTCTGATTTATTAAGTACCTTTTAATGCATGAGCCTTGAGTTTCTGCAAACAGCGCCAGAGAAAAGAACTTCCAGTTAATCCATTGTCCTTGGGAAGCGCTCGATCTTTGAGAGTGAATGGATGAGCATTAATTATTCAGCATGAGGCCCAAACAAACGGCATTCAGAGCCCCTCCTGGCGGTCAGCGGGCAGTGCAAGGGAGACGGGAGGAGAACACCTCTAGCATGCAGGCTGATACATTCATAAATGCATGATACATAACTCTTCTCTAACCCATTCTAAAGTGCACTCGTGGAGCATGTCTTACTACTGTATAATCCAGTATCTTTCAGGGTGTCCTCCTGCTCGAATGGACATCAAAGAACAAGACCTGACTCCTTCTCTTTGAGCCGTTCCAGTTTCAGCAGCACTCCTCAGTCTCCCATCGTGATGACACCAATTTCTGTTTTGCAAATCGAGCAGTAAAGCTCCTCCAAATTGGCTAACATTGACTCATATGCATTCTGTGAAATCCACCCACCACGTCTTCCATTTTGGAGGTGACTGTCACACTGAGAACTCTTCTTCTCTCACTTTTCCACTACATACACGCAGCGCTCGAACACTTTGCGTGATCTGATGACTAACTGCTGTGTTGTTGTTTATTTTTCCAGGCGTGCACCTGCAGGACGCCAGCCTGGATGTCACAGGAAGACGGTTAATGGGTGGGAGTGCGAATTCGGCACTCATGTGAGATGCTGTGTTGAATTAACACCTGTGGGGACCTTCAGCAGGACAGAGAGGAGCGCTGCCATCATGGAAAGTCAAACATGCACTTTGTGTCTCATGCTGCAAAATGCTTCTTCATTCAGAATCAGATGCATATCATGCCGACTGCTGTCCAATGTCAGTGGATTGGAAAAGGAAAACTTTGAAAGTAGAAGTTGCTTTTCATCGATGAGCTAAGACAGATCTCCACAGGAGTTATTACCCACAATCCATCACTCTCTTATCCTTCGAGTTACGCCAACAAAGAAGAAACACAACTGTGGCTGCATTCATAACTAACAGATGGAAAGTGAAGATAAAAGACAGCTATTAAGGTAAAAAATATATATTACTACTCCGTTAACGAGCAGCCGAGTTATGTGACGATTGGCGTATGTTTGTCCATCTGTCTGTCTGTTAGCAACATTACTCAAAAACGGACCAACGGATTTGGATGAAATTTTCAGGGAAGGTCAGAAATGACACAAGGACCAACTGATTAGATTTTGACAGTGATGCACGGATTTGTTAAAGGTTTCTGTATCATTGTGAGATAGCAGCACTGCAACTATGACAACAATTGAACGCTACGTCAGCTGCCTGCTGATGATCATATGATTGTGATCCTACTATAAATCCTTATGGGCTTTTCCAACAGAAATGATATAGGAACAACTGATTAAATTGTGGGGGTGTTTCCAACTGCCATCAATTCCTTCCGCCCGCTACATATTTAGCTCACGCAATTTGGTATCCGTACATAACGTACACATGCAGAACGCATGCCTGTACTCAGCCCAAGGTCATTTTGTTTGTGGGTACATCCATATTAAATGGCCACATTCTATGGTGCAGTGGTTTCTGCCACAAATCTTTTCAAGATTTCAGCCATCAGAAGTGCTACAATGTCTAAGCAGCCTTGGCAGAGTACTGCACTCTCTGAGTTTCTTGTTAATAAAATGATTCCAAGTAAATGTGATAAAACATCCATAAAGAACATTATTCTTTCTAAAGCGGGTCTCTAATTGCCCCTATGAATATTCTACAGTGATTACAAAGGCCTCACGAAGGGAAGGAATCAGTCACAGAGACCCAGTTTAAGGTCTGAGAGTAACACCGTCATGATGTATGCCAAATCTGGCACTTTAATCTACTGCGTAATAATTTAAAAGTCCCCTCGCAAGAGGCAGAGAGAGAGCATGTCCTTCATTTCGGTGGAAAGCATGTCACTGTGTGTGCGGGTGAGACCGACAGACAGACGGAGAGAGCAAGGCCTGATGGGATGCCGTATATAGCGAGAACTTTGAGGCGAGGGGTCCAATCATGCATACTGAAGGAGACGCCTTCATTAACTATCCAGCAGGCCTCTCAGCTTCTCTTCCTTTGTATGCGCCCAGGCTCATTCCTGCACTTTACCATGTTGCTGGTGGTGGATGCTCGCCACATTATCACATGAATAAATATCTGCTTTGCTCATCTATTTCCCCCATTCACAGAAAAACAGCAGTGACAAAGCTGCATTGTTTCCTTATTCCTAGGAAAAGAATGCATTATTTGTCAAATTTTTTTGTTGTTCTACTTATCGTTCAGTAAAACTCACCTGAGGCTCAGTTTTGAATGAGGCAAACCAAAACAGAAGCGAGCATGAACGGCAACGTCTGCAGTGGCAAAACAAGCAGCTGCCACTACAGTGACTGTAAAGGATAATTCCAGTTCATTTCAACATACTGTAGATCTTATTTGCAAAGTTCTATCTCTGTTGGTTTTGATTGCAATAGGCTTTTTTTTTTTCCACTGCATGAACTTGTGGGCCATGTTAGAGCAGCCCAAACCTTTCCACATGATCCAACCGGAAGAACCGCCCCTGCAGAACTTCTTTCAGGGTTGTTTTTGAAGGGAAAAGTTCCCACTGCAGGGTAGTTTCTCCTGTGTGGCGCTAATTGGTTAACCTTGGAGAAGACTCAAAGCACCACTTTTTCTCATTTCTGTTATTTTTCTTGTTAGGTAGCTAGCTGTCTTCTCTGTAATATCGCAAACAATTACGCAAAATGCACCATAATGCTAACATAACAAACCTTCTTTGATATTTCCTCCGTATTCATAGAGCTGGAGTTACATCCAGTAACTACAATTTCTCTTTACCGTTCAAAAGTTTGGGGTCATCCAATTTCATGTTTTCCATGAAAACTCCCACTTTTATTCATGTGTTAACATAACTGTACAAGGGTTTTCTAATCATCAATTAGCCTTTCAACACCATTAGCTAACACAATGTAGCATTAGAACACAGGAGTGATGGTTGCTGGAAATGTTCCTCTGTACCTCTATGGAGATATTCCATTAAAAATCAGCTATTTCCAGCTACAATAGTCATTTACCACATTAACAATGTCTACACTGGATTTATCATTCATTTAATCTTATCTTCATTGAAAAAAAACTGCTTTTCTTTCTAAAATAAACATTTCTAAGTGACCCCAAACCTTTGAATGGTAGTGTACGTGTACAAGTGAATTCACAGATGTTAATTGCACTTCTTGAGTTTTATTGCCAACAACCAGCTTTTAGGTGTAATGTCACCACCTCCTGCACTGGGGTATGGCACAGTAGATAGGAGATAAAAGGAAATATTTCCTGCCTGTTCTGTCTCTATGAGGCTTTTCCTAACAAACTCTCTATGAACTAACCATAGACAACCCTGGCACCAAACTGCACAACTGGCACATAATTACTGCAGTGCATGAACACCACAGTGATGACCACTCAGCAGCGAAAACATCTCTAAATATTTAGCAGAGTGGTAGACATCTCACATTACACCTTTAACAGAACCAAAGCTGTTACTGTCAGCGTCTCACTCATGCTAACCTCCTTCCTAATTAGCGCAGCTGCAGCGCTCCACACTGCTCCTGTACGTTGAACTATTATAGTCAACCAAAGCAGCACAGGATGATGATTGGCGGGGCAGATTAACCTGACTGGCAGCGGCTACAAACATGCCCAGCAGCGTGCCGTCACCGCCCACACTCGGGCAGCTATTTGCCCTGCTCTCCTACCCAGTGTCAGGTCTGCTGCTGTTTGCACGTCAGACTCTATTTACTCAGCGAGGCTTTGCCGTCTGTTTGCAGCGTTTCGGCCGCGTTTTCCCGCTTCCTACGACCTCAGACTCTGGATAATATGATTCAGCGGGGCTTTCCCATGTGGCACCAGTACGCTGATGTACACCTGTAGCTCTGCTTAAACAGGGACAAAAAGTCAAGAAGCTAAATCATCATGTGTCACCTCTGACAGAAATCAGAAAGCAGTTAAAGAGACATGCACACATGGTTCGGCTGTGTTAGTGACACTCCAACAGATTTTCTTTCTTGCATCGCTGCCTCAAAACTAACAAGCTAGCACGCAAGGGGTTACCAAGCAGTAAGGGTTCACAGTCGAGCAGGTTTCTGAAATCAATCAGTTTCACGGACTGGACGGATCTCAATGAAAACAGGCCGTGGTGATGAGCGATGATGTTGCCATGACAACAGGCAGGCTGAGCGTGCAGCCTGGCTTTGGTATCTTCAGGCGTGTGGCAGGCGGCACCCAGACGGTTTGGGTTTTTAACCTCTTAAGTGGCAGAAAGCAAGCTGCAGTCTCAGATGGGATCATGGGAGGATGGTGGGGAGGGGGGGGATGTGTGTGTGTGTGTGTGTGTGTGTGTGTGTGTGTGTGTGTGTGTGTGTGTGTGTGTGTGTGTGTGTGTGTGTGTGTGTGTGTTGGGGGGTGGAGGGGGGAGACTACAAAGTCAGGCATCAGTTAAACCTCTGCCTCAGAGTGCAGACATGGGAAATGAAAAAGGTGGTGGGTGTTATTGCTTGTATTTTTTTATTTATTTATTTATTTATTTTTTGTTGTTACCATCCCAATCCAGCAATGGCCAACTACAGAGATATGAGAGGGACAAACAGAGAGATTAACACAAAACACATAGACACACAGACACACACAAAGAAACAAGCATATGCTCAGTCTTTTTCCTGTTCAGAAACACAATCATAAACATGTAGGAAAACCTTCTCCCTCTTTCTATAGCGTCTGGCACAGAGCAGAGAACGCAGCGACAGCCGCTCTTAAAGCGCTGCCTGCAGATTAAAGAGGTAGAGCTGAGAGTGAGGAGAGAACAGCATGGCTACAACAATAGAAACAGCGTGGGGAGCCCAGAGAAACACGCCTGCTACCGCTGACTGCTGGCACATGAACACTCGCAGACGACTTGGTTAAAGGAACACACCAGACTTTTGGGATTTGAGCTTACCTGGAGAGACACACACATGAAAGGCTTCCTGACAGCTACAGACAGCTGATCTGACATCACCTGTTATGCTGCTAGTGAAGCCGCTATGTGGAGAATCGTCAAATTAGTTGTAATATAATTAATAGAAATGAGACCAGGATGGAGAGGAACGGAGTAGTCAGTAGCTCCTGCTGCAGGGTGAATGTTGTTGCTTGTGTCCTCTCAGTGAACTGGTAAAACTATTTTGTCAGCATTAGAAACTTGAACGTTTTTGCACTGTTTACTCTGAAATAACACGTTCTTCCCACATTCACCAAAACATCTCAGAAATTGCTAACTATTTAAATATTTGTGGTTATTTTTTTATATTAAAAATAATGATGGTGACCTAAGAGTTTAACACTCTGAACCCCAAAACCTGTCTGTGCTTCTGGGAGACACGTCTTTTAAAAACTGTTAAAATTACACAATTCTGATATTCTTGAGGTAATCACCTGGAACGCTCCATTGGAAGACTGAACCATATCTAACCTAAAAATTGTGATAGCATCAAAAATCCCGCTGCATACATACATACACTACTGTTCAAAAGTTTGGGGTCACTTAGAAATGTCCTTATTTTTGAAAGAAAAGCAGTTTATTTCAATGAAGATAACATTAAATGAATCAGAAATCCAGTCTAGACATTGTTATTGTGGTAAATGACTATTCTAGCTGGAAACAGCTGATTTTTAATGGAATATCTCCATAGAGGTACAGAGGAACATTTCCAGCAACCATCACTCCTGTGTTCTAATGCTACATTGTGTTAGCTAATGGTGTTGAAAGGCTCATTGATGATTAGAAAACCCTTGTGCAGTTATGTTAACACATGAATAAAAGGATGAGTTTTCATGGAAAACATGGAATTGCCTGGGTGACCCCAAACTTTTGAACAGTAGTGTAAATGCAGAGGGTTTTCAGTTGAACTGCAGGCAGTGTTTATGCAGAACAGACAGATAGGATGAGTATGGAAACAAATTAAACATGTAAGTAGTACAATATCCATAATATGTAGAGCAACTGTTTTCTTTAGTGCCGTTGTGGGCACTTGGAAAAAATATTGTACATGGTATTTTCAGTTTTTTCTTTAATAATTTTCATAAAATAATCAAAGGAATTTTTTTTGTGATTGTGGTATTTTATCTTTGTTATAATGCATAAGAGGTCTCTGCAGTTAGAGCCGTGGTTGTGTTGCTTCCAGAGAGATACAGGACTTTATATTGCAGTGAAAAATGAGGACCCACTCTGTAAAAATGTGACTGGAGCACAGAAACTGCTTGGAGTTCAGGGGGTTAACTGCAGCAAATGAATCAGTAACACAAACCGTTTCCTATTACATTTCTGAGTGTAGTGCAGAATATCCCATCTAAAGAGAGTGAACAGCTCTGTGCAGAATATACTGGGCCCATTTTACACAAACATGTACAATGTCCTGAATCACAAGAAGCATGACTTACAGATTCAGAGCCTTTCTGCAAATGGTGATCGATCAGTGTCATACACTCTACCGTTCCAAAGTTTAGGGTCACCCAGGCAATTCCATGTTTTCCATGAAAACTCACACTTTTATTCATGTGCTAACATAACTGCACAAGGGTTTTCTAATCATCAATTTTCAACACCATTACCTAACACAATGTAGCATTAGAACTAGTGGTGTGTGATACATTTGATATCGATCCGATACCAAGTAAATACAGGGCCAGTATTGCCAATATCGATATTGATACCGATACTCCAGACTAACTTTTTCAGTAGTCAGTAGGTTTTGAACACAAGATAGGTACTGCATATGGTTCAGATCTGAAATGAAGATGAGTTGTAAATGCTCACAGGGTCTAAGAATCAGACTAATTCCTTGGTAGGTTTTCTGTGATTCAGGCAAGAAAGAATCCTGGTTGCCGATGAAATCCCAATGTGAGGGAAAGCCTCCTTAAACAGCATTCATTTTCTTTTAATAATATAAAGTGTCGATATCATTCCACTGGTATCATTCAATATCAATACCAAAGCTGGTATTGATATTGTCACTATTTGGATCGATACGCTCACCTCTAATTAGAACACAGGAGTGATGGTTGCTGGAAATGTTCCTCTGTACCTCTATGGAGATATTCCATTAAAAATCATCTGTTTCCAGCTAGAATAGTCATTTACCACATTAACAATGTCTAGACTGGATTTCTGGCCTTTCTTTTAAAAAAATAAGGACATTTCTAAGTGACCCCAAACTTTTGAATGGTAGTGTAATGATAAATGCTCATTGGAAGTCCAGGATCCACCCACCCATCATTTAACTCTGCATCACAACACCAAGGTTAATATCATTTCTGCTGTTAAAGAGCGCTTCACTGTTAATACTGTCCCCTCAGTGGTGTTCGGGTCAGAGGTGAACTGGATGAAATTGTACCTTTCCTTTCCACAGACCATAATTCCACATTGCTGTCTCCGAACGTCTTGCCAGGGAGCAGATTAATGCTCCGAGGGGCTCGTTCAGGCTCACACACTCTGCATTAGCTCTCTTTGTTCCACACAAACACAAAGCCTTCCTCCTGTCTGTATTAAAGGTTAACCAAAAGCCAGCTGGCCTTTAATACCACAGGAGACGTGAGACACAGAGGAGCTGCCTTATCTGCATCGGCGAATGTGATTCTCCTGCAGATGACAAAGGTTTGAGGGCGCTTATAGAAACAGATGCTCCCATGTTGTCCTGGTGGAAGGGAAGTGTGGTGCCACTTCATTTGTGCGTGTGCATGCTGGGTAAGTGTCGGTGCAGCGAGACAGAAGCATGCGTGTTGTAAACACAAGCATTCAGCTCCATCAACTCTCTCCTGCCAGTAAAGCATCACCCAAACTAACTCAATATTTACCTCCGTTGCATCCCTGCTAGCTCCTCCGTTAGCAGAGTGATCGCCAAGAAACACTTCCAAGAAATTAGCAGCGATGTCTGGTGAGTGAGAACAAGGAACAGCAGACTGGCAAAATTTGGTCCAGATCATTTGCAGTTTGCATTTTAAAAATAACTCTTCAACTGTGGCTGTAAAGCAGACTCTGAGTTAATGTGGCTTTAATTTCACAGGGAACGATTGAGCTGCAGGTGTGATATCAAGTTAAAAGATGGAACTCTGCTCGTTATAAAATACAGATTCTGGATTAGCACTCTGTTCAAACATAGAGACAAATCCCCTCTTTCATCCTCACTGAAAGTTTGCTGACGGATTGAAAGAGGAGGACAAGTAACACAGGTTCAAGTTCAACGCCACCCACACATCCTCCCAACACCTCCACTCTCAGTAGAAACATACATGGAAGTCAAAAGCAATTAAATATTGGTTGAATCAACAGGCACAACTGTGACCGACTGATCCTCTGATCCTAGAAGCTGTGGTCACTGAGATTCTGCAGCTTTTCTAATGGGAAGAGTAGAAAACACACTGCATAATTAAAGACGTATGTTTGTCTTGTCATATATAACAAAAACTATCTGACGGAGTGTTATGTAAACCAGCTATACTGCTTCTTCTGTTCAAACATCGATGTCACATTAAAGCTCACGTTAGCTTTGTTCAGCTGTAGACGGTGAAGAACAGGAGGGATGTAATCAGAGTACATGAAATCAAAGACGATCCAGTTACGGAACATAAATAAAGGTTGAATAGTTGGATTGACAATGAGCTGGTTTCACTTCATGGAAAATGTTTGAGCAGTAAAAATATTTACTTGGTAAAGAAGAATGTTAGCATTGGGGACTTTCTGTTTACTCTGTACACTATTGGTCAAAAGTTTGGGGTCACCCAGACAATTTCATGTTTTCCATGAAAACTCACACTTTTATTCATGTGCTAACATAACAGCACAAGGGTTTTCTAATCATCAATTAGTCTTTCAACCAAAAAAATGTATGTAATTAATTAGAGGCTTTGTAATTAATTAATCGTGATTAATCACATTTTTGTCAAATAATAATATTTGACACAATAAGCAAAGATTTTCAACTCAAATAAATTTGGGTTGACGACTGAATCAATGAACAGACATATATGTGAACTTAAACAACAAAAATGTTTGTTTCATTTCTATTTATCTGCATTTTTCATCTGTCTGCTACATTCACAGATTTCTACAAACTCAAACTGCAATTATAGTGATTATATTCAACATTTTAAGACTTTTTGTAAACTGTTTATTATGGGATGGCTACACCTTTTGCTGGTACCAGGACTGTCGGAGCTAACGTTAGCTCCGGTGCTAACAGCAACATGTTTTGCATTGAGGTGACGCCGTCGGCTTGAAATGTTGCGGTGATCACAAAACTCTTTGCTGCACAATTTGCACACAACCAGGCTTTTATCCAAGCTGCCATCAGGAAGATTTTTAAAAGAAAACTTTTTGCACAGCAAGCTCAATGTGGTCTCGTCTTCCTTCACTGTTCACAACTTTCTTGTGCACTGACATAAAAAAAAAACTGCTTTTCTTTCAAAAATCAGGACATTTCTAAGTGACCGCAAACTTTTGAACAGTGGTGTAAATCTAGAAATAATGCAGGACTGATAAAGAGAAGATACATGACAGTAACCCTGGTTCCTGTGTAGTGTAATAATACACTTTAAAATATAATGATAGGACTCAGAAAATATGTTGCATCATTTTTTTGTCATCTTCTAATGAAATAAAATTTTATGTCTTGTGTACCGAACTGCCATATTTATGAACACAAGGTTCTGACTTGACAAATTTGAACAATTAAGTTGCTCCAGTGTTCAGTGGGCATTGAAGGGAACTTGATATGTTGACCTTTAGGTGAAGAAAAATGTTGTTGCCAAGCCGATTTCATTAAGTTACTTTAGCTTGGCTTTAGTTTTAAACCAACTAATTAATTAGCACTATCATTAGCACACCAATTAAAATAATGTTTGCAATTTTTAGTTTTTGCTAGTGAAATAGTAAAGTAAAACAGTGAAAACAGGTAAATGCACTACAGGTTACCACAAATTGCAGGTGATAGCAATATGCTTTACCTCTAACACAAAAACCTGTGGGCAAGTTTGAAGGGCATGCTTTCTTTTTTAAAAAATGACAAAACATTTCATCGAAATCACGTTATTCTTCTTGTCTCATTAACAAAAATGTCAAAAATTAACCATTTGCATCAGATCCAGTACACATGTATGAATTAGGATTACGTAGGGTCTGGTAGAACAGTAAAATGTTCTTCTTTGTATTAATACACATGAACTAAACAGTATATTAGCACCAAGGAACACACTGAAATTCTAACTTGTATGTGTGCTTGTATCACTGATACAAGTTTTGAACTTTATACCTTCAATCGGTCTAAATGTTGTTTTATAGGCTTTATGAGAAAAATATGGACAATGTCACTACAAAACATAAATTCACTTTGGAAAATTCTGATTCCAGGCTGCTTTTATTGGCCCTTAACGCTCCTATACCTCTAAATTTATTAACGTCTTTTATCCTCAGGGTCAATTTGACTACAGTAACTGAAACCTCCAGAGAATGATTCTAATTAAAATTGTTTCCCAGGTTTATGTGTCAGGTACTTTATGTCTTTTTGTTGTCCACCTAAGTAGCCCTTTGAATAAAACAACACATCACACATCCAGAATACTTGTTATGTGACTATGGAGACATTTAGAGATTACACTAAAATCTCACTGACTAACCTAAAATTGGAAAGAGATATCTTTTGGTGTTTTAATGACTTCATATTATATTATTTCAAAGTACACATTTTTATTATCTATAGCATTTGGAATGAAAAATTTTTTCTGTTATCAAGAATAGTAACGTATTATATTTGAAAAGGAAAAATTAACACAATTTCAAAAAGTTTAAGGTGTTCAAGTTTTTTGAAGATTCTAAAATTGCATTTACAGTGACCTTAATATCCTCCAAAACAACCACAACTAAATAGTGTAAAATGTTGATATTTCCTATATGTTTTCTACAGCTCAAACAGCCTGGGGTCTGACACGGAAAACATATCATCACGTTAATTTTGTTTTACCCAGTTGTCCCCATTCAATTAAGAAAAATCATTAAATATGAAGAAAAAGAATGATGTCAATCATTTATTTAGAGACGTTAAACATTAAATGAGGTCCAACTGACCCTAAAGATAACAGGAAGGTTCAAGTGAAAGGTGATAAATAATCCCATATGCTGTACTGTCTTCTCAGGGTTGGATCTTTCAGGCTGTCCTGCTCCACACCTCCACCCTGACGTCCCTACAGGTGACCGCAGGTTTTAATCTCTTAGACTGGGTTTAATTAAAGGACCTGCATTGGTGGAACCTGCGACATTTTATGTGGCTGTTTGGGTGGAACACACCTTTAAATCTAGTTGGACGATGTCGTATTTGGGGTGAAACATGCCTTTAGAGCCACAAGATCTTGGATAATGTAGTATTTTGCGTGGAACAAACCTTTAAAACCACAACTACTTGGACATTGAAGTAGTTTTGGGGTGAAACAAACCTTAAAAACAGGAAAGTTCTTGAATAATGTAGTATTTTTCATGGAACAAGCCTTTAGAACCACAATAACTCAGACAATGTAGTATTTCAGGTAAGATAAACCTTTAGAACTATTGATGATGTAGTATTTGGGGTGGAACAAACCTTCATGCATTTACATTTGCATGACGTTGCAGCTAGCAGATATTTTTTCTTGCAACCCATCAGTGTGCACGTGAGGGAGTGATTTGGTTCCCATTACCCAGAATTCAGCCACCATAGCAGATCACCTGTCTTTTGAAACGGTTGCAGAGTCTTTCATGTGGTCCAGTCAACACACTCGCTGTGAACTGTTCCACAACTTTTGCTGGTGTAAAGATTTCTGCTATGTTTGTGTCACAGATGACTTGTTAAATCTATGCCGACGAAATGTCATGATTTACATGTCACACTTTGCCACAGCATCTGATTGTAGAACAAATAATCAAAGACTAAGATGCCAAATGTGGCCTGTAAGTCTCCATCTCTGCTATTTCCACAATGAAGTGCTGCACTAATTTTAGCAGAGATAAAAGTCCCACACATTTCTTTTGTGTTTATCTGAGACTGCAGGGATGCAGTTTAATAATAATAATTAAAAAAAGAACCCTGACTGAGATCTAAACTGAAACAGAGCGACTGCAGAAATGACATTTCTAGAGCCCATAAACAAAACCTTTACAGCAGGAAAGCGAGGAGTGACACAGATACAGGATGTGTGGCTCAAATAATCAGCATCAGTGCAACAAATGTAGGCTCCAGCCTGTGTTTGGCTCAGGCCTACACACCTAGAATCCACTGCTGCTGCTATGAATATCCATCCTGACGGTGTTAACACCTTGTTTGCTTCTGCTTATTTTCAAGTGAGATCATGAAACCTGCTTTGAAATGAGGCAGGGAGCTGGAAATAAATGAGACTTCTCACTTTTTTGGGGGGGGGAGCAAGTTTTTGAAACAACTTGTGAATTAATTTTGGGGGATAACTGTAACAGAATGTGTGCAGTGTGCGCGTTTTTGTGAATGAGAAGGATTCGGTGGCTGTGGAGTAAAGTGGGGTTGTGTTGTGTGCGTGTTTTGGAGAGCTCCAGACGCAGCGCTGCGCCCTTACCCTCGCCGCCCTGGAGGAGTACGGATCCTCGAATAGATTCCAGATCACCGGCTGCCACTTTCTCCACAGGCTCACATTCCCGTCGGCAGCCACATCCTCTATGCCCAGCCTCTTCCCAATCTCGTCGTCCTCCTCTCCGTTGTCCACGTTGAGCTCGAACACGTCCAGAGCCTCCTCCGCGTCCCGGTGCTGCCGGTATGTCATCCAGCAGCAGGGCTCCACGTCCGTCTCATCGATGCCCCAGAAGGAGAGCTCCTCCTCGAACAGCGGTCCGCACACATCCGCCGGGCAGTGGAGCTTCCCGGTGCGGTAGTAGTTGAGCACGTAGGCGAAGACGCCCGGGTGGCGGTCGAAGAAGTACTCGTTGGTCCGCGCGTTGTACTCGATGAAGCCGGGGACTTGTTGCAGCTGATCCAGCACGGAGTCGATGTCCGAGTCGGAGGCGAGCAGGGCCAGTCGCGTCCCCGGCAGGGTCTTCAGGGTGGTTTTGTAGGTTTCGTGCCTGGTGCCCCCGACGTTGAGGATTATCCTCTCGTTGTCGTCAAACTTGCCCATCGCTCTGTATCAGACATGACTTGATGGAAAGCGGGAGAAGTTGGCGAGTGCAGTCCGGAGGTAACGGCGAGCCTGACGCGCACACACACCCACAGTCCTGTTCACAAGAGCTCCGTGGTGCGCAGCATCTCCGAGCTCACTCATCCGTCGCTTTCGTGTCTTTTCCGGGGGCCGAGGAGGGCGTCCATGGTTGGCTTTGGAGGGGAGGGTTTCAGAGACACGGAGGTCCGTCGATGCTGTATCCGTCAGTCCGTTCAGACAGGCTGCTGGCTGGGAGTGTTCGGTGATCTCAACCGGTGGCTCCAAACAGACTGCGCTGCTGCTGCTGCTGCTGATGCTGATGCCGTTGCGCGTCTCCGGCGTCCCTGCCCTCTCCAAGACGCACGGCCGCTCGTCAGCGTCGGGGCTCGTTACTCACTAATGTGTAACGCAATATGCAAGCAGAGATTCCTTTCAGAAAGTAATGCAACGGGAAAAGTTACCCGTTACATGTCTGTTCAGCTGCACTCGCTCGTTGCCTGAGAAGACGAGGAGCGGTGAGCTTCAGAGAAACTGATCAGCGCCTCTGTGTCCTGCTCTCACCGTTTTTCCTCTATAAAATCATCTGAGGAGGAAATTTCTAACATGAGAAAGTCATCTTTCTTGTTTTAAGCGAGAGGCCAGGCTTGGAATTGTAATTCAAGCATTTTATCCATCAACAGGTCCAGCAGCTCACACTGTTCTTCCAGTCTGTTCCATCCTTACAGCGGACCAGTGGCTGCTGGTTCCACCTGGTCTAAACAGGGTTAAATAGATGATTATACTTCCAGTGGTGCGTGTTTAATATGAGAAGAGTTTTTCCTCTCAGCATCTCAGGGTGAGAGAACAGCACTGCCTTGTGTTGTAGAGCATAATGCCCCCATGTTCCTATAAATCATGTGATAAAATGGATAAAACAAAGCCTGATTTGGTTGTTTCAGCTTCTACGTTGTTGAGGTGACCTTGAGGAAGTCACCTTTATCCCTGACAGCACCAGACTACTACATGTGCAGAGCCACTGACTGTACAGCAGGAATAATTCTGTTTTCTGATGTATTTTCTCTCAGTATCAGCGCTATAAGTCTCCAGCATAAATCTGTCTCTCCAAGACAAGAAGCATTAGTAGTTTAGTCAGACGTGCTGAGGTCAAAGAAATGACCATAGCATCAGCTTTTAATCACGTCAGCGATTAACACTTAAGGAGGAGGCTGGGATGGAGGAGAACAGATGAGAGCTGAAGGGAGAAGGTTCAGGCTTTAGCTGCGACCTCTCCACCTGTGTGAATACGATGAAGTTACGCTGATGATGGAGCACCAACACTTGCAAAGAAATGTATTTTTGTGAGTTAGACAAATTTTTTAAATTTTCCACACCACCAAACCTTTTATCCAGAAGATCCAAAGAAAATTTACAAAAGGAACTAAACTTATTAGTTTTTTGTGTGGTAAAGAAGCAAAGTTCTCAATTATTCAGTTACAAATAATAAGGAGTTTATGAAACTCTGACTATCAGCCAGGTCGATTATCCAATCTGGTATTTTTTTTGATGATGCAGTTTTCCCAATATTGATATGGGTATTTTTAAAATCATTTTACTGATTTAAAAAAAATAAGTTTTTACTCCGCCAAGGAACAGCGGAGTTATGCGACGATTGGCGTACGTCTGTCTGTCTGTCTGTCTGTCTGTCTGTCTGTCTGTCTGTCTGTCTGTCTGTTAGCAACATTACTCAAAAACGAAATAACAGATTTGGATGAAATTTTCAGTGAAGGTCAGAAATGACACAAGGACCAAGTGATTAGATTTTGGCAGCAATGCAGCTTATAGTCTGAATCCACGGATTTGTTTAAGATTTCTGTATCATTGCAAGATAGACAGCGTCACTGTAACTATGACAACAAGTGAACACTTGTCAGCTGCCTGCTGATGATCACATGATTGTGATTCTATGATAAATCCACCACTGTGGACTTATCAGGACTTATCCATCTGAAATGATACAAGAAACAATTGATTAAATTGTGGGGGTATTTCTGAGTCCCATTAATTCCTGCCGCCTGCTACATATTTAGGTCACGTGATTCGGTATCTGTACATAATGTACACATGCATAACACGCCTGTGCTCAGCGCAAGGTCATTTTGTTTGTGGGTACATCTATATGTGACCGGCTGATTAGCCATCATGCCATACAGCTGTGGGGGAACTAATGATTGGTTTGGCCGTTGCAGCAGGGGGTTCGAATTGATTGACGGACATAGCGCCAGTATACTCCTGAACACTCCCGGACAGGTACGCGCTGTGCAGCACGCAAAACACTGGTAAGCTTCAGATTTTGTATTAATATTGTTTCTTCTTTTAAGACCAGTCTTCTGTGGCTGCAGTGCCGAGTCCGCCGACAATGTCTCGGTTTATCGACGGCGTCATGCGCGTGTCGGGTCGGACAGCCGAGGTAACCAAAATGTTTGTTTATGCTCATTGTTATCGTTCTGTTGCTTGATTGTGGTTAAACATTTCTTTGTTTCATTGCAGTTTTGCCTCTGTTGCATTGTCTTTTTGCTTGTTTATTTTGTTGTTTCTCTTTTTAGTTTGTAGTCGTTTTGCCTAGTTTTGTATCTAACTCGTTTGTTAAATTTAAAGATATTGAGAGATTCAACACTGTGAACCCTCCTGAGCTGGGATTCCCCTTGCTGCGCGTGGGGCTTAGCATGGTAAGTCCCATTGAGTGTGTGTGTGGGCTAATTTAGCATGCTAATCGCCGCTAGCTTAAATGTTAACCTCCGATTGGAACTTCTACTAGCATTTTCTTCAAAGAAAATGCATATTTTGAGGCCACACGCCTAACAATGGGTTTATTTTACCAGGTAACAAATGTTACTTGAAGGTTCCTGTGAAAATTATGTTCTAAAGTTATGAAACGTGCTGTATTTTGTGTTTGTTAGTACTCTTTTTTTAAATTTTCTATGGTGCTAATCTGTCAGCACACTGTAGCGAAACTGTGTGTTAATGTCAAGTGCAGTTACCTGCACTTTGCCTAAATTTTGATATATTCGGATACATTTACAAGCCAATTGTATTTCTAATCCACTTCTAAAGCAGTTTTAGATTAATTTATAGGTGTATTCACCCTGCACTTTTGAGCAGAGAAACTAATTACTAAAGGTAAATTATTTTAATTTCATTTATTGGTAATTTGGTAATGTAGAAGGTTGATGTTGAATTATAAATTGTTGTACAACGTGGGCAAAGAATGTAGAAACTATTGTAAAGCCTTTACAAACAGGGTAACAAGCTATAGACACTGTAGGTCATAGTTTAAGTTGCTTTATTCTGACCTGTTCCTTAGGTCGGGTTTTTTTTGGATCGGATTTGGAAATCTTGAGAAGAGCCAAGGATCAATTTCCAGTACTGGATGGCAAGCATCATACCAAAGAGTCGAACAAACTGGTAGCTTGTAACCCAACTGGTTACAAACACACACCTGTGAACACTGAACTTTGAACCATTGACACTGAAAGATTGAAAGACTGAAACAAACAAAAAAAAAACAAACACTAAAGACAAAAAGGACTTTTTATTTCATTTTGTTTATCTTTCATTCTCTTTTTGAAAGCTCTTTTTTTTTTTTTTAATACTGTGCACAGACCCCTTCACAATTTAAACTTTGCAATTAAATGCAAATTGTCTTTTAATACGGTGTCATCTCCCTTGTTTTCGCACACCCTGGCCTCCTGCGAATTTAAAGTCTTCTGATCTGGCCTATCCTCTTTTCTACTGTAGTACTTTGGTTAAAGGTAACTGTACAAAGACAGTACAGAAGCACTTTAAGTGTTACAGTGTGCTAGCCACTTCTCTGTCATAGTCCCTTTGTGATCTTAAGCAATATCCAGCCCACTGCATTATCTCCTTGGTTATACATCAGTAATAGACAAACAGTGGGTAGAAATCTCTTTTAATGACACATTTGAAAAACATACATAAAGACATTCCAATTTAGTTTAGCAAATACATGATGAATATCAGTTATCAGTCTCCTTGATTACTAATAATTGATATTGGCCATGAAAAACTATATTGATGGACCCTAATCTCTGCCATTTCTCTAGAAACCCCAAAGGAGCTGCTATAAAATAACACAAATCAAATAAAATCCTTTTAGAATAACCATAGTTTTAACAGAGTCACGCAGCAGAGAGTAGAAGATTTAAAACCCACCTGTCTGACAGGTAGAGAGGGACTATTCTACATCATTACCTGTCTGTGTAGTTTCAGGACTTTCAGCCTCACATGGATTCTAACTGATCACTAACAGAGGTCAGCTCAGGTCACAGCGAACATGAACTCTTCTAAAAACATCCACTGTGATAACACTCCTCATTTCCCACTACGTGCTGCTTCCCATTTCAATTTCAAATGAACCAGCTGCTGAATTCTGAAATTGGGGTGTTGAGTCCCTTTAATGTTTTGTTAATGAGGCATCACAGCAGATGAAGTATTGGGGGCTGCAGTGGGTCAACACACTGCTGGTCTGGAAGCAGCCATAAAGCTCTGAATGATACAGGAAGCAAACAGCATCCAAAGCCGGAGTGTCTCCCCCCCCTCCTCCTGCCTCCTTGTAATATCTTCACTAAAAATAGAGCAGCTAGATTGCTGATCTTTATCGGGAACTGTGGAGTAGGGGAAAAAAAAAAAAAAGAAAGGAAAAGTCTATTGGAAAGGCAAGGTCCTTGGCCAGTCCATTTTACCCAATAGAGCCACGGGACCAGTCCCTGAGGGAGCCACAGGCCAGACTCACAACCTTGGCTGGTTTCACGAGAGCATCATTCAGAGATGCAAGAATACTTCAGCATCTGATTATGTTCAATGTTTTCAAGCAGAGAAAAGGAAAACCAGTTGCACTTTACTATTATTTTAACCTAGATTGAATAAAAAATGATGCACAGTAAAATGAAAATCTAATCAAGGCCACAGCAGAAGGAATTCTCCAAATTCATTACAAGAAGCTCAAATTAATATTAAAAAAAATGTCAAGTTAATGAGGCAAAAGTAATAGAATAATGTAAGTGAACAATGATCCATAGAATGTAAACAACAAGTAAGTGATTGTATAACAGTCTGAGCTTCACAGAAAGGATGGTGGATGGTGATAAACGCTATTAAAATGTATTTCTTTCACTATACTACAAAGGCTGTGGTCTTGTCGGACAGAGACAGCGGAGCTTTCTGCCCTTTCAGTCTGAACTTTCAGTACCATTCTGCAAACACTGTCTGCTGGCTTTATATCTGATGAAGCACAGTACCTCTGCCTCCCTCCCAGAGCTCTGACAACACAATCCTGCTGACTTTGAAGACATCCAGGAACCAAAAGGACATTTCTTTGTCTGAAACCTAAAATAAAAACTCTGCTATTTCAAATGTCGCTTCAGATAATGACAAAAAACTGAAAAACTTGCATGCTGAGATCTTATTTCTGTTAAAGTAAGAGGACGACATGTGCTGTCTTTAATTCTTCATGGGAGAAAACTGGCTGAATGCAATATGTTCATGAAAAACAAATCAAGAAAATACAAGTATCACCTCCAGCTATGATAACCTTCAACTGCAATATTCCTTAAATGGGTACTTCAGTATTCTAGTACTGCACTTGGATATAGGAGGGAGACTCACGAGACAAAATAACAAAGAAAAAGGACAAGATCAAAACAGCAAAAGCCGAAAATGTAGACTTTTACTACCTTGCATGGTACAAGCTTCAAAATGCTCAATCCTACATTCCCCATAATGTCCCTCAGTGGCATCTTTTCTAGATTCTCTACTGCCTGATGAACATCCACATTTGTCAAAGTCACACAACAGTTTTGTAACAATTTTTTTTTCACAAATCTGGATTGTAATGTCAAGACAGCAAACACCCTGAAGATGTTATCAGGGCTAAAGTTAGGATGTACAAAATTTACCTTCCTAGTTCCTTGAGGACTAACAAATACTCTAAACACATGATCCAACTCACTTAATTTTTGCAAAGCAGGATTTTTTTTTAGCCTGACTTGAAATCTGCACATCATCCATCCATCCATCCATCCAGGGAGAGAACCATGGCCTCAGACTTGGGGGGGACTGACCTGCATCCCACCAACTTCACACTTAGCTGCACACTGCTCCAGTGCTACTGAAGGTTACGGCTTGATGAAGCCAATGGTACCACATCATTTGTGAAAAGCAGAGACCTGGTCCTGAGGTGCCCAACCTGGACATCCTCGTCACCCTGGTTGTGCCTTGAGATCCTGTCCATGAACACCACAAACAGGATCACAGACAAAGGACAGCCCTGGAGGAGTCCAACATCCGAGGGAAAGCTGTCCCTTGTCCCTCAGGCGTCGAACAGTTTGCCAGAACTTCCTCGAGGCCAACCAAAAGTCCTTCTCCATAACCTCTCTGAACTCCTCCCACACCTGAGTTTTTGCTTCCGTAACTGCTACAGCTGCAGCCCCGTTTGCCGACCGGTACCTATCAGCTGCTTCAGGAGACCCATGAGCCAAGCTGGCCCGAAAGGCCTCCTTCTTCAGCCTGACGACTTCCGTACTGCTAGTGTCCACCAGCAGGGTTTTGAGTTTCTACCATGACAGACACCAATGATCTTTTGGTCGCAGCTCCTAACAGCCACCTCTGCAATGGAGGCTTTGAACATGGCTCAGATTCCATGCCCCCAGCTTCCCCCAGGATGCAGAAGAAACTCTTCCGGTGGTGGGAGTTGAAAACCTCATGGACAGGGGCCTCCACCGGATGTTCCCAGCTCACCCTCACTACAGGTTTGGGTTTACCAAAGCTGTAGTGAGGGGTCTGTCCAGCAGCCTTCCCTGCCATTGGATCCAACTCACCACCAGATGGTGATCACTTGACAGCTCTGCTCCTCTCTTCACCCGAGTGTTCAAGACATATAGCCGCAGGTCTGATGATACAACTACGAAGTCGATCATCGGCATTTGGCCTAAAGTGCTCTGGTACCAGGTACACCTATGAGCAACCTTATGCTCGAACATGGTGTTCATTATGGCCCGTCTATGACTAGCACAGAAGTTCAATAACCTGATTATGCAAGTTGTTTACTATAATATTTATTAAACTGTCCCACTTATATTTACCCTAATTATTGCAGCAGAATGGCATTACTCAGAATTGTAGTGTTTAACTAGCTTACTTCTTTTTAATTATACCTTCAAAATTTGAATGTCATCACAGTCAAACAACGGTTAGCTAATTTGTTTCTGAAGGTTGCTGGCACATCATGCAGTCGCTACAATATCCACTGCAAAATTTCCAGCATACTTGAGGCAAATTGTGGACTGAAATTTTTTTAAAAAGACAGAAGGAGTTTTTCCAAACACATCAGAGACCAGAGAGGTTCCCATAGGAATTAACAGACTGCTGGCATATGTACACAGAGCTCTTTGTAAATGAGCAGCAAGTCCTACTTCATGCAGCTTCTAATGCTGAGTTTGTGTATGAGAGTTTGGGTCTGTTAAACATGATTATTTTGGAGGCTGCAGTGTAGGATCCTGTTGAACTGTGTTTCTGTTATTTAGCCTGACTTTATCATTGTAAATGGGACAGACAAAACAATCACAACACCACTCAGTTTATTGCAGTGCAGCTCAACAACACCAAAACCAAAAGCTTCCAAAATAGTTGAATCAACTCCTCTGTAGCAAAATTAGGAGAAAAAATGAACATCACAGCCTTGATAAAGATGCTTTTTAGACTGAAATGTCAAGACTGCAGGACTGTTGTATTAGACTGCATTGGGCTCAGATAGGTGAAATATATTCTGAGGTGTGTTCAAGACATAAGGATTGGAGGACATTCAAAATTTTTGAAAAATAAACCTCTTTTACAATTTTCTGCTACATATTCATCAATAATAGGTAGTAAATTATCAAAAGCTTGATTAGCTCAGCTTACACATCAATGGTACCATTTTTATTCCATGTTTTCTGTGTTGTTTGCTAACCCTACTCTAATCACAGTAACAGGGTTGCTAATCCATGCTAATGTGATCTTTTTCTCAGCAGTAGAAGCTAGATATTTAGCTGCTGTTACTGCTGACCAAGAGGACAAACTGACTGATGGAAAACAGTCCAAAGAATTAGTCTGATCCTGATAATATGAGGTAGAGTGAGACGTTCAATCAAGGCTGACAATGTTTTGAAAATATGAAAAATAGAAGAGAGGACATAGCTTTGTTCTACTCATTCTTTAGGAAAACTGTTTGATGATGTTAATTCCAGCATTTCATGTGATTCACTGTTTTCTTCTTCTTCTACCAGCTAAAAAGGTTCTGCTAACAGGGTTGTTGTGGGACACATGTTCCATGCATAATGATTATTATTTAAAATATTATGTTGATTATAAAAATGTTCCCACAATTACAAGAGACATCAATGAAAAAAATAATACCAATAAAGGGAGATTTAAATTTAATTTTAACTGTTTTATTTGAGATTCAGTTCAGTCATCAGAGGGGTGGGAAAAGAGAAAAATGGCATTTTAGGGGGAACTCCAGACTTATTTGGTATTTTAAAAACATTTTCAAACATTCTTTTCTCCGAGTTTTTGTTTAGATTTGGTCTCAGGACAAGTACATTTGCACAACAGCTGCATGTTTTAGTATTTTGTACATGGATTATTTGAAATTTGATGGGTGGAACGTAAAATTTCCTCCAATTCTGGAATGACCCATAAACAAGAACCATTCGTGAAAACACTGTTCTGTAGCACTACAAACAATATAACATCCACAGGACACCTTTAATCAGATTATGTGCATATTTCTTACATATATCTAACAGTAAACATCCATCTAAGTCAGATTTTCCAGTGGGAGCAAACTCAGTGTTCAGCTCAGTGATGTTCAGGTTAATTAGGTGCAGATCAGTTGCACAGGTCTTCTCCAATATCTGTTTTCCCTCCTAAACATTTAAATCTGTGCTGATCAGATGGAGATAGCTCAGACAGTTTGGTGGATAAAGTCCATCCCAGAACCACTTACTGCCATGTCATCAGACTGATCAAAGAGCATGTAAACTGTGTCAATAAGCACATAAAGCAGTGCTGGGCGTGCCTTAAACATCTCAGTCCTCACTCATAAACACACTTTGCTTTAATACCCTTGAGACAGCTTCTGGTGTGATTAGAAGTCCAGTGGAGGCCTGAAGGGAGCTGTGGAGGGAATTAGATTTTCTTTTTTTTGCAGCCCATGCAGACCGCAATGCAAACACTTTTAGCTCCATTCACAACTATGGAGTACAATGAAAAAACATTATCCTGCTAACCATGGGTCTTTGGATGGAATTAGGCAGAAATCCCAGTGGAAAGAGACTGAGCTGATTAAATGTTGCTTCCCTAATTGAGAGAGCCAAACTAATTTGCGATGAATCCCGGATCTTTTTCCTGTGCTGCATGAGAGGAAGTCATTAATGAAGTCTGTACGTCTAATTATAAATTATGATTAGAGGAGGCGGTTTGTTTCTCCAGAATGCTTCAGAGAATTTTTCAAAATGTCTCAAGCTGATTGGGTTAAATTAAGAAGGGAGCTTGGATGATGGTTTGATAATTATTGCTCATGCTTTTAATATTTTTTTGCATATTTGACTGTAAATAAATCTGCTTTTGAGCCACCATCCGCACAGAAAACACAACAGAGCCTTTCTATACGCTGATACATCCTGCAGAAATGAGCCTTCACCACCTGATGAACAGTTCTGCCTTCTTTTCTGTTGCTGTCGCTGCTGTAACCGTGTTCCTGTAGCGCCATCTGCAGGTTACAGCCGGTGCTTCAGCAGTTCCTTCAGCTTGGATCCACCTCATGCTGACGTTGACTCTGCAGACACAAACAAGAGGTTTGAAAGCTTCCAGGTGGAGCATGATGACAGAAATGAGAATGATTCAGTTAAATGGGTTCTAATAACCAGATTATAAAACAAGCAGCAGGACATTTACTGACTCATGGATGCTGGTAGGGCAAAACACACCACAGCTTCTCTAGAGCTCTTCTCTGGACTGTTTTTGTGAGCCCATTCTTCTGATCCACATGTGATGAAAGGATGTCTTAGACAGAATGATCTTGTCCTGTTTGCGGCAATGTTGTGGACAATAGTGAACATAACCTGTTGCAGAGAGATGAGGTGGTTCTGACTCAGCTGCCCTCTTACAGTCAATCACATTCAATAACAATACCAGGTTTCTTTTTTCATTTGGAAAGACAGGCCATAGAGGAAGAAATGAAGAAAAGTTTCCAGAGTGGTTGCTCTTGGTAAAACCAGTGGAACCAGTTGTAGGGTGATGGGTCAACCACAGTAGTTTAATCTAAGCTGAGTACATAAAATGTCACATTGCATAATGTTTGTTCTTTGGAGTCAAGTATGCTTTGAAGATACATTAGATTACAGGGACGTGAGAATTTTTCCAGTGTAACTAGTAACTTTTTAAAAAAAACTATTTACAACTGTTGGTGCAACATAAGTAAGGACATCAGTTGAGCCTGAGCAGAAACACTGCAGATATCAGGTCAAGTAACAAAATACCTGCTCTTTACTGGGTAATAGGAGGTGATAATAGCAGACTGAAGGTAAATTAGGTCATTAGGTTAGGTCTGTTTGCACTTGGCATGGGGATCTCTGGTAGATTTAAGATGGCAACAGCCTGGTGCGCTTTTTAGCCATTTAACATGGTAGCTATCTCAAAAAGCACAGCTGCAGCTAATAGATTTAATAACGGCTGTGTTTACTGGTGCACTAGTATCCTGGTTGTGGTCAGGCTTGTTGGAGATTCCTGATTGTTTTGTGCATGTAAACATGATATACTGGTTACACTTAGCAGTTTCAGTGCAATTAGTTGCTGCCTTATAAGGAGATAGGAAAGGGCTTGACCTGTCCCTGGTTGTGTCCTCAGGGTTCCCACGCATCCTGGAAAACCTGGAAAATGATTGACCAATTTTCCAGTCATGGAAAACATATGGAAAATGAGAAAAAAGATCAAATGTCCTGGAAATGGTGAACTTATCCTGGAAAAATATTTATCCTCCCCCTGTCAATGCAATCAGGGCAAAAGTTATGCGCATGCATGTCAGTTGTCCCCTTACCTCATGGGCAACATTAAGGCATATAATACATATCTAATAATAATAATAATAATAATAATAATAATAATAATAATAATAAATATAATAGCGCTTCTCTGCTTCTAGCCGGCGCAGCGCCCCACGTGACGCTACCAGCCAATCAAATTTGCATTTCCGCTTCCAGCAGTTCTGCAACCCAGTTCTTCCAACTGACTTTGTCGCTACGTTTAGCGACCTTTCAGACCCCGTTAAGGACTTATCGCCTAGAGACAAAACTAGTGACTGTAAGTTGAAAAGTGTGGCTAGTGTTGGTCCACCAGTGTGAGGGTTTTCTGTCCCGTGGGCGGCCACAGGTTCCTCTCTGTCCTCCGTGGAGTGACAGCAGAGGAGAGTTCTAGTGGGCGTGTCGGTTCCTGATTGGCTGTGAGCTGCAACACATCTGTGATTTCAGCACAGCGGGAGTTTAACAGGTAATCTGAATGGAACACGTTTCACTCAGTAGTTCACACCTGTTTTATTGTCTGACACAAATAAGTGAATGAAAATAACATTAGGAATTCTGTTGTATTACTATGTGCACAGATAGATGGAGAGAAGAAATTTCATGTCGACTTAATCTCTGTAATTTCCAATAAAACTAGTTGTCAGCAGAGTGAGATGCGCACAGAGACCACAGGGAAGAGGGAACCCTGACAATGAGAAGACTGGAACTATGACATGTTCATTTGAACTGCTAGCATGGGTCAAGAAGCTAAAATAACTGAGCAATTTTTTTGAGGAGCATTTTTATTAGAATGACATTGCTTTGTTTTATATTGATCTTATTGCACTACAGGATAAAGTTTTATTTTGATATTTTAGTTATATTTATGACAATTTATGATTTGCTTGGGAATTTTGGCAGTGATTTCGATTTTAACTATTTTGAGAAATGCCGGTGCCAGATGTGTAAAAAAATCTGAGTTGTGTCGACGAGTCTCCCTTGTATCGAAAGTGCGGGTTTTGAACTTTCTACCAGTTTTTGAATCGTGTTGATCGGCCGAGTAAAGCCAGAGTTATGATCAATAATAAACGCTGTACTTTTGAGCGAACTTTATGTGAGCACATTTCGTGCATCATTGTGTGATAACGGCTAAACGGGACATTCTGTGAAGCCTACTGTAGCCAACACAAAAACAATCAGAGAAACATCAGGGGGAGTGACGTGAGAAAAACAAACATCTCTGAGAATCCCTGCTGGGAGCACCTGGGACAAAGACGCTCAACACTTGTAGCGGCTGTGGGATGGACAGAGACGTTCTAAACTGGGAGCGGCTGTGGGACGGACAGAGACCCTGACTGGGAGCGGCTGTGGGACGGACAGAGACACTGACTGGGAGCGGCTGTGGGACGGACAGAGACACTGACTGGGAGCGGCTGGGGGACGGACAGAGACACTGACTGGGAGCGGCTGGGGGACGGACAGAGACACTGACTGGGAGCAGCTGGGGGACGGACAGAGACACTGACTGGGAGCGGCTGGGGGACGGACAGAGACACTGACTGGCAGTGGCTGGGGGACGGACAGAGACGCTCTGACTGGGAGCGGCTGGGGGACGGACAGAGACACTGACTGGGAGCGGCTGGGGGACGGACAGAGACGTTCTAACTGGGAGCGGCTGGGGGACGGACAGAGACGCTCTGACTGGGAGCAGCTGGGGGACGGACAGAGACACTGACTGGGAGCAGCTGGGGGACGGACAGAGACACTGACTGGCAGCGGCCGCACAGACACGATCCCAGTGAGAGCGTCTCTGTGTTACTAGTAAGACAGTGGAATATTTTATAAATACACAAAGGAGAGACGGCCAATGTGTGGATTTGGAACTTTCTATCATTGTTTTCAGTCAGGGACAGTTCTAACCGTTTGGGAGAGCAGCTCTCAGCTCCACTCAGACAGCAGCACGTCCTTCATTGGCTTTGGACACAGATCACTCTGTCTGCCAGACACAGAGAAGACACAAGATGCAACCATCTTTTCTTTGATTTGTCGGTAAAAAAAAAATAACATTATCCTATGATAGTTAACGACAAAATGAACATCATCCAAATATGAGAGATGGAAGGTTTGCAGTTCTTGTTTGAGCAAAATTTGTTAGAATATTGTACATTGTACATTAAATTATCTGCAAAACAGCAAAGTGCATCAGTCTGAGGTATATAAAAATAAATAAGTAAATAAAATTGCTTCTAAAACTTCAAATAAAAAGATTATTTTTTAAAAAAGGACAGACTTTAGAAAGAAAAGCTCCATTACTTCTCTCAGGATAAATTGTCATTAAAATTGACTTTAAAATTAGCTTCAACATGAGATAAAAACATTTACTTTCATTACTGATGTCAAGTTTGAATAAAGTTCACGCAACTTTTATAAAATGATGAAAAGTAATAAATTGTATTTGTGTGATCTGTGTTTGATTTCTGTCTTTTCTCCTGTCATCCAGATGTTCAGAGGGAGATGATGCCACATCTGGTCCAGCTGATGGAAGGTCTTGAAGTTCTCTGACTGGCCTCGACTGAAGATGGTCGTCTCACTGGATTTAAGGTTCAGATGCTCAGTAACAAACTCCACCAATGAGCCAACAGGGAAGCTTTAGGTTTATTAAATGTTGCTATGAAGGTATTGCTGTTTTTCTTAGTGAATGCAATGTGCTCCAACTGAAACTTGAATTAGAACTTAGAAGTAAATCCTTCCATCTGAAAGGATTTAGTTACATTAATAACCTCATAACATTCTAATTTTTATTCCAGTCTTGGTTGAAAATAGAATCTCTGTATTGATTCAGGTAAAAACTGAACTTCACAGCATGTTGGAGCAAAACAACCAGATGAAAACTGTGATGGTGTTGGATTGTCAGACCGTAATGTTGCAGCTCAAAGCAGCTTTTCTAGCTCAGTTCATTCTGACATTCAATTGGTTGGTTTGTTCTGTGATGAGGAATGAGGAACCCGGATTATTACCCAGATATATAATGATGGTTCTACTATGGAACCAGTTTGACATGTTCAGGCGTTCTTTGTGTGAAAGAGATTTCAGGTATCAGAAGGTGGTTTTCAACTTTCTTTGTTAACTTTCTGCTTCAACTTTAAACTAAATTTACTTCAGTAACCCAGCCCTCTGGACTTCCAGTAAGCTGTGTTCCTATTGGCTGTCCAGGTGGCTGCTTGGTGTTATCAGGAACACCTGAGCAGCTTGGTGTTATCAGGAACACCTGAGCAGCTCAGTGTCTTCCTGCTTTGTTTAGCTGCAGACAAACATTTCCTCTGTTTCTCTTCACCACTGAACTGGGTTTGGCTCCATTGCTCTAGTTTGTTCTTTAGGCATTAGCTTGCAGCTTCCAGCAGTAAAATCATCGTTAATGTGTTTCTTGGTGTGTTTTAGGGCTTTGTACTGGATAGTTGTCTTGGTAAATGTGGTTCTTTAGCCACAGTTAGCACATGGTGCTAATGTGTGCAGTGATTAGTGGATTTGGTGCAGCTGAGTTGTGTCTTTATCTTGGCTGTAGTGAGTCTTTAGAGGTTTTTGGTCAGACACATTCTGTATTCTTGTTTGTGAACCAACGTTGGTTGTCCAGAAGGTAAGAGTTCCTGTCCTGATTCTCTGTTCTCAGAGGTTCTCTGGTAGGCTGCAGGAGACTTTAGTGTTTGGGTTGTGCTAGTTTGGTTTTTGTATGATTTCATTTGGATGACTATCTTGAGGCCCCTCCATGTGGTTTAGTGAGGTTTTCTGGAACACTTCTACAAAGCAACCTGCAGCAGAAGAGACTTTGAGAGTTTTTAGGAAGTTCTGGAGACCAGACTGTAGAGCAGCAGAAACATTTGTCAGCAGTTTGAGCAGGAGAAGGTGAGCTTCAGAGTAGAAATGAGACAGAAACCTTCTTGACCCGTGTGGTGAGGTCCTGTACCAAGAGTTTGAGCAGGTTGTGAAGAGTCTGTAGTTCTTTGGTCTGAAAGCACAAGAAGAGTCGACTCATTAAAGGAGAAAACAGGAGATATTGTTGGTTCTTCTGTCGCTCTGCAGTTTGCTTAGACTGAATATCAAGTTTATATTTTAAATGATTTACCATGTGAGCCCCAGAAGACTTCAATAAACTCTCTCCATCCCCTGAACACAACATATTTTATAACCATGTTAAATATATATATTTTTTAAATGTTTTTGAATTTTAATCATAGTTTTAGCATAGTTTTTTTTTCTCTTTGCTTGTTTAGTTTTGTCATCTGTGTAAAAGGTGCTAAACAAATAAAGTTGAATTGATAAACTGAATAATTGACTAACTCATGATTGTGACAACAGAAGTATTTTCATTGTGATTTAAGGGTTTGTTTCATTTTTAAGGTTGGGGTTAAAATCTTGACAGAAAAAGATTAAAGAAATAAACTACATAACAAAAAGCAATTAAATCAAGGGGAAAAAAATTTAATACAATAAAACTTTTTAAAAGTTTTATTAAAAAGTATTTTTTAAATGTTTAATATTCTTCTTGTTTAATTGTATTTTTTAAATGTTTAATATTCTTCTTGTTTAATTGTATTTTTTAAATGTGTAATTATTGAAAATATTTTATCTGTAATTTTTAATATTTGTATTTTAAAAATTTTGTTTAATTTCATACTTACATGTATCTTGTTGAATTATCTCATTCAATATTTTATCTGTTTAATATCATTTAATTGTATTTAATGCTTAACTCTATTAAACAGACAAAATATTGAATGAGATAATTCAACAAGATACAATACGTCATTATGAAATTAAACCAAATTTTTAAAATACAAATATTAAAAATTACAGATAAAATATTTTCCATAATTAAACATTAAAAAAAATACAATTAAACATGAAGAATAATAAACATTTTTTAAAAATGCAAAACATTTAATTAGATTATTAAACCTCTAAAAAGACAAAACATTTAATTAAAAAATTAATTGTTTAATTAGAAAATTACATCTTAAAGACAATAAAACTTCAAATAGGAATTAAACAGAAAATACAATGAAGCATTTAAAAAGAAAATTAAATGTTAAAAGGTGGTAAAACATTTAAAAAGAAAAACCTTAAAGATTTAATTGAAACATTAAATATTGGGAAAGGAAAAAAAACTCAAACAAGCCGATAAAACATTTGAAAAAACAATTAAACATTAAAAAGACAAAACATTTGGAAATCAAATCAGACATTAGAAAAGAATAAAAGGTGAGAAAAGAGCAAAACTAAACATTTAAGAAGAATCAAGCAAAAGACAAAACATTTGAAAAGAAACCATTTAGACTTTAGAAGATCAAATTAAACAGAAGAGACAATAAAACGATCAAAAAGAGCAAAAACAGATGAAGGGCATAAAGCGTTTTCTAGTCTGAAACGAAAACATCAAGTTGTTTCTTCAAACATTTCCTCTTTCTATGTTCTTGGTTTGATTGTGGACAGATTTACTAAGAACTCATTTCAGAAAACTGCTTTCCAGATAAAGTCTACTAGTAGTTGAAGGCATTGATCAAACTAATGTTACCTTCTGATCTCCACAAACTTTACTGTTCAGTGAAGAGAATCAAAGTTTGTTCAGGATGTCTAAAAAACCCACAGGTGAAGGTCTGAGAAGAACTCGGATGGTCTAAATGTGAAATCAAGACTCATGGTCCCAAGTTTTAAGGCTTCTGTTAACCAGAAAGTTCAAACTAACAGAGAAGTACTGAGAAACTTTTAAGATTTCAGTCCTCAGACTGTCTAAAGGTTCAAACTAACAGAGAACTACTCAGGAACTTTTAAAATTTCTGTCCTCAGACTGTCTGAAGGTTCAAACTAACAGAGAACTACTCAAGAAGTTTTAGGTTTTCAGTCCTCAGACTGTCTGAAGGTTCAAACTAACAGAGAACTACTCAGGAACTTAGAGGACATCAGCCCTCAGACTGTCTGAAGGTTCAAACTAACAGAGAACTACTGTGGGACTTAGACAATTTCAGCCCTCAGACTGTGTGAAAGCTCAGGTCCTGAGGACTCGGGAGGTGTGGAGGCTTGGAAAGTCTTGGAACTGAGGGTTCCACCCTCCAGCACAAAGGCTGAAGTCCAGCCTCCTGAGAAAAACGGTCGAGTCGAGACTCGAGTTAAAAAAAAAACTCGAAAATGACAAAAAATAGATGATAAATGCGCAAAAAAAAGAAGAATTAGTATCTGAGCGAGTAGCTCAGGGGGATAAGAGGAGTGACTACAGAGTGGAAGGTCGCAGGTTCGAGACCCGCCAGCGGCACTTTTCTTTCTTTGTCTTTGTCAGGATTTTGATAAAACTTAAGAAGGGTCTGGTCTTGAACCAGCGACCTGCAGCTCCATAGGCAAATCCTTAACTCACTGAGCTACAGATCATATAAAAAGAAATAAATTCGTCGTCCCTTTGGCATCGTAGTTCCTCAAGTGACCACATGGGTGGAGCCAGGGCGGAGTCTGGGTGGAGTCAGGGCGGAGAGTAGGCGGGGAGTAGAGGGGGGGAGTCCGCCACCCACCTCCCCGCCTACTCTCCGCCCTGACTCCACCCAGACTCCCCCACCACCCACCACACCTTCCCCCGCCCGACGAGTTTTTCGAGTCTCCACGAGTTCCTCGAGTCTCCACAGGTTTTCCCGAGTTTCTGGAGTTTCCACCAGGTCAGAGGCAGAACAAGTTGTCATGAAGAGGTGTTGAAGTCGGCCAGGATGGACTGACTTTCTACAGCGACGAGAAGTAAGACCACTAGAAGAGCAGGTCTTTAACCAACATCCATAAAATCCATGGAGTCGGCTCCAGAGAAATGAAAGAAGGTCAACTTTTATCAACCTCCATCCAGATGTTCAACTTGATAACTTTACTTTGACATTTTTAGCACCACAAACCTTTAGTATCACACTTTATTATCATTTATTAGGACTTTAATGGAATCTACCAGCAGATTTACTTTTTGTTGACAAACTTTATTCTTGTGTCGTGGGACTGCAGTATTTAAAACTGTTCCTTCTATTTGACCTCATGTTTATTAGTTTTAGTGGAGAAAGTTATTTTAATTGTCGATTAGTCTCTTAAAAACCAAGTAATAAATTGGATTAGTCAAGAGGTTAAAATTTCTTACTTTGTCATAGTTTAAATATGACAAAAAATATAAAAATAAAGTGTCTTGAGACAATTTGACCTGTAATTGGTGTTATATAAATAAAACTGAATTTAAATTGTATGTATTTTGTAATGTAGTAATTCAGCCATATATGTTGGAAAACACATTTTCTTTTTCCATTAATCTGTTGATTTTCTCCAGTAATTCATTTCTTGTTTTGGTTTACAAAATGTCAAACCCAAATATATTCAGTTTACTGTCATAAAAACCAAAAAGATTTACATTCATGATGCAGGAATCAGGCAGTTTTTCACTTTTTATCTTAGTTTAGTCAGAAAGATAGTTGATAATGTGTGAATTGTTGCAGCTTGTGAGCCGTAGAAGGTTTTAATCTTTGGGGCCGAGTGTCAGAAAACATTTAGAAACCAACATCAACAAAACACTCAACAAAGATTTGAACATCATTAAAGGCAAATCCAACTTTTGCATGACAATGTCTAATTAAAGGACATTTATTTCCAACGTAAATGTGTGATATTCATCCTCTGGAGCTTTCTCTTCACATCATCTTCCACCTGGACTGGTTTGGTCGGGAGCATGTGCAACAAACATTTGAAAAACTGCACTTTAACATCAATGAATGACACTGAAGTTTAATCTCTACATAAATGAGACTGAGTCTGGATGTGCTGCTCTGTCATTAACTCCTAAATTTAGGGAAAGTTCAAACAGTTCAGATAAGACTCGAGAATGAGCTTATTTTGAACAAACATCTCAGACTTTCTGAGCTTCAGCACCTCTAGCAAGATATTTTAACAACAAGCAACTCAAGAGATCCAGAAGTTGGAGAGAGTTAGCTTTAGCTGAGCCAAACAACATGTGGGACGCTAACCAAGCAAACATTTCAGACTTTTCTCTGTGAATTCAGAGAAATGATTTACTATTTAATGACAGAGCTACATATCTTAACTCAGTCTCATTAAAACAGACTCTAATTCAGTGTCATCCATCCACATTAAAGTGCAGTTACCCAAAATGTTTGCTGCATGAGCTCCAACAAAACCTGTCCAGGTAGAAGGCCACTTTGACAAACAGGAAGTGGAAGATTCCAAGCAGATTTATAGAAGGGGGAACCAGACTGTACTAAGTGTGGTCGAGTATAGAGGGGTGTTTTGTGGGTTTTTAAGGCTGACAATGATTATTAGTGAGACATTTGGAGTAGATATTCATTTGCAGTAAATGAAAGTATTTAAAATCTTGGAGTTAAACTTAGAAGAACTTTAACAGAAAACCCAGTTGTTACCGTGTTGTTTATTCATGTTTTACATATGTTAAGGTAAAGGAGACTTTTTGTGACGTATAACCAATCAAATCACTCCAGAAGACAGAGCGACCACAGGTAGATAAAGGTTCGGAGCCAAAGTAAATGAATTTATTACCGGTAAAAAAATACCAATAATCAGAAAATCAGTCAGCCCACAATTACTACAATTCTACAATGTATGTCTCTTTGCTTTGACTTGTTATTTATACAATATACTATGTATATTTTATACTATACTACTACGTTTGTTTCCTCCTCCTCTGTTGTTTTCTGGATTATACTCAGCTGCATGCCTTCGTCCACCTGGCCTCTGTTGACTCGTCCCGCCTGCCGTCTCTGGAGCTGAAGCTGGATTGGAACAGACCAAAGTACAGTCCAATCACGATGCCAGCTGCCTCTCAAAAGGCTCCTTCATCTGGCAGGTGGCAGCACTTCTTCTGAGGGGAAGCTGAGCTGGACCAGCAGAACTTTGGAGATGTGTTCCAGTGGTTGGTGGATGTGTGGGGAGGAACCTTTGAATTATTCAGAAAGGAAAACAGGGAACCCACTGGTAGTTTTAGTTTAGGGTACTACTGTGGTGGGTTTTTGGGTTTTAAGAGGTGAACAGGGAGAGTTTTTCTTGTATTGATTATCTTTTACTTGGTTCATGGTTGGATTTTTCAAACATGTTGTAAAAACGTGCCATATGATGAAATAATGTAAAGGAGGCCGTGAAAAACACTCCAGAAAGGTTTTCTTTGAAAAAAAATCATAATGAATTTTGGCGCAAAAAAAACGCCTTACTATACTATGTCGAAAAAAAATGGGATTTTTCAAACATGTTGTAAAAATGTGCCATATGATGAAATGATGTAAAGGAGGCCATGAAAAACACTCCAGAAAGGTTTTCTTTGAAAAAAAAATCATCATGAATTTTGGCGCAAAAAAAACGCCTTACTATACTATGTCGAAAAAAAATGCGATTTTTCAAACATGTTGTAAAAACGTGCCATGTGATGAAATAATGTAAAGGAAGGCTGTGAAAAACACTCCAGAAAGGTTTTCTTTGAAAAAAAAATCATCATGAATTTTGGCGCAAAAAAAACGCCTTACTATACTATGTCGAAAAAAAATGCGATTTTTCAAACATGTTGTAAAAACGTGCCATATGATGAAATAATGTAAAGTAGGGCTGTGAAAAACAGTCCAGAAAGGTTTTCTTTGAAAAAAAAAATCATCATGAATTTTGGCGCAAAAAAAACGCCTTACTATACTATGTCGAAAAAAAATGCGATTTTTCAAACATGTTGTAAAAACGTGCCATATGATGAAATAATGTAAAGGAGGCTGTGAAAAACACTCCAGAAAGGTTTTCTTTGAAAAAAAAAATCATCATGAATTTTGGCGCAAAAAAAACGCCTTACTATACTATGTCGAAAAAAAATGCGATTTTTCAAACATGTTGTAAAAATGTGCCATATGATGAAATGATGTAAAGGAGGCACTGAAAAACACTCCAGAAAGGTTTTCTTTGAAAAAAAAATCATCATGAATTTTGGCGCAAAAAAAACGCCTTACTATACTATGTCGAAAAAAAATGGGATTTTTCAAACATGTTGTAAAAATGTGCCATATGATGAAATGATGTAAAGGAGGCCGTGAAAAACACTCCAGAAAGGTTTTCTTTGAAAAAAAAAATCATCATGAATTTTGGAGCAAAAAAAACGCCTTACTATACTATGTCGAAAAAAAATAGGATTTTTCAAACATGTTGTAAAAACGTGCCATATGATGAAATAATGTAAAGGAGGCTGTGAAAAACACTCCAGAAAGGTTTTCTTTGAAAAAAAAATCATCATGAATTTTGGCGCAAAAAAAACGCCTTACTATACTATGTCGAAAAAAAATGCGATTTTTCAAACATGTTGTAAAAACTGTGCCATATGATGAAATGATGTAAAGGAGGCCGTGAAAAACACTCCAGAAAGGTTTTCTTTGAAAAAAAAATCATCATGAATTTTGGCGCAAAAAAAACGCCTTACTATACTATGTCGAAAAAAAATGCGATTTTTCAAACATGTTGTAAAAACGTGCCATATGATGAAATAATGTAAAGGAGGCAGTGAAAAACACTCCAGAAAGGTTTTCTTTGAAAAAAAAAATCATCATGAATTTTGGCGCAAAAAAAACGCCTTACTATACTATGTCGAAAAAAAATGCGATTTTTCAAACATGTTGTAAAAACGTGCCATATGATGAAATAATGTAAAGGAGGGCGTGAAAAACACTCCAGAAAGGTTTTCTTTGAAAAAAAAATCATCATGAATTTTGGCGCAAAAAAAACGCCTTACTATACTATGTCGAAAAAAAATGCGATTTTTCAAACATGTTGTAAAAACGTGCCATATGATGAAATAATGTAAAGGAGGGCTGTGAAAAACACTCCAGAAAGGTTTTCTTTGAAAAAAAAAATCATCATGAATTTTGGCGCAAAAAAAACGCCTTACTATACTATGTCGAAAAAAAATGCGATTTTTCAAACATGTTGTAAAAACTGTGCCATATGATGAAATAATGTAAAGGAGGCAGTGAAAAACACTCCAGAAAGGTTTTCTTTGAAAAAAAAATCATCATGAATTTTGGCGCAAAAAAAACGCCTTACTATACTATGTCGAAAAAAAATGCGATTTTTCAAACATGTTGTAAAAACTGTGCCATATGATGAAATAATGTAAAGGAGGGCCGTGAAAAACACTCCAGAAAGGTTTTCTTTGAAAAAAAAATCATCATGAATTTTGGCGCAAAAAAAACGCCTTACTATACTATGTCGAAAAAAAATAGGATTTTTCAAACATGTTGTAAAAACGTGCCATATGATGAAATAATGTAAAGGAGGCTGTGAAAAACACTCCAGAAAGGTTTTCTTTGAAAAAAAAAATCATCATGAATTTTGGCGCAAAAAAAACGCCTTACTATACTATGTCGAAAAAAAATGCGATTTTTCAAACATGTTGTAAAAATGTGCCATATGATGAAATGATGTAAAGGAGGCCGTGAAAAACACTCCAGAAAGGTTTTCTTTGAAAAAAAAATCATCATGAATTTTGGCGCAAAAAAAACGCCTTACTATACTATGTCGAAAAAAAATGCGATTTTTCAAACATGTTGTAAAAACGTGCCATATGATGAAATAATGTAAAGGAGGCCGTGAAAAACACTCCAGAAAGGTTTTCTTTGAAAAAAAAAATCATCATGAATTTTGGCGCAAAAAAAACGCCTTACTATACTATGTCGAAAAAAAATGCGATTTTTCAAACATGTTGTAAAAACGTGCCATATGATGAAATAATGTAAAGGAGGGCGTGAAAAACACTCCAGAAAGGTTTTCTTTGAAAAAAAAATCATCATGAATTTTGGCGCAAAAAAAACGCCTTACTATACTATGTCGAAAAAAAATGCGATTTTTCAAACATGTTGTAAAAACGTGCCATATGATGAAATGATGTAAAGGAGGCAGTGAAAAACACTCCAGAAAGGTTTTCTTTGAAAAAAAAATCATCATGAATTTTGGCGCAAAAAAAACGCCTTACTATACTATGTCGAAAAAAAATGGCATTTTTCAAACATGTTGTAAAAACGTGCCATATGATGAAATAATGTAAAGGAGGGCGTGAAAAACACTCCAGAAAGGTTTTCTTTGAAAAAAAAATCATCATGAATTTTGGCGCAAAAAAAACGCCTTACTATACTATGTCGAAAAAAAATGCGATTTTTCAAACATGTTGTAAAAACGTGCCATATGATGAAATAATGTAAAGGAGGCCGTGAAAAACACTCCAGAAAGGTTTTCTTTGAAAAAAAAATCATCATGAATTTTGGCGCAAAAAAAACGCCTTACTATACTATGTCGAAAAAAAATGCGATTTTTCAAACATGTTGTAAAAACGTGCCATATGATGAAATAATGTAAAGGAGGCGTGAAAAACACTCCAGAAAGGTTTTCTTTGAAAAAAAAATCATCATGAATTTTGGCGCAAAAAAAAACGCCTTACTATACTATGTCGAAAAAAAATGCGATTTTTCAAACATGTTGTAAAAACGTGCCATATGATGAAATAATGTAAAGGAGGCCGTGAAAAACACTCCAGAAAGGTTTTCTTTGAAAAAAAAATCATCATGAATTTTGGCGCAAAAAAAACGCCTTACTATACTATGTCGAAAAAAAATGGATTTTTCAAACATGTTGTAAAAACGTGCCATATGATGAAATAATGTAAAGGAGGCCGTGAAAAACACTCCAGAAAGGTTTTCTTTGAAAAAAAAATCATCATGAATTTTGGCGCAAAAAAAACGCCTTACTATACTATGTCGAAAAAAAATGCGATTTTTCAAACATGTTGTAAAAACGTGCCATATGATGAAATAATGTAAAGGAGGGCGTGAAAAACACTCCAGAAAGGTTTTCTTTGAAAAAAAAAATCATCATGAATTTTGGCGCAAAAAAAACGCCTTACTATACTATGTCGAAAAAAAATGCGATTTTTCAAACATGTTGTAAAAACGTGCCATATGATGAAATAATGTAAAGGAGGCCGTGAAAAACACTCCAGAAAGGTTTTCTTTGAAAAAAAAATCATCATGAATTTTGGCGCAAAAAAAACGCCTTACTATACTATGTCGAAAAAAAATG